>NC_040088.1:12870000-13530714 GCF_003369695.1 Bos indicus x Bos taurus | reverse complement strand
TGGTACTTTCAAACGGTTCAAGAGTCAAATGAAAAATGCAAAAGGCTCAAGAGATCAAGGACTTATTTTAAAATGTTTAAAAAAAAAAAAAAAAAACCTTAAGTTACCTGCTAGACCATCCAAAAACTGATAAGCAGGGAGTTGAAAAGGATAGAATTGCCAGGAAAATAAGTAAATATAACAGCTACTCCTCAGGTGAAAATGAAATAAAGCTATAATCTCTGGGTATCTGTTGATACAAAAAACTCATTATGCTCTTGAGGCTAAAACTATCACTAAGAACCATCAAACCAAAATCATAGCTGTCAACACCACTGGAATACTTGAAATGTTTCAAAGATTTCCAGCGCATAAGAAGAAAAGTCAGTAACAGAGGCCAGAACTCTTCCTTCCCTCAATTGTGCAGGTTAAATCAAGACTGTGGTTCTTTTTAAGACCATAGCCTCACACCATGAAATTCTTCACCTCAGATATGTAAGTGAGTGAGTGAAGTCGCTCAGTGTGTCCAACTCTTTGCGACCCCATGGACTGTAGCCCAACCAGGCTTCTCCGTCCATGGGATTTTCCAGGCAAGAGTACTGGAGTGGGTTGCCATTTCCTTCTCTAGGGGATCTTCTGACCCAGGGAAAGGAGAGGCCTATCCTAACTTTTAAAGGATTGTTATCCCACTTCATGATATGGCTATCTAAGAGCCTAGGAGGCTTCCAGGAAGATCTCATGAATGGATGGATAACGAGCATCCATTCATTCGTTCATTCAGCAAATGCTGATTAAGCACCCATTATGTGTCAGGTTCTGGGCTCTGAAGATACATCAGTGAAAAAAACCTCACACTTACAGATTAATGGGGGGAAAGAGACAGTAAACCAACAAATAAATTGGTATTTACCAAGCAGTGGTAAGAACCATGAAAAAAAAGTAAGGTTGATTAAGGAGAACAGGGAGATGAGGTGGGTCTTCCACAGAGTGTTCAGGGAAAGGCACTAAAAGGTTATACTGGAGCAGAGACCTGAGGCAAGAACCAGGGTATCCAGGGAACAGGGTTACAAGCCGACACAACAGCAAATGCAAAGGCACTGAGGCTGGTGTTTGCTTGAAGTTTTTAGGCAACAGCAAAGAGATCTGTCGGGCAAGGCTGGAAATGAGGACAGGGAGGCAGCCTCAAAGGCCATGGCAGGGACTTCAGATTTTACTTTAAGGTGGGAAGCTGTTGGAACACTCTAAGCAAAGATTCTAACCTCTTTTTTAAAAGCATCAGAAAAGGAACAAGTTCTTACAAAAACAAGACATACCGCTGACAATCTATTTGTAAGTGTTAACAAGCAGACCATAACACAATTTTACAGTACAGTAGCATTTCTATAAGAAAAAACATACTTACATATGGGAACAAAAGACTAAAGGGATAAATAGGAAAGGGTGGTTTACTATGGTTTGTGGGATGATGGCTTTTTTCTTAACCTTTTCTTAGGATTTTTTTTTCCTTCTAGTTTTCTGCCTTAAACATGAGTTACTTTTGTAATTTTTGATGTCATCGTAGAAAATTTTAAAACTCACCTCCACCAGCAGAATGCCCTGGTCTGAAATCTTACTTAAATATGACCCAAGAAAGAGGACCATTCTCTCCCCAAATTACCCTGCTTCCCACGCAATGTTTCCCTGTTACGAAGCACTACACCAATCAAGTCCCACGCCACATAGCAAGGTCACAAAACCAACTTGGTTAATATGTTTATCATTACATAGAAGCACTGTACTCTCCAGCAACTTTGATACCGTCTTTCCAAGGCAGCAATAGAAGGGTTCTTTTCATGAATTTCCTAACACTCTTCTACTACTATGCCGCTTCTGGATTTTTCCACTGTGTGTCTCTTAGAAACAAATTAAGCCCGAATAAGTTGTTCCAGCTAATGAAGTGCGCTCTTGGCTCTTTCCCCGTGGTTGAGAATTATCCGGCAAAATACCAATTGTTTTAGGACGCGTTTTCTCTTAGTTTTGAAATATCGCAATTCGAAGTTACTGCAAATAAAGCACATCAAAATAACAGCATACAAGAGAATCGGTAAATGGAAACTATTGTAACCCTTTTTAAAACTGAGGCTGTACGAAGGTCTCATGAATAAATACACTATACGTCCACATGACACAGATAAAAACAGAAAAGTGTGCCCTCCCTCCTCGTCTACACGAGCACCCCCCCCCCCCAACCCCTACATCACATAACAGTTTCTCACAGGGCACAAGCCCAGGGCAATCACTGCTCAGAAATGCAAACCACGCAACTCAAAATGACTCAAGCTCTCAAAACACTTTCCACCTAAGCTCCACATCCCACCCACCCCTCAATCACTTCCGACAAGCGTCTCTGAATGGAAATCCCAAACCCGCAGGGTTTCACAAGCCCCCAAACTCCGCTCACGTGCCCCTCGCGGCATCCGGGGTGCCCGAGCCCAGCTCCGCTGCCTTCGCGTGGGCAAGTCGGGGGGTGGGGGTGGTCCCAGGAGGGAGGAGTCTACTGTAACCCCAAGTGGCTCGAGTCCCGGTCCAGCTGCCTCCCTGGCAGAGCGGACCAGAGGCCCGGCGTTGTCCAGTCCCCGCAGGACGCAGCGGGCCCGCGGGCGCTGGGGCAAGTGGCTCTCGGTCGCCTGGCATCTCCCGCCCCACGTCGGTCAGGCCGCCCCCCACCCACCCCGCCGCGCTCCCCTCCCGGCTACAGGGCGCACACACAGCGCTCACACCCGGCTCTCACACCGACACGCACCCTCGCATGGTCCGGCGGGTATCTACGGACACCCCCAACGCCCTGCCGCGATCCTCCAGCTGCAGCCGTGTGGCCACGGGGGGCTGCTCGGACCCCCAGAGAGCAGCTGCACCCTCACGCCTGCAGGGCGACCCAGCCGGGAGCGAGCTGGGGGGGTGAGGAGGGGTGATGACAGATGGGGCGGGGGCGGGGCCTCGGGGGGAAGGGGCGGAGCCTCCCGGCCAGGGGGTGCTGGCGGCTGACAGAAAGAGCCGGGGCAGCGGGCGGGGGTGGCGACGCTGCGGGCCGGGCAGGGGGCCAGGCGTGGCGGGAGGAGCGCGCGCAGACACGGGACGCTGACAGGCGGGGAGACACACACACACGGGGGCTGACAGCCGCGGGGGCATACGGGGTCGGAGGGCCGAGGCTGGCGCTCACCTGGCAGCGGTGGCGGCGGCGGCGCCCGCGGCCGGGCCGCTCTCCGCGCGCTCCAGGCCTCCCTCCCGGCTGGCGAGCGACCGGCTGGCCGGCCGGCGCAGACCGCGCGGAGGCGGAGGCGGCGGCGACGCCGGAGCCGCGGACGGCTGGGCGGCGGGGACGCAGCTGCACCAACCGACTCCGGGCCGCTCGGCTCGGCCCGGCCGCACTCGGAGGCGCTCGGCTCCGCTCGGCCCCTCTCGGCTCGGCTGGGGGCGTGGCCCGAGGCCCCCCGCCCAGGTCGCCTCTGGCGCCTGGAGGGGCGGGGCTTTCGTGCGGGCGCAAGCCCCCTGACGTCGCAGAGAGGACCTTACCCTGGGCGCATGCGCGGGCGTCGCTCCCGCTTTTCTCGGCGCGGAGGCTGAGCCCGGCAGGGAAGGAGGGGGGACCGGGGGCGGATGCTCCATCACCGGAGGTTCCTGGCTTTTGTACTCCGTGTCCTGGGCTTTCTAGAGAACCACCAAAGAAAGGCCACGCCAGGCTGCACTTTCAAAAGGATGCTAGCTGGATTGGGAACCCTGATCCTTGCCCCGCCGCTCTCTTCTCAGTCCAGTATTTCCCAACAAGCATCGCCTGGGAGTTAGTTTTCCTTTTATCCCACAAAAACTTTACCGCAGTTTTTTTTCTCTCCTCTGTTTCTTAACAAGAAGGACGACTTCTGATGACTGCTTTCCGTTAAATCTTCAATTGAGAACTTTCAAGCACATCAGTTAGCCCCCTCAGGTATAGTAAAGCTCTTTTTTCACAGCTTCTGTTGTGTAACCTGTGACACCTGGGATAAAGGTGACCCCTTTTCTGAGTTTTTTTCACGCGTTCCAGGCACCTTTTTTGTTACGGAGTCCCAAGTCTGTAACAAATATGCTCAGAAAGTGGTCCCCACCTTTAGAATCTAGGGGTCAATAAACAGCGAGCACACTCAGTATGACATACCAGAGTTGGAATCTCACATCTGCCATATATGGCAGATTAATAATTGGCTGAGTGACTTTGCTATTTAATCTCTCATCCATAAAAGAGCAATGAAAATATCAATAATCAAGCCAGTAGAAATGACTGAAAGGATTAAATGACAGCACATGGGCAGCTTTCTGCACAGTGCCTGGTGTTCAGTAAACAAAGCTGACAAACCACCGTATTACACGATCCATGGCTGGTTGAATCCCAGGATGCAGAACCAGAGGTATGGAGGGCCAACTATGGGGCTTGAGCATCCACGGATATTGGTATCCACAACAGATGCTGGAACCAGCCCCCCACAGATACTGAGGGATGACTGTATGTGGGGTATGGTCTTCTCATTTAAAACTCCCATTTAGTCAACAAACTTTTCTGAGCATCTATTCCAACCCAACACTGTGGGCTGCAGATAAACAAGGCACTCTCCCAACCATCAAGTAACTTGATATTTCAGAGGAGCCAGATGTGGAAAGAAATACTTCTGGAAGAAAATATGTAACACTAGATGTATGTGTCAACTGCTTTGGAAAGCAAAGAGAAGAACATCATTTGTTCTATATAGGAGAACATGGAAAGGCTTCCCAGAGGAGGGGACACTGAGGCTGGGTCTATAGAGTTGAAGAGGACAGGACCTTAGGCAGAGGAAATAGTGTGCACTTAATATCTGTGTTGGGAGGTATGTGGCAAATAATGTTTACCCAAGGAGACAAATCATTTTCCTTAAAAAAAAAAAAGTTTTAAGTGAATTTCAGGTGATCATATAAGAATGTCACCTGCACTCACATTCGGATGAACTATCTCAAGCAGAAAAGTTGCCAGAAATACAGCTGATGCAATAGAACTACAACCTGACCTCTGTTTTACTGGAATGGGCTACACCTGTGACTTCTTTGTGTCTGGTTCCAGAGGCAAAGAACATGTATCGATTAGGAGTTTTCTGGCTACAAGTTACCAGTAACCCATGAACCCAGTTTAAGAAAAACAAGAGGGGAATTGATCTTAAAGCTTTTGGAAGTGGGGACAGGGGGAGGTGGGAATGGATTCTTAGGCCAGCAGCAAGAACCCAGCTGGGCTTTTGGATGAAATGGAAGCATAGCAAGAGTTGCCAGTAAGACTCTCCTTGCAAACTTGTTTCCTCTGCTTCCAATGGGAAATCTATCTCCCAGCCACTTCCAATGATCCAGAGAGACATGAGAGACATGAAAAATCCCTGATCATTCCAATTCCAAAATCCCAGAAAAGAGGCCCTAACTGGCCTAGTTTAAGTAAGGTGTCCCCCTCCCCCAGAACAATCGGCGTCGGCTTACAAGTCATGAGTTTCACTAGGAATCCACTTGTGTTGATCAAGACCACAAAAAGGGCATTATTTTGAGTTGAGGTATCTTAAGGGAAGTCCCTCACAGATCCATTGATTCTGCTTAATGGCAAAATAACTGAGAGACATTTGATCAGAAATCAGGAAAACACCTGATTTCTGCACAGTATGAAGGTCTCTTTTTTTTTTAAATGTAGCAATCAAAGTTTTTTTTCCCAATAAAAAGTAGGGAAAAGCTGGGGTGGGCTCCGTAAGCCCTTTGTGTTAGTTGACATTAATGTTGCATCACCAGATAATTCTGGTTTGTTTCCCAGGCACGTGATGGGGTTATACTTCATCACAGCTTGGAGTCAGGAGTGGCCATGGGCCTTGTTTTGGTCCCTACATTGCAAGTAGAAGCACATCGCTCTCAGCCCAAACTTTAAGAGCTAGAAAGCAGTTTTTTATGCTTTCTTTCCCTCAGCCACAGCCATAGACCACGCTTGAGGAGGTGACAGCTCCATCAGTCCGGGTCCTGGAGTGAGAAAACACAGCATAATGACCCAAGCAGACATACAGTATAAGCAAGAAACAAACCTTTGCTGTTTGAAAAGCAAGGCCAGGGCTTGTGTGTTACCAAAGCAAAACCTAGCCTATCCTGACAGATGCACCTTCCTAACATCCAGTATACCCCACTTCCCATGGTACAGCCCTGAGGCAGTTCGGGTGGGCTGGACCCCCATCTCCCACGTGCAAGTGTAGAGCTTCAAATCAATTGACTTGGTCTTCCCAGGTGGTGGTAGTGGTAAAAAACCCGCCTGCCAATATAGGAGTATTCAAGAGACATGTGTTCAATCCCTGGGGTGAGAAGACTCCCTGGAGAAGGAAATGGCAACCCACTCCAGGAATCTTGCCTGGAAAATCCCCATGGACAGAAGAGCCTGACGGACTACAGTCCATCGCACAATATACCTTGTACTGACTGCTGCAAAGACAGACCTTTTATCCAGGATTACATCTATCAGCACTCAATATTTACCTCTTCACAACAGTTGGGTAAAAGCCTTCACTCCCTCCCTGGATGTCAGTAAAGAACCATTTCAGCTATTCTGGTACAATGAGAAGAGCCAGGCTAAAGATGAAGCCAACCCATGAAATCAGGAAACGTGGAAAGAACTGAAGAGAAAAGAGTGTTGGAATGCCAACCAAAGCTCACCTGAATCCCACTTACCAATCAGGTCACATAAATCAATGCATTCCCTCTATTATTGATTCTAACTTGAGCTGGATGTTTTTTTAATTAGTTGAAACCAAAAGCATTCTAACGATGGCTATTTGAATGCTACATTCACTGCACAGCTCTGAGCAGGAGCCAGTGCCATAGAACCACAAGCGGGAGTCTGAGCTGTAAACAATTGCAGGAAGAGAAGGTAAAACATTCTCCTTGATTTCTATGCCGGCTCCTTGTCAAGAATGAGGTTATCACAGTGCCTCAGAGCACAGAGAAGGCAGTAACTAGCCATGAACTGAGGATTAGAAGGAAGAGAATTCTATGGAACCAGGGTAGTGAGAGACCCCTTTAGTTTAATCAACAATACATGGTTCATTTCTTTAAAAAAAAAAAATTCTATTTCTTTATCTTTAGTAGTCCTGGGTCTTCATTGCTGCATGCGGGGTTTCTTTAGCTGTGTGAGCAGGGGCTGCTCTCCCGTTGCAGTGCACGAGCTTCTCTTTGCAGTGGCTCCTCTTACTGTGGAGCACAGGCTCAGTAGTTGTGGTGCACGGGCTTATTTGCCCTGTGGCAGGTGGGATCTTCCTGGACCAGGAATCGAACCAGTGTCCCCTGCATTGCAAGGAGGATTCTTAACCACTGGACCACCAGGGAAGCCTCATAGCTCATTTCATGGTTAATCCTTATCTTGCCTTTAAAAAGTCTGGAATTTAAACATCCCAGAGGCATTCCCATCCCCCAGAGGCAGTTAGTGTAGTGTGTAAGTAAGTAGGATTTAAACCCAGAACTCCTGAGTTTGAATCCTGTCTTCCCCACTTAACTTGCTGTATGAGCTCGAGTAACTGACTTAACCCCCTAATGTTTTTGTGAGAATTGGATGAGATAATCCACATGTTGCTATTAACATGGTGTCTGATGTGTGATGAGAACTCAAAAGTTAAAAAGAAAGTCCCATCCATCATTTTAAGTAAAAGTTCTGAATCCAGTTCTGCCAATTTGTTGTCTCTCTGCTCTAAATCCATCCTTCCTTGCCATGCTTTGTGATGCTGGAGCTGAATTCTGCTAACATGTCTCTCTTGTCAGGGGCACAATGTTAGGCTTTGTCGGTAGAGAGGGCTAAAGGGGTGCTGAAGGACCAGAGATGAACTTGAATGTCCATAAAATGCCCCAGCCCGAGGCACTGTCTGTTCCCCCCACCATTCTCTTTCCCAGTAAATATGTATTGTGTACCTACTACATACCTGGCTGTGTACTGGGTTCTGGGTGTGTAGCTTTGAATAAAACCAGAAACCTTCATGGAATTTATAGTAAGTCTAGTATGTCAGGCAGACATTGATCAAATAATCAAAAGTAGAAGTCTTACATGGTGCCTCGTACCACAAGATCCCAGAAATAGGAGACTTTGGATCAAAGATGCTTAGAGGGAGAGTTCCCTGGTGGTCCAGTGGTTAAGAATCCCCCTGCCAATGCAGTGTATGTGGTTTTGATCTCTGTTTGGAGAACTAAGGTCCCATATGCCCAGGGCAACCTGCACCCAGCAACTAAGACCCAATATGGCAAAAAAAAAGAAAATGTTTAGGGAAATATGAGATCTAATTAAACTGGATGTATTGGTGTGCTTGGGCTGCCATAACAAAATACCTTTGACCAGATGACTTAAAACAGCAGAAAGTAATATTCTTCAAATTCTTGAGGCTGGAATTCCAAGATCAAGTTTCCATCACATGCAGTTTCTGGTGAGGACTCTCTTCCTGACTAGAATGTGGCTTCTTTATTGCTGTGTCCTCATATATGAGCATGGAGAGAGGAGAATGAACTTTCTGGTATCTCTTCTTATAAGGACACTAACTGTCCTGGATCAGGATCCCACTCTCATGATCTCATTCAACTTTAATTATTTCCTTACTCCCAGTATTGCCACACTGGGAGTCAGGGCTTAGACGTATGAATTTTGCAGGTACATACACATTTAGCCCATCACAGTAGGAAAATATGGGAGAGGGGTGCTCCCTGTAGAGGACTCATGCATAGACCCTGAAGCCATCCAGGGTACATGGTGGTTTAAACAAAGAGGAAGAAGGCACATGGATAGTGAGGCGAATAGAGGGAGGTCAGGCTGCAGAGGTGGACAGGGGCCAGCCAGATCATGCAGGGCCTTGAAGGTGCTGGTAATAATTTGAGCTGCATTCTAGGAACCCTTCAATACAGGTGCAGGGACAACCTGCTGGGTGCAGTTCAGAATGGCAGGCTCACAATGGATGTAGACAGAACAATAATGAAGCTGTCCAGAGTGCCCAGCTGCTGGTTGGCCTGGAGGAGACACTGGCCAGCCAAGCTGCCCAGAATCACGGAAGAGAACTTGCTTCTGCTTCTGGCCCCGGTGAACAGAGGCCTCGCATTCAGAGCCACCCTAGTCACATCTGCATCTTCTCTACAGTCCTGGCTTCTCGCCTCCCCTCCTCACCTGATAGACCCTGTGCATTAGTCTACCTTGGCCATGACCACCCATCTCTGTGGCTGGTTGTGTTTCCCTAGCCCTAGTCTAGCCCCGGAGAAGGCAATGGCACCCCACTCCAGTACTTTTGCCTAGAAAATCCCATGGACAGAGGAGCCTGGTAAGGCTGCAGTCCGTGGGGTCGCTAAGAGTCGGATGTGACTGAGCGACTTCACTTTCACTTTTCACTTTCATGCATTGGAGAAGGAAATGGCAACCCACTCCAGTGTTCTTGCCTGGAGAATCCCAGGGATGGGAAGCCTGGTGGGCTGCCGTCTATGGGGTTGCACAGAGTCGGACAGGACTGAAGCGACTTAGCAGCAGCAGCAGCAGCAATCTAGCCCAGCCTGCCTTCCTCCTTTTCCCACAATGGGCCACAGCACTAGAATTCAACAAGCTGCACATTAGTGTAAGTTGGTACAGCCACTGTGGAGAACAGTATGGAAGTTCCTCAGAAAACTAAAAATAGAATTACCATATGATCGAGCAATCCCGCTCCTGGGCATACCTCCAGACAAAACTATTATTTGAAAAGATGCATGCACCCCTATGTTCATCGCAGCACTATTCACAATAGTCTGACATGGAAACAACCTGAATATCCATCAAGAGAGGAATGGATAAAGAAGATGTGATGCATATGTACAATGGAATACTACTGGGCCATAAAAAAGAATGATATGATGCCATTTGCAGCAACATGGATGCAACTAGAGATGATGATACTAAGTGATGTTAAGTCAGAAAGACAAATACTATATATGATATCACTTATCTGTAGAATCTAAAATATGAAACAAATGAACCTATGAGACAGAAATAGAAAAGCAGACAGAGAGAGCAGACTGGTGGTCGCCAAGGAGAAGGACCTAGGAGAGGGACGGAGTGGGAGGCTGGGTTAGCAGATGAAAGCTTTTAAACATAGACTGGATAAACAGCAAGGTCCTGCTGTATATCAAAGGATAGTCAATATCCTATGATAAACCATAATGGAAGACAATATTTTTTAAAAGGAATGTACATATGTATATGTACAACTGAATCACTTTACAGCAGAAATTAACACATTGTAAATCAGCTATACTTCAATTAAAAAATAGTAACAAAATGCTGCCTCTGATCAATCAGACTTGACAAATCCACAACTGCCCACCCCTTCTTAGACTCCTCAGTGTGATATGCAAGTTCCCAGCCAACAGAACTCTTTAACCTAGGATCCTGAAGAACTTTAAGATGTGAACTGGAAGTCATCCATTCCTTACACAGATGCAGCCTGGCTTCAAGTCATCTGAGTTGTCTACATAATGTGAAACTCTGAATACAGATTAAAGGGATCCTGAACTGTTAGCACTTCAAAGGGTTAGTAAAAACAAAAATTTTTTTAAGCTCTTTGGAAAAAATTTACATCGTTCTAACCTTAAGATTGTTTCTACAGGAAAAAGAGAAAGGATGAGATAAAAGCAATATTTGAAAAGATAGTGTCTGAGGATTCTCTAGAACTTATGAAAGATATAAGATATGATATCTGATATCATCAGATCAGATCAGTCACTCAGTCGTGTCCGACTCTTTGCAACCCCATGAATCGCAGCACGCCAGGCCTCCCTGTCCATCACCAACTCCCAGAGTTCACCCAGACTCACGTCCATCGAGTCGGTGATGCCATCCAGCCATCTCATCCTCTGTCGTCCCCTTCTCCTCCTGCCCCCAATCCCTCCCAGCATCAGAGTCTTTTCCAATAAGTCAACTCTTCCAATGAGGTGGCCAAAGTACTGGAGTTTCAGCTTCAGTATCATTCCTTCCAAAGAAATCCCAGGGCTGATCTCCTTCAGAATGGACTGGGTGGATCTCCTTGCAGTCCAAGGGACTCTCAAGAGTCTTCTCCAACACCACAGTTCAAAAGCATCAATTCTTTGGCGCTCAGCCTTCTTCACAGTCCAACTCTCACATCCATACATGACCACAGGAAAAACCATAGCCTTGACTAGACAAACCTTTGTTGGCAAAGTAATGTCTCTGCTTTTGAATATGCTATCTAGGTTGGTCATAACTTTCCTTCCAAGGAGTAAGCGTCTTTTAATTTCATGGCTGCAGTCACCATCTGCAGTGATTTTGGAGCCCAGAAAAATAAAGTCTGACATTTTTTCCACTGTTTCCCCATCTATTTCCCATGAAGTGATGGGACCGGATGCCATAATCTTCGTTTTCTGAACGTTGAGCTTTAAGCCAACTTTTTCACTCTCCACTTTCACTTTCATCAAGAGGCTTTTGAGTTCCTCTTCACTTTCTGCCGTAAGGGTGGTGTCATCTGCATATCTGAGGTTACTGATATTTCTCCCAGCAATCTTGATTCCAGCTTGTGTTTCTTCCAGTCCAGCGTTTCTCATGATGTATTCTGCATATAAGTTAAATAAACGGGGTGACAATATACAGCCTTGACGAACTCCTTTTCCTATTTGGAACCAGTCTGTTGTTCCATGTCCAGTTCTAACTGTTGCTTCCTGACCTGCATACAAATTTCTCAAGAGGCAGATCAGGTTGCCTGGTATTCCCATCTCTTTCAGAATTTTCCACAGTTTATTGTGATCCACACAGTCAAAGGCTTTGGCATAGTCAATAAAGCAGAAATAGATGTAAGCCAATTCTCCTCAAATTAAAATAAATAAATTTTTAAAAGTTCAAATCAGGATAAATAAAAATCAATCTCCATCTAGACACATCACAATGAAACCATAAAAAACCAAGACATATCAAATTGGTTTAATATATTAATTAAAGAGTAATTTGACTGGAGCCTCTGCTGGGAAGATGGGGAGAGGAAGGGTCCAGTTTTGATCCCCACCAGGGCCATCATCACAGTTTTGATTATTTAAAGTACAAACCCACCCAGCAACAGTATTCTCATTCCTAAAGAGATTAGTATGCAGATCTGGCAGAGGACAGAAATTAAGAGGAGATCAAATAACTTGCCAACTAGAGTTGATTATTCATCAGCTCCTTAGCAGACAGGTGTGGAAGGGTTCTGGGATGAAGATGCACCCACAGGTGTGTAAAGACTGAAGGAGGAAATGAGAATGTGACAACACAGCAAAAAGCTTTAGAACAACTGGACTCTGACTATTTTAAGGACATGACATCGACTAAAAGGAAAACTCAGGAAATCATTAAGAAGACAGAACCATTAGACTTTGGCATCCCAGTGGGCAGCACAGGTTTCTCTAATAGATTAGCAGCTACACACCATATGCCTTTTATTCACCAGTCTCCTGAATCAGGTGACTTAGATACCTGGCAGGAAACTACCAATGCATGGCAAGAAGAAGATGTAGTCTGTCAACCAAACAAGTTCTCAGGCAACAGCAGAGAGGTGAACAAGAGCAAAAGAACAATCAAGGAAGAAAATGGGACAGGAAGCACAGCGGTGTGAAAATTGGTGTCAAACTTTCACAACAAATGTTCTTCAAATGTCATAGTACTGGTGGGAGAAATATGAGCTCCACAAACCAACACTTGTATGGATCTAAGAATATTATCAGAATACAAATACAATGCTTGACTTCAGCGTATTCATCAGGACATTCAGGACACCAGGATTCTCTCAAAGTCCCTTGAACTCAGTGATTGAGACTCAAAAGAATAAAAAAAAGCTTATGAGAAAACAATTTCTTCAACATGCTCCAACTGTAAGACAATGGTTTGCTCTAGAGAAATAATTTCAAATAGAATATACCAGTACCTCTTCAAGCTAGTGTTCCTAGCTAAATAAATGGATGTAAATAATCTTATGATGGGAAAGAAACTCTTCTGTCTATAATGCTTTCCATCAATGTGCATAATGATACAATAAATAATTTTAATTATTATTTGGCTTCCATGATTTGTTGTTCAGTTGCTTAGTCATGTCTGACTCTTTGCAACACCATGGACTGCAGGATGCCAGGCTTCCCTGTCCTTCACTGTCTCCCGGAGTTTGCTCAAAACTCATGTCCATTGAGTCAATGATGCAGTGAGCCAGAGAAAAGCTCATGCAGCAACAAAGACCCAGCACAGTCAAAAATAACTTTTTTAAAAAAAGAAAATAAGTCAGTCACAAAAAGACAAATACTACATGACTCTGTTTATATGAAATACCTAGAATGGTGAAATACACAGTGACAGGAAGTAGAATGGTGGTTGCTAGGGAAGCAGCAAAGGAATGAATGGGCAACCATTGCATAATGGACAGAGCATATCAGTTTTGCAAGATGAAAATGGTTCTGGAGATTGGCTGCACAAAGATGTGAATGTACTTAAAACCAGTGAACTGCACATTTAAACATACTTATAATGGTAAACTTGGGATTATATATGTTTTAACACACTTTAAAAAATCTAATGCAGAAGATAAAATGCAATCATTGAAAACACTTGGCTGATCCAAAAGGAGAAAAAAAAGAAAACAGGAGCAAAATCCAGGTAGGCCAAATAGAAGAGAAATAACAAGATTATAGATGTAAATGACTTGGAACCGTACTGTAATACATGCTAAGGCAGAGCAGCAGACATGTACCAAAATGCTCCCAGCAGCATTATTTGTAGTAGCTCTAAATTGGAAATGACCCAAATGTCAATTAGTAGTTGAAGGGGTAAATAAATTTTGGTATATTCACCCAATGGAATGCTGCTATATGCTGCGCTAAAAGTGAATGAACTACAGCTTCACACAACATGGAAGACTCTAATAAATCACATGGAGTGAAAGAAGCCAGACACCAAAGGACACACACTTAGTGGTGACCTTTATATAAAACCTATATTAACCACCAGGGGCTGCCCTGGTGGCTCAGACGGTAAAGACTCTGCCTAAGTGAAAAAGTTGGCTTAAAGCTCAACATTCAGAAAACGAAGATCATGGCATCTGGTCCCATGACTTCATGGGAAATAGATGGGGAAACAGTGGAAATAGTGTCAGACTTTATTTTTTGGGGGCTCCAAAATCACTGCAGATGGTGACCGCAGCCATGAAATGAAAAGACGCTTACTCCTTAGAAGGAAAGTTATGACCAACCTAGATAGCATATTCAAAAGCAGAGACATTACTTTGCCAACAAAGGTCCGTCTAGTCAAGGCTATGGTTTTTCCTGTGGTCATGTATGGATGTGAGAGTTGGACTGTGAAGAAGGCTGAGCGCCGAAGAATTGATGCTTTTGAACTGTGATGTTGGAGAAGACTCTTAAGAGTCCCCTGGACTGCAAGGAGATCCACCCAGTCCATTCTAAAGGAAATCAGCCCTGGGATTTCTTTGGAAGGAATGATGCTGAAGCTGAAACTCCAGTACTTTGGCCACCTCACGCAAAGAGCTGACTCTTTGGAAAAGACTCTGATGCTGGGAGGGATTGGGGGCAGGAGGAGAAGGGGACGACAGAGGATGAGATGGTTGGATGGCATCACCGACTCAATGGATATGAGTTTGAGTGAACTCCGGGAGATGGTGATGGACAGGGAGGCCTGGCGTGCTGCGATTCATGGGGTCGCAAAGAGTCGGACACGACTGAGTGACTGAACTGAACCGAACTGATTGACAGTGCAGAAGACCCAGGTTCGATCCCTAGGTTGGAAGATCTCCTGGAGAAGGAAATGGCAACCCACTCCAGTATTCTTGTCTGGAAAATTACATAGACAGAGGAACATAGTGGGCTACAGTCCATGGGGGTCGCAAAAAGTCGAACACGGCTAAGTGTCTACACAACAATAACAAATACAGTTTATTTTGGTTTATATCACTCCAGATTTTTCAGGGTATCTACACATTTTTTGTTTTAACTATGGGATTATATTGCACACGCTGCTGAACTTTTTTCCTATCTTAATCGGTATTCAACATCTGTTCATTTTAATACATATAGATCTACTCCATACTTTGCCAGGAGATGGCTATATTCATTAGCTTGATTGCGGCAATGGTTTCATGGGTATCTACACATGTCAAAACTCAAATCGTACTCTTTAAATACATGTGGTTTACTGTACATCAGTCATATCTCAATAAGACTGGGAAAATATTATGCCTTAAATCTCTTTTACTGATTTCCCCCACTTAACACTACATCCATGCTGTTGTATGTACACCTAACAAATAGTTTCTCAGTGATGTGTAGAATTCCAAGGTCAGCCTCCATCATAGTTTACTAACTCATTTTTGCTTCCTGCTCACCTATGCCATGAACAAGACTATCATAAATAATCTCCACCTTGTCTTCTTATATACCTGACCAAGCTTTCTTTAAAACATATTTCAGGGAATAAGATTCCTGAACTTTCTGCCAATACATCCTTATTTTTACTGAAAACTGCCTGCTTATTGTTTATTTTAGAGAAGAGCTGAGCAAGTTTCCATCCCATTCCAGCTGGGCATGAGAGTTCCCAGTCTCTTCACTTGGATTTCGGACCCTTCACGCTGCAACAGGACAGAGGGCAGGGGTGTCAGTTCTTGGTCACCCCTCATCTCCCCACTTCCCTGCATTCTATTTGACATTTACTTCATTTGCTGTGTGCTTAGTCACTCAGTCATGTCTGACTCTTTGCAAACCTTTGGACTGCAGCCCACCAGGCTCCTCTGTCCATGGGATTTCCCAGGCAAGAGTACTGGAGTGGGTTGCCATTTCCTCCTTCAAGGGATCTTCCTGACCCAGTGGTCGACCCCATGTCTCCTATGTCTTCTGAGTTGCAGGTGGATTCTTTATCTGCTGGGCAATAGGGGAAGTCCTATATGACTTCATGTTTGCTGATAAATAATTTTTTTTCAGGCTGTGGCCATTGCGTAGTGTTTAACAGATGGACTTTCTATTTTCACTTGCTTTTTAAACCATGTTTTGGGGGAGAGGTACAGGTGAGAGATGGGAGCTCTGTAGCCTGTCTTTCCGCACCCTCCAGCAGACTTCAAAGGTCCCACCTACATGAAGGAGCCAGGCCCCTGTGCTTGGGCCAGTGTTTTAAGCTGCAAGGAATGTGGTGACTCAGCTGGTCGCCCAGGGACACCTCAGTGAACAAGGCCGAGGGAAGGAAGTCATTACACAGACAGCTGGGCTGTAAAAAACAAAAATACTCCTCACACCAAGCTTTACAAAGCAATGAGGCTGTGCGTCCCATGACTCAATGGGACTGTTTCTGCCACGTGGCCCCCCAGCCCACAATATGTGGCCCCCAGTCCGTAATACGTGGCACCAAGCTCAGAATATGTGGCACGCAGCCCTCATTCACTCCTGGCTGCTCCTCAAGCTGCTTGGAAAACTGACTGGGTGGTGACCCCAGGAAAATCCATGATAGTCTTCTCTCTTCCACCCTGTCCCATTGCTACCTGTATCATCTCTTTTCTCCTTGCTCCTTCCTCTTTAGTTCTTTTGTGTTAGAAAGTGTTTGTCACTCAGTTGTATCTGACTCTTTGCGAACCCATGGACTGTCATCCAGCCAGGCTCCTCTGTCCATGGAATTCTCCAAGAATACTAGAGCGAGTGGCCATTCCCTTCTCTAGGGACCTTACTGACCCAGAGATCAAACCTGGGTCTCCTGCACTGCAGGCAGATTCTTTACCATCCAAGCCACCAGGGAAGCCCTACATTTTAATTCTCTTGCCCCTAAATAAATTTTTAAAATCTGGAGTTCAGTATTTCACACCAGCAGGGAGCTTGGCAGAGACATGCGTGTGTGTGCTCAGTCACATCACTCTTTGCAACCGTATGGAGTGTAGCCCGCCAGGCTCCTCTGTCCATGGGTTCTCCAGGTAAGAATACTGGAATGGGTTGCTGTGCCCTCCTCCAGGGGATCTTCCCAATCCAAGGATTGAACCTGCATCTCTTGTGTCTCCTGCATTGGCAGGTGGATTTTACTCGTACTACCTGGGAAGCCCCACCAAAGATGATAAACAGGTAGAAAAAATTATGCACAAGGCAAAAGCGATTGCTTTCAACTCAGAAATACATACCACTTTTCTTTTAGGAAGCCCAATGGCGATGATTTGTTGATATAATCAAGCAGGACCCTATGGGGCATACAACATTTACACTGGTACAGTGACTAGCAATATTGTGTCACTCTCCTGCTCAAAAACCATCAGTGGCTCCTCAGTGCCCATGGTTTTACCCCATATTCAAGGCCAGATGGGCCACCTCCTAGCACTCTCTTTCTCCACTATTCATGGCTTCATTCACCACTTCAACGCACTTACGCTGTCCCTGACCCTCTTGTATATAATCCATCCCTATATAATTCAAGGCCTGTCATTAATTGATCTCTCAACAATATTTTTACAAATTGTTTACTTACTTATTTTTGGCTGAGCTGGGTCTTTACTGCTGCCCTGACTTTATCTAGTTTCAGCGAGCAGGAGCTGCTCTCTAGCTGCGGTGCTGTGGCCTCTCTTGTTGTGGAACAGGGATCTGGGGTGCAGGCTTCAGTGCTTGAGGTGCGTGGGATCAGTAGCTGCGGCTTGTAGGCACTAGAGTGCAGGTTCCATAGTTGTGGTACACGGGCTTAGTTGTTCTGCATGTGGGATCTGCCCGGATCAGGGATCAAACCTGTGTCCCCTGCATTGAGATATGGATTCTTTACCATTGAGCCACCAGGAGAGCCCTAAATGGTATTTTTTTAAACATCTCTTATTCTATTCCTGAACAAAATTTAAAAATATTGAACATCCATTCTAGCAGGTGTGCATGCTCAGTCACTTCAGTCATGTCCAACTCTTTGCGACCCTATGAACGATAGCCCACCAGGCTCCTCTGTCCTTGAGATTCTCCAGGCAAGAATACTGGAGTGGGTTGCTATGCCCTCCTCTAAGGGATCTTCCCAACCCAAGGGATCAAACCACTGCTGAGCCACCGGGGAAGCCCATCCTTTTGAGACCCTCTTTGCATTGCAAAGCATAGTGAGAAATGAGTCTGGATACCAGATGGAGGAGAACGGGGCCAGAAAGTACATCTAAGTAAAAAGAGGAAGAATAAGAGGTCCCCTTGCTGAAGGTTCAGCGCATAAGACAGCTGGTAAGTCCTGCGGAGGTTTCAGAACACACAGAAAGCTCCCCTTCACAGGTGGTTAATGATCTTTCAGTGTTCTTCCCGCGACTAGAAATCCCAAACAGATTTCAAAGGGTTCAGTCAAACTGACGTTTTTCTGGTAAGGACAGCTGGAGCCGGAAACTGCCCAGCCAGAGCCCACACTGCCAGGCAACCTGGTCAGGCTGGGGCAGTGCTCGGCTACCACCGACAGCCTGGTTGGCAGGAATAAGGGACAGCAACGGAAGTCTCCTGCCCTCCAGCCTAGGGATCCCTGACCACATCCAGAGCCTGTCCCTGAAAGTCTGGCAGGAGAGGCCCCAGGAGCCCCGCAGCCTCAGCCACATTGGCAGGGAAAGGCAACAAGGAAGGGAAGAGCAACCCAGGATTGCAGCCCAGAGCCTGACTTTCTCCAGCCAGCAGCTGCGGAGAGGCGGGGCTGGGGGCGGGGCGGCTGTAGGGGCGGGGCCATCGGGGTGGGCCAGTAGCGGAAGATGGTGGGGGCAGTTCTCTCTCCAGCCCCACCCCTTGGCCTCGGAGGCGGCAACACCGGCCTTGGAACCGCCACCAGCCCAAAACTGTGATTGGGGTCTGAATCTCTACAGCTGCCTTGAAGGTCAGAAGCGGGCTGGGTCTAGGGCCTGACACTCCTGGGTCTCTGCTCCCCCCCTCCCCAACTATCTTCTCTAGTGCCACTCCACACGAAAGCCAGAGGGCTTTTTCTCAATTGCTATTAAGTGAAGTTGCTCAGTCGTGTCCGACTCTTTGCAACCCCATGGACTTTAGCCTACCACGCTCCTCCGTCCATGGAATTTTCCAGGCAAGACTACTGGAGTGGGTTGCCATTTCCTTCTCCAGGGGATCTTGCCGACCCAGGGATCGAACCCCGGTCTTCTGCATTGCGGGCAGACGCTTTACCATCTGAGCCATCAGGGAAGCCCCTAAAGCTCCTTCATTTGCTCTGAAGGCAGAGACTTGCCTCCCACTTCCTCCCCTCCCCCGCGCCGCCCCCCCCCCCCCCCCAATCTGATTCCTCCCCTGCCCCCTACTCAGCTGTTTCACCTTCCATCAAGACTGAACTCTCCCCAGATACATCTGCAGGGCCTTGCTACAAACTAGTCAGTACACTTGGAATAGCATTCCCACCCTTTTGTTGTTGTTTAGTCACTAAGTCCTTTCCCACTCTTTGCGACCCCATGGACTATAGCCCTGCCAGGCTCCTCTGTCCATGGGACTTCCCCTGCAAGATTAATGGAGTGGGTTGCCATTTCCTTCTCCAGGAGATCTTCCCAACACAGGGATGGAACCCTCCTCTCTTGCACTGGGAGGCGGATTCTTTACTACTGAGCCACCTGAGAAGCCCTCCCACCCTTTATATCTAACTAATTCCAACTGATTTTTGAGACTTAGATGTCTGCTTGAGGAAAGCTTTCCTTGACCCTCCCATCCTGCTGCCATCCATCATAACTGCCTGACTGCCTGTCAGTTCTGCTTCTTTCCCTTCTTCTCTCCCCCTCACCAACCAGGACTGCTGGGTCGCTACAGCATCTCCAGAGCCTAGTCCACGCACGATGCTCAGAATGATCATAAATGCCCTGCCTGGGGGTCTTCTATCATCCTCTCAACCTCTGCCTGAATGAAAGCTTCCTTCAGTTACTTCATCTCTTAGAGCAGCAAGTCACAAACTAGAACAAGCATCGGAAACACTCTGATGTGGCTGAAGGGAGCTGATTAAAATACAGATAGCTGGGCCCCAGCCTCAGAGTTTCTGATTCAGTAGTTCTGGAGTAGCGCCTGAGAATGTGCGTGGTATTGCAGCTGCTGGCCCAGGGACCACAGTTTAAGAATCATGTCTGACAATCTACGGACTGCGAGAAAATATCTGCAAATGATGCACAGTTTAATTTCCAAAATATACAAACAGCTTATCAGATCAGATCAGATCAGATCAGTTGCTCAGTCATGTCCGACTCTTTGCGACCCCATGAATCGCAGCACACCAGGCCTCCCTGTCCATCACCAACTCCCAGAGTTCACTGAGACTCACGTCCATCGAGTCAGTGATGCCATCCAGCCATCTCATCCTCTGTCGTCCCCTTCTCCTCCCGCCCCCAATCCCTCCCAGCATCAGAGTCTTTTCCAATGAGTCAACTCTTCGCATGAGGTGGCCAAAGTACTGGAGTTTCAGCTTTAGCATCATTCCTTCCAAAGAAATCCCAGGGCTGATCTCCTTCAGAATGGACTGGGTGGATCTCCTTGCAATCCAAGGGACTCTCAAGAGTCTTCTCCAACACCACAGTTCAAAAGCATCAATTCTTTGGCGCTCAGCCTTCTTCACAGTCCAACTCTCACATCCATACATGACCACAGGAAAAACCACAGCCTTGACTAGATGAACCTTTGTTGGCAAAGTAATGTCTCTGCTTTTGAATATGCTATCTAGGTTGGTCATAACTTTCCTTCCAAGGAGTAAGCGTCTTTTAATTTCATGGCTGCAGTCACCATCTGCAGTGATTTTGGAGCCCAGAAAAATAAAGTCTGACACTTTTTCCACTGTTTCCCCATCTATTTCCCATGAAGTGATGGGACCGGATGCCATCATCTTCGTTTTCTGAATGTTGAGCTTTAAGCCAACTTTTTCACTCTCTACTTTCACCTTCATCAAGAGGCTTTTGAGTTCCTCTTCACTTTCTGCCCTAAGGGTGGTGTCATCTGCATATCTGAGGTTACTGATATTTCTCCTGGCAATCTTGATTCCAGCTCGTGTTTCCTCCAGCCCAGCGTTTCTCATGATGTACTCTGCATAGAAGTTAAATAAGCAGGGTGACAATATACAGCCTTTATGTACTCCTTTTCCTATTTGGAACCAGTCTGTTGTTCCATGTCCAGTTCTAACTGTTGATTCCTGACCTGCATACAAATTTCTCAAGAGGCAGATCAGGTGATCTGGTATTCCCATCTCTTTCAGAATTTTCCACAGTTGATTGTGATCCACACAGTCAAAGGCTTTGGCATAGTCAACAAAGCAGATATAGATGTTTTTCTGGAACTCTCTTGCTTTTTCCATGATCCAGCAGATGTTGGCAATTTGACCTCTGGTTCCTCTGCCTTTTCTAAAACCAGCTTGAACATCAGGAAGTTCACGGTTCACATATTGCTGAAGCCTGGCTTGGAGAACTTTAAGCATTACTTTACTAGCGTGTGAGATGAGTGCAACTGTGCAGTAGTTTGAGCATTCTTTGGCATTGCCTTTCTTTGGGATTGGAATGAAAACTGACGTTTTCCAGTCCTGTGGCCCCTGCTGAGTTTTCCAAATTTGCTGGCATATTGAGTGTAGCACTTTCACAGCATCATCTTTCAGGATTTGGAATAGCTCAACTGGAATTCTATCACCTCCACTAGCTTTGTTCGTAAATCAGAGATACCAAAGGAAAATTTCATGCAAAGATGGGCTCTATAAAGGACACAAATGGTATGGACCTAACAGAAGCAGAAGATATTAAGAAGAGATGGCAAGAATACACAGAAGAACTGTACAAAAAAGATCTTCATGACCCAGATAATCACGATGGTGTGATCGCTGACCTAGAGCCAGACATCCTGGAATGTGAAGTCAAGTGGGCCTTAGAAAGCATCACTACGAACAAAGCTACTGGAGGTGATGGAATTCCAGTTGAGCTATTCCAAATCCTGAAAGATGATGCTGTGAAAGTGCTGCACTCAATATGCCAGCACATTTGGAAAACTCAGCAGTGGCCACAGGACTGGAAAAGGTCAGTTTTCATTCCAATCCCAAAGAAAGGCAATGCCAAAGAATGCTCAAACTACTGCACAGTTGCACTCATCTCACACGCTAGTAAAGTAATGCTTAAAGTTCTCCAAGCCAGGCTTCAGCAATATGTGAACCGTGAACTTCCTGATGTTCAAGCTGGTTTTAGAAAAGGCAGAGGAACCAGAGGTCAAATTGCCAACATCTGCTGGATCATGGAAAAAGCAAGAGAGTTCCAGAAAAACATCTATATCTGCTTTGTTGACTATGCCAAAGCCTTTGACTGTGTGGATCACAATCAACTGTGGAAAATTCTGAAAGAGATGGGAATACCAGATCACCTGATCTGCCTCTTGAGAAATTTGTATGCAGGTCAGGAATCAACAGTTAGAACTGGACATGGAACAACAGACTGGTTCCAAATAGGAAAAGGAGTACATAAAGGCTGTATATTGTCACCCTGCTTATTTAACTTCTATGCAGAGTACATCATGAGAAACACTGGGCTGGAAGAAACATGAGCTGGAATCAAGATTGCCAGGAGAAATATCAGTAACCTCAGATATGCAGATGACACCACCCTTAGGGCAGAAAGTGAAGAGGAACTCAAAAGCCTCTTGATGAAGGTGAAAGTAGAGAGTGAAAAAGTTGGCTTAAAGCTCAACATTCAGAAAACGAAGATGATGGCGTCCGGTCCCATCACTTCATGGGAAATAGATGGGGAAACAGTGGAAAAAGTGTCAGACTTTATTTTTCTGGGCTCCAAAATCACTGCAGATGGTGACTGCAGCCATGAAATTAAAAGACGCTTACTCCTTGGAAGGAAAGTTATGACCAACCTAGATAGCATATTGAAAAGCAGAGACATTACTTTGCCAACAAAGGTCCGTCTAGTCAAGGCTATGGTTTTTCCTGTGGTCATGTATGGATGTGAGAGTTGGACTGTGAAGAAGGCTGAGCACCAAAGAATTGATGCTTTTGACCTGTGTGTTGGAGAAGACTCTTGAGAGTCCCTTGCACTGCAAGGAGATCCAACCAGTCCATTCTGAAGGAGATCAGCCCTGGGATTTCTTTGGAAGGAATGATGCTAAAGCTGAAACTCCAGTACTTTGGCCACCTCATGCGAAGAGTTGACTGGAAAAGACTCTGATGCTGGGAGGGATTGGGGGCAGGAGGAGAAGGGGACGACAGAGGATGAGATGGCTGGATGGCATCACTGACTCGATGGACGTGAGTCTGAGTGAACTCCGGGAGTTGGTGATGGACAGGGAGGCCTGGCGTGTTGTGATTGCAGAAGAGTCGGACACGACTGAGCGACTGATCTGATCTGATATATATGTAACCAAATCACTTTGCTGTACACCTGAAACACAATATTGTAAATCAGGTATACTTCAGTTTAAAAAAAAAAGAATCACATCTGAGAGCATCACTTTCTTCACTGGTAAAACAGGAGAGCTACTGTCTCTACTAGGTTTTGTGACAATCAAATTGAGATAATGCAAATGAAAAACTCAGCATGTTGCCTATATTTAGTAGGTGCTCAATAAGTGTTTGCAACTGCTACAGGGAATGGACAGGAGACATGCCAGGCAGGGAAAACATGAGCAGGGGCAGAGATGGGAAAGAGCCCAAGCAGGGCAGCTGGCCTGGCAGGAAAGCCAGGCCCAGCACAGTAGCCCTGGAGTCCAAGCTTGTCTCTGGAAGCAGTTGGGAGCCACACACAGTTCTGGAGCAGGGCAGTGACAGGTGGAAGCTGCATGTGGCAGCACTGAGCAGGAGGCCAGTGCAAGCTCCATGTGCTGAGCACTCCTTGGCTGTTTGACCAGTCAGATTTAGCAAGTAAAAATCAAGGAGATACCATTAAATTTGAATTTCAGATGCCAATGAATAACTGTTGAGTATAATGTGTCAGTTGCTCAGTCGTGTCCGACTCTTTGGGACCCCGACTGTAGCCTGCCAGACTCCTCCGTCCATGGAATTCTCCAAGCAAGAATACTGGAGTGGGTAGCCATTCCCTTCTCCAGAGGATCTTCGCAACCCAGGGATTGAACCCAGTTCTCCCACCTTGCAGGCAGATTCTTTAGCATCTGAGCCATCAGGGAAGCCCCTCAAATTTAATTGGTCATCCTGTATTTTTATTTGCTAAACCTGATCACGCTGGCCAG
Organism: Bos indicus x Bos taurus; assembly: GCF_003369695.1. Taxonomy (NCBI): domain Eukaryota; kingdom Metazoa; phylum Chordata; class Mammalia; order Artiodactyla; family Bovidae; genus Bos; species Bos indicus x Bos taurus. The sequence continues at coordinate 13,506,555 of NC_040088.1, read as the reverse complement.
ACACCGTCTGCCGCCCAACTCACAAGTCCGTATCTGGAGGGAGTCAGTGCGGGTTTCTCTGCCTCCCTTTCCACCTTCAGCGAGGCCAGACCACCAGGAGTGGTTGAGGAGCCCACTCCTGCAGCCAGTCTTGCTGCCCATGGCAAGGGGTCACAGCTGCAGGCCTGGGTGAGTGGGTCCTCATGGCACTTCAGGCTGGGTTCACCCAGCAAGAAAGCAGTGGGGTGCAGTGAATAATCACCGGGTCTGTGACAAAGCGCATACGGCTACCAAGATCCACAGAGAAGGAAGTGCCCCCCTGCACTGACGGGTTACTCAAAAGACAAACAGTGGCATACCCCCACCCACCACCACCGCTTGAGGACACTGAGGGAGAGGAGAAAACTGCCTCTATCCTTAACCCCAGAAGTGGGCAAACACAAGCATTCACGCTGCTTGCGTGCTCAAAGGATGCCTCAGAGACGGTGGGTGATGCAAACCGCAAGCTAGAACAGGGTGGTCCCTGCCTTGTTCAGCTCAGCTGGGTGTTAGGACAAGTCATACTACCCGAGGCTGCCTCTGTCTTCCCCCACCTCCAGAAGCATCAAATCCCAGATGATTCATCTCTCCGGAAACAAGCTTGTCGGAAATTCAATTTCTGCAACAATCTTTGTATCAACTTATTTCTCTAACAAAGAACAATGAAAACAATGTGTGCTCCATTTTTTAAAAAATGTGCTAAACACTGTTGAACCCCTAGTATGTGCCCTGCTCTGTGGTCAGTGTTTTATTTCGCTCTGTAGTTCCCAGCCTTGGCAGCACATTACAATCACCCGGAGAGTTGTTGTTTTTTAATTCTCGCACCCCAGGCATCAGTATTTGCCAAGGGCACAGAGATTTCAGTGTGCGACCAAGGTTGAGAACCACTGATTCAGTTCATCCTGTTTAATCCAATGCAATCCTACAAGGTAGATTTTTATCTCCATCTTGCAGATGAGGAAATTGAGGCTCCCAGAGGTAGAATTACTGTGCTATCTGTAGCCACAACCCCTGTTCTCTCTCCTCTCTTCCCTCCCAGACTCCCTTGAAGGATTTCTGAAGTTTCCAGGGTTTCCCTGCTGAATATAGAGTTTATATACAGTGCTTCCACAGACATGTTTGTGGCATGACTCTGCCCTCTGGCCACCCGAAATAGCTCTGCTCCCACCCGGGCTCTTCTGAGATACCAGCAGACACAGCCCGGTTTCAGGACTGACACCAAATGACTTTTGCTAAACCTAGAACAGCTGAGGTCCTTCCAGCCAGGTCCTGCCATCTCGAGTCACAGAACAACAGCGGCCACCTCTCGATCCCCACCGGCTAGTACTTTCTTAGCCTGACTCTTTGCCATTGAGTCCCATTCCTCCCAGCTTTTCCTGGGTTTCCTCTGCCTTTACAGCAAACTCCTTCACCTGCTGACCTTTCTCAGAGCATCTTCATGGGCCGTCCATCCTCACAGGTTGTCGGAGACGTCTTTGGTCCAGGACAAGTCACGAACCACAGATGCCCAAGCCCCCGGCCCGCGGCTTGCGGGTCCATGGATGCTTCAAATCTTCGCGCACCTGGACTTCCAGCTCGGCGAGAAAGCTGGTCATCGCCTGCCCTCTGCTGGCCGATGGAGGTATTGACCCCACTTCCGCTCCACCAGGGTTGCATAGGCGGGATGGAATGAAGAGCGGGCATTTATTGAGTTCCTGCTGTATTTCAGGACTGAACTGGACGCTGGGGTGTAAGCATGAACGCGACCTGCTCTCACGGAATTCCAAGATACAGACCATAACATCAAATTCAAGCGAATATGAAATTATAGCTGTGGGCCATGTGAGTGAATAATACGAGGATCCGATCCAGCCTTGGAGGAGGGTCGGGGGGATGTTGGAGGTGGGATTAGGAACTCCAAGCTGCCCCTAAGAGGGGACTTTCGAGCGCCTGATGCTTCACAAAGTCATTTCAGGTCATCTCGAAAATCCTGCAAGGGCGGGGGCGCTATCCCCATAAAGCAGAAAGCGGGGTCAGATGGGGGAAAGAATTTACCAAAGTCGCACAGCGAGCTAGGAGCAAAGCCAGGCAGGCTTAAGTCGGCTCGATTCCAAAGTCCTGGCTTTTCCGCGGTTCCCGGGGCTGGGGTGGTGGCGGGCCACGGGGATGGTCCCTCGGGGAGCACTAGGGCGCGGGGCGGGGCAGGGCGGGCTGGAGCCCGGGGGCGGGGCCTGGAACTCGGGGGGCGGGGCGGACTGGAGCCCGGAGGCGGGGCGGACTGGAGCCCGGGGGAGCGGGGTGGACTGGGGCCCAGGAGCCAGGCCTGGAGCTCGGGGAGCGGGGCGGGCTGGAGCTTGGGGGCGGGGCGGACTGGATCCGGGGGGCGGGGCCTGGAGTCGGCCCCGCCCCGGACACTGTAGGTGAAAGGGCGCCCTTGGGCGTGGGGATCGGGCAGGGCGGGCCTCCCTGGTGGGTGGAGTCCAGACGGATTGGGACCTGCAGAGGCCGCCCTTAGCTCGTGGAAGGGGCGGAACCGGGATCTCGCCCAGTCCTAGAGGAGCCGGAAGTGGCTAGGGAGTGCGGGTCCGGAGACACTTTACCTGCTGACCCTGTGCCCTCAGGTAGAAGCGGCGCTCCGGGATCCCGGAGTCCAGTGGGCAGCTCCCCAGGTAGGGCCCAAACAGGGCCGGAGATGAGGTCCCCGTCCCCCGCCCCACCCGGCCCCGCCCATCTGCCCTGCCATCTGACCCTCATTCCTTCCCGATCCGGGCCCGACTCCCTCTCCAGATATCCGAAGGGAACTCCGGGGTGGTGGAGCCGGGCCTCACTTCATCCCTCTCCCTCCGGGGAGGGAGCGCCTCCGGGGTCCCGGGACATCCAGAATGGGGGATCGGGAGAGAATGAGATATAAAAACCTCTCTGGGGGAAAGTTTCACCACCACCACCACCCCCAGCTTCACCCCTCAGGCAGACTGTGACGCTAGGGAAGACACCCACCCTCTCTGGTACTGAGTGTCCTCAGTTGCAAGACAAGGTCTGACCCTTGCCCCGCCGGCCCTGAGACTGGGCAGGTCAGAGGCAGCAGCTGTGAAGGCAGCTAGGGATCCTGGGTGGAATTGTCTCTCTTGCACAGCTGGAGCAGGGCTGACCCTCCGACACCCTCTGGTCCTAGACAGAGCACTACACGCCACCATCCCTGAATCTGGGAGCCCAGAAAGGCTGAGGGCTGACACCCATGGCAGCTTGTTCTGCCTTCCCTGTGGTGGGGTTGTGTGCAGGCCTGGTGGGGTGGGGTGGCATGTAGATGTTTGTGGACTCTGAGGCCTGGGCACCCTGGCCTCAGCTTTCTGAGGCCTGCAGAAACCTGCCACTCAGCTTTCTCCTATCCCAGCAGCTCTCAGCTGGGGGCAGTTTTGTCCCCCAGGGGACATTTGACAAAGTTTGGAGACAGTTTGGTTGTCAGCAAGGCCACCATTTGCAGGGCCTTGAATGCCAAGTTAAGTCTGAACTGTCAACTCAGGGCCGGGGCCATGCATTGGAGTCTGACCTGTCCTGCCCTCAGCACCAGCCTGAGTGAGTGAGGACAGTCACGATTCCGAAAACAGTGCTGCAACTGACAGGTGGTGTGGCTGGGCGTTCAGTGCCTGCCGCTGCTTTATACCAATTATGTCATGACTTACCCAGGCATCCCTGTGTTATTCCCATTTAGGAGGCTGCGGCTGAGGCTCAAAGAGATGAAGTGACTTGCCCAGGGTCACAGCTAGTAAGGGTCAGAGAGACAGTCTGGTGCCTTAAACCACACTGCCTGCTGCCCCCCAGGATCTGCGCATTGGTCACAAAGCCTTGATCTAGGACAGCAGGAAAGAGGGGGCCAGATGAGCAGGAAATTGGGGAATAGGATTCAGAGGCCTTGGGAGGGAGGGGTAGCCATGAGTCCTTAGAGGAATTAAGCTAACCAAGTTCCCAGGGGAAGGGGACATATTTGGTTTTAGACCTGTGAGTTTGAGGGTAAAGGGGAGTATAGGGGAGCCAAGCAGAGCTCTCCTCCATCCAGAGCAGACCAAGGAGGCAGAGCTGGTCCCGGAGACAGGAGGTGTCTTCAGGAATGGGTACAGGTAGAGGGAAGGGAGCCCAGGGCTTGACTCACAAGGCTCTCCCCCTCCCCTCCAAAATACTGAGCAGACAGAGGTGGGACATCCACTTGTGAGCGGGGGAGCAAGGAGAGGAATGAATTCTAGGCTCCCATGACATTAGAGCTGAGAAGGTCTGAGAAATCCAGGCCGAGTTTCATAGAAGGGGAAACTGAGGCCAGCAAGTTACTTGCCAGACCACATCCCATGAGTGGATCAGAGTAAGACCCGGCTCCCCCCTCTGCCACTGAGCTTTCTCCTATCCCAGCGGCTCTCAGCTGGGGGCAGTTTTGCCCCCCAGGGGACATTTGACAAAGTTTGGAGACAGTTTGGTTGTCAGGAGGGAGGGTGCCACTTGGCATCTAGTGGGTAGACCAGGAATGCTGCTAAACATCTTACAAGCCGCCCGCCAACCCCACAACAAAGAATTATCCAGCCCCAAACAGCAGTGGTGGTAAAGTTGAGAAACCCAGGAGCAGGTGGAGCTGAGCCTATCTCCTCCGCCCCTTCCCCGCCCACCCACCACCGACTCTTCTGCTCTGTGCAGGGCAGAACGTTGCCCCCACTCCCGGGGTGCCCCTCTCCTGCTTTTGCTCCTTAAAAAAAAAAATTGTATATACTTATTTATTTTTGGCTGTGCTGGGTCTTCCTTGCCGCGAAGGCTTTCTCTAGCTTCGAGTGGGCTCTACTTTTCATTGCGGTGCGTGGGCTTCTCATAGCGGTGACTTCTCTCTTTGCAGTGCCCGGGCTCTCGGGTTCACGTGGTTGCAGCTCCTGGGCTCTAGAGCGCTGACTCAGTCATTGTGATGCATGGGCTTAGTTGCTCCACAGCATGTGAGATCTTCCCGGATCAGGGATCGAACCTATATCCCCTGCATTGCCAGGTGACAATGCAGGATTCTTAACTGCTGGACTCTTTGCCGCTGAGGAAGCCAATGCTTGCTGCTTTAATATTCCTAGAAGCTTCTGGAGTCTTCTCTGTTTTCCTGGGCTCAGTGATCTAAAGCCCTGCCCACCACATGTCTCTCTTTGTCAGTGGGTCTCCCATATTCGTACTGTAGTGTTAAGGATGGAGAAACCAAAGTGGGAGTTTTCACCTACCACGCAGCAGGCGTGCCTTGCAGGTAAAAGATGTGTTCAATTTGAGTGACATTTTAGAGGAGTCCAAAGAGTTTCATTTTATCCCAATTTCTCACTTTAGCAATTCTCATAGGACTTTATCTTTGTGAAGCTCTCTGTTTCTAACTAGCTCCCAGGTGATGCTGGGCTCTGGAGCAGCACATTTGGGATTTTAGTGAGGCATTACAGGGCTGTGCAAAGAGGGCGGCCCTCTTTGTAGATGACTGTGGTGTGGTTTGGGGACCACGGAAGGGAAGGAACCATGGTATGGAATCAGGAAACCAGGATATGAGTCATCACTCCCTCCCCCCATCTATAGCCTGCTAGCTTCATAGGGTTCAGATAAGTCACTCGACTTGTTTGACAGGTGATCTTGCATGGCAGGTCTGCCTAGAGGATGCAGGATCAGAAGGAAGTGCCCTGTGAAGGTGGGATGGTTTGGGTCCCGGCAGCCAGAAGGGTATAGCCCACTGCCATTGGCCATCAGGGAAGGGGTGATGAGCTGAAGCTGGTGGGGCGGGCACCGGGCCAGCGTGGAGGTGGTTCTCATTATGGCCCTGGCTCTTCTCCGCAGCTGCTATGGCTCCTGCCTCTGGCTGACCCAGCTCTGGCTGGTGTGAGAGCTGGAGGGACCAGTTTAGCTGAAAGAAGAAGGAACAGCTGTGATAGGCCAGGGGCCAGCCCAAGGCCTGAATGTGGGTCTGAGGAGTGGGGTCAGGGCTGAGAACTATGACTACAGACACTGGGATCAGGTTGTGGCTATGAATGGGCTTCCCACATGTCCCAGGGAAACTGGGAAGAATTTGGGAGTTTGGGCTGTAAATTTCGTAGTTTGGGCCCAGCTGTGAGGGATGCCTTACTGTAAGCATCTGAGAACTGAGCAAAGCCTTGGGTACCAGGGTTACCTCCACCCTTGGCCCCCTACACATTAGCCACAATGGCCCTGCAAGGTCCCTTTTACTCCTAGGACCAGGAGGCAGCAAGCAACCCATTTCTCAGATGGGAAAACTGAGGTCCCCTTCTCCCCCTCTGCCTGGGACTGTCCCGTGTGACCCATGGGGGCCCTGGGCCTGATCTGCCATGAGGCTGGCCCCTCACTGTACCCTAACTTGGGGTGCCTCCCCTCTCCCTGCCTCCACAGTCAGGCCATCCCAGAGGTTCACACCAAGGGCTCTGCAAACACCCAGGCCTGGGAGCGAATCCTGGCTCCTCTCCTGACGAGTGGTGAGATCATGGACAAGTCACTCCGCCTCTCTGAGCCTGGCTTGTCTGTAAACAGGGATAATGACCTGCTCGGCCTGCCTGGCGGGTTGTCGTAAAGACGACAGGAGCCCTGCCACTGAGCACTGTGGTCATGATTACTCATGGCATTTAGAGGCTCGCGGCGCCCTGAATGGCCTTACCCGGTGCCCCGATTTGACAGAAGTGAGCATTGCACTTGGAGAAGGGAAGCAGCCCCACGGCCGGCTGGGATCAGAACCCACGTCTACAGGCGCGCCTCCCAGCCCATCACGGCTGCGCGTCTGCGGAGGCACTCCGAGGACCACCAGGACCACACGCCGGAAGCCTGAGGTAGGTCCCGGGGGGTCAGGCTGCGGGGCCTTCCCCAAAAGGGGGGTGGGCCCAGCACCTCCACTTTTTCCCCGGCACAGCCATGAACTACATGGGGCAGCTGGCGGAGACCGTGTTCGGTACGGTGAAGGGCCTATACCGGGGCCTGAACCCGGCCACGCTGAGCGGGGGCATCGACGTGCTGGTGGTGAGGCAGGTGGACGGCTCCTTCCGATGCTCGCCTTTCCACGTGCGCTTTGGCAAGCTGGGCGTCCTGCGCTCGCGGGAGAAGGTGGTGAGTGTTGGCCAGGAGAGGGGCCCCCCGGGGTGGGGGGTGGGCTCTGGGAGCCAGGACAGGACCCAGACCTCCCTGGGGTGGCAGTACATCCTCTGGGCAGGCTTCCCTTCTTTTGTATTTTCTTGGGGTTGGATTGGGGCTTCTGGTCCGGTAGGGTCCCTGCTTTCTCCTGCAAGCAGCATATCAGGGCAGGCTTCTGTAGTGGGGCCATTAGACTGGCTTCAGCTTCCTGAGACCTACCTGTGTGCTCCTGGTAAGTCACTGCACCTGTGTGAGTGGGTACATTCTCGTCTCCCTGATGATGAACTCGGAGCTCACTGGGGACAGGTAGGCGGAGTTACTCACAAGTTAGTTCCTTCCCCTTAGGAGACCAGCTCCGTCTTTACGGGGCTCAGACAAACATGACAGATTTTTATTTACACCGAGTTCTGGTCTGGTGAGCCCAGACCCCCTTCACAATAGGGTGACTTTCCCAAATCCTAATAGGAGAGTGTAACCTTTCAGGAGATGGTGTAGCTGACTGGTTAAGGGCTTGGGTTGTGGCCTCAGACTTTCTGAGTTCATAGCCTCACTTGGCTACTTCCCAGAAAATTACTTAACCCCTCTGAGCCTCATTTTCCTCATCTGTAAAGTGGGGATGATGATGGGAGCTATGGCCAGGGGTGGTTGTGAAGGTTAAATGAGATGGTCTGTATAACACACTCTAGAGAGTGCCCAGGAAAGGGTCATTATTAACACTGTTCATGTCATGCACAACTGTTCGGGTGTGCTCCTGGATGTTGGGACCCACCAGTGACAAGATGGATCATGTTCTGGGACTTCCCTGGTGGTCCAGGGGTTAAGACTCCATCCTTCCAGTGCAGGGATGTGGGTTTAATCCCTGGTCAGGGAACAAAGATCCCACGTGCCACATGGGGTGGCCAAAAAATCATGTTCTTGTGCTGGTGGGCTGTGGGAGAGACAGGAACACAAAAACCAAGGCATGAACAAGAATATTGAGATGGTGAGCAGATACCCTCAGAGTGGGGATCGGGGCCCCCAAGGTGGGGAGGGAAGAGAGAGGTCCAGAAAGTGCAGTGCGCTGGGACAGCAGGCAGCCTGTGTCCCAGGACCAGCCTGGAGGCCAGTGGACAAGCGGTGGGAGTGGAGGACGACAGCGGGGACCCCCGCTCCACCACGCCCCGTTACAGGTGGACATCGAGATCAACGGGGAGCCGGTGGACCTGCACATGAAGCTGGGGGACAGCGGGGAGGCCTTCTTTGTCCAGGAGCTGGAGAGCGATGAAGTGAGCGCATCTTCACTGGTGACCCTCTGGGCAGGGCCTGGGGTTTGGGGCTGCCTTACCTCCGTGAGGAGCTCGGAAGCCAGCAAGTCACAGGGCCATGCGAGCGCCGCCCCGTCCAGCCTCCAGGCCTGTTTTCCCACCCGCTTAGCCCTGCCCCTGCTTTGCTCCACAGGAAGACGTGCCTCCCCGCCTATGCACATCACCCATCCCTTGGGGGGGCCTGGCGGGGTTCCCTTCGGACTCCCAGCTGGGCACCACCAGCGAGCCTGACGCCAGCATCGCGGGCATGGCCTCCAGTGGGCGGAAGAAGAAACGGCGCAGGAGGAAAACCAAGCGGAAGGAGGGCACGGTGGCAGCCGATTCTAGTTCAGAGGAGCTGGAGGCGGGCGCTGAGAGTGAGCCATCCCTGCTGGAAAAGCCAAGGCCGGAGCCCCCAGGGTATGTACGGGGCTGAGGGTGTGGGCACGCCACCTGGGCTTCAAGCTCAGTTTCCTCTGGCAATGCTGTGTGACCCTGGGCCAGGTCCTTGACCTCTCTGGGCTTTCGTTGCTTTACTTCCTCGGTGATGTCCAGGCTTCCATGCCCTGCCCAGGGTACCTGTCCTGTCAGTGACCGTTTATTCCCCCGTGGCCCCCTCAGCAGCATCCAGCCAGAAGGGGAGTCCCCTCCGGAGCCCAAAGACATCTACCCCTACTCTGACGGCGAGTGGCACCCCCAGGCCAGGTGAGCGTCCAGGAGGGCTACAGGCAGAGACTCAAAGCCAAGGCCCCTGAGAGGGGTCTCCATGTACATTTTGCCGATGAGTAATGATACAGAACATATTTATTGCATCTACCACCCTGTATATCTTTTGTGTAAAGTGTTGATATTCAACTGTCTTGCCCATTTGTTTTTTTATTGCAGTAAAATACACATGGGACTTCCCTGGTGGTCTAGTAGTTAAGACTAACTACTAGTTAAACTGGAGAAGGCAATGGCACCCCACTCCAGTGCTCTTGCCTGGAGACTCCCATGGACAGAGGAGCCTGGAAGGCTGCAGTCCATGGGGTCGCTGAGGGTCGGACATGACTGAGCGGCTTCACTTTCACTTTTCACTTTCATGCATTGGAGAAGGAAATGGCAACCCACTCCAGTGTTCTTGCCTGGAGAATCCCAGGGACAGGGGAGCCTGATGGGCTGCCGTCTCTGGGGTCGCACAGAGTCAGACACGACTGAAGTGACTTAGCTGCAGCAGCAGCAGTAGTTAAGACTCCACACTTCCAAGGCTGGGGGCATGGGTTTGATCCCTGATTGGGGAACTAGGATCCCACATGCTGCATGGTACAGCCAAAAAGTTGAAAAGAAAAAACATAGAGAATTTATCATTTTAACCATTTTAAATAATTCCCTGGTGGCTCAAGCGGTAAAGAATCTGCCTGCAATGCAGGAGACCTGGATTCTATCCCTGGGTCAGGAAGATCCCCTGGAGAAGGGAATGGCTACCCACTCTAGTATTCTTGCCTGGAGAATCCCATGGACAGAAGAGCCTGGCAGACTAAAGTACATGGGGTCGGACACGACTGAGCAACTAACTCATCGTCAGCCATTTTAAGGGACACAGTTCAGTGGCATTTAGTATACTCACGGTATTGTAGAACCATCACCCACCTCGAGTTCTAAAGCCTTTTCACACCCTTAACGGAACCCCTAAACCCATTAAGAAGTCACAACCTGGGACTTGCCTGGTGCCCCAGTGGTTAAGACTCTATACATCCAACGCAGGGAGTGTGGGTTGAATCCCTGCTTGGGGAAGTAAGATCTCACATGGCACACGGCCCAAGAAAAAGAAATCACAGCTTTGCCCATTGTTGTTTTCTCTTTTTTAAACTGGATTGCCTTCTTATTGTTGATTTACAGGAGTTCTTTATATATTTATATATTCTTTATATATTCTAGATCCAACACAGGTACAAATCCATGTTACACACACACAAAAAAACGTTCCCAGGCTGGAGAGGGTGGCAGGGGGCGGCCGGCTGGCTTTGGGGCCCCTGAGTTCTTGCTTCCTGCAGCCTCTCACCAGGTGAGCTAACATCTCCCAAGAGTGACTCGGAGCTGGAACTGCGGACCCCCGAACCCAGTCCCCTGAGAGCGGAGTCCCACATGCAGTGGGCCTGGGGGAGGCTGCCGAAGGTGAGTCCCCTCTGTGTCAGCCCCCCAGCCTTACCTCTTAGAGGCTCCATGGCCCCTGCGGGTCAGGACTGGAGTGACTGAGACTTGGCCTGCCTCCCTGAGGCCTTGCAGGGTGTGAGAAGCAGGCCCTTCCCTGTCCCCATCGTGCCCCGTCTGTTTGATTGAAGGTGGGCAAAGCTGAGTGGCCCGAGTCCTCGGTGGTCGCTGATGCCAGCTCCAGGACAGCCTCTCCGCCTCAGGGGGCGCCCAGCACCCCCTCCACCTCTGTGATTGGTGTGGACCCTCCGGGACTCCCAACCCTGCAGAGAGGGGCTGGCACTGACCTTCTTCAGCCTGACACGGAGGCGCCCGCTCTGGCGGGTCCCCCTCTTTCTGCCCCTGAGAGGGAGGAAACCAAAACTCAGAGTTCTGGGGACGCGGGGCCCCGTCCTCCATCCAAATCCTGGAGCTGGGCTGCTTTGGAAGACCCCGCTCACACCCGGAAGCCGGAGGGGGTCTCCCAGAGAAAAGGTGAGTGATGGCCGGACCCCTCCCACTGCTTCCCTGGCCTCAGGTTATCATCCCCTGAGTGGACTCCGGGACTTCAGGCACATCTAAGCACCTACTGTGTGCACTGTGTCTGGCCCAGCCCTCCTTGTGGGACTCACAGTCCCATGGCGCAGACAGGTGACACAGGCGTAAAGCAGGGAGAGTGTAACGTGGTACATACCAGACAGAATCATTGGTTGGGATGGGAGCTATTTAAATCATGGGACTGGGGAAGGCCTGTCTGAGCAGGTGATGCCTGAGCTGAGACATGGGCCATAAGGATCCAGCCAAGTAAGGACCAGGGGAAGAGAATTCTAGGCAGAGGCAACAGCATGGCAATGAGGAGGGAGAGAGGTTTCGTGTCTAGGAACCGAGGCAGATGGTGTTTCTTAAGCGAGGCCAGGGAGAGTGTTAAGAGAGGAAATTGGCTCCTAAGCTGTCCACATGGGTAGTCACTGGCTACAAGTGCCTATTTAAATTAAAAGTGAAAGTGAAAGTAAAAGTGTCAGTCGCTCAGTCGTGTCCGACTCTTTGCAACCCCGTAGACTGTACCCCGCCAGGCTCCTCTGTCCATGGAGTTCTCCAGGCAAGAATACTGGAGTGGGAAACCCATTCCCTTCTCCAGGGGATCTTCCTGACCCAGGGATTGAACCGTGGTCTCCTGCACTGCAGGCCGATTCTTTACCGTCTGAGCCACCAGGGAATCCCCAAATTAAAATTAATTGAAATGAAGTAACACTTGGAGGCCTTCCCTGGTGATCCAGTGGTACAGACTCCCCACTTCCACTGCAGGGGCAAGGACTCAGTCCCTGTTTGGGGAACTAAGATCCCACACGCCCTGTGGCGCGGCCAAAAAAAAAAAAATTAAATAAGACTTAAAATTCCATTTCTTCATCAGGCCGTGTTTACTTATACCCCACAACGTCGTGTGGTCAGGAGCTACCGTAGTGCACAGCGCAGGCCTGGGACCTTTCCAGCCTTACAGAGGGTTAACCCTGGGCCAGACAGCGCCACCTTGTGGTGCTCGGGGGTAGGGGACGCAGAGTGCTCCCAAGAGTCCACCTCGCTGGGTTAGGCCGACAGATGCCCCCGCCTCTCCCGCCAGGTTCCCTGAAAAGAAGCCAGCACCTGGGCCCCAGTGACATCTACCTGGATGACCTGCCCTCCCTGGACTCTGAGAACGCAGCCCTTTACTTCCCCCAGAGGTGCCCGGGTTCTGGACTCCAGGGTGTCTTGGGATCGAGGCCCGTGGGGACAGGGGTCGGCTAGCAGGGGCCAGGCCCTCCTCCCAGCTGCCGCCTCCTATTCACGTCCCTGTTGGTCCTTTCGTCCCCAGCAACAGTGGGCTGGGGGCCGGGAAGTGGAGTGCACCGGACAGCCTGAAGCCCCTGGGGGACTGCAACCCCGAGCAGGAGCCAGAGCCCATTGCGGACACAGCAGACGCAGTGGCGCTGTCCCTCTGCGGGGGCCTGGCCGACAGCAGGGACGTCTCCGTGGGTATGCTCGGCGGTGGCCCCTGCCCTCCCGAAGACTGAGCCCAGGGGGCAGGAGAAGGGAGGGCAGACCCTCGAGGGTGGGCAGCGGAGGTGTGCGTGAGGCTTCATGGAGCCCACCCTCGGCCAGCAAGTGCTGGGCGTCCCCAAGACCCCATGGGGCCAATGTTAAGTGACACGGAGCTGTGACTCCAGGATGGCCTGGGGTGGGACCAGCAGATGCCGGAGCCCTGGGGAGCCAGGAGCCCTGCTCTGGTCAAGCTGCAGGAGGCCCCAGGGGCAGAGATGGGGCAGCCGGGAGGGGCGGGGACAGTGGGTCAGACGGGACATCAGCCTCACCTCTCACTTTCTGCCTCTGCGCCCAGAGAAGTTCAGCCAGCACCTGGTCTCCTACGAGGACCTCGCCCAAAACCCCGGCCTCCTAGACGACCCGAACCTGGTGGTGAAGATCAACAAGCAGTGGGTACTGGGACTGGGCCGCTGGGTCGCCCCTTCCTCCACAGCCCTGACACCCCATCTATCTCTGCAGGCATTATAACTGGGCTGTAGCTGCCCCCATGATCCTGTCCCTGCAAGCCTTTCAGAAAAACCTGCCCAAGGTAATGGTTGGAGCTCCCCCCAGATCTCCTGGGGGAAGTGGCCATAGCCTTGGGGGAGGGGCCCCTTGGCAAGGAAGGGGAGGGTGGGCAGAGATGGGCCTGGGGCTGATGGACGGCAGGACCCACTCGGGGAGGAGAGACTCAGGCTCCCTGAAGCCTTGCCCCAGGCGGTGTAGCCGAAGCACCCCCCTTTCCCTGGCTTCCTGCCATGGCTAAGTCCATTTGGAATGGATTTCGACTTCAGAGGAATTCAGGGCAAACCAGAAGCAACAGGGACGTGTCTTCAGCAGGAGCTTTTTGGATCTGAGAGACAGTCTTGGGAGGTGGAGGTCCCACACCTCACCTTCCCCGGAGACCCTCTCCAGGCTGGGCTTGGGGTTTTGCTTTATCAGCACACAGTTGTTGAGTACCTACTATGTGCTGGGCCTGCACCAGGGAGAGTCACGCCCTCATAGGGAGATACTGAACCAGAAACTCAGTCAAATGAGTATACAGTTCAACTGTGAGAAGTGGGAAGCAGTCTGGGGTCCTTTGAGAGCCTCCAGCAGGGGTTTTGCTGACATCTGAAGGGTGAGTAAACGAGGGTGGGGAACAGCCTGTGCAGATGCTCAGAAGTGGAAGATCCAGTCTCTGTAGTCCCTCCCAGAACTTCCACTCCTCACAGGGCTAACCTGCACCCAGCCCTTCTGCCCCTTAGGAGCCATCCAGGGCCCCACCCTGTCTGGCCCATCCTTATTAGCTTGGTTAGGCTTGCCCGAATGACCTGATGTTGACAGCGGGTGCCTCCCATTGGTGCCCCTCAGCTCTGCCCTCTGGTTGGCTGTAGGTCTAAGCTGGGACCCCAGAGCCTGTGGGAAGGGAGAGGGTCTCCCCCGCCCCCGCCCCCCCCCCCCCCCCCCCCGCTTGGCTCTCCTCACCTTAACCCAGACAAACTGAGGACAAACTTAGGAGAAGCTCCACCAGCCCAAGTGGTGGGCACTAAGTCCCTTAAGTCGTGCCCAACTCTGCGCAACCCCATTGACTATAACCCGCCAGGCTCCTCTGTCATGGGATTCTCCAGGCAAGAATACTAGAGTGGATTGTCATGCCCTCCTCCAGGAGATCTCCCCGACCCAGGGAGAGATCGAACCCGCAGCTCTTACGTCTCCTGTATTGGCAGGCTGGTTCTTTACCACTAGCGGCACCTGGGAAGCCCCAGCCTCTTCCCTGCCCAGGTGGACACCCTGGCACTTGTCCTCCTGACTTGGGTTCTCCATTCTGTATTTGCAGGAAGCTGATGAGTCTCCTAGGTGGGCCTGGGCTGAGCTATCCCTAGGATTACCTAGCACAAACAGAATCAGATATTTTCACAGGGTCGTGCTTTCCCCACCAGACAATGATGGGTCACGTGTACAGAGAAGGAGGCTGCTCAGGGGATAGATCACTAACCTTAGGAATTGCCCACGTTGGTCTTGGAGGTTGAGGGTGGTATTGACTAGAGACTGTCCCTGCCGCCACTTGGTGGCATCATGCAGGGAGAACCAGATCTTGAGAAACTCCCAAAGCACTGCCTTTGGCCACTAGAGTAGGGCTGATGGTAGTAGATCTTGATTCATGAGATCTGGAGGCCAGGCCAAGGCTGGGCTAGAGCTGGGGGATCAGCTCTAGCTGGGGTGGGGTGGAGGCAGGCAGAAGGGGCCTTTGTTCTCCCACGCTTATCTCCTAGAGTCATTGCCCAAGATGGGGGTGAGTAGGCTTCTTTAGCCTCCACATGTAGATAGCACCTTGCTCTAGGGTCAGCCCCAGATTCTGGGGTCATGGGGGTCGCCCGGGCAAGGTAAGGTGGGTTTGTGGGGGCAGGAGAAAATGCCAGTGGGCTTCCTCTGCCCACAGAGCACTGTGGACAAGCTGGAGAAGGAGAAGATGCCCCGGAAGGGAGGCCGGTGGTGGTTTTCCTGGCGACGCAGGGATTTCCCGGCCAAGGAGGTGGGTGATCATGGTCCCAGGGTGGGCCCGCGTGGGCAGTGGGCGGGAGTTCACTAGATGGATATTCCCCCCACAGTGCAGCGCCCAGAGGGAGAAAACCGCAGTGCGGGAGCAGCGGGGGTAAGTTGGATCTCGTGGCTGGGGCTCTGCAGCTGGAGCAGGAGCTGGGGAGGATGGCCGTGGGGGGCGGGTAGAGCCAGCACCCCTCCCCTGCCGTGGGTCTTTGTCATTCCACAATCACTTCTACACCCCTTCCTCTTCCTGGGACATGTCCCCATTTCACAGGTGGGAAAACCTACATACACCAAAGGTCTCACAGCCAGGAAGTGGCAGAGCTGGAAGGGGTACCCAGAAAACCACCCCAGACAAGGGGCTACCTTATGAAGGAGTGGGGCATCCTGTCTCCCGCAGGGGCCAGCTGACCTTGCTTCCTTTTCTCATGTCTGAAGTGGCCCAGTGTCCAAGGCTGGGTTGGGGGGTGGGGGGCGGTTATCAAGGATGGGCTGACTGCTCCTGCGGCAGGTGGGATTGGCCAGGACAGAGTTCTCAGTTCACCATCTCCGAAGCAGGTACCAGAATCCTGACCATGGAGAGCACCCTGGGGGCTGGGCGCCCTGCGTCTCCTCTCCGGCTCTGTGGAGTCACCCTTTTGGGTGGAGACCCCCCTGGCCTGCGTACTGGTGCCTGCCACCACCCGTTAAGTGGGCGGCCCCTAGAGGGAGGGGTCCCTAGAGGTGCAGGGACATGTGGCAGGCTTCCTGTGACCTGGGTGAGGGGTGGGCGCATACAGGAGGGAAAGCCTTGCCTGGGGGAAGTGGCTTGAGAGCTGGTCCACCCGCAGGGAGAAGACAGAAGCCCTGAGCAGCGAGGACGACACCCTGGACAGCCCCGTCATCCTGGAGGCCCCCTCCCCGCCCCCATCGCCCCCAGCCCACGCCCGTGCCTACAAGAAGTCCCTCCGCCTCTCCTCCAGTCAGATCGTAAGTGTGTGCAGGTGTGGGGGAGGCGGGGCTGCGAGAACTGTGTTCCCAGGGCCCTTAGGGCACGACTGTAAAACAGCTTGTGTTCACCGAAGCCCAGAATCCATCCCCCAGCATCTGCCATCCTCCCCTGGGGATGCCTGTCTGTGCCACTTCTTCACATGCCAGCCCTTTTTTTTTTTTTTTAAGTTGAGTATTAGAGAAATGTGAGAGGTAAAGACACCCCAAGTGACAGAAAACTCTGAAAATGTCCCTTTTCAAGCCAAGTCTTGAAATGTCCCTTTTCAAGCCAAGTCTGACCTTGACCTCCCCAAAAGGACAAGAAACTGGTGGGTTAGTAACACCGTTCTCTGGCAGCCACCTCGCAGGGGCATCTCAGCCAGGACTGCTTCCCACCCCTGGACAAAGGCAGGGAGAAGACAAGCCCATTCTTTGGTGGACACTCTGGCTAGAAAAGCCCCCTCTTATGTATAGAATCTTAAAATAACCTGCAGGGACTTCCCTGGTGGTGGTCCAGGGGTTAAGGCTTTGCACTTTCAATGCAGGAGGCACAGGTTTGATCCCTGGTAGCGGAACTAACATCCCACCTACCCTGCAGCATGGCCAAAAGCAATTAAAAAGAAAAAAAATGTCCCTGTAGTGGGTTGGCTGGCTCTGGGTCTGCCTTTGGAAGCTACAGGAAATCAAACTCTGATGACAGCCTCTCAAAGACTCTGGTAACCCTAGGCCCCCAAGTCACACCCTAGAGTCACTGTGGCTCCTGTAACAAGAATGTTTTTTTCCCAAGTGTGACTCTGGCCAGGGAGGTGCCCAGCAGGGTCTGGCCAGCCTGGTACAGAGTAGCTGCTATCTGTGTGGTTCTCAGGGGCGCACACCCAGCTTGGGGATCAGCCAGGTCACAAGCTGTGACCGATTCTTCTCTTTGGACCAAGGGCAGGGCTAGGTCTCTCTTCGGGGGGAGATGTCACAGGTACCCTAGCCTCAGGCAGGGGACTGCCGGTGAAGATCCCCTCAGTGCCCACTCCACGGAGTGGGGTGTCTCCGCCCAGAGCAGTGTCGGCCCCGAGGCTGACGTGAGAAACCTGGACGGGGGTCACGGGCCAGGCTTGGTCCATGAGCTTCATCTCAAAGCTCCCGTGCCCGGCGCTGTACGGGCCCCACCAGCAGCCCCTCGAGTCCTCCTTGTGGCCACCTTCTGCCTACATGGCTGCCTCTGATGCATTCAGGAAGGTTCCTGAGTTGGGAGGAGCAGGAGAAAGAGGCCTGTGGAGGGGCAAGGCCACATGTGGGGGTGGGTGGTGGAAGGACAGTGTCCGGCTGAGCCACGGCCCCCCTCCCCCGTCCGACTCCAGCGGCGCCTGAACCTGCAAGAAGGTGCCAACGACGTGGTCTTCAGTGTGACCACCCAGTACCAGGGCACCTGCCGCTGCAGGGCCACCATCTACCTGTGGAAGTGGGACGACAAGGTGGTCATCTCCGATATTGACGGCACCATCACCAAGTGAGGCGGGGTCAGCCGTGGGCCGGGAGGGCCTGGGGACTCGCCTCCCTCTGTGCTAGGGGACGGGGTGAGAGAGAGAGGGGCCCACCCTCCCAGTGGGCTATTGGGGGGTGGGGGTGGGAGTCCACTGGGCCACACCCCCTGAGCTGGAGGGTCACGTGGGACTGTCTCCGAGTAACTGGGTACTTACTCTGTGGGTCTAGGTCGGACGCTCTGGGCCACATTCTGCCCCAACTGGGGAAAGACTGGACACATCAGGGCATCACCAGTCTCTACCACAAAATCCACCTGTGAGTGCCTGGGCTGGGCAGGGCCCCAGGGAGGGAGTGACAAGATGTCTGAGGCCACCCTGGCCTCCACCTCTGGAAGCCAGGCTTGGGGACCCAGGGCAAAGGAGGAGCCTGGGGCAGGTCCCTGGAGTGGGGAGACCTGTTGGCCCTCAGCTCTGTGAAAGGCTCATCTCGTGGGGCCGGGCCCAGGGCCTGAGTCTACCTGCTGGCCTTCCTGCCGTAGATGAAGCCTACAGACTGGCCCGAGTTCTCGCCTCGGGCCTGGGTCCACCTGGGCCTCGGGACTCTGTGCGTGTCCCTTCTCCCTCCCGGGCCTGGCTCAGCTGCTGTCCTAAGCCCCTCCAGGCAGAGGCGCCAGAGTTGCGCTTAAGCCGATCGTAGCCACGAAGACGAGGTGGGTTGGGCCGGTCTTTTGATTCCGCGTCTCACCCGCAGAAACGGGTACAAGTTCCTGTACTGCTCGGCACGGGCCATCGGCATGGCCAACCTCACCAAGGGGTACCTGCAGTGGGTGAGCGAGAGGGGCTGTGGCCTCCCTAAGGGCCCCATCTTGCTGTCCCCCAGCAGCCTCTTCTCTGCCCTGCACAGGTAACTGCCCCGCGGGACGCAAGCCCACCACTGGGGCGGGGCAGGGCAGGGAGGGGAGGTATGCAGGCCCACCGCCAGCCTGGGCCCGGCTGGGCCAGTGTCAGGCCTCGCTTGGGCATCTGCTGGGTCAGACCCTGCAGCCGTCCCCTGACCCTGCTCATCCGGTCGCGCGCTAACCCCCTCCCTGCCCACGGCCCCGGCTGCCGCAGGGAGGTGATAGAGAGGAAGCCGGAGGTGTTCAAGATCGCCTGCCTGAGCGATGTCCAGCAGCTCTTTCTGCCCCAGGAACAGCCCTTCTATGCCGCCTTTGGGAACAGGCCCAATGTGAGTGTCCCCTCCTTGGGGAGCAGGGGACGCTGAGCTACCGGCTCTACCCTTCCCGGCCTTCTGACCCCCTGACCCCTCCTCGTCTCCCGTAGGATGTCACTGCCTACCGGCAGGTCGGCCTGCCTGCCTGCCGCATCTTCACAGTCAACCCCCGGGGAGAGCTCAGCCAGGAGCTGATAAAGAACCACAAGTCCACGTGAGGGCCTGCCACGTGCCCCCATGCCCCAGCCCTCTCCCCAGGGCCCAGTGCCACCTACCTACCTGCCCCTGGGGACCACCCCCCTTCCCTCCCAGCCCCAGGTCCAGGGCTCCCAGGCAGAACGCAAGGTGTCCACATGCGGTGATGGAGACCTGCACCTCTGCCAGGTCCAGGGCTCCCAGGCAGAACGCAAGGTCTCCCCTGCCGTGATGGGGACCTGCTCCTCTGCCCGCAGGTACGAGCGGCTCAGCGAGGTGGTGGAGCTCCTCTTCCCGCCTGTGGCCCGCGGCCCCAGCACAGACCTGGCCCACCCTGAATACAGCAACTTCTGCTACTGGCGGGAGCCGCTGGCCCCCGTGGACCTCGACGCCTTGGCCTGAGCCTGCCTCCGGCTGCCCGCCGACCATGGCCCAGCCCAGAACTGACTGTGTGTCCCAGGGCGTGGGGGTCGTAAAGCCAGATGCCCACTTGGCCAACCTGCTGAAGGGGAGGAGGGGGGCTGCGAGCTGGCCGTGGCCTCACCTGTCCCCGGGTCTTGGCCAGCTGAGCTACGGTGAGGGGGCAAGGGGGCCGCTGCTCCAGGCCTCGGCGTGGCCCTGCCCTGTAGCCAGGAAATGATTGGGTCCTTGCAGAGGTTCTCTACACCCTTGATGTCTCTTTCCCTCTTCACCTGGGACCCGGGTTCAACTCCTGACAGGACAGAGATGAGAGAGGCCCCTCTGAGGCTTGAGGCCTGTACGCCCAGGAGAGGGGCCAACCATCCAGGGAATAAATTGTCTTCCAGCCCTCCTGAGGAGCCTGCACTGTGCCCTCTGAAGCGAGATCCTCCGTAGCCCCGGCCCCTTCCCACAGCTCTAGAGCCAGCCAGACGTCACTGCGGTCCCCCGCTGGTACCCTGGCGTCTCAGCCCATCCAGACCCCAGAGGCACTAGGACCCCCCTCCCCAGCCTCTGGGGAGGGAGATGCCATACACCCGGCCCCTCCCCGCACCTCCATGGAGGACACAGCCCTAGACTCTGCCAGGGCAGGCAGGGGATGACCTGCCTGGCCCGCTCCCCACACCCCCGCCCCCGCCAGCCCTTGCTGGTCATTTCACCACCCACATGAGTTTCTGTCTGAGGGGCTGTGGGAAGCAGGGCCGACACCCCACTGCCGCCATCCCTCCCACCGCCTTTGGGGAAGAAAGGACCTTTAGACGGGCTAAAAGCTTTAATCCAGGCTTGCCCTACCCACCCCCCCCCACCACCCCCCCAGGACCAAAGTGGAGGGCAGAACCCCAAATGTCAGGAAGGTAGAAGGCGGGGCTGCGAGCTAACCGGGGGCACCCAGGCCCCCCTGGGGGAACCGAGGCCGGAAGCCTCAGCGGGGTGTGTGAGCCAGACAAACGCTTGTGTTCTCATGCTGTCATACCTGAATTTCTCACCCCGTTGTGAATATCCGCGCAGGGCTGGGGTTTTCCAAGGATGTCGGAAACTAGGCCTGGAGCCCTTGCTCTCCAGCCGTGGCCTCCTGCCCAGGGTCTGGCCTCATTCGGGCCATGACGTACATGAGGGCTGCCCTCCGGAGGGAGGCTCTAACCTGGGGTGGGTGGCGGATTTTCCCCCAAATGGAAAGCAGGGGACCAAGCGGGGACCAGAGTACCCTAGAAATGTCTTTGGGGAAGGGAAGGCAAAAAAGGATAAATTACAGTGGGAGGGGCCTCCAAACATCCTTTCCGCCAGGAAAACACAGCTGCCTAAGCCCTCACCTTGGGGGAGGATCAGAAGGAATAAAGAGTCCTCTTGCCGAGTCCTTGTGTTTCCATTCTGTCCTGAAGGAGCCAGGGGGTGGGCGGTGGAAACCTCTAGTCCTCGGTTCAGAAACAGTATCCATGAAGCTGCCAGGTAGGAGGACCGTGCCAACGGGCACCGCCTTCCTGAAGAAACTGAGGCCAGATGGCCGAGAAGAGAAGCCAAAGGGACAGGGTGGCCAGAAGCCTCCGCGGGCCTGGAGCTGTCGTCACTGAGCCAAGGGAGCCGCAGAGACCATGGTCTGAGCAGAGACCTGGAGGTCTGTGCGCAGGTGCCGGCCAGGGCGTCTGCAGAACACTTTGCAGACTAGATGCTGAGGTCTCAGGGCCACCCTGGCCTTGAGGCATGAAGTACCAGCTTTGACCGTGATCCCGAATTGTCCAGCTGGTGCAACACCTAGGGTGGGTTTTGGTGCCTGGACAGTCAGGTGAAGCTGGACCAAGACTGTTCCTTCAAACCCTTACCAAAATGGCATCCGCGCTGGCCAGGGGAGGCTGGGAGACACCGCTGGGCAAGGCTGGGCTCTGGTGTGTGTGGGGGCGGAGGCAGCGGGGAGGGTCTGCTCCCAGGGTTGGCAGGATCTGAGGGGGTTTGGGTCCTGGCCAGCCCACCTAATTGGCCTGCCCTGGCCGCGCCCGATCAGCCAGCTGGGCACGGCAGTCCAGCAGATCATCCCGGAGGCGGGCGATGTCCTTGGCGTGCTGGCCCAGCGTGCGATTCAGCTGGTCCACATGGTCCCACAGGCCCTCCCTGGGCCCCGGCGACTCGGCTGGCAAGCTGTCCAGGCCCGCAGCCAGCAGGCCCAGCCTCCTGCAGGCACCTTCCACTCGGGCCACCCTCTGATCGAAGTGTCCCACCGCGTGCCGGAGCTCCTGGGCCGTGTCCTGGCAGCGACTCAGCCCGCCAGCCACCTCAGCCATGCTGGCCCTGAGCTGCTCCAGCTCCCCCCGCAGGCTCAGGACCTGCCTGTGATCGGCCCGAAGCCGTGAGCCTTGGCTGCTGACCTGCTCCTGGATGGCATGGACCTCAGCCTCCACCTTGCGTTCCCGCTCATCCAGGGACGTGTTGGCGGCCAAGAAGGCATCGGAATACTGGCTGACGGAGTCGCTGAGGCCCGTGAGTGACTTGCTCACAGAGTTCAGGTTGACCTTGAGCAGGGTGATCTCGCCTTGGAGAGAGCTGCCCGTCGCTTCCGCCAGCTGCCCCTGGACCTCAGCCACGGTGCCATTGAGCTGCTGGAGCAGGACCGCGTGGCTGGCCACCTGGCGCAGGAGGGCCTCACTCCGGCTCTGCCAGGCCTTCACCTCGGCCCCGAGCTTGTCCAGGACGGCAGAGGTGGTGCCGGGGGTACACGAGGTCTCCAGTGAAACCAGCCTCTGCTCCAGCACGGCCAGCTCCGTCTGCACGAGGGGCCGAGCCGGCCTGCCTGGAGGGGCGCGGTCGTGGCTCAGCTCCCCGGCCAGCGTCACCAGGCGTTCCTCCAGCCTCTGCACACGCTCTTCCAGTGTGGTGTGGAAGCCGCGCGAGCCCCAGCCCCCTTCCTCCATCCCCAGACAGCAGCCCCCGGCTCCACCCCCTGTCCCGTTGGCGGTCTCCACGCCCTCCAGCAGCCCATCCATGCCCCCCTCGAGCATGGCGGCAGACAGCCGCGTGAGGTCATCCCCATCGGGGGCGCCGCGGCCCCGGTGGGCCTCAATCACAGCCTGCAGGTTCCTCTCGAGGCTGTCCACGCGGGCCCTGATGAAGGCCAGCTGCCCGCAGCAGCTGCCCCCGCCAGCCACACTCAGGCCCTGCAGCCGGGTACCCAGCTGTGAGAGCTCCCGGCGCAGGGCCAGCTCTCGGCCATCGAGGCTCTGGTGCAGCCTCCGGCTGGCCGCTTGGCCCTCCTCACACTGCTGCCGCACCTCCTGCACATGCAGATCGCACGCGCTCTGGACGCCCTGCAGCTTCTGCTCGAAGCCGTCCAGCAGGCTGCCCCAGAGCCGGTGCAGCCGTCGGTCCACGTACTCGTCCAGCAGCGCCAGGGAGGTGAGGGGGGACGGGGGCGCCTCCCGCAGCCGCTGCAGGTGAGCCTCGTGGCCGAGGGCTAGCCCGTGCACTTTGTCCAGCAGCTGCACCTTGGTCCGGAGTGTGTTGCTCACCTCGGTCACCTTGCTCAGGATCTCATCCAGGGGCGGGCTGAGCGGTTTTCCAGCTCTGTCTCGGGGGCTCACGAAGCCCTCGGGGATGACCCCAAAGCCCACGGGGGTGGCAGGAGCCCTGGGTCCACCAGTCATCCTACTGGGGTCGTCACGCCTAGCCACCAGGCCGCTGAGGGTACCATATGCTTGTGCCAGGCGCTGGACGTCACCCTCCAGGCGTTCCAGCCGTTCACCAAACAGCCCCGGGCCTTTCCTTCCTGGGAAAGAGGAGGTGAGAACCCCAGGAGTATCACTGGCCTGGCTCACTCAGCTTGTCCTATGGCCCAGATGCCGAGAGATTTTCTGTTCTAAGCCGACCTTGCTGGGCATGGCTCCCCGCCAACAGCTGTGGCAGGGGGGCTCTGGGGGGCTCGCCCTCATGCCCAGAGTGAGATGCACCCTCCCCCACCCGGCTCGGGCTCCACCAGCCTGGGTCAGTCCCCAGAAGCCTGATCACCTTGGTGGGGGTCTCCGTGGGCAGACTCACCATGGGGGCTTGGGGCCACTCTGCTGGAAGGAAGGGGCCTGGGGCCCGGGCCCACCTGCCCAGAGGGACTCTGGGTCTCAGGCTCCGGCTGAGGTGGTGTGGCCCCGTGGTCCGTGAGGTGCTCGGGACAGCCTTCTCCAGCGAGGCCAGGGCAACAACGCCAGGCAAGGTCCGTCACCGTCTTGTAGCCCACCTTGTATCTGGGTCTGAGCACCGAGCGGTACCTGGGCCGGGGGCGGGAGAAGGCAGGGCTCTGTGTCCATGGGCAGGGGACCCTGCCCCCTGCTGGGACCCAGGGCCGCTCTCAAGACTCTGGCAGAAAGGCTGGACGTCTCCCAGCTTCACTGCCCCGCCAGGATCTCCCCCTTGTCTGTGCTAGCAAGGCAGAGGGGTGGCAGCAGGCCTTCCAGAGGCTCCGAGATGCCTTAGGGAAGGGGCAGGTCAAAGCCCCGCCCGCTGTTTTGCTGGGGCCAAAGACTAGTGGGAATTTAGCCCCCAGACTCCCCAGACCACTTGGACCCGCTCTGGCTCACTCTGCCATCGGAAATTCCAACTCTGGCTTTGGCGGCACCATGAAAACTTCTGACAAAACCCAGCCTCTCCCCTCTGGGTAGGTGAGAGGCAGGGCAGAGAAGCTGAGGCAGACAGCCCGTCACACTGCCTAGGGGCCACTCCCTATCTGGAGGGCCTCTTACTTCCTTCCCCTCCCCCCTGGCCTGCTCCCAGAATTCAGCTCTGGCCCGGGAGGCTGGCGGAAGGGCACCTTTGATGCTAAGCACAGCAGAGAGGCCCAGGGATGCAGGGGAGTGCTCCCCATGGGGACTCCCTCCTGTTTACCCACTGATACACGGGAGCAAACAGGTCTGTCTTCAGACACACATTTGAACATCTCCAAGTACAGACCTGTGCGTCACACCTGCGTGCAGCACATCCTCGGCCCACCCATCTGGCTGAAGCCCCAGATCTTGGGCTCCCAGCATCTTACCCCTGGCCTGCCTTCTCCACGGTCAGCGCCACCTTCCCTGGGTCTGCCCACGGGCCCCCTCTGCAATCAGCCATTGCCAGTGTGACTCTCTGCTCGCCTCTGTCCCCACCCTCCTCTGCCTTGTGCTGCTGCTCCCCTGGGACCCTCTGTGGGCTCCAGCCTGAGCCTGCCCTGTTCCCTGCCCGTGTGGGCACAAGGGAAGGCCCTTTGGAATCCCAGGAGTCGCAGCCCTGGTGGAGCCGGCTGCTGCCCTCCGCTGAAGGCAGGCCTGGAGCTTGTGCCCTGGGATCCTGAGTGGGTGGGACTGGGGGTGCACTCACGTGACTGTCCCAGGGCACTTGGGCCCCCAGCCGCACTGCCGGTATTCAGCCTTTAGGTAGCTCTCCGCTCCCTCCTGTAAGACGCAGGTCACATTCCTGTGCACGACGTACGCACAGAGGGCCCTGCAGGGGAAAAGGGCATCCTTGGAATACCTGGCCTGTGCCAGGCCCCCTGAGGCTGCTCCTCCTCCCCTCCCCGACTTCGGGCCTTAGCAAGAGACCAGACTCTCATCTCTCTGCCTCTTTTTTTTCTTGTCCCACCTTGGAGGATCGTAGTTCCCCGACCACTGATCAAACCTGGGCCAGGGCAGTGAGAGCACTGAGTGCTAACCATTGGGCCACCAGGGAATTCCCTTCTGTGCCCCTCCTTATTTCTGGGATCCAGGGCCCTGGTCTTGGGTCCAGCCCCACTGCTGATTTCTCGGATCCCAGCCTCCCCGTCGGATTGGTCACGGGCTATGTAAGTACAATATTGAACCAGGCGCCTGGTGCAGCCACCCTTCTGGCCTGGGGAAGAGGCCCACCCTGGGTTTTCCATGCCACACTCCCCACCCCTCTCCAATTCCTTCACTGGCTCTTCGCTCCTTATCATGGCATTGAAGCTTCTGAGGTCCCAACTTGGTGCCTTTGAGGCCACACTTCGCACCTTTCCTCCCCTGACTGACTCCTGGGGAAATACATCCCACCTTGGAGTTTTCCCGCTCCTATCTTAGCTCCTGGTTCCCTGCTCTCAGATCACTTTTCGTACCACCTCCTCCAGGAAGCCAGCACTGATGCGTCCAGGCCTACCGAGTGTCAGTCACGGGCTGGCTGGCTGTGCTTCTCCTATAATACCGCTCAAACTCAGCGGGAGCTCACATTCAGCTAGCTCCTAACTCACCTGAAACTACTCAAGACCAGACGCTGTGGCAGGGGAGGCCGCTGCCTGGCAGGCGCCAACTACTTGCGGACTGGACCCCATAGGGCTCTGGAGCCACAACGCAGGCCCAGGACCCAGGGGGCCCCTGACCAGCTCTGCGGCCCAGCCACATGGGGGCTCCTCAAGGGCTGCGCGGGTCCAGGCTGACCGCGGGAGGGGGCGAGCCGCAGGGCGCACGGCTCCATCTCCTACCTGGCGGGGCAGCGGGAGAGAGGAGATGCCCCGGCGCGGGATGGGGGTGGCCCCGCGTGCTCCGCGCGCTCGGACCGTCCGCCCTCCCTCCGCTCCCTCCACCTGGTCCGCTGCGCCCGGAGTCTGCACACAGCGCAGCTGGAAAATGTTACTTCGCTGGAAAGGTTTCCGCGGGCACTGCCAGGACCCCAGCCGCCGCGCCAGGCCCCCTCGGCTTATTTTCCTTCACCAGCCCCGCAGCCCCCCGGAGCGTGGGGCGCCTGGCCGGGCGGGGGCTCGCCCTGGGGTGCCCGGCGCCCCCGCGCGCGCGGCCCGGGGCAGGTGGGAGCGCCGCCCGGGGCCCAGCCCTCCCGCTTCCCGCCCGCGGCGCGGCCCGCGCTTACTTGTGCGGCCCCGGGCGCAGCCGCGGGCGCCATCCCGTCGTGTAGAGGCTGTAGCGGGAAGCACCCGGAGGCGCGGGCCGCGTGAGGAGCGGGGTGCCCTTGGCCTGCGCCCCCGAGAGCAGCGCCGCCACGGCGCACAGCCAGACCGGCAGGCGGCGGCGGCCCATCGCGGCCCCCGGGGTCTCCACCTGGCCCCGCGCGGGGCCCCCGCCGGGTGTCCGCCCGCCGCCCCGCCGCTCGCCCGTCCGGGTCCCGCCGCCGGTCGCGGCCCCCGGAGCTCGCTGGCCCGGGCGCCTGGCGCTTCGAGGCGGCTGCGTCCCGCCGAGTGGCCGGCGCTGCTCGCGCCTGGGGCCGCCGAGGGGAGGCGGGAGGCGGGCTCTGTGCGGATTAGCATAAACTTGGGGCCGCGTCGCTCTCCTCCGCCTGCCCCCTCTCCGCCGCCAGCCCCCCGCCCCAGCTCCCGGCTGACGCCCGCGAGCGAGAGGTTAAGCAGGGAGCAGCCCCGGGGTGGCAGGGGCGCAGGTAGTCGACGCCCCGGGGGAACCCCCCCAAACACACCCATCTGCCACCGTCGTCGTCCGCGTGCACCCGGTGGCGGTGAGAAGTCGAGCCAGACCCCTGGGACCGGCCTGGGCACGGGGCTAAAAGCCGTCCACCCGCGGAACACACTCGTCTTCAAAGCCCATGCGCACCCTTCAAAGCCCTCGGTCCAGGGCTCTAAAGACGAGATGATCGTGTTTGGGGACGCGCCAGCAACACCTCTGTAGCCACCTCCTTGGAATAGGCCCCAGACCGGCCCTGTTCGCTTGCTCTGCCTCCCTGAAGCCTCATTGTCCCGAGGTGCCCAGGACATCTGATATCTCTGCTGACCCCTCCCCGGGCATCTTAAACCCTCTCTGCTCCCTAAGCCTCCGCAACCCAGCCCGGTGGTCAGGCTGTCCTGCTCCTTTTCTTATCTCTCAGGTCTCTGGCTGCAGGAAGTCCCAAATGCCCATCACCCCTCCAGCCCAGCCAAAGATGCTCTGCTTCTCTTTGTGCTCTTAGCCCTCTAGCCCGCAGCACTGACTCATTTCCAGTGAGGACTCAAAGAAAACCTTTAGGTCTTTCTCACAAGGAGCTGTTGTTAGGCTTCCTCCAAATTTCCCTAGTGAAATTGACTCTTGGAACTCAGGAGTTGACCTTGATAGTCATCCTCATTCATCATCATCTTGTTGGCTTGCTAAGCTGCAAGAAGCCTTTTGAGTCCTGATTCTGTCTTCCAACAGAGTGCCACTCATTCTTGGCTTTGTTTCATCCACCCAGGTGATCCTCACCATCTCTGCCTTTTCCCAAGTAAAGGTGAGTGTGCAGAAGATGCAGAACTCTGAGGCACACCTGGAGAGGTGAATTCACCTTTGAGATGTGAATTCACAGCCTTTGGGAAAAGCGATGCTATCAAGGATGCTGGACTAGGGCAGCTCTGAAGCCCACATGTGCGCCTCTGCCCTCTTCCAGCCATACCAGCTTGTGGGTCCGGGGTGGGGTGGGGTGGTTTGGGGGGGGGGCGGCACATACCCAAGCCAGGCAGGCCAACTGTTCTCTCTCCTGGGCTTTGAGATTGAATGAAACACAGAGGCTGAGGGCGATCCAGCTTCCAGGTGGAGGTTCTGTTTGTATCCCAGGGCTGCTGTAACGAATTACCAGAGGTTAAGTGTCTTCAAAGAACAGAAAGTTGTTCTCCCACCATCCTAGAGGCTAGAAGTCCAAAGTCAAGGCGTCAGCAGGGCCACAGGGAAGCGTGCTTTCTTACCTCCTGCAGCTTCTGATGGCTCCTGGCATCCTTGCCACCTTTGGCTTGTGGCTGCATCTCTCAGCATCTGCTCTTTCCTGTGGCCTTCTCTCTGTGTCTCCGCATGGCCTTCTTCACATGGCCTTTGTCTCTCTGTGTCTCTAGCTGCTATTCTCTTATGAGGACACCTGTCATTGAGTTTAGTGCCCAGTCGCATCCAGTCTGGCCTCTTAAATACTTACATCTGCAAAGATCCTATTTCCAAATAAGGTCTCATTCTAAGCTTCTAAATGGACATGAGTTTCGGGGTCGGGGGGAATGCCATTCATCCCACTGTGGAGTCCCTGAGGGGGAGTGAGAGCCCAGGGCATCCTGTAGCCGTAGCTGGGCAGGAGTTACGGGGAAGCTGAGGTGGAGAGTTTGCAGAAGAATGGGGTGGAGTGGAGCGGCTGCGTACTCAGGAAGAAATGAGGTGAGCTGCTATTGTGACAGGCTTCCCCGTCTGCTTCCAATAACCCACCTCAACTTGAACCCGCTTCAGTGGGTTCCCACTCCTAGCAAATGATGCCTGTCTGAGACAGCCTTTCATCTTCCACCACAAATCCAACGAAGGTACTCCAGCCTTTAGCAAAGATGTCCATGCTGCTGGGCAAGATACATGGGATCCATAATACGATCTTGATCTTGTAGCCACCAAATGTCCACTTCACAGAAAGTGAAAGACATCTGAGTGGGAGATGAGCAGAACTCTAGTCTGGGTTCTGACCACCTGGCAGCACTGCCTATCTGGCTCTGGGAAAAACTCCCTACCTCCCTGGCTCCAAAGCTGTGGTCCTTTTCCAAGGGGTCCCGCCCTCTTCCTCACTCCCTCCCCCAGCCCAGATGTGGGATCCACAACTCAGAGGGATGAGGTAGACCTTGTCTGAACTCAGAAAAGCCTTCATAACACAGGGCTGAAAGGACAGAAGGAACCCTGCTTCCCCCTTCCCCAGGTGGCTGATATCAAACACCACGCTTCCTCTCTAATGAACTGGACTGGTTTCGGAGCCAGCACTGGGGCTGCATTCTGAAAGGCCGGGAGGACATGGGTGGGGAGATGTTCAGGGTCTTGGCTGTACCCAGCCAAGGCTGGGGTCTCCCCTGAATGTGAGGGGGCCCCTTTACATCTGCCAGACAGGAAGCCTAGGGAGGCCAGAGGCCAGGGAGGAAGGCAGACAGTCTGGTCTCGTCCGCCCCCACTCCGACTGGAGTTTCCACACCTGGGTGCAGGCGGGCGGAGGCGCCACACAGAATCAGGCTTTCTGTTGCCTGGGATGTGCTCGGCCACATCCTGATGCACCCTGTCTACCCCAGTCCACCTCCAGACATGTGGACGGAAGCAGATTTTTGCCAACTTTCATTAGCCCCTGATGACAGATGGGTCATCTCTTCAGAAGAATGAGGATGCCATCAGGATGACAAGATAAACCTGGAGAGGAACGTGTGTAGTCTTGCATTGAAGGTCCAGGGGGCGATCACGAGTGGGCACGTCTACCAGACTCCCGCAGTTTCCCCTCCTTCCTCCGTGGGCTCCCTGGGGCAGAAGGAAGAACGGGCTCCTGGGAGCAGAGAAGACGAGAGAACGAGAGAACAGATCCCAGCCGTTCTGAAGCTGCAGCCTGACAGATAGCGTCTCTTCACACAGAGTTCTGTGGGTGCTTGGCATCCCTTGCCTGCCTCCACGCAGATCTCAGAATCTGAGGCAGTTCCTCTCCCCTTTTTGGGCTCCATCCACCTGCCCCAGGACATGCTCCCCACTTTTTTTTATTGAGACCCCACCAAATAAGCTCCTTGAAAGCCTCATAAAGCTTTCTGGAATGTGTTGGGTTGGCTAAAAGGTTCGTATGGGGTTTTCCATAAGATGCTACACAAAAACCCGAATGAGTTTTTGGCTAACCCCATAACTCCCCTGAAAGAGACAGAAATAGGACTGAAACTTGCTGGCTGTCTGACACAAGCCCTTCCCATCACAGATGAGCCCCTGCCCCTGGGAGAAGTGCACCCCCGGACCTTCAGCCTCCTGACACAGCTCAGCTTCCCTGCACATGGGGTACCTTTGTAGCAAGGCTCTGCCTAGGTCCAGCTCCTGTCAATGTAAACATCAATGCACTCCAAGCCCAGTTGGCACTTTGATGGCACCCACACCATCAGTAGGGGTTGCTGTCAAGTGCATACATGTTTCAGTGGCAAGGGTTGGGAGTGCCTCCTTCTGGCTGGGCAGAAGTGTGACCTCTCCAAGACCTGGGGTGGGTTGGCGTGCAGCCCTAAGGTGAGAGTCTGAGAGACAGTCCAGAGATTAAGGAAACCGGACTCTGTAAAGCCCAGGTGACGGACTTCTGAGAATTACCTAGAAGCAACTTAAAAATTGTGCAGTGCTGATGGGTCCTCAGCAGGGACACATGCAAACCAGATGCAAATATTATGTAAATCATACGCAAAATACATGCGTGGGCCTCCCAACCATTGCAAATGCCAGATGTGGCCCTTGGGGACCCTGAGTTTAGCTGAGCCAGGCTGTGGAGCTCAGAGGTGACCCAGGACTTTGCTAGTCTCTTGTGGTGGACGGGAGGGACTCAGCTCCATGGCCCTGCGCACACCTGGGGGAAGGAACCAGACAGAGCGTCGATCAGACCTCCAAGCACAAGTTCCATAACCTTCACGGTGTCAGTTCACCCCTCCGAGCCTCTGTCTTCCCATCTGTAAAATGGTTGACTGCAAGGACTCATTGAGAACACTGACCAAAGATTCTGTCTGCACAGCCAGACGCATAAGAGACACCTGGGGCCGAGCTCAGAGTCCTTCCCTGGGTGGTGGACGTCTGGGCTTCTTTCACTCACTGAAATGTGGGGACATTCAAGGACAGCATCGCAGCTGTGGGCTTGGAGAAGGTCAGAGCCAGATGGATCAAGAATGCACATACTCCTCATTTATTCAGAGTCTATCAAAGGTCCCACTTGACAGGGGGTGTGGTGGATGCTGGTGGTACCTGCCAGACCCCCGGTACCCAGCCAGTGCCCACCCCCCAACCCCTGCTGCCAATGCCTAATGCCCACAGCTGCCCCTCCTTGTGGATTATTCTCTGATGAAAGGGGCGTCCCCTGGGGAGTGTCAACCCCTCCCATCCCACAGCCAATGACTGCCTGATACGAGGATGCAGCCACGGGCCTCCTCACTCCAAGGGGACAGCCCAGCAGTGTGGCTATTATACCCCAGAGCCCACCCCCTATCCAGGCAGGCCACATCAGGCTCTTCTGAGACCACTTCTTGCTCTGTCCCTTCCTGCTTTCCTCCTCTCGTATGTGTTTCTCCTGAGAGCCGTCTCTCCATCAATCGCATGTTGCTAAATCCCTGTTTCCAACTCTGCTTCTGAGAAACCTCATCCGAGATGGGGAGAGAGCCCTGCAACCCGAGAGGGATAATGAACAGGACACTCATTATATCAAGGATCACGGGGAGGCCAGTGGGGGGGTCACAGAGGAAGAGGTGACCGGAGTTGGGAGAAAGGCTCAGAGACGTCTCCCCATGCAGGCGCCTCTAGAGTTCACCTGTGGGGAGAAGCATGTGCAAGGGGTGGGGACAGCCTGTGGGTTTGGGGAGCCCTGCAGAGCTCCAACTAGCGGGGGGGGCGGGCCCCAAGAGAGACTGGCAGGGGCCAGAACAGAGGGGCCCTGGATGTCCCTGAGGAGTCTGGACTTTACAGCAGGGGAACGACACATACAGACCTGTCTCCAAAAAAAAACGCCTTTGCTGCCACTGCTCAGAGTAGGCGGGGGGCCAGGGAGGCAGTGCCTGCAACATTCAAGCAGCAGGTTAACAAGGATAGGGAGGGGCGTTGGGTCGGGGCAGGGGTGACTCCCAGAGGTCTTCAGGACAGAGAGCTGACAGGTCTTGGTAGCTGCTATGCAGACTATGGGTGTGGGGAAGATTCTAGAAGGTGCCAGGCAGACAAAATGTCAGCCAATGCATCCTGACGGGGCTGGGTGACCACGTGTGGTCAAGTGTGGGGAGAGTGGAGAATGTAATGAGCTGTCCTGGGCAAGGGTCTGCCTTCCCCGTGCTGGCCACTGGGCAGCAACAGCCGGCCCGGCCCGAGCAGGAGCCCCCGAGAAGGTGGGTGCTGACGCGAGTGGGTGGCCAGCTAGCCCAGTTCCAGCCGGCAGCCTGGGAGCTGCTCCCACTGGAGGGCTGGGTGCAAGGCCCTGGGAAGGACTCGCCTCCTTTCCTCTCCCCTCTTTTCAGGGGCACCAGAGTAAAAACCACACAGGATTACCGCTGGTGACAGAGGAGGCAGGCGTGGGTGGACGGGTGCAGAGCCAGGCCAGGGAGGAGGGGGCTACCCTCACCAGGCAGGGGGATGGGAGGGGTGGTCGTTGCCATGGGAAACTCACGCTTGGATAGGCAGAACCTGACCTCTACCCAGACACTGCCCTGATCTCAGACCCGCTCTGCCTTAATTCCTTAATTCTCCGGGCCATCTGCTGCGCATCCACTTCCTGCTGGAAGCAGACAGGTGGGCCCCAAACTCTGTGCTCAGGGCACCCAGACTGGGAGGCAGAGGTGGCTGGGAACTGGGAGAAGCCCCAGAAGGGATCGGGAAAGGGACTTGGGGAAGGAGAGGAGGGCAAGAGAAGCCTGGTAGGGGATGTGCTCCAGTGAGAGTGGAGCCCTCGGGGCAGGGGGATGTTTCTGGAATGAGGAGGGCCAGGGCCAGGCTGAGGACTTTGGGGCGGTGCGGGGGGTCACGCAGTCTTCACGCTGTGGGTCCGCTCCCCCCAGCCACTTCCACGGTCATTGTCTGTCTGCATCGAGCTCCCCTCCTGGGAGACAGTCCTTGATGCAAGGGGCCACCTCCTGCCTGGGTGTGCTGAATGGATGAACCACGGGTCCCGCTGTAGCCAAGAGGAGGGTGCCCTGGGGAAGCTGGTGGCCCAGGCAAGAGATGCTGAGGACGAGAGAGGACAGGCGTTTGAAGGGAGAGTTGCCGGGCTTCCAAGAGCTGGCTGGAGAGATGGGTCAGGGTCAAGGTCAGAGTCATGGGTCTGCACCCTGGCGGGGTCCCAAGCTCTGTCTTCCTGTCCATTTAACACTCAGAGCTAGACAGTGCATCTGGCATCTATTCAAAGGGCTTCCAGCCAGGGTCTGACCTCTCTGACCCCCAGACAGCGTGGCCCACCCACCTGCTCTTGCCACCCACCATGGGACCAGGGGGGCCTTTCCCAGGTCAAGCCTCTGCAGACAGGGGTTCCCACATTCCTGGCTGCACTGGTGTTGGCCGGCAGCCCCAGTTCCTTTGGGAAAGGCCGGGCAGGAGGCTCCCACGGTGGGACTTTATCCCTCTGTCCCCTCCCCGGCCCCAGGGGGCTGTGCTGGGATTAGGGCACCCTTCCCCCACCTGCTGCGTGTCATCACTGCCTGCGTTATCCAACCATCACTGAGCGCCTCTGCAATGGTAGGCCCCTTCCCTTGCACCTCCTCCTCCTCCCCTGCCGCCCTCTGTCCCCTCAGCTACCGGCCATGGAGTCCTCCCTGTCCCCTTCCTGCCCGTGGGTGATGAGAGGGGCCAGGGCAGCGGGCTGGGTTGGTGCCAAGGGTGCGGCCGGAACAGCAGATGGGAGTGGAAAGCGTCTT
Source organism: Bos indicus x Bos taurus (assembly GCF_003369695.1). NCBI lineage: Eukaryota > Metazoa > Chordata > Mammalia > Artiodactyla > Bovidae > Bos > Bos indicus x Bos taurus. The sequence continues at coordinate 13,472,841 of NC_040088.1, read as the reverse complement.
GGAAGATGAGAAGAGGAACTGGGGAGCCTCGGTGACTTTTAAGGGGCTCCAGGATGACCCCAGGTTTCCAGCTCCGGGGTCCTTTGTGCTGTGACAAGGAAAGAGAGGAAACGCGAGTGTGGAGGGTATTCACATTGAATCAGGGGTGCCTGCAGCTGCCCTGGAGGAGATTGGTGTCCCATTTGTGCACTGCCCCTTCCCCGCTATGGTGGGGGTTGAGTTCTTGGTGTGGGCCTCTAGGGTAAGGTCAGAGGCCCACCCCCCACACCAGTCCACTGGTGTCTAGGATTCCTGTGGGACCCACCAAGAAATGGCCAATCTGTGGTCCTGGGGACCTCATTCCTCCCAGACATGTGGGAGGGGGCACCAGGTCTGAGGTTGTAGAGGGTTCTACCCAGGCAGCTGGCTGAGGCCCTCAGCTTCCCCTTGTTCCACAAGCCTGGCACCTCCCAGAAGGAGACTCAGAGAAGTCCAAGTGATGAGCTGGATTTCCTGACCAAGTGAGGGAGCAGGTGGGGCCCTTGGCCTGGACCGAGTTGGGCTGAAACAGGGTGAAGGGGTGACTTGGTGGAAGGAGGGTGTGTGTGCCTAAGTGCTCAGTCGCTCAGTTGTGTCTGACTCTTAGCAACCCCGTGGACTGTAGCCCACCAGGCTCCTCTGTCCATGGGATTATCAGTAAGAATACTGGAGTGGGTTGCCATTTCCTCCTCCAGGGGATCTTCCTGACCCAGGGGTTGAACCTGCATCTCCTGAGGCCCCTGCCTTGGCAGGCGGATTCTGTACCACTGAGTCACTTGGGAAGCAGAAGGAGAATGAGGGGCACAGAAAAGCAAATGAATTCAGGGACATTCCTGGTGGTCCAGTGGTTAATAATCAGCCTTATAATGTAAGGGACATGGGTTTGATCCCTGGGGAACTAAGATCCCACATGCCTCAGGACAACTGAGCCCATGAGCCACAACAAAAGATCCCGCAAGAGGCAGCTAAGACCTGAGGCAGGCAAATAAATAAATAAGCGGAGGAATTCGGTCCAGAGAAGGTCCTGAGAAGGCTGGGGGTTCTGAGCAGGAAGAACTGGGCATGCTACCAGGCGAAAGGAAGGAGCCAGGAAGAGGGAGAGTTTGGAGGTGTGGAGAGAGGAAAGCAAGACCCCTGAAGGCACAGGACCCAGGTCGAAGGGAGGAGGATGGGAGAGAAAAATGTTCCATCCTTCCACATGGGTGGGAAGACGTAAGAAGCAAGGCATCTACAGGTACAATGGAAGGGGAGCCAAGCAGGGGCTTGTGCTAAATGGCAAGGGAGGTTGCCATTGGGGATTTGTCTGCTGGGATTTGGGGTGAGGACGGAGGGATGTTCAGAGAGGGCCAAGGAGAAGTGCAGAGGGTGTGCAGGGGCTGCCAGGCCCCCGTGACTCTCCACTGACCAAGCCCTCCATGGAGGGTCGAAGCAGCAGTAACAGTGTTAGTCACGCAGCCACATCCTCCTCTGGAGACCCCATGGACTGTAGCCTGCCAGGCTCCTCTGTCCCTGGGATTCTCCAGGCAAGAAGACTGGAGAGGGTTGCCATTCCTTTCTCCAGGGGATCTTCCCGACCCAGAGATCAAACTCGAGCCTCCTGCATTGCAGGTGGATTCTTTACCAGGAGGGCTGGAGGGCAGGGGTCAAACTGTAGCTTACTGGGGTCATCCCAGGCTGTTTGTGATGATCTGGGGGCAGGGCGGGGGAGGGGACCCGAGGGCATCAGGACTGGGCACTCCCTCAGCCAGTCTCCCAGGGAAAGCGACTGTACGATCAGCAGAAGCATGATGGCAGTGTCAAAAACGATCTGAAACCAGACGTGAAAATTATTAACACAGCTCTGCTATTTGTTTTGTGGCAATGTAAAAAGAAAAAAAAATCACACGTTTTCAATGCAAAAGAAAAGAAAAAAAACAAGGAAAATATGAACATTTTGGAACAACCCAACTGGTGCAGGCCTTTCAGTGGTCCATTTAATCATGGAATTCAGGAATCATGGAATTCAGGTCCCTACCTGACTGGTGTCCCCAGCCTGTCCACCTGCCTGACGTCTATCTCTTCACTTGCAAACGTTTTTTTCTTCTTAAGTTTTCAACATCTTGACCAAAGTTGGCTGTGGTTTCTGTCTTCGTGTGCATGTGCTAAGTCACTTCCGTCACGTCTGACTCTGAGACCCCATGGACTGTGGCCTGCCAGTCTCCTCTGTCCATGGGATTCTCCAGGCAAGAATAGTGGAGTGGGTTGCCATGGCCTCCTGCAGGGAATCTTCCCAACCCAGGGATCGAACCCGGGTCTCCTGCCTCTCCTGCATTAGCAAGCAGATTCTTTACCACTAGCACCACCTGGGAAGCCCCTTCTTTCTTAGTAATTGTGATTATTTATGTCCAGTATTCTTGCCTGGAGAATCCCCATGGACAGAGGTGCCTGGTGGGCTATAGTCCACGGGGTCGCAAGAGTTGGACACGACTGATCGACTAAGCACACACATCCGTGAACACTCTGTTGTCATTTTCCACCAAGGATCTAGAGGTTATCCAGGGAGCTGAGTGATGATACGGAATTTTCCAGAATCATTAACACCTGGCATCAAAATCAGGGTATTAATACCATTCGAAGCCCAGTGACACTTATTTAGTTCATGAAGGTAAACACTGCTTGATAGAGCCTGTCCAAAAAAAAATCCATAAGTTTTGTGCAAACTGCAGGATTTTCAAGAGTCTTGGTAATCAGAAAGATTAAGCATTTTGTATTTGCCAGTTGTTAGCCACAAAAAAGTCGATCTTGGAGAAGCTAAAATGTTTACCAGAAAAGACTGTGCCTTGTCTTGTTCAGATGGTGTATTTTTGGAATCGTTGGAGATCAGAATAAGAATTGAAGGAGAAAAAAAATCTTTTGGTCAGTAAAGAGGAGCACCAGTTTCTACAAGAGTGTGCAAATTCTAAGTCAATTGCTGGGAAAATTGAGAAATGAAATGTTGCAGGGTCTGTGACAATCAGTATTTCCCCAGCTTAAAAAAAAGAGGATTGAACCCGGGAGTAGGTCCACAGAGAGTCCGTGTCTTATTCTGTCTCTTGTAGTGTGTGTTTAGAAGTTTCCATAATAAAAAAATTTTTTTTAATTTAAAAAAAAAGGAAAGGATGGAACAATTGACAAGAGATGCTGGTCTTTCCTCTTTTGCCTTCTCATTTTGGAAGCTTTACTATATGTTACCTTCCATGGAGCTGACTTTTCCTTTTCTGGTTTTCATAAAAAACAAACAAACAAAACCACTTTCTATGATGTGTCAACGAACTATCAATCAATTCCTCCCACCCAGGGTCTCTTTTTCCTTTCCTTCTCCTCCACCCAATAGGAAATATTTGAAATGCTTTTGCTGGCCCTTTCCCCTCTCCTCAACTCCTACTTTATGCCAAGATAATTTAGTAGTTTTACTTGCACACTAGCATTAGGTCTTATCACATCTCTCTTCTGTTATTATTTTTTTAATTATTTAGTGCTTATGTTACAAATACCGTCTTATCTATCATGACCCATTGGAGCTAACTGTACAGAAACTGTGGGTTCTTGGCTACCGTGGATGGCTGCCTCTTTTCTTCATTTCCCTTGTCTCCAAACTGAGTCCTTTATTACCTGATTAGATTCCTTTCTTGGGCATTTTCCACAGGGCCCAGAGAGAGTCTCTGGGCTTTTGAACTTCTATTTCGGGTATGTGAAGGGCACCTCGACTGGCAGAGGATGCTTTTCTCTTCTCTAACTTGACATATGTGTGGTTTCAGGCCGACTCGCTTAACTCGGTCTCTCATTTAGGAAGCTTGTAAGAGTTTTCCCTTTAATCATGGAATTCAGGAATCTTCCCAGGCAATGCCTAGATGTCTGATTTTTTCCATCATTCTTGCCTGGAACTCCATGAGCCCTTTCAAACCCAAGTCTTTCTTCAAACCACGGAAAAATTTCTTTCTCGTTTTAAAATTATGGCTTCTCCTCCATGTGTTGCTTTTTTCCTTCTAGGCTTTGTATTATTCCCATATGATGTCTCCTGGGTCTTCCTCCGCCAAGGGCTTGGGTTTTCCTTGCATGCTTTCTGATGCTATTTTTGCTTTGCGTTTTGCATTCTCTCTTCCATTCGATTTCCCAGGTCTCCATCCTCTCCTCCAATTCATTTGAAATTTAAAATCATGTTTCTTACTTCAGGAAAGTATTTTCTTTCACATTTGATTTTTTTTTTAATGCTTGCATTGTTTTTTTTTCTTCCTGTTGCTGTTCAGTTGTGGCTTGACCCTCCCGTGGTTCTGAGTGAATTGCAGGCTCTTACTCCTGGCTGTTGGTTTCCTTTGCGTGCTTACTGTTTTCCATTTGTCTCCCCTCAACCCCGAACTTCAATATACATTTTATTAAGTTCCACATCTTCCCCAGCTTTATTGAGATATAATCGACAGATAAAAACTACGTATAGTTAAGGTGTACAGCGTGATGTTTTGATATATAAATTCCTTGTGAAACAATGATCACAATCAAGCTAATTAACACATTCATCAGCTCACATAGTTTTTTGATGGCGGTGGTGGTGAGAACACTTAAGAATGACTCTCTGGGCTTCCCTGGTGGCTCAGTGGTAAAGAATCCGCCTGCCAATACAGGATCCCTGATCAGGGAAGATCCCATGTGCCTCGGAGCAACAAAGCCCACACCTGCAACTGTTGAGCCTGTGCTCTGCTGCAGGAGAAGCTAGCCCAATAAGAAGCCCACGCACCGAGACTAGAGAAAAGCCTGCACAGCAGCGAAGACCCAGCACAGCCAAAAATAAACGAAAGAAATAACACTATTAAAAAAAGAGCAACTCAGTGTATTTCAAGTACATAATGAAGTATTATTCATTATATTAATATTTCTGTCATTTGGTCTCCAGAACTTATTCAGTTGTTCCGCATAACTGAAACTGTGCACCCCTCCGCCAACATCTTCCCTTTGCCCTCCAGCCCATGGCAGTGAAAGTGAAAGTCGCTCAGTTGTGTCCGACTCTTTGTGACCCCATGGACTATACAGTCCATGGAATTCTCTGGGCCAGAGTGCTGGAGCCGGTAGCCTTTCCCTTCTCCAGGGGATCTTCCGGACCCGGGGAACTAACCCAGGTCTCCCACATGGCAGGCAGATTCTTTACCAGCTGAGCCACAAGGGAAGCCCAAGAATACTGGAGCAGGTAGCCTATCCCTTCTCCAGCGGATCTTCCCAAAGCCCATGGCAACCACAATCCTATTCTCTGCTTTTCTAAGTTCAACTTTTCCACATATAAGTGAGATCATACTGTATTTGTCTTTCTCTGTCTGGCTTGTGTCACCAGGTTCAGCCAAGTCTCAAATTGCAACATTTCCTTCTCTTTTTAAAGACTGCATGATATTCCATGGTATGAGCAGACCATATTTTCTTTATCCATTCATCTGAAATAATCCTAAGTGTCTTTTCCGACCACAATGAAATGAAACTAGAATTTAGTAACAGTAAGAAAACAAAAACTCACTAATAAGCGGAAACTAAACAACACATTCTTGAACAACTGTTGGGTCAAATAGGAAATCAAAAGGGAATTTTAAAAAATATCTTGAGACTAACAAAAATGAAAACACAACATACCAAAACGGACGGGATGTTGCTAAAGCTGTACCAGGAAGGAAGTTTATCCCCTTGCCAACAATCTAATCACCCCTGGGGCTGGGATCCAACAGATAGCCGGACTGTGCTTTGTGGTTGCCCCAGGAGGGGGGGATCTGTGCCGCCAGGGACAGGGAGGGATTCTGCAGGACCACCCAAGGCTGCTGGCCCCGGCTCTCTGATGGATCCCTGAGCCAAGCCCTCTCCTGGAACCCAGCAGACCTGACTCTCACCCCAGGCTCTCTCTGCTGTGCGTCCTACCATCCAACCTGGAGGGAGCCAGCCCTCTTAGGGCAGTGGCCCTGCCCAACAGGCCAGGCCTGGCTGCCGGCTGACCTTGAGCTCTGCCGTAGTAGCACATTTGGTGTTGGGAAGGAAGGTTATAATCCAGGAGGTTTAATTAAAGAGAGGTTCTCGGGTTTCAAGGCTGTTGAAGAGATGACTGGGATCAATCATCTTGTGCAGGGTTATAAAAATATATCAGAAAAAAAAAAAAGGCAACTGAGTGGAACTGACTTGAATAAAATGCACTATGAGGTCTATGAGAGCACGTCTGACTGTAGATATTGAGTGACATGGAAAGAGGTTTGGTTGTTCTGTATATTTAGGGGGGTGGGGTCTGGTGATAGTGAAGTTTTGTGAGGAAAGGAAAGGCTAACAGGTTCCCAGTCCTGTTTTTGGCCCAAAAGCATGCGTCTACCAAAAAAGTTTTCCAAATCTTTGGGAGCAGGGTACCAATGAAACATGCATGAGGATCAGGGTTTCTTTAACACACCTGCAGATGCTGGGTAATAGACAACACTGAGATACCGTTAAGCCACGGGAAGTTATAGTAAATGATCCTTTTCGTCCTGCAGGTGATTGGTGGGTTGAACTGATAGCCCTGTTTCCAAATCTGAATTTATCTTTCTTATTTACAATTTCTTTACCACATGGTAAGCGTCCCAGGAACTTTTTCTCAAGAGCTTCAAAGTGAAACCATAGATGTTTTCTTTGTCTTTAAAAGCCAAAAAAAGATCATCATCTGAGAGGAATTATGAACATTTCAAAACCACTTGGGACAGAGTGGATAAATTATGCCAAAAAATAATTCCTGAGGATTTTAAAGTTGAAAAATAATTTTTTTCAGGAGGAAAAAGAACTTCTGAAATGAAGGAAAATGACGGCCTTTTGGATTATGCATGTCTCCTGCTGGGTCAGAAGGAAAATATTCAATTAAAATCTGTTATAAACGATGGGTTTCTAGATTATCAGATTTAAATTTACACTTTCCTAGAAAGAATCGTAACCAAGTGAAACATATTTTTGAACTGCTCCATTCAGAGGGAACAAAATAAAAAATAGAAATGGCCAAACATGTGTAAGACTTGTGTGGACTGGAAGCACTTTGGATTCCATAATTGAGAGTGTGTTTTATGAAACTCCGAAAGCATCACTCCTGGAGTGATTGCATCAGCTGAATCGATCCTGGCAGCTTGCTGATTTGACATGGTCTTCACCACCCTGCTCCTGGGTCTCAGCTATCATATATGGCACTGCAGGAAGCTCATTTTCTACCCTTTGTGACCTAGAAATCTACTTCTGCTGCGCTACCATGGGAGAGTTCTGGCTCTGATGGCAGCTGGATGGGACAAAGAAGGAACACTTCCTGAGTCCTTAAGCCTTCTAGCCACTGGGAACACCCTGAGCTCGTTAGTTTGTTCAGTCTTCAAGCAACACTTAGGGACGGATCATTAGCCGCATTTCTTGGGTGAATAAAGCAAGGCTCAGAGAGGTTCAGTGATTTGCCCAAAGTCACACAGCAAGTCGGACTCAAACCCAAAGACCCTGACACCAAAAGTTGTGTTATTAACCAAACAGGTGAACTGCATTCTGAACGGATTTGTCTACATTCACTGAGATAAAAATGATGTACTTCTTCTTTAATCTCGAAGAACTTTTCACTTCAGGACGTATAATGCTTTTATACATTTCAGGACGATTAGATGTCTGCATACAGTTCCAAAGCTCCCTGCTGAGGCAGGATAGCTGTGGAATGTTTTCTCTGTTGCTGAGATGGCAAACAGAACATACATTAGAATGAAATGTTATGAAATGATCCCTCTGCATGAAATAATAAATTGCCCTAGCTAGACAAACTGTAGAATGTGTGATGGAATACTATTCAGCTATGAAAAAGGAAAGCCAGTACTGACTCATGTAGCAACATAGACAAATCCCAGAGGCCTAATGCTGGGTAAAATGAGGAAGATCACAAACACATACTTAGTCTATAAAACTCTAGAAGAGGTAAATCTGGTGTAATAGCTTGCTAGGATTGCTATTTATTTTCTTGCAGTTCTGGAGACTAGGAGTACAGGATCAAGGTGTAGGCAAGGTTGGTTTCTTCTGAGGCTTTTCTCCTTGGCTTGGAGACGGCTATGTCCTCAGATGGCCTTTCCTCCTGCATATCTGTGTCCTAACCCCTTCTTATAAGGACACCAGTTTTACTGGATCAGGGCCCACCCATATGACCTCATTTCCCCTTTGTCACCTCTTTAAAGGTCCTACCTCCAAATACAGTCACATTCCAAGGTCCTGGGGCCAGGACTTCAACATGTGAATTTGGGGAGAGCACAGTTCAGCCCATAACATCTAATCTGTGGTGAAAATAATCTAAATAGCAGTTGTCTCAGGGAAGGGTGGCTGGTGGGGGTTGACTGGGAAGGGCCATGGTGAATATTCTGGGGTTGATGATGACTTGTACACGGTTAGAGGGGTTTGGGTTACACAGGTATTTGTGTTTGTCAAACCTACTGGGATCTTACACTTAAGACTTGTTCGTTTCATTGTATGTCAATGAAAGTAAAAGTAAAATTAAAAAAAAATAAAAAAGAAAAGAAAATTAAAAAAACAGATATTGATCTCTGGTTAATGATACGCAAGCATAGTGTTTAGGGAAGTGTGGTGGTACCTGCAGATAGCTTGTGAACTGACTGAGTGGAGAGCTGGAAAGATATACCAGTCTGTTGTTAACAACTGCAGAATCTCGGTGGTGGTTTCATGTGGGTGTTCCTTGTACAATTCTTTCAACTTTTCTGTACATTGGAAATTTTTCATCACAAAAGGCTAGGGGGCGGGAAGATTTAAAATTTCCACTTGAAAATGTTAGCCAGACATTGCTCATAAAGTGTCCTCATTGGGTAGGTCAAGGTCCACTCACAGAGGCAACTAGCACAACTCTATGCCAATCATTTGTGGGTGAGAGCCACAGGGTTTTAGCCCCAGTCTGCCTGGTCCAGGGGCTTCCCTGATAGCTCAGTTGGTAAAGAATCTGCCTGCAATGCAGGAGACCCTGAATTGATTCCTGGGTCGGGAAGATCCCCTTGAGAAGGGATAGGCTACCCATTCCAGTATTCTTGGGCTTCCCTTGTGGCTCAGCTGGTAAGGAATCCGCCTGCAATGCAGGAGACCTGGGTTCCATCCCTGGGTTGGGAAGCTCCCCTGGAGAAGGAAAAGGCTATCCACTCCAGTATTCTGGCCTGGAGAGTTCCATGGACTGTATAGTCCATGGGATCACAAAGAGTCAGACAACACGACTGAGCAACTTTCACTTTCACTTTTCTGCCTGGTCCAGGGAGAAAGGAGAGGAAGACAATTCAGGGAGCGGCTTGAGGATGCTAGGGAGTTCTGGGGACCAGCTTAGGTGTTCAGGTTCCTTGTCCAAGGAAACTGAGGTACAGAGTTGTAAGTATGGCTCTATAACACCCAGGGCAGTCCACGATCTGTTTTCTTTCTTCTTATTATTATTTTGAAAATTTTTATTATTTATTTTTAGCTGTGCTGGGTCTTCATTGTTGCACACGGGTCTCTCTAGTTGCAGCGAGCAGAGGTTACTCTTCACTTGCGGTGCACAGGTTTCCCATTGCCCTGGCTTCTCTCGTTGCCCAGCACAGGCTCTAGGGCTCATGGGCTCGATCATTCAGGCTCAGTAATTGTGGAGCACAGGCTTAGTTGCCCCTAGGCATGTGGGATCTTCCCAGACCAGGGCTCGAACCCATGTCCCCTGTATTGGCAGGCAGATTCTTAACCGCTAGACCACCAGTGAGACCCAGTGATCTGTTTTTGTGAGCCATGAAGGAGAAATCAGGCTCGGTGGGGCATGTTGGAGTGGGTGTGTGAATGATACGGAGTTAGCAGCACATAGTAGGCACACAATGCTGAATAAATATTTGAATAAAATTGGAAAGGGGCCTCCCGAGACCCTCAGGAGATGGCAAAGCTGCCTGTCTGGTGGGGGCGTCTGTCCCCGCCACTGCCCGGGGCCCACCTCTGGCCTGGCCTGAGATACCCTGAGAACTGGGCCTGGGAGGGGCTGCCAGGCTTCGAGGTTCCTGGAGAGCCAGGCTGAGGGCTCCTTGCCACATTCTTAGGAGCAAGCACATCCAAAACAATTTCTTTTTCTAAAAACTCGGCGTTAACGGGTTCCAGATGTCCGTTTGTTATATAATGGGGTTTGTTTTAACAGCATCAACTTCCAGATGTGCAGCCTGGAATCAAGAAGCCCATTGGCCCCCGGAGGACACCGTGAGCCAAGTCGAGGGCTGCCCGGGGGAGACAGGCAGACGTACGTGCGGGACCAGGCCCGGGAGAGGAGCTGGCAGCGCCTCCTGCTGCCCACTGGGCCACTCACCTGCCTGGCAGCTGTGCCCTGGCCGGGGGTGGGTGGGGAGGGTGACTGGCTTTCTACTGGTCCGTGCTGACACGGAGCAGGGACCCCCAGGGGACAGTCCCAGAAAGGCGGCCGGGGGAATCACGTGTTTGGGAACCCGAGTTGCACCAGGGCTGCTGGGTGACCTTGGGTAGGTCTCCCAGCCTTGCTGAGCCTCACTGTCCTCAGAAGTTAAGTGGATTAGCACCATCCCATTACGAGGTGTCCTTGTGGAGAGGGAAGCAAGGTGAGAGGCGCAGAGTGGGTGCTGGGAAGCCTTGACCCTCCCGCTTGCTCAGAGTGCAAGGGCTGGGCACTGACCAGCGCCCCCCGACTCGCCCCACCAAGCCAGGAAGCCCTCGGGCAGTGCAGGCGACCTTCTCCCTGGAACACTGGAAAGGCGCCATCCGTGGAGCACTCCCCACCTCCCCTGGCGGCTTGTTCCTTGTTCCGTGGCCCTGCCGCTCCAACAGACAGAACATTCTTCCCTCTGTGGAACCACAGGCGGCCTCTGCATGACCCCCAGAGGTCTGAGGACCGTCCCTGGAGCCCCGTTGAGCACGTCCACTCCCTCTTCTACTTCAGGGCCCTCAGGTCAGGGAGGACAGGGACCCAGCTCCCACCCTCACCCCCATCCTCTTATTCTCCGGGGCCGGCAGTTATAGCAACCCAAGGATGGAGAGTAAGGTGCCCTGAGGAGGGATGTTCAAGAGCTGAACAAGAAAAAGCAGAGAACCTCAATGCAGTCCAGGGAGACGGTCATGCCCTCACACACGACGGGAACATTCAGTCCCGCAGAGAAGATAGCCAGCCTCAAATTAACCCATAAAAATAATGCAAGGCCAACAAATGTTTAATCAAATGGGGGCTTACAATACAAAGTTGGCATGGAAAATGAGTGTAGCATAGCTATGGATTTAATGCTTGCGTCCCCCTCATCCTAAAATTCATGTGTTGAAGTCCTACCCCCAGTGTAACGGTAGGAGGTGGCGGGGACTTTGGGAGGTGATTGGAACGGAGGTCAGAGCCCTCGTGAATGGGATTAGCGCCCTCACAAGCCCCCTTTCCCCTTTCCTGCATTGTGAGGACACAGCGAGGAGTTGGCAGACTGCCGCCGGGAAGAGGGTCCTCATTAGAACCCCGTCTTGCTACCACCCTGATCTCAGACTTCCAGCCTCCCGGGAAGAGGGTCCTCATTAGAACCCCGTCTTGCTACCACCCTGATCTCAGACTTCCAGCCTCCAGACGCATGAGAGATAAATGTCTGCTGTCTAAGCTGTCCTATCTGTGGTACTTTGTTAGAGCAGCCCCAACGGACAAGCCAATTATGACATTCCTGCATGTGGAGATCAATAAGGGAGGCCTTACCCACCTTGCTGTTAAAACATATGGTAAAACTCTAATACCTTAAACATTACGGTGCATGCCTGTATGCTAGGCTGCTCCAGTTGTGTCCAACTCTTTGCTACCCTATGGACAGTAGCCCACCAGGCTCCTCTGTCCATGGGATTCTCCAGGCAAGTATACTGGAGTGGGTCACCATGCTCTCTTCCAGGGGATCTTCCTGATCCAGGGGTGGAACCCACATCTCTTGTGTCTCCTGCATTAAGGGTAGATTCTTTACCCACTGAGCCACCTGGGAAGTCCTAAATGGTGTGGTACCAGCCCCAGAAGAGCAAAAAGATAAACAGCAGGGAAAACTGAAAGTCCAGAAGTAGACTCATCCACAGATGAACTGGAGTGTGGAAAAGAAGCACATTTTAAACTAAAGCAAAGAGGAAACGCAGCTGCTTACCTTTGGGGTGAGGGACTTAATGTGGGTGGGTAGTGAGTGAGAGAAGTACTGATTTTTCTTTTCTTGGCTGTGCTGTGAGGCTTGCAGATCTTAGATCCCAGACCAGACATAGAACCCGGGCCCTTGGCAGTGAGAGCTCGGAGGCCTAACCCCTGGATCATCAGGGAATTCCCTAATTTTTCATTTTGTATCTTTCAGAATTGCTTGACTTTTCCAACCTTCTACATTAATATGTATTTTTCTTATTTAATTTATTAACTTAATTTTTTTTTTTTGGCTGTACCACTCAGCATGCAGGATTCTAATTTCCCGACCAAGGATTGAACCCACACCCCTTGCAGTGGAAGCACAGAGACACAACCACTGGGCCACCAGGCAAGTCCCTCTTTTTTTTTAAATGTCAACATAATTTTATGTCAATATATGTTATCTAGAGATTTTGATTCCTCTTGGGTTTTATCCTTTGTACTAAAAGGAAATCTAATAAGTGTTATAAAACTAATAATAAAATGATATATAGCAAGCTGTTGAGCCCAGGGGAAGGCTCTCATCTTCTACGTCATATGTTCCTATGACATTTGGACTCCTCGGCCTCCTCTTCCTCCTCTTGTTTTAAAACTGAAAAAAAACAAAACAAAACAAAAACAAAACTTCCAACTTTTAGATCATAAGTATGACTTTAAAAATTGAGAAGAGGGGAAATGAATTTTGAACAAAATAAACAAACCACTGCAGAAATGATGGATTACTCACAAAACGGGACTGGACAACTGGCTCACCATTTGGAAAAAAACAAAGTTAGATTCCTACCTTACACCAAAATAAACCTCAGATGGCTTAAAGATTTAAATGTTGGAAGGTAAACCATGAAAAAATCCTAATCCGTATACAATTTTAGGACAGGCAATAATTTTCTAAGACAACCTCAAATGAACAGATTAATGAACTGGACAACAAAAATATGTAAGGTTTCTTTCCACCAAAACAGAATCAAATAAAGGTCAAATTGAAAAAAAAAAAAAAAATAGACAAGATAGCTATGTAACAAAGAATCAAGAATGTCAATATATATAAAGAGCTTTTACAAAATTCCTGCCCATGATTTATTTTTTTTTTAAATCTAAGCCAAGTATAGAGGGAGCCTGACCACAGTGAAACTAGAGTTTCCTAGGGCAGGTTGGAGGTGGGGACCGCGAAGCTGAGCCAGAGTTCCAATAGGAGCGGGGAGAGCGCTCTGGGGCAACTCCAGGGCCAGGTTGGGCGCCCTCCATGTGGCAGGGGTTCCCCGCTCTCCCTGGCATCCACAGTCCTGTCTGGTGCCAGCTTCTTCTCCAGCCCAGTCTGATACACACCCGCCCCACCCGCACATTAACATTTCCCCATTGCCTCACACACATCAGACGCTTTTCCGGTATATGACTTTTGCAAATGGTCCCTCTGTCTGGCTCACCCCTCTCTCATCTCTACCAGAAAAATACACCCAACTATTTCATGAGGGCTCAGCTCAATGTCCCGGGTTCTAAAAAAGTCATTTTGATCCACCCAGACTCCCTCAGCACCAGCCCATCATTCCATTCTCCGAACTGCACTTTTCTGCTTACCTGTCCTGGTCCCCCCTGCTAGAAAACAGGCCTCTCTAAACAGGGGTCTCCCTGGGCTCCCACTCCCACTCTCGGCATCTGCTGTGGGGGCAGATGTTCAACTAATGCTACCTGAACAGATGAATGGTACCGCAGAGCGCTTGACCTGACGTGCCCCACTCTAGGTGAGTCAAGCTTCCAGGTAAGTTATTTCCTAAAACAGGACAATTTTATGAACAATAGGGACACAAATTTTTTTTTTTTTTACTATTATGTAATGATATGCAATTACATAACAGATTGAAAATACATTGAAAGAGAAGCACTAAGTTTCAGTTAGAGCAAAACAGAAACACACCAAACGGCAATGGTAGCTGAAGGCGCTTGAACTGCCAAAGCCACTGCTGAGTCTGACAATCACGGCCTCATACCAGCGCTGTGCCAGGCGCACCCTTGCCCCGTGATACCCGTGGCCTCGGGGGAGCCGGGTCAAGGGGAGAGAAAGAGCTGTGCCAGTGACACCCCAGCTTCGTGGAGACCCCGGAGGGAAGTGCTGTCTGTGCCATCAGGATGTTTCCAACTCTCGGGACAGATGTGGGGGGACCGAGTGGTGCTCAAGGCCTGTTACTATGGTAACAGTACTGGGATGCGAGCCCACAAGGGCAGAGGTTTTTGTCTGTTTGTTCACTGCTGAATGTCCAGCATCTGAAACAGCATCTGGCGCAGGGAAGACCTTCGATAAGTACTTGTTGACTGAGCGACTGGAGGGGTTGCTGAGGTCATCTCTGGTGGGCGTCCCTCAGCTGAGTCCTCTTGAGTTAGAACACGGGGCTCTTTTTGCTGGAGGCTGAGCCTGCAGAGAAGGCTCAGAGAGGACTCCCCAGGGGAACTGCAGGTGCAGGCAATGATCACGAGGGTAGGAGGGTGAAGGGAGGAGGGAGCTTAGAGGCAACGGGAGTGAGCAGGATGCTCCCAGACGAACCTGGTGATAAAACACACCAAGAAGGTGCCGAGCTCTGAGGGGTCAATAAGACGATTTGCCTCCTGGCTCTGAGCACTGGGTCTTCCCTGGCGGCTCAGTTTGTAAAGACTCTGCCTGCAATGTGGGAGACCCTGGTTCGATTCCTGGGTCAGGAAGATCCCCTGGAGAAGGATATGGCTACCCACTCTAGTATTCTTGCCTGGAGAATTCCATGGACAGAGGAGTCTGGTGGGCTACATGTAGTTCATGGGGTCACAAAGAGTCGGACACGACTGAGTGACTAACACTTTCACTTTCTGAGCACTGTAATGAACTCAAATATGGGCTCAAAAAAAAAATTAGGCTCGTCTTGAAGTCACCCTGTTGACAGGCGACAGAGCTGGGGGTCAAGCTCACATCTTTTTAATTCAAGAGGCTGACTTTTTATCACTTTGTTTAAAAAAAAAAGGCAAGGCCGTAGGCACAAGCCAGGCATGGTGCCCTAGTCCAGAGCCAGGTTTCCATCTGGGTCAGGGTTGAAGCAAACCTGGAGACAGGGCCATGGGGACGTTCTGGGGCCGGGGCCGGGGCCAGACCAGGCCCGGGGGTCAGTGTGGCTTTCTGGGTTCTGGGCAGCCTGCCAGAGACAGCGCCCCAGAGTTGGTGCAGGGCCGGCGGGCGCCCCCACTCCCGCCTGCATCCCTGGCCCTGCCTGACCTTCCTCCCCCAGGGCAGGGGAGGAACAGAACGGGCCTGGCCCTTATCCTGGAGGAACTGCAGCTGCTCTCGCATCCCCGCCCCCCCATCCCAGCACACAAAGGCGCTTTCTTTCCCAGCAAGAGGTCTTGATTGCGTGTCCCCTGAATCCGAAAGCTCCTATGAAGGAAGTGCTTCCCTCCCAGAGCGTGTGTGTGAGTGTGTGAGTGTATACGCGCTCACGCACGCACATGTGCTGAGTCTTAGGGAGCTGGGTCCTCTGGGTGGTCAGACCCTCTCTCTGCCTCCTGGGTTTGGCCTGGCACAACTGAATCTGAATCCCTTGTGTGTGGATGCATGTGCGTGCGTGTTTGTGCGGGTCCATGTGTGTGTGTGAACACGTTTGAGCACGTCTCTGCAGCCTCTGTATATGTGCCTGTGCCAATTTGTGTATACACAACACACACCTGTCCGTGTTTGCATGCCCACGTTGTTGCGTAACTGAGTTGGTACCCAGGCTCTTTTGGGTGTGCCTGTTTGTGTTTCCTGTGTGTGTGTGTACACCAGACACCTGGGAGAGGCCCCCCACGTCCGCTGCCCCTGGCCACGCCTCCGCACCTGTACCCCACTCTTGCTTCTCCTCTGCAGTATGTGGTGTGTGTACAAGCCTCCTTCCTACCCCGCTGCCCCCACCCCCACCTCTGCATTTGTCTGGGAACAACCTGGCCCCTTTCAGCTTGGGAGGAAGACAGGTTAGTACAGCTTGGCTTAGGCCATACATACTTTCCCAAAGTTCCCTGGATCCCAGCCGAATTCTTTGTACAAAGGCTCGTAGGGAATAGTCTGACGGGAAAGTGGGGACCCTGCCGAGGGGGCTCAGGACCCCCCGCGCCAAGTGGAAATGAAAGCATCCGTCAACTGCGCTTCAGCCAGAGAGGGGGCTCCCGAGTCCTGAGGCTGAGCTTCGTCTGAGGACCTCAAGCCCCAGTGGGGGGACACAGCATCTCAGGGTAGCAGAGCTGGCGAGGACCCCAGGAGCCCCACCGAGCATGGGGAAGGAGAAACCCAGAGTGGTGCCCCAGACCATTCATAAACTGCGTCCCTTCGTGCATCCTGCTGCCCCTGGAGACCCTCCTGTGGACAAACCCCGAGTCTGCCCATCTTCCGGGGATGGGCGCTGCTCCCTCTCTCTCGCTGCCTTGCAGGGGGGGCTCCCAGACCCTCAGAGAACTCAGGGATGCTGAGAGCAGCGCCCACATCCCAAGGCAGGTTCTACTGAGCACCCACCTGACTCGGGCTGTGGGGTCCTTGCTCCCAGCCCCCTCAACCACAGTTAGGGGCATACCACCCTACTCTCCCACCACCAACACCCGGATCCCACCCTCTAATGGCACGCCCTCTGGCGGGTGTCCTGGGTGCTGGAAGGAGGGCTGTCCCCTGGGGCAAGAAGATCTGACCTTGAGGAAAGCCCAGGGCACAGGGGGCAGCCACCCTGGCTGTCTGTCCACGGGGGTGTGTGGCTGCGGCTGATGGGGGGTTGCCGCAGGCAGGGGGTGGAGTGGGGGAGGGTAGGCCCTCGGTCCCCCCAGGGAGGAGCCCGGAGGTCGGAGGGGCAGACTGGGCTCCAGGAGCTCCTGGGTGAGGATCGGACAGGGGGGCTCCTTCAGCCCAGTCCCCTCCGGTCCCCACCAACTATCTGCTCCTCTTCCTCTGGAGGTGTCGAGGGGTGGTACTGGGAAGCTTTGCTCCTACCTGCATGTCGTGTCCAGACCAACGGCTGCTTTTGAAACTCAGAAGCCAGGCTGAGACTTTGCTTTCTTTCTTTTTCTCCTGCTCGTTGTCATATCTCGTCCCGTCCCTGAGGAATGAGCACAGACCAGCTGATGGGCTTAATACGAAGCTGAGAGGACCCGCAGGATACAAGGAATACCCGAGAACCAAGACCCATGAGGCCAGATTTGAAGAACCTGGTGCCCCCACAGTCGATTGGGCAGAGACAGGACCACCTTGGCTTTTTTTTTGGACTGTGCTGGGTCCTCGGTGCTGCGTGGTGACTTTCTCCAGTTGAGACGCGCGGGCGCTGCGCATGGCTGCGGGGTGTGGGCTAACCTTTGCGGTGGTTTCTCCTTGCCGAATGGGCTCCAGTAGTTGCGGCCCATGGGCTCCAGAGTCCGTGCTCTGCAGCATGTGGAATCCTCCCTGACCAGGAACTGAAACCCTGTCCCCTGTCCAAGACAGGTCCACTTTGGGTGGGTGCTTAACCTCTTAACTCTGGCTCCTCCTGAGGCCCAGAGTGGTGGGCCGGTGAGGTCGGGGGTTGGGCAGCGGAACGCAGCTGCTCCTTGGGCCCGTTTGGGATGCTGGGATGTGTTGAGAGTGGGGCTGGAGGGAGCTCTAAACCCCCCTGGACCCCAGGCCATGGGAGGGGAGTGCCTCTCCATCCCCTCCCCGAAGAGAATGCTAACTGCCTGCAACTGGGCTGGGGAGGGGCTCACGCCCATCCCCCCAAACCCTCCAACAACCGCCCACCCCCTCTCACCCCGCCTCTGGCCCTGTCTCTCAGATGCATCGCCCGCCTTGGGAGTAGGAGCAACAAGCCCGCTCCTGTGGACACACACTTGCTTCCTGATGGGGAGATCTGACAAGGCACTGCGGTGAGAGTTGGAGGGTCTCCCAGATGTGGGCTGGGGGACTGGGGCTGGGGGCTTTCCTCAGCCCTAAAATCCGCCCGACAAGCCTGCACATCCCCCCAGACTCCCTGAAGGCATTCACTGGGACTCTGGCAATCCCCCTGGCTCTTGGCCGGCCTGGATCTGTGAATGGAAACGCCTAGATCAGAGCTAAGGCGGGGTCTAGTCCCCCGGTCTGGCCTCTCAGTCAGAGCCAGGAAGGAGGCTTAACACTTCGCCCGTCTCCATCATGGCCTGCCCCCCTCCCACCCTCCTCCCTCCCCGCCTCAGTCTGGACCCCTCCCCCATCCTGCTTTCCTCCCTGACTTAACTCACATCGGCAGGGTGGCCGTGATTAGTGACCCAAGCACTACTAGAGAGTCCGTGTGCTGCAGGGAAAGACCCCACATGAGGCAATGAAGGTCCATCTAGTCAAGGCTATGGTTTTTCCAATAGTCATGTATGGATGTGAGAGTTAGGCCATAAAGAAAGCTGAGTGCTGAAGAATTGATGCTTTTGAACTATGGTATTGTAGAAGACTCTTCAGAGTCCCTTGCACTGCAAGGAGATCCAACCAGTCCATCCTAAAGGCAATCAGTCCTGAATATTCATTGGAAGAACTGATGCTGAAGCTGAAACTCCTATACTTTGGCTACCTGATGCGAAGAACTGACTCACTTGAAAAGACCCTAATGCTGGGAAAGATTGAGGGCAGGAGGAGAAGGGGACAACAGAGGATGAGATGGTTGATGTCATCACTGACTCAATGGACATGAGTTTCAGTAAACCCCGGAAGTTGGCGATGGACAGGGACACCTGGAGTGCTTCAGTCCGTGTGTTGCAGGGCCTAAAACTGGGTTTTGTCTAACACTCGGAAATGAATTGTCCAAAGAGACACATATGCTGACAAAGCAAGAGATTTTATTGGGAAAGGGCACCTGGATGGAGAGCAGTAGGGTAAGGGAACCCAGGAGAACAGCTCTGCCACATGGCTTGCAGTCTTGGGTTTTATGGTGATGGGATTAGTTTCCGGGTTGTCTTTAGCCAATCATTCTGACTCAGAGCCCTTCCTGGTGGTGCACGCCTTGTTCAGCCAAGATGGATGCCAGAGAGAAGGATTCTGGGAGGTGGTTGGACATGTGGTGTCTCCTTTTGACCTTTCCCTAACTCTTCCGGTTGGTGGTGGCCTATTCGTTCCGTGTTCCTTAGCAGGACCTCCTATCATAAAACAACTCATGCAAATGGGTACTATGGTGCTTGGCCAGGGTGGGCAGTTTCAATCAATGTGCTTCCCCTAACACACGGAGTCACAAAGACTTGGACACGACTGAACAACTGAACTGAACTGAACTGAACTGAGGCAATCTTCATTGCTGCAGCTAAGACCCAAGGTAGCCAGATAAATAAGTAATTTGTTTAGTTGCTAAGTCATGTCCAGTTCTTTTGTGACCCCATGGACTGTAGCCTGCCAAGCCCCTCTGTCCATGGGATATACCCCAGGCAAGAATACTGGAGTGGGTTGCCATTTCCTTTTCCAGAGAATCTTCCTAACCCAGGGATCAAAATCGAGTCTCCTGCTTGGCT
This sequence comes from Bos indicus x Bos taurus, assembly GCF_003369695.1. Taxonomy (NCBI): domain Eukaryota; kingdom Metazoa; phylum Chordata; class Mammalia; order Artiodactyla; family Bovidae; genus Bos; species Bos indicus x Bos taurus. The sequence continues at coordinate 13,453,202 of NC_040088.1, read as the reverse complement.
GGTGGATTCTTCACCACTGAGCCACCTGCTGCTGCTGCTAATCTGCGTCAGTCGTGTCTGACTCTGTGCAACCCCGTAGACGGCAGCCCAGCAGGCTCTGCCGTCCCTGGGATTCTCCAGGCAAGAACACTGGAGTGGGTTGCCATTTCCTTCTCCAACGCATGAAAGTGAAAAGTGAAAGTGAAGTTGCTCAGTCATGTCTGACTCTTAGTGACCCCATGGACTGCAGCCTACCAGGTTCCTCCGTCCATGGGATTTTCCAGGCAAGAGTACTAGAGTGGGTCACCAGTGCCTTCTCCAGACTGAGCTACCTGGGAAGCCCCAAATAAACAAATATTTTTGAAAAGGGCCCATAAGTCACTGACACTTCTCCAGAAGGACATATACCTGTTTCTTAGTTCCCTTTGGGTGTGGCCATTCAGGTTTGGATAAATGCCCACCACTCTCCATTTTGTCCATCACCATGAAAAACACTTAGCTCGGCTCTCTTTGCCCAATAGTCATTCCCCTAAAAGGATGGAGTGTGGCTTGATGTGTTTTACATAAACCCTTGGCATAGCTTTAAACTCTCTTCTACATAATTTTGCCTCAAGTGTTGATGTAAAATTTACTAGGAAGCTGTTTGCTGAATCTCGCATCTTCCTCCTCTGAAAACGGCAGCACTTCTTCCCTCCCGGGTCCCACCCCACCCTCATCACCCACATCTGCTCCATGGTAGTTGCTCCCCATGCACAAGCCACTCTGGCTGGCAGGAGGCTGGAATCCTTTCAGTGCCTCACGTCTACTGGCCCGGTGCTAAGTAAGGAGAGGGCAAAGACCAGCAAGTTCAGTAGTTCTGGGGGTCAGCCCTGTCCCCCAACAGCAGGGTGGAGCCTGACCTGATCTTGCCCCGGAGCCCAGCCCAGCCTGGTGCACAGCAGGGTGGGCCGGAAGTCCGCAGGCGGGGTATTCTAGGGCCCAGGGCCTTTGGGAGGCGGGTTCATCATCTCAGTTGCATGAGTGTTGAGTTGGACATGGGTTGGGGCCCAGTGAGCTGAGCCAGCTGGCCTCAGTCACAATGTGGAGGGCGTGTGATGGGAATGCCCTTGTCCCTGCATAGACGTGGTCCCAGCTGCTCTTTCCTGTTTCCTCTGAACTTGGCTCCCAGGATGTGGCTGCCAGTCAGCCTTGGCCAGGGTACCTGCCGGGGGCTCCCAGCTGCTGCTGCTTTGCACTCAGCTCTCCACACCTTGGGCCTTCCTGCTGTCTGAGCTCCAAGTGGGACCAGGACCCAGGTTGGCTCATCCATCAGGCCTGTCTTCCACCCACCTTGCAGGTAGCCAGCCCGTAAGCCAAAAGTCTTGAAGGCCCCTCCCTAAGGCATGGCAGTTATGCCTCCAGGTCCTTAACTTGTCTTATGTGTCCTTCTGCCTGTCCTTCCAAATTCTCCTCTTCCTGCCCGGTTTTGTTTCCCTTGTAGCTCAGTCAGTAAAGAATCTGCCTGCAATGTAGAAGGCCTGGGTTTGATTCCTGGATCAGGAAGATCCCCTGGAGAAGGAAATGGCAACCCACTCCATGGGAACTTGCCTAGAGAGGATTCTCTCTTGCCCATCTCTCTCTAGGCAAGAGAGAATCCCATGGACAGAGGAGCCTGGCAGGCTAGAGTCCACGGTGTCACAACGATCGGACATGACTTAGTGACTTAACCACCACCACTGGCCCTTTTTTGGGTCCTTTCTCTAAAAATTCTCTTCTCTGCCAGCTTCAAATCTATCCCCTGGCTCCCTTACTCTTTGCCCCAGACGGGAAGTGGAGTGAAGGAGAGGGCAGGACATGGGGTTCTGACTTGGAAAGGAAAGGATGCCCTGGGGGCCTGGAGGCGGAACCTTGAGACAAGCCCAAAGTCCAGCACTTCTTTGAGGTCTGATTTATCTCAGAAGTCAACGTCACTCTTCTATCCCGGCATCTGGTTCCTATTTATACAAAACTATGCATGAATTAACATACAATATTTTAAGTGGCTTAGTTTTTGCACTGAATCTGCAAATACAATAGCTGCTCTACAACAGAGGTCTGCAAACTTTTCTGTAAAGGGCCAGATAGCAAATACTTTCAGCTCTACAGGCTGTGTGGTTCTGGAACAACTATCGGAGCCCTTTGCTGTGGGGTGCAGGCAGCCCCAGGCGACACAAAGGGGAGTGCGGCTGTGCTCTAATGCAGCTTGCTTCCTGGTCTCTGAAATTTGAATTTGGTATGATTTTCACAGGTCGTGAAATACTATTCTTTTGGCTTTTCCATTATTAAAAAAACGTAAAAGCCCGTTCTTGACTTGTGGGCGGTACAAAACCGGGCGATGGGCTGTATGCTCTAGGAAGACTGTGTGGGACCTGCGGTTTTGGAATCAGATGCACCCCTTGATCCTTGTCTGTCCCCTCATTCCCAGGGCCACTGAAAGAGGTGACAGCCACCTGGGCCTCGTCCTCGTCCAGGGAACACGTGTGGTATGAGATCATGGGAGTTGAGGCCTGGCACAGGGGCCTGCAGAGTGGGCGCCAGGAGGCAGCTCTGGGGACTGTTCATGGATGTGGGGCTGGCCCGTGCTGGTCACCGGGGCCTGGTGAGTGAGACGGGCAGCGCCCGGTGCGGCAGTGGTGGGTAATCCATGGCACCCAAGGGCGAGAGGCGAGCAGTTTTCATACTACAAACCAGATCAAAGCTCTCCCAGTTTCAAGTCCTGCTTCCAGGTCCTTGGGCTGAAGTGACCGTCTGGCAGATGATCTGCTGTTTGCAAGCCTCTCAGCTCCCCCCACACTGCCCCCACCAAAATACAGTTTGGGAATTCCCTGGCAGACCAGTAGTTAGGACTCTGCGCTGTCACTGCCGAGGGCACGGGTTCGATCCCTGGCCGGGGAACTAAGATCCCACAAGCCACTCGGCTGAAAAAAGGAAAAAGAACATTCAAGTTGCCCCTCTCCTCTCAGCCTCGGAAGACTCTCTCCTGCCCTCTGGCCCTTCTAGCTAGCTGAGCTGTTACACAACCTCCTGCCACACCCTTCTTTTCCGCCTTCTAAGCCTGGATACTTCCTCTTGGACTCAGGCTGGGAGCCCGAGGATCAGATGCCAAGACTGTCCCCAGGCTTGTGGAACAGGACAGAAGGGAAATGCCTTCTTCTCCGGTGGCCCTGCTCCCCCGGCTTCAGGGCTGGCCGCGGCAGCGTGGAGACAGAACGCCCCTCTGTCCTGGCTCACCATCCATTTACTGCTATTTTACAAAGCTGCAGCTGAGGGGCGGCCTGACCCAGGCCTCAGGTGTCCACCCTGACTCCATTATTGGTCAATTTACGGCTTTGGAATCACCAGTCTCTCTAGGCCCTCAAATCCCAGCCTTGTCATTTGTCAGCTGTGTGACTTAGCCTCTCTGGACCTCAGTTCTCTCCTCTGTAAGATGGGGAGAACCTCGGAGTTATTGTGGCTTGGGAATATGGACATAAAGATTAAGCCCTACTCAAGAAGTTCCTAGTAATTGTCTGTCGTTACATTAAGGGACCAGAGACAACAGGATGCAGAAGTTTGAAATCTAGATAAACGAAAAACATTGTAGCTTAATTTGTGGCTTCCCTGGTAGCTCAGCTGGTAAAGAATCTGCCTGCAATGCAGGAGACCCTGGTTCGATTCCTGGGTCAGGAAGATCCCCTGGAGAAGGGATAGGCTACCCACTCCAGTATTCTTGGGCTTCCCTGGTGGCTCAGCTGGTAAAGAATCCACCTGCAATGTGGGAGACCTGGGTTTAATCCCTGGGTTGGGAAGATCCCCTGTAGAAGAGAAAGGCTACCCACTCCAGTATTCTGGCCTGGAGAATTCCATGGATTGTATAGTCCATGGGGTTGCAAGGAGTTGGACATGACTGAGCGACTTTCATTTTCACTAACTTGGCTCAGATGGTAAAGAATCTGCCTGCAATGCAGGAGATCCAGGGTCAATCCCTGGGTCAGGAAGATCCCCTAGAGAAGGAAATGGCTACCCACTCCAGTATTCCTGCCTGGAGAATTCCATGGAGAGAGGAGCCTGACGGGCTACAGTCCATGGGGTGGCAGAGTCGGACACGACTGAGCGACTGACACTTTACTTCATTAGGTTTATCTGAAATTAAAATGTAACTGGGTGTATTTTTCTGCCTGAATCTGGCAACCCTACCCTGATGGACCCAGGGGCTGCGCTGTCCCCCAGCCCACTATCTCCTCAAACCTTTAGTTCACTCTGACCAATAGGCTTGCATGGAAAGATCCCTTCTCTCCTGCAGGTAGGGTCATAGGGACAGTCAGTCAGAACCCCCATTTCCTGGGACTTCCTTGGTGGTCCAATGGGTAAGACTTCGCCTTCTAATGTAGGGGGTGTGGGTTCAATTCCCTGGCTGGGGAGCTAAGATTCTATATGCCTCGAGGCCAAAAAACCAAAACATAAAACAAAAACAACATTGTAACAAATTCAATAAAGACTTTGTAAAAGTCCACATTAAAAAAAAAAAAAAAAAAAAAAAAACCCAGTTTCCTGCCGTGCTTTGAGTCTAATCCCAGATCCACTCTGTACTTGCCTCAGGGTTTGGAGCAAGATCTTCCTCCTCCTTGATTCTGCTGCTGTACCCGATTTAACTTTACCTCATCCTTCCAGGACTGGCAATCCTCACCTCGCCAGCTATCTTGCCTGGAAAATCCCATGGACGGAGGAGCCTGGTAGGCTGCAGTCCATGGGGTCGCTAAGAGTCGGATACGACTGAGCGACTTCACTTTCACTTTTCACTTTCATGCATTGGAGGAGGAAATGGCAACCCACTCCAGTGTTCTTGCCTGGAGAATCCCAGGGACGGCGGGGCCTGGTGGGCTGCCGTCTATGGGGTCGCACAGAGTCGGACACGACTGAAGCGACTTAGCAGCAGCAGCAGCAGCAGGGACACATGACTCGAACATAAAGAGCAGTTGTAAGCACTTGACTTCAATCATTTCAATCAACCCCATCAACAGCCCTACTGGTTCAAGTTGTAATTGTTTAATTCCTCATCTTATTCTACTGAAGCCTCAGATGAGGAAACGGAAGCTTCGAGAAGGCGGGCATGCTGTTCCTGTCTCTCCAGAGGAGCCACAGCTCTCCCAGCACCTCCACTCGCCCCTTGCCGCCTCCCAACCTAGTTCCTGCCTTTGTCCTTTTGGCCTTGGGTGACAGTTGAGCCCAAGCTCAGACACCAGGATGGGCTCCACAGCACCGACTTTGGTCATTTCCAAATCCATCACATGGAGGACCTTCCTTGTAGGAGCCAGTAGTTAATTCACCCCTTTTATTTCCAGTCTTATCCCCCAGGTACCCTGCTGCGTATGGGTTATGAGGGTGGTCACAAGGCTGGCCACTTGTCAGCACAAGCCACGTGTCCTGAACACCTGCCTGCATACTCCTGTCCCTGAGACTGGGTTTGGAGAAGCCACAGTCTAGAACCAAGGTGCGAGTCACTGGGCTGGGTGAACCCCACTGCCGACCTAAGAGTTCTCGTGGTTCTACAGCAGGCAAACGAACAGTAATTCTTGCAAGCAACAGTTTTAAGGTGGAAATAAATCAAGCATAAACTTTTCTGGAGGGTGTGACACAACTGTTCCCTTGTTCCTGGTGCCAGCTTTTCTGTGTGTAATTCAGTTAGAGCTGGTCTCTGTGTCTGGTGGTTGTGGTGGGGGAGGGTTTGGTCCCATCACAAAGGCTGAGGTGTCCTGATCTCAGGCTGGTGGGACTGGGGCCGCTGTCTGTCCCAGGGCTATTTTCTAGGATGGATGAGACAGCTTTGCAGCCTGTCGGCTTTCCTAAGGCCAACAGGATGCCAGGATCCTCCACCTGGCAACCAAGATGCTCTGAAGACAAACGAGGTCATGCTGAGGTCACTTATGCAAACACACACAAAACACTGAAACACTAGCCCACTGTACATGACTAGGTGTGTTCGCCCACCCTCATAAAGGAGGTAGAACCTACTGGGGCAGCCTTAGAGATCAAGGGTGAGACCTTGACCTTCACAACTTATCATTGTACCCAGCAGTGCTACCCAAGTCTAGAGGTCTACAAAGCCGGCAATACATATTTACTTGTAGCAAAAGTCTGTAAGGGCTTCTAGAAGCATGGCCCACCCAGGCTCCAGGCTGTTTATCTACCATTTATTGAAACTAGGTAGGGACCCAGCCAAGGGTGAAGCTGGCGGGGCTCCTGCTATCTGCCTCCTTGCCGAGACTTCGGCACATTTCTGCCAGCCTGGTCGATAACTTCGGACATAGCCCTTCTGGGACCTGAAAAGCCCTGCTTCCCAAAGCTAGGGATCACAAAGTTCTTAACTTCAGACACAGGAGGCACTTGGGTGTTTGGGGGCCTCTTCCAACCCACAGAGGTGTGCCCACCCCCCCCCCCCCGCCCCCGCCACCTCTCCTTGAAGCCCCAGGTGTGTTACCCGAGGGTGGGGGGCTCTGGAATGGGGCTTAAGAGAGTGGCGGCGTTGGCTGTGGGTGTTCGGGCCCCAAGTCTGGGGAGCGGGTGCTGTGCTGTGTCCCCTTCAACTGCATCTGTCTTAACCAGGTGTCTGGAAGCTCAAGAGAGAAGGCAGGCCAGCCCTCATGAATGAGTATTTTACCAAGTCCCCAACATGGTGCCCACCATGGGCGCCTAGGAAAGCCAGCAGACCTGTGTGTGCAGACGATGCCTTCATAAGATGTCGGGGCAGGAAGAGACAGCCGAGTGCCACTGAAGTCCTCAAATACAAATTTGACTTTTAAACTTTTTTGTTTTTTTTTTAAATCCAGGATCGAGACCACAGACAATTTATTATGTAAGACATGGGGTGAAGAACGATCAAGGAAAAGTTATGGCTGTGAGTGACATGGAATTAGATGAAAAGGCTCAAGTTTGCTGAAGAGAGTTTTAAATTTGGCTTTTGCTCTTGGAAACGTCAAAATAATCATAAGAAGCACTTATGCCTTACAGAGCAAATAATCCACAGAGTGTCATTTTCATTTTGCAAACAGGGACACAATAGCAGTCAAAGAGAAGCCTAAACACCCAGAGAGTTAACATACAGGTTCGATAAGATATAACAAGGGATTTTTAGCATGCTGGTGGGTTGTTAAATCAAATCCATACTGAACCCTGTGACCTACTGGAGGTTCTAAGTGGAACCTGGGGAAAGCAGCCTTTCCATACAAAACAACAACAACGACAGCAAAGAAAACCCAGGCTCTGCTGGGTGTCTATAATACTCATTTGCAGTAAGGCTTTCAAGATACATGAATTTTTATAGCATTTGTATTTTAAGGATTTAGGGCAAATACATTTTTTTTTTCCTACTTGATAAAAAGAAAATTAGTACTTAAAAGGTTCAAAAATATATCAATTGAGTGATTTTTTTTTTACATAAATAAATTATATTGATTTTTAGGATTTAACAGCTGAAAAAACCCTTTCTGCTTCCACTGGAGGCAAAACTGAACAAAATGTTAGTTAAATAGAGAGAGCAGCATTTCTAAGAAATCTGTTGTCAGCATTAGAGACCACCTATGCGACAAAGATGTCATTAAATAGAATCGGTTTAATTACTGGATCCTTTCTTCTTATGGAATTGGTTTACAGAATTTCTGATTTATAACTCTGATTCATTAAAACTGGGACTCCACTTTTTAAAAATAAAGCTGTTTTTTTTTTTTTTCCCCACCCCGGCCATGATTTAACAGACTTCTTTGAGATGCTCATTTTAACATTTACATAATTTATAATCCCAAATGTATAAAAGACAATGACAAAAGCATCATAAATAAATAATGCAAACTGAAATAGTTATGTCGAACTTTTGGACCTTCTGATAAATTATAGCAAAACTGTTACAGAAAAAGTAAAAAAAAAAAAAAATACAGTAAATTGTTGACAACAAAATGTGAAACCGGTACGAGTAACGCTTCCAACATTTCCAACGGTCCCACACAACCCTGTGCCCCCTGGGGACTGAACCACGAGCTTCTTTCAAGTCTCAGAGTGTGAACTGTGGATGGAGAGTTGAGACCATCAGAAAGGAGGGACTGTGTGGTGGTGGTGGGGGGGGTGAAGGAAGATGGGGCAGGGGTGGGCAGGGGCGGGGCGAGCTGCCCGGAGAGCTGGGCAGCTGAGGAAGGAGGGGGAATGTTAAGCTTGCCAACACAGTCTCCACTAACTTGATGATCTGAGATCTGGGTCCGACTGTAAAATATAAACTGAAAAATCTGGAGGGAAGGAAAAAAAACTTCTCACAGTTGCACTCTTTATAAAAGGTGGAACGCATGTAGGTTTGACAACCTCGAACCCCTGGCTAGTGTCAAAGAGTGTTGGGGGACTTATTTTTCTTGCAGGCTCCAGAGTGAGCCTGGGTCCTGGCAAAGGGAATCAAAAAGTAAGAGTCCAGGAGGCTCCAGCAGCGGCCAGAGGGGTTCCTAAGAGGCCTGAGTAGGGGCAGAACCGGTCGTGTGCTTTATGCCGTGTGCAGGCGCGCGCCCCATCCCACCCCCCCGCTGGCAACAGCCCACGGTGCGTACAGCTTGCTCGTACTGGGAATCTCCTTTTGACTCGGGAGGTGAGGGATGCGTGCGTGTGTAAGAAATGATGCCTGGTCATTATGTCTTCTTGCTGCAGGTTGCCTGAAAACCCATAGAGTGGGGGGAAGTCATGTTACTACCAGTAAGGTTTCTGTTTTAAAAATGGATATGTGCGGTTTCAACCGTTAGTTAGAGACTTCTGCCTAACCTACTCGTTTAGTAATCGTGATTAAAACTGGGAAATATTTTAACTAAAGAATATGCACCAGCATTTCCTTTCTCTGTGCTTTTGTTTTTTTGGTTCCCTGTTACCCTTCTTCCCGTTCGGCACAGCTCACGGAAAAAAAACAAAAGAGAGCTGCTCTCTGCCTCGGCCCTGCACTGGTCAGTCCCTAGCCGGCTTTCTTTTGCCTTTTTTTTTTTTTCCTCTTCGAATAAATGGGAAACTTGGAAGAGAAGGGGGCAGGGCGTGTCCCCACGTCTGCACTAACTACGATCGCTGGAATGGACGACTGGGTAACGGAGTGAGGGGTTCTGCACCTCCTATACTAGGTCAACGACACGGAGCTGATGGCGTGGCAAGACCCTGTGACTGACTATGAACATCTGTTACCATAGTTCTCAGACAGGAAATCAGGGAGGTAATAGTACTCATGGAAACACAGGTTCTTATGACGGTGAAGTGAGGGGAAGTAACAAACCTTTATGGGATAAGAAACTTACAAGTCACAATCATTTTCCTCGATGAAAAAGTTCTAATTGGTGTCACCGTGAGAGTCCTGGGGGCCCCCTTCCCGGGCCTGTGCTGCGTGTTCTCTGTCGGGGGGCGCGGGGGCCCTGGGCTCTGGGCAGCTCTGCTCGCTGCCCGGCTCCCTCTCCAGCCCGGGCACAGGCTCTGGGTTGGGGTTCGGGGCGTCCCCCTTGGTCTTCTTCCGCTTCCTCCTCTGGCTCTCCAGACCTGCTGCTTCCGAGTGTCTGGCCTGCTGCATGGCCGGCAGCGCCATGCCCATGCCGGGGGAGAGGAACATGGAAGGGTAGATGAGTCCGGGGGAAACACCTGGGATGAGGAACGGGTTAAACGCCACGGGGCTGCTCGTAGTTATTGCGGGCTCAGGCTGGTCGGAGGAAAAGGGGCTAGGGCCGGGCTTGTCTTCGGCCGACGGGTCCGTTTTGACGTTGTGGCTGCCGGGCTGGTCTTCCGCAGTCTTTTCGGCCGCCGACACGCCACCCTTGGTTGTGCTTGACAGGGGCGCTGGCACGGCCGAGGCGCAGGTGGTGGCCATGGGGGTGTTGAGGAGCCCCCCGACCCCGAACATCTGGGGCACGGCGGCCATGCCCGGCAGCACCATGGGCAGCATGCTCAACGTGCTCTTGACCTCCTCGCCTGGGGGCATTGCCGCGAAGCCGGCTGGGAAGCCCACCAGCCCCGTGAGGGGGATACCCGGCATGTTTCTCATGTTCTGCAGCCCGACCAGGTCCATCCCGGCGATCAGGCCGTTCATGAACAGCGGCCCCATCCCGGAGGGGGCGTCCGCCACCAGGGCCGGGGTCTTCAGCAGCTCACTCCGTGGCCGCCTGCCCCTGCGGCGGGGGCCTGCGTCTCGGAGAACGGGCTCGGGCAGGGTGTGATTGAACTTGTTTTCTGGGAGAAACCCCTGAAAAATGACAGAGAGACACAAGATGCTTCAGGCGATGGATGGTGGCGGGGAGCAGCTCGGGGCTCCGTAGTGGTCTTTCCTGCCCACCCACCCACCAGGAGGTTCACAGCTCTGCGCCCCGGGAACCGCCCATTTGAGGCGGACAGCCTGAAAGTGCTGAGCAGGTTCCCACGTGCCCTGTGGAGAGGCTGTCGGAGCCCCAGGAGCTGGGGCCAGCCAGGGACCTCAGGTCTTAGCCTAGAGTGTTTTTACTGAGGCATAACTGACGTGATAGCAGTTTCACATGTAAAATATAAAAACAACAAAGGACTTCATGAATTTGCGTGTCGTCCCTGTGCAGGGCCGTGCTTGACTTCCCGGCTTCATCTGATCTCAGTGTGTGTGCAGCTGAGGCCAGCGGTCGAGACCCGTGGGGGGACCACCTCGGCCAGGCCCGTGTTCGTCTCCCTCCTGACACAGGAAGGGTTTTAACTGAAGCCACAGAGCCGAGCTGGAGGATGGGGTTTGGGAGCAGGAAGACCTGAAGCTCTGTCCTGACCTGCAGGTCCCCAGCTGTGGGTGAGAAGGGACAAGGGTACCCAAGTCGAATCCTTAGAAGATGCCACAGGTCTCTGCTCAATGGGCGGCCATGGGCACAGGCCGGTGGGGGGACACTGGTCAAGCTCTCAGCAGAGGGAAAATGGATGTCGGAGGGGCTGACGAAGGGGGCAGCGATGACAGAGGAGCCAAGCAGGGCTACTGCCCCGTGTCGGGCTGTGTGCGCCCAGCTCCGTGTGCCTGCTCTTAACTCGTCATCACACCCACCCTACGAGTGGGCACTATCGTCACAGCCGTTTCACAAGGAGTTCAGAGATTCACACACATGTGAAAAATGTGCACTTGAACATTCCCAGGTCCCTGTAAAGAATGTTATCCCTGAGGTTTTACATTTGTCCTTCAATTTCCTTAATGATATCATAGAAAAACCAAGGTGTCATAGGCAAAGAGTGCTATGATGGTCACCTTTGTGTGAGAAGAAATCCTCTTAGCCAGACTTGTCTTAGGAAAGCAGACGAGGGAGAAACCTCAGTTCAGTCCCCTTTCTTCCTCACCAACTGAGGAGGGGCGGGAAGTCCCCTGGAGCGCAGCTGGGCCCCGGCCCACCTGAGTGCTCCCACGCGGGACCAGCCCCCTGCGGCTGGGAGCCGGTCCGTCCTGATGGGGTGGGGCAGCCGCCCGGGTGTGGGAACGAGGCTTGGGGAGCAGTTCTGTCTGGTTCCCGTTTCTAAAGCAAGGGTCGGACGCGAGGGACGGGGCCGGGCTGAAAGAAGCGTTTCTCACCACTCTCTCTGGAGCCCATTAGTGCAGATCGCCTCCCTCTGGAGACCATGGCCTCAGGCTCCTCCTTTCAGCCCAGGGCCCGGCCACGGGGGACCAGTGCTCGGACACAAGGCCTCCCAAGCCCTCCTCCCTGTTACGCAGCCACAGTCAAGGGCCAGGGAAAAGGCCCCAGATGTATCTTCTCCCTTTGTGCCCTCAAACGCCTCCATGCTCGCTCTCCCCATCACTCTCCAGTGGGAGGGCCTGTGCCGTCTCACAAGTCTGTCAGGGAGAAGAAACCCTGAGCTTGCTGAGTAAGGCCTCAGCTTCTTTTGAATAATCTGCTACCTACACAGCAGGCGTCCGGTAACACGCTTTGAGGCTACTGGGCGCTGAAGAGGTGACTTTGGGCGGCCTGTACCCTGCAGGACCTGTGGCCCTGTTGGCCCGGCCCCGCAAGTTCAAGTCACACTCCTCAGGCATCAGAATGTTCCCGCCCTCGCTGGGAACCACTGGGGCAGATCACACTGGGCTCTCAGGACAGGGAACCTGCCCAGGAGGCCAGGCTGGCCGCCTTCACCCTTTAGACAAGGGAGCAGCAGCAGGAAGGGCCTAGGGTGAGAACAGGGCTTCCTGCCCCCTGCAGAGCACGCGGCGGGCTGGCGGAGGAAGGGGGATCTACCTCCTCCTGCGGGTGGGCGCGTCACCCTGCCCCCGGCTGGCCCGTGGCTGCCCACCCGGGGCACGTGCCCCTCCCAGCAGCATGGGGACCACACACAGCGGCCAAGCCAGGCTTTGGCAGCTCTCCCTCCTGGTAATTATACCCTGGGAACAGGCCTGCTTCCTCTTCCAAGGGAGGCTGGGGGGAGGGCGAGGTGAGGGGAGACTGAGGGGCAGTCACAGGCGACGGGTCTGTTCCTCCCAATGATGGCACGCGTATGTGCCCCCCAGATCTCTCTAATCCAACACAAGGCAGCGTTTACCCCACAGCCTGTGTGTCCTGGCTCTAACACTCAAGTCCTGGGTAAAGGCAAGGGAGGAGATGGTGGCCAAAACTGCCTCGCTCCTCCCAGGAAGGCGAGTCGATTCAGCTTAACATGCCCTGAGCAGTAAGAAACCTTACCCCCAGATGCAGCAGGTGGATCCTGGTTTAAAAATTCTAAAAACAAAAGACAAAAACTAGCTTGGAAAGACACTTCTGGGAGAGCTGGGGGTATCTGAATATGAGCGAGCTACTACATGTTACTGACATGTGTGGTAGTGGTGACAGATACACGGGAAAACGTTCCCAGAAGACACACGCTAGGTGTTTATTTAGGGGTGACACGTCATCTCTGCTATCTTGGTTGGTCGTAACTTTCCTTCCAAGGAGTAAGCATCTTTTAATTTCATGGCTGCAGTCACCATCTACAGTGATTTTGGAGCCCCCAAAAATAAAGTCTGACACTGTTTCCCCATCTATTTGCCATGAAGTGATGGGACCGGATGCCATGATCTTAGTTTTCTGAATGTTGAGCTTTAAGCCAACATTTTCACTCTCCTCTTTCACTTTCATCAAGAGCCTTTTTAGTTCCTCTTCACTTTCTGCCGTAAGGGTGGTGTCATCTGCATATTTGAGGTTATTGGTATTTCTCCCAGCAATCTATGTTGGAGAAGACTCTTGAGAGCCCCATGGACTGCAAGGAGATTCAACCAGTCCATTCTAAAGGAGATCAGCCCTGGGTGTTCTTTGGAAGGAATGATGCTAAAGCTAAAACTCCAGTACTTTGGCCACCTCATGCGAAGAGTTGACTTATTGGAAAAGACTCTGATGCTGGGAGGGATTGGGGGCAGGAGGAGAAGGGGACGACAGAGGAGGAGATGGCTGGATGGCATCACCGACTCGATGGACATGAGTTTGAGTGAACTCCGGGAGTTGGTGATGGACAGGGAGGCCTGGTGTGCTGCAATTCATGGGGTCGCAAAGAGTCGGACAGGACTGAGCGACTGAACTGAACTGAACTGTCATCTCAGCAGGGCTTCCCAGGTGGCTCAGTGGGTAAAGAATTGGCCTGCAATTTAGGAGACTCAGGAGATGAAGGTTTGATCCCTGGGTCAGGAAGATCCCCGGGAGGAGGAAATGGCAACCCACTCCAGTATTCTTGCCTAGGAAATCCCATGAACAGGGAAGCCTGGGGGGCTATGGTCCATGGGGTAGCAAAGAGTCAGACTCAAACGAAGCGACTCAGCACACTCAGCAAGTAAGCAGTCTCCGCAATTTACTGTCAAATGCCTCAGGAAGAAACTAGCAAAACCGTCACACCCACTGCATACGAGTAGGTGAAACAAACGTAACTCTGCATGTGAAATATATGAGGCACATGTGTGTGCGTACACACATGTAATAGTGAGCAACGGCTATGTGCCGGGCAGGCATTCTTAGAGCTGAGTCCGCCTGTGTGGTGCCGTCAGTGGGGCTGGCAGCCAAGCCTCAGCACACAAAAGCAGGAGGGGCTGAAGGCAGGGAGAAGCTCCTTGCGGGATTTGAATATTTCAAACGGGAAGGTCTCTAAGGACGGACAAGGAGTGTCACACACCCAGAGGCTCCGGCCCCACTGGGGTCCGCCAAGCAGCCCCGAGGGCCAGGCGGACCCTGCGTCCAGGCTGGGCCTTACTGCAAGCAGGGGACCCCGAGGCGGGGCCTGTGTTTACTTAACAAAGGAGGGAAAGGAGGGAAAGCGCATCTCTGGCAGGAGGCTGGCTTGTGAGGACAGCTTGGAAATGAGTGTTCTGGCAGCACATTGGCGTCGGCTGGGCCGTGATGAACTTTAACTTCCAAAGAACGTCCGAGAAACTGAGACGTGAAGAAAGAAATGAGGAGGTCAAGGGGGGGAGGGGGGCATGTCGCTCAACCAAGAGTTCGGAGACCCCACCAAGAGGGCTGGGGGTGGTCTCTCATGACAGAAGGAGAGCTCGGGGAGGCCGAGGTCTGGAGAAACAGAGAGAGGAGGGACGTGGGATTGGATCGGCCTGTCCAGCAGGCAGTCATGTTTGTTGAGCTGCTAGTGGAGTGACCCTCCAGGCCACCAAATCAGAAACGAGCTTCCTAACAACATTAACAAGGAGGAAATGACTAGGGTGGGTGGTCTCTGGGAACTAAACACAGAAATGGTATCCTGGAATTCCCTTGGAGGAGAGCTGTAGATGATCAAGCACCAAAGGAGGCAGTCAGGAGCGCCTGGGAGCTCAGAGGACAGCCTACGAGGGCAGAGCCCCAGAGGACCTCAGAAGCTCCCTATGTGGGCAGAACTCACTTTGAGGGCAGAAGCACTTGAGTATCGCCTGCCCAATCTTAACACGCTTTCAGGTTGAAATGCTACCGCCCCCTAGAGGTGGCAAGTCTTCTAGTCCAAATTTGTACCCATCTGTAAACTATAATTAACTCGGATTCGTTCTACTGCAAGTATCTGCAGATGTCTTTGAAGTCTCTTCCAGGCTCATGATTCTATAATAGGAAAAGGGCAGTGCATGGAGTCAGCTGTTTCTCATTGCCAGCGAGGACGGACAAGGAGGGGGTGTCTTAAATGGTAGCCGGAAAAACTTAAGGCTGGAAAATGAAAATTTCCAATAAAGAAGTTTTGTTAAAACACTGGATAACAGTCTCCTGATAAGACTTAAAAGGTATTTTCCCTGAACTCTCCAAAACGAGGGGAATCGAGCCTTGGGAGTCACTTCAGTGTAAAACTTAACCCCAAAGTTTTGGAGGGAAATGTTGAAAACAAACGACCATGGAGGACATGCTGCTGGTCAGAACACCCCAATACCACCTGTCCCTGCTCATCCAGCCCCTGGGCGGACCCTGGTCCTCCTGCTAAGGCTGCCCGGCTGCCTCTTCCCAGGTGGAGCGTCCTCTCCCTTACCCTCAGGCCGGGCTCCTTGGGGACAGCAGGAACCCTCTCTTCCCCACTCAGAGAGGTGACGTCTAACGTTCCAGGTTCCTTACAGCGTGGCCTCCTCTGCTTTGGTTTGTCTGAAAAATTCTAGGAGGTAAATGGAAACCAACGTTACAGAACGCTCTGGCCACAGGATCTCCTGATGTGGGTGGTGCTGCTCAGACGGCTGTGCTGTTTCCTCACTCATGGCCCTCTGCACAGGACCTGTCGGGTCAGGGCTGCAGGGAACAGCTGCTGGGCCCCCACTGAGGCGCTCTCCTCGAAGCCACGGTGTTCCTGCAGTTAAGCTGCAAGGTGGGCCTCCTGTGGGGGGCCCGCTGGCCCTCCAGGTTCCCAGGGCACTGCTTCACCCCTGCCCTCGCCTCCCTGGACCGTTTTCTCAGGTTCTCTCTTCGCTGCTCCCAGCCTGGTGGGCTGTGTGTCTCTGGAGGGTGTGTGTCTGTGAATGCATCCCCCTCCTTCCTTGTGAGCTTCTGAGTGCTTCCCCTTTAGCCAGGACAGCAGGGGTGGTGGTGGGGTGTCAATGCTGGGGCGCCCTCTCCTCTGGACCCCTACTCTGAAGGACCGAGGGCAGAGGAGGAAGAGGACTCGATGAGCAGCCCCTGGGCAGGGACTGAAACTAACCCATCACCTCAGAGTAGAGACACGGTGACTTGAGAAGAATACACGGGAGCATTTCTGTGAAGGGGAGCAGTGCTTATGCAACCTAAAGAATGCTGTGTGAGCTCACAAATGTGGTGACTCACAGGGAAGGGAGGGCCGAGCGGAGGCTCGCTGTCCTGGTAAGAGGTCACGCATGTCGACTTTCTGGCCTGGCGTTCTGATGTGGGCTGGGATTTCTGTTACCAGAAGACGTAACCAGAATTTAAACTCCCCCACCCTCACTTTCCAATGAAGTTCTCAGAGGACACACAATTCCCTTGGGCTCACCAGTCCTCCCAGACCCCCTGCGTCTCCGTGTCAGAGGGGACGCGCACTCACCGCGCCGAAGCCCGGGACCTCGAGGGAGCAGTCGGCCTGCTGCCGCAGCCAGTCCAGCAGGCTCTTGCTGGGAATGGCTTTCTCGGCCGGGCTGCCAGCGGCCGGGGTCGGCTCCGGGGTTGACGTGGCGGGCACCGGCCCTTCAGGAGGGTGTGGGGTGCTCAGGGGGGCCTGTCCTGGGTCTTCGTGGACTTCCTGGATGGAGGGAAGACAAGTATGTGCCCTTCACCGCGACGGAATGAAAACTGGTTTCTTAAAGGACTCTTCCCACCAGAACAGGACCGCCCATGCCTGACCGCCGATCCCTGCCACGAGCTCCTGACGTGGCGGGAGACCCCTCTAGCCAACTGCTCTCCTCCCCTGTCTCCGCGGTGACCTCTGTGCCATCCTACCTGCTCAGGCTCCCTCCTTCCATCTCTGTCACCAGCATGGACTGTGCCTGTGACACTGGCCACCGCACTTTGCTCCCCCATGGCACTTGTCACAGGTTTTCACGTAACAGAGAGTGCCACCCTGCAATCGACCCACCTGGTTCTCCAGCTGTATATATACTCGGCCCTGTGTCCCCAGTGCCCGTATGGGGTCTACAACTGTGGTGTTGGAGAAGACTCTTGAGAGTCCCTTGGACTGCAAGGAGTTCCAACCAATCCATCCTAAAGGAGATCAGTCCTGGGTGTTCACTGCAAGGACTGATGCTGAAGCTAAAACTCCAATACTTTGGCCACCTGATGCGAAGAGCTGACTCACTGGAAAAGACCCTGATGCTGGGAGGGATTGGGGGTAGGAGGAAAAGGGGACGACAGAGGATGAGATGGCTGGATGGCATCGCCAACTTGATGGACATGAGTGTGGGTAAACTCTGGGAGTTGGTGATGGACAGGGAGGCCTGGCGTGCTGTGAGTCATGGGGTCACAAAGAGTCGGACACGACTGAGCAACTGAACTGAATAACATATATCAGTGCTAAATGTCTGTGTGATAAGATCTTCAAAACGCTCTGAAGCCAAGAAAAAAATACTTCACTTACTCCACTGGAATTCTATGATCATGACAGGAAAACTACAGCTTTGCGTCACTGAAAAACCAGACAACCTTCTTGAAGGCATTGAAGAACTGGGAAGGGAAAGAATCTGCCATTTCAGCTTCTCACATTACATAGAAAATCAAAGAGGGAGACATCCACCAAACAGCACAGCAGAGCTCCCCGGCTGCAGAGGACCACGCCGCTGGCTTAGTTCCCTGGTTTGCCATTTACTACCTGGATGCTGCTGCTGCTAAGTTGCTTCAGTCATGTCCGACTCTGTGCGACCCCATAGACGGCAGCCCACTAGGCTCCTCTGTCCCTGGGATTCTCCAGGCAAGAATACTGGAGTGGGTTGCCATTTCCTTCTCCAATGCATGAGAGTGAAAAGTGAAAGTGAAGTCGCTCAGTCGTGTCCGACTCCTAGTGACCCCATGGACTGCAGCCTACCAGGCTCCTCCATCCATGGGATTTTCCAGGCAAGAGTACTGGAGTGGGGTGCCATTGCCTTCTCCGACTACCTGGATAATCTTGGGCAAATCATTTAACGCTTGTAAGTCTCAGTTTGCTCATTTCCAAAACGGGAGCAGTAACCACACCTTCAGAGTGTTGCTGTGAACATCATACAGGGCAATCACGTAAAACCCTCAACGCAGTGCCTACCAGAGGCACTCAATACTCGTCACTATTATTCCTTTTAAAGTAGTTAAGAAAGAAAAAAATGTTGGTTCCTGTTTTGCAGCCTGAAATTCAATAAATGGGAAAAATAAAAACGCAACGAGAGAAGTCAGTGGTCTGACACAGTAAGCAGAGTCAGAGGAGATCTCGGGCACGTGTGCAGGGTCTGCCCTTTTCCGTTTCTGACAAGGATTTCTGGGCTGAGAGCACCTTACTGTAACCTCAGCAAAGCCTCAGTGACCCTCGGTGGCAGAAGCTACGGCCCCCAGTTTACATAGGTGTAGAGCAGGGCTCGATGATGAGCCCAAGGTCGCCCAGCAGGTCAAGCAGCAGCTGAGCCAGGACTGATGTTCAGGACCTCCTGACCCCCAAGTCCCTGCTCCTGGAAAGCCCGCTGATGCTGCAGACCCAGCCCTACTGCTTCACTCGTTTGATCCCCAGGGGCTCCAAGGCCCTGGAGGCTGGGCTGTTTCTCTGTGACATGGTGAGACCTCCTGGCTCATGTCTCCAGGATGCAGGCAGGTTAAAGGCCCTCAATGCACTAATCTATTTCTAGAAAAGACTGAGGACGACTGATGACAAGAGTTGTTTCAAGCCGGACAACTGAAATAGGGACTGCTGCTGCTGCTGAGTCGCTTCAGTCATGTCCAACTCTGTGTGACCCCATAGACGGCAGCCCACCAGGCTCCTCTGTCCCTGGGATTTGCCAGGCAAGAATACTGGAGTGGGTTGCCATTTCCTTCTCCAACAAAGATCCATAAATCAAAAATTGTGTCTGAGGAAGAAGGGTCTGCTGCTCAGTGTACAGAGGTCAAATCTGTACTTCATGGCCTCAAATACCCACCAAGATGCCCGCCTGCAGGGTCTGCTCCTTCAGGAAGATGAGGTCCACCCCGCCGTCGACATGTTTCCGCCTTCCTCTCCGCCTCCTGGAGGCAGCGTCATCTCTCCTGAGGCTTCCGTTGACAATCTGTCCGGTCACTGGGTGGATCAGGCCAGCTTGCAGGATCCCCGACAAGTCCATGCCAAGGGCTCCTTGCAGTGAACCAATAGCCCCGATCTTGGGGGTGCTGGCGCTCACTGGGAAAGGGGACGTGGCCCCTGGGGACCCCTCCGATGGGCAGGAGAGGTCTATGGCTGACTCTCCATGCCAGCCATTGAGGACGATGGGGGGGTGCCCGTGGGAGGCTGAGAACTGCTCCAGGCTCCGGGTCTTCGCATCCCTCTCTACCTCGAACTCGTAAGGATGCCTGTGCTTCTGTTCATCCTTTGTGAAAACCGGAGCCAAGAAGCTCTCCTGCAAACACACAGATGTGGCAAGAGAGGTTTGAACGCCACCTCTGTGGCTCAATGCTGGCTCTGTCTTGGCCCTGATTTCCTGGGGGCTAGTAATCGCCTCCTTGGAACTTCTTTTAACTCAAGCCTTCTCAAATTTCAGTACCTACTCACCTGGATAGCTTGTTAAAATGCAGATTCCACTTCAGTGGGCCTGGGATTCTGCATTTCTAACAAGTTCCCAGGTGTTGCGAAAGCTCCTAGTCCATGAACTATACTTGCAATTGCCAAGATCATAGTTTAGGGATCTCTACCTTAGCTGTACATCAGAATCAACTAGGAAGTTAAAGAGAAAAAAAAAAAGCCAATACCAAGTTCACACCCTGGACCAATCCAACCAGAACCTGGAGCTTCTCAAGGTCCCCAGTGGAGTCCAACGTGCAGCCAAGAGCTAGTGTGCTAACCACCGACCTTAAACTTGAGCCCTCGAGTTTTCATTTGCATTTACAAACCTCAAATAAAACTCCCATTGACTTCCCTCATTTCTTTTTAAAAAATATTTTAAAAACTTATATATTTATTTGGTTGTGTTGGGTCTTAGCTGTGGCTCTCAGGATCTTTTTTTGTGGTGCGTGGGCTCTCCAGCATGGCACATGGGCTTAGTTGCTCCGCAGTATGTGGGATCTTAATGCCCCAGTGAGGGATCAAACCTGAATCCTCTGCTTTAGAAGGCAGATTCTTAACTGCTGGACCACCAGGGAAGTGTCTGCTTCCCTCATTTCTATTGGCTGCTACTGTTCCCAGTCCTTAAGTATTCACCCCTCCCTTTCTTCTATAGTCATCTGTCATCAAGCCATGCCCACCAACTCCCTCCATTTCTTTGGATCCACTCCTGCCACTAAGCTGGTTGGGAACTCACCTTGTCTTCAAGTGCCCATTTGCCTCCCCACCTCAGACGTATGCCAGCTTCCCACCCCATCTCCCACAAACTAGCACACCACTGCCACAGAGCTGCAAACCCACTTTCATCACACACTTTCCTGCCCCAAGACTCGAACGAATCGCTCGATCAAAGAGTGCCAAGGGCCCTTCTCCTTTTTTTGAAGGTCAGACACAGCGTTCTTAGGGCCTCACCTTCTGCATCTGGGCCACCCACGCTGCACCACTGCTGGAGCTGTGCTCTGATGCCTCCGGCTCTGAGATGCCGCCTCGGGGACCAGTGCTGCTGGTTAGCACGGGGGTGGGCAGCGTGCCCGAGGGCTCGTGCTGCTGGCTGGAGGGCCACTTCCCCTTTAACACCACGTGACAGATGTTATCTAGGCGGCTGATTATCACGCGATCCTATAAAAAAGCATGCAAGCCCTTAGGAGGAAGTACTAAGTTATCCAAGTTTACAAAGTCCCTTGAAATCAAGCTGCACATTTTCTAACCAGAAGGAGTTGATTAGATGAGGGCACACACAAAGGAACTCACTTTTCGAGTCTTAAAAGAAACGGTGTAGTCTGGACAATGAAGATGAAAAGACACAGTACCGTAAACACGAAGATGCGCTGAACGCTTTGGTCTTATGGTCTAGTTATGGTCCTGATACCATTAAAGTCATGTAACTAACATCTTTTAAAGATATTAAACATTTGTCTGAGTTGGTGATTCAGAAAGATTCTAAAAGGTTTAATGTAAAGGATTCAAAAGCTGAGGATGCTCTGGGTGGAGCACGCAAGCTCCGGGAGGTACCTTCGGCCACTCGGAGAATGAATACAGCGTTTTCTCCTGGAGCAGCTGAGCAATGGTGGGAGCCCGCGCCTCTTGCAGGTCGTCCCCGAGGTCTCCCGTGATGCCCGAGGTCGAGCTCTTGCTCTCCTCCTCAGAGTACTTCCCTGGATAATCTGGGAAGAGAGGTTTAAAAAAAAAAATGAGACAGGAAGTTGGAAGACTGGAGTGATCTGAAAGATGAGGACACCTGAGCTTTTTTTTTTTTTTGGTCGCACTGGACAGGGGACCTATGTTTCCCAACCAGGGATTGGACCCACGCCCAGCCCCTGAACTGGAAGGATGGAGTCTTAACCACTGGACTGCTGGGGAAGTCCCTCAACTTCTTAAAACACTGGCCTATTGTGTGCTTATTTATTTTAAACTGATTAATTACCATGTCTTCTATTTCCAGAAGCACTCCATCAGTTAAGCCCTAAAGCCACATCCTGCCCTAAGGCTATCCAAGCAAGTCGTCTGATAAGAGTCTGCGCTGGTAACCAAACAACAGCACTGGATGACCGCAAAGGCTTCCCCACTTGGTACAGCAGGCGAGAGGGAAGTGAACACTGTGCTTTGATACAGAGGCAGGGACAGTGTGGGAAACAGAACATGGCAAGAGGCTGAGATTAATGAGGAGGGAGGAAGAGTCCTGAAACTTACAACGAAGGTAAACAGACCTGATTTAAGCTAAAAAATGATGCAAAGACACCATCAGTCAACATCACTGACAGAAATGGAAACGCGACTCATTCCTTCAGTCTTCAGTGGTGAACGCTTATTATCAGCTGTGAAATGGATCTTCAACCATCATCCGCTTCACAGTGCTGACGGGGGGCGAACTGGGAAAAGCTGTGGGCCCCTTCCTCAGTGAGACGACAGGGAGCGTCCACCCTCTGCAGCGTGGAGGTCTCACTGCTGACTGTGTGTCAAGTCCCCCAGGGGGCCACAGGGACCCCTCCCCAGGAGCAGGGTCTCACCAGGCCAGGGGATTCAAGGATAAAAACAGGACAGTGTGGTGGCTCTGGCCTTCTAGGCTCTTAAGAGCTCCTTGAGGGAAAGGCAGCCGGGAAAAACACACTAATGATAAACGAACAGTTTCAATTATAAACCATGGTGAGGACCATAAAGGGAAAGAAACAAGGTGCCCTGATAGGAAGAAGAAGGAAAAAATCTGCTGGTAGAAGGGAGGGCTGGTAGAGGGGGCCTCTCAGAGGAGAGACCACCCAGGAAGAGGCAGCAGCGGGGAAGGGTGCGCTCGACCTGCTGAGGAACAAGGTGGGGGGTGGGCAAGTATATACAGAGATGGCGGGGTGGTGGTGGAGGTGGGGGCAGGACCACTACCATCATGCTGAGCTCTGTGGGCCGGGCAGGGACAGAAAATCCAAACAATTCTAGATCCAATGGGGGCGCATCCCTGCCAGGTTTTAAGCACAGAAGGTGAATTTAAGTTTTGAGAAAACAACGCCGTATGAGAAGGAGTTAGGAGAGAAGGGGCTGGTCCAGCTCAGCCGGAGACTGCTTCTTCGGCCCCAGAGTTCCAGTCTGAAAGACAGGCAGGGCCCTCTTGGCCCTGCCGAGCCCACACCCCAGGTTCGGAGGAACCCTTCTGGGGTCTGCCAAAGCCCCTTTAAAAGCACTGGTGCAAGGGACTCCCCACCGCTGAGCGTGTGAGTAGCTTACCAGAGCTCTTCAAGTTCACTGCTGCCTCCTAGTCCAGCACAGCCCAGCCCCACAGCCAGGAGAGGACCAAGCACCTCTTTCCTAACCCATCCTTGCTGGACTGCCTGTGTTCCCAGGACTGAGTAGGTGGTGATTTCCCCCACGACAGAGTTCAAAGAGCAAGGTGTACATATAACCCCGTGTGTGGCAGGGACCCTTTATGGCCTGTGGCGAGGAGAGTGGGCAGGTCGGGGCTGGCTCCTCCCAGGGTGGCTGAGGCCACACGGGGTGGTGCCGCTCCTTCTGGCCCAGCATCTCTGGCCTCAGCCTGGCTGGCGGACGCACTTTAACTTGGGTTCAGAACTCTTCCCAAGAGAGTCAGCAATCACAAGGCAGAAGCCAAAGGTGGGAGCTCGGAAATAAAAAGGAAGTCGGACAACCCAGGGAGCAGAGCAGGGTTCCTCTCTCTTTCCCACTTTAGAGCAGCGGTCCCTAACATTTTTAGCCCTGGGGACCAGTTTCATGGAAGCCAATTTCTTGGCGGTTGGGAGGGGTGGAGGATGTTAACGCCGAGTGACGGGGGGCAGGCGTGCGCTTGTAAAATACAGATGAAGCTTTGCACGCCCACTGCTCGCCTCTGGCTGTGTGGCCTGAGGAACCTCAGCTTTGGAAGTCACTGTCCTGTGCGGGAGGGGCCGGCCCACCTGAATCCCTGTGTAATACACGGGCCCTGGCACCAGACCAGCCACCAACAGGGTGTTCTTTGTTACTTTTTTTTTCTGACGAGGATAAATAAGAACTACTTTTTGTTCACCCTAATATGCCCTCTTGGGTTTGAGGACATAAAAACAACAGTGAAAAAGTTGAAAACCATTTGTTGTTGCTCAGGATCTCTAATCAGTGTATTCATATCCTCGTAAAACATATGCAAATCTCAGGTCACCTAGATTTTTAACATTTTCAAATCCTTTCCTTACCTAAGATTTCCCTATTTAAAAAGTTCAGACCTATTTGCATTTTTGTCGAGTTGCGTGTAATTTGGTTTTTTTTTTTTTTTTACTTAAAATCTACTTATTTATTTGGCTGCATTGGGTCTTAGCTGTGATATGCAAGATCTTTAGTTGCAGCATGTGGGATCTAGCTCCCTCACCAGGGATTGAACCAGACTCCCTGCATCTACAGCACGGAGTCTCGGCCACTGGACCACCAGGGAAGTCCCCTAACTTGGTTCTTCTTATTTCTGTCGAGTTACTCAAAGGACTCTCAATACAATGCACTGACATTACAACACAGGGTTTTGACAATTAAGGAAATAAAAGGCAGGATCTCTGTTAACCTTACTAAGTGTTAGTTACTCAGTTGTGTCTGACTTTTGGGATGGGCTGTAGCCTGCCAAGCTCCTCTGTCCATGGAATTCTCCAGGTAAGAATACTGGAGTGGGTTGCTTTTTCTTTCTCCAGGGGATCTTCCTGACCTAGGAATTGATCCCAGGTCTCCTGCACTGCAGGCAGATTCTTTACCTTCTGAGCCACCAGGGAAGCCCAACTATACAGTCCATGGAATTTTCCAGGCCAGAATACTGGAGTGGGTAGCCTGTCCCTTCTCCAGGGGATCTTCCCAGGGATGGAACCCAGGTCTCCCGCATTGCAGGCAGATTCTTTACTGAGCTGAGCCACCAGGGAAGCCCAACAATACTGGAATGGGTAGCCTATCCCTTCTCCAGGGGATCTTCCTGACCCAGGAATCAAAATGGGGTCTCCTGCATTGCAGGCAGATTCTTTACCAGCTGAGCTATTGGGGAAACCCAACCTTCCTAAAGATCACAATTATTTTTGTGGAGTTCCTGAAAACTGACCTGCATTTCTGTTAAACTTCAGGTTCCTGGCATTCCCTGGCTGTTCTCCTTTACCCAGTTTCAGCACCCTACCTGGTGGAAGAACAAATTCTTTCCCCTCAACGTCCTATATGGCATCTCATGGATACCGGCACACAGCCCCTGCCCAGACCATGCAGCTGCTGCAGCCAAGGTGCTACAGTCATCCTCATCTTTCTGGAATGATCAAACGTAAGCTACTCGGCCCATTTTCAGAATAAGCCCTGTAGCCTTTGCGTTTAAACACGCGGTGGGTGTAAGACGTCGGTTTCAGAAGTGGTAGAATTCTCACCAGCCCCCGTGCACTCGCCCTCCCCGGCCTGGGAGAACTGGCTCATCCAGGACACAAGGTCCCACACACGGTACCTTGACTCTGGCAGTTCCCGTCTTTATCCAACTCCTCTTTACTCTCATAATCCATGTCTTCCGGCTTGAGCTCACTCCCTTCAGGATACGGAGGGAGACCTTGGTTCCCTTCTGTGCTCTCTTTCCAGGGTTCCTTCAGCAGTTCCTGCTTCACCTGGAGCAGCTCAGGTGGGACAGCAGTGGGCTCGCCCCTCACTGTGACATTATTGGCTTTGCTTGTGAAGGGGTCTGGGGGGTAAGCCTGGGGTTTCTCCACTTCAAACTCGTCCTTCTCGAGGCCGCGTGCCCACCTCTCCACGTGTTTGCAGTGACACTGACAGGCTGTGGGAAGGAAAGGGCCCTGTGGTCCAGGAGGCTGGCTTCTGGCCTCCGTGCTCCCTTTCTTGGCTTCCTCTGTGAGGAAGCCGGCCAGGCTCTGCTCCCCTGCCATGCGGGTGGTGGGCTCGCTGAGAGGCGACGCTGCCAGCCTTTCCCGCCTGCCTGCGGCCAGCTCGAGACTTTCCTCCTCGTTTTCGTCCTCGTCGTCCTCCTCGTCGCTGTGGTTCGGACCCAAAACCAATTTGCTTTCTAAGCTTTTGCTTTCTAGTAAGTCGATTAGCTGCTGGTCTGATGACACGTTTCTTCTGGAGTCACAGACACTCAGGTTGCACATGTCAACGAACCCGCTCTCATTCCCTGGGTCCAAGGAAGGGGAGGCAAAGCAGTTGGGGTCCAGCTGCCCGATTCTCTCAGGTCTTGGTCCTGCCTCGCTGCAGCCGAGTTCCCCTTCCTTTGAAAGAGATATCAACAGGTGTTTCTCATTTTTAATGTTCATCTGAGCTACTCCTGCTTCTAAAGTTTCCATAAAAGAGGGGTCTGAGGCTATTTTTGCCTCGTGGCCCCGGGGCTGGCAGTTTCCGTCTCTGCCTGCGGAGATGGCCGCGGTGTCTTGCCTGGACTCAGTACTGGCACCCGTGCTGCCCTGAAAAGGGCCTGGCTCCTGGCTTAGCGCCTTCTTCCCGTACCTCATGGTCTCCAAGGACCCAGGCAGCAGACTCTCGTCATGGGTAAGGGAAAGGACATCTTGAGTTTTAGAGATGAAGCTTTCACAGGTCATGTCAGATAAGCTGCCCCTGGGCGGACCAAGGTGATCATCTCCAGCTTCGATTTTCATGAGGTTCTCGGGTTCGTTTTCAAGGGACTCGGAAGTCCGGCTCATGTGCGTATAGGCCAGAGACTCATACAGTTTGGAGTTGGTCTGGTAGAGGCAACAGAGACTCTCTGGGGCCTGGGGGTCGGGTCTTTTGTGCTGGGCGTAGTTCCTGTAGGCATCCAGGAAGGACAGCTGGGGGTCGGTCATGACGTAGTAGTCGGTGCGGTTCAGGCCGTGCTTGGCGGTGCCGATCAGCAGGTCGCGGTCGTGCTTCCCACACTCCCACCAGACGGGCAGGTACAGGCTGGGCCTGCAGAGCTGCAGGCGCTCGTGCAGCTGAGGACACGTGAGCACCTGCTCCCGCACCTTCCGCAACAGCTCGATGCGGTACAGCGTTCTCGCGGCCCGCTCTTCAGTGATGGGTTCCACGTAGATGCTGGGATCCGGGGGGCCTGCAAGGGAAAACACAGAGCCGTCACTTAAGGGGAGGTCCTTGATACCCCTGCCCCCTGAGTCCCTGCATCCTTGATCTTACAGTTTGACCACCTGGCCCTCGGCAAGGCAGGGCCTTAGTGGCCCCTCAAAGATGAACGCTGAAGCAGGAGGGAGAGATTTATGACACCTGGACAGACCCACTGAGGGTAAAAGGAGAGCATGAACACTCCAGTTCTGGAAATATCATTCCTGATCGGTAAGCGTGTGCTGAGTGCCTCCTCACTAGATACTTTATGGACGCTGTTCAGATCTCACAGAACCCCTAGCTACACCATCATGCTTGTGTGAGGACGAGGAAAGAGGCAGACAGGCCGACTTGCTCCAGGTGTCCGAACCAGAACGCCAGTCTAGGTCCTGTCAGTGTGACTGTGAGATTCAGTCTATGCAGCTCCCTGGTTTTACTCAAAACTGCCCGAACATGCTGCCGTCAGTCCAGAACCCATGCTGATTAGGCTCGACGTTTGTTTCCGCTTTTCTAGAATGTAGTACCATGGTCCAGAGTGAGTGAATCCATTATAGCGAGACTGAAGAGAGGCCAGGGGGAAAGCTGGCGCAAATTCCCACCAGGAAGAAATTTCTCAGAAGGGGCCTCTACTGGAGCACAGGAAGTTTAAATGACAGTCCCATATTTTCCGTGGCTACAAGTCAACACATGAGAAAACATTTAAGATTTAGTCTAAGCAAAGTGCAGAGCTCACAGCAGGCTAAATCTCTATGAGGCTGAAAAAAGAAAACATTTCTGTGGCATTTTAATCTGAATTTCAATTTTTAGTGGAGTTACATCATTTTGGGAGAGAGATTTTATTTTATGAGGGTGGGCTCAACTAGAAGTTTGTGGGTTTGGGAAAACCCACTTTATCTGAATTCTCCACATAAGTCTTCATGTCTATAGCTATGACTAAAACAACTCTATACCCTGAAAATAAGCTTTTACCCTCTTTGTCCCCCTGGGACAAAGTGACAAAGTGACAGAGCATCCTCACCACCATCCTTCCAGGCTGGCAGACGACAGACACTGCGGCACATGGACACGAAGCTATAGAAATAGTGTTCCAGGCTCTCGTCCGACTTCTTGTCCAGACGGGAAATGACGCGAAACTGTGTCCAGTCAAAGGTTTTCTTCTCTTGATCATAAACGACACCAAAGGAAGACACTGTTCTGTAGAAGTCGGCTTGCTCCCTCCTTGTCCACCTAGAGACAGAATCAGAAAGGAGAGGGAGCAGTTTTCCCTTTTTGCTTTTGTTGTTGAAAAGAGCTTAAAACAACTACTTACTGAGTGCCTAGTTGGAGAGTCTGTAAGGTTCACAGAGCAGGCACAGCGTATCTATTTTATTAAGTTGGGAGGAGTCACTTTTAACAAAAACAGGCCATCAGCCTACCACCGCCTGCAAATTATGTGTGCGTGCTTGATCAAGAGATATCAAGTTTCAGAAATTACCCAGTTCATTTCCTCTTGTGGGAGATAAAGATTTTAATATAAAAATACTCTGTAGGCTTAAATATTCTGCCCATGACAACAGAGAATCATGGAATCCTGGAGGATTCTGTTATAATCATATAATCCTGGAGGAATCTTTCGGACCATTAAATTCACTTCCTTCATTTTACAGATGGAGAAGCTGGTCTGGAGTGAGGTGGGGTCTCCCTTGGTCACACACCTCCCTGACTTTCATCTCACATGGGCTTTCTTCCTGGTCTTAATGAAAGTAGATGGGTGATCTTTTCTAGGACACAAAGGCTCTCTAGATTTTAAACCCTGCAGGACTAAAATAATGACTTAAGGGAAATGGATTATTATTTCCCACCAGTCTTTACCAAGAGCTCTTGGGCATGGTACCTGTTGCCCCCAGAGGGACTCAAGCTAGGAGTGGGGTGAGGGGTCAGTGGAGGAGTGAGAATAAGTGAGGAGGCGGCTCTGGTTCTCTCTTTGGGGCCAGATGAGAGAACTCTTCTCCCTGAATTACCAAATTTCGTAAAGCCAGGAGTATAGAGAAGTAATTGAACTCACTATGTGGTATTTCAATTCATTCACTGGACGTTACAGTAAAAGGATGGAGATATAAAGACTGCATCCTAAAGGAAATCAGTCCTGAATATTCATTGGAAGGACTTATGCTGAAGCTGAAACTTCAATACATTGTCCACATGATGCGAAGAGCCAACTCGTTAGAAAAGACTCTGATGCTGGGAAAGACTGAAGGCAGGAGAAGAAATGGACAACAGAGGATGAGATGGTTGGATGGCATCACCGACTCAATGGACATGTGTTTGAGCAAACTCCAGGAGTGGGTGATGGACAGGGAAGCCTGGCGTGCTGCAGTCCATGGGGTCGCAAAGAGTCAGACACAACTGAGTGACTGGACTGAACTGACTCAAAGAACGTGAGCTTCACTCATCCGTTCTTGTGGCCTCATCCCCGTCTGTGCTGACCTTCGGCTGCCATTTTTAATTTAATTCTCAGATGGGCAAGTACTTCCTTCCTTCCTTCTGGGCTGGCATTTTATGGTAGTCAATGCTCTCAAAGGCTTGATAAAGACTGCTGGCTACAATAAGACCACTTCAATGCACGCTATTCATTTTTCTGATAAAAGAATATGACCTGATGGATATGTTTAAATCACATTCCCAGAGACTGGGGTCCTATTCAGGCAAGGCTGGGAATTGTGAAGAGAGGGTGTCCTAGATCTCACTGGACTCCTGGGCCAGCATGACACCACCACTGGGGTTGGATTTAATGGACTCTAGAGACAACTTAACTCCATAAGAGAACATGAGACACATTTGCCCTCCAGCTATCAGTGTTTCCCTGGTCACCTTTACCCAGTGGGCAGCTCAGCATGCCCTCTTGACCACTGGCTTTTACCTCTTTTGGGCTTCCTTGTTGATGAGCTCCATCTCTGAGGACCTCCGGAACATCTCTTCCTGGACCCAGTAGCTCTGGTTTCCTAGTCCCAGGACTTCAGGCCGGCAGAGCTCCTTGCGGTTACAGCGCTGGTAAATGGTGACCAGGCGTCGGAGACGAGCAGTGAGTGCGGATGAAACAGGCCAGGGTGATTTGTCTGGGTCGGAGCCATCCTGGGCTTCAAACATCAGTGAGGATATTAGTATTTATAGACAGAACTAAGGCTATGGTGACTGGGTTTTTTTTGGTGGTGGCTGTTCCTCTTTGTTTAAAGAAAATTAAAGCAAACTTTGTAACTTAATGGAAATAGCTGATATCTAACAGCTTGGGAGCCAGGCACAGCTGGAAGGGCTGCAATAGTGCTTCAGAAACAGCTTTGGGTGTGGTGGGCTCTGTTCTCTCTGAGATACAAGTGTGCCTGTCTGTGGGGGCAGAATGGACTCAAGGGCCTTGCTCTAAGGTACCGGAGTGGGTGGACCCACTGAAGCCGTCTCTAGAACTACGGGTTTTTGTGTGGCTGGGCTTTCTAAGCACCAAAGCCTCCATTAAGTCTGGATTCAGAAAAATAATCAAAAGGACAAACCAAATACTTCTAACTTTTCTCAAAAGAGAGAAAAAAAAAAAAAAAAAGAAAAATCAATGAAACCACGATTCCTTTTCATCCTCAGAATCATCCTGACTTTCATTTCACTGCCAGGCAGAGGAACCTGGCTGGAGTCACATTAAAGCTCCATGTGCGACTCCAGCAGAGTTTGGTGAAGGTCAACTTTATTGGCTTTTAAAAACAGCCTCCTTAAAAAAACAGCATTTTAAAAAAATTACGTGTGAACTCCAGGATAACTACAAATGGAGATCTTATTTCTCTTTGTCTTCAGAAGGACACAGTCTCACCTGCCCGGGTGTCATCCTTCTTTTCAGCAAAAAGGCCATCACCTCCATCACTGGAACTCTCCTAGGGATAAATGAAGTCAAGTCATCAGCAAAACTGCGGCTCAGACACCCAGTCCCTGTACAGGAGTAAAGGTGCACAGGCCACACCTCCTGCCTGGGAACTTCTCAAAGATCAAGATGGTCCCTGATGAATAAAGCTGAACTTAGGCACAGTCTTCAAAGAGCCAGAAAGCAGTTTATTTAAAATAAGTATTGTTTTCCCCCTGGAACTGTGTGGAATGATTCTGCCTGTAGAGAGAATGAGCTTGAAGAATGACAAACTGGCATGCTCCCCCTGGCAACTACGTTTTACACGCACTATTTTAATTGTGAACTTAAATATTTGCTTTACCGTCTTCGCTCTCAATCTAATACTGTCATTTTGTAAAGCATGTGCCTGTATCGTTGGATTTGGGCTGTGGGAAAGTCTCACGCTCATGTTCATTATGCTGCATGTACTTCACAGCAATCGACACTATTTTCCTAAAACACGACTGCTCCAGACGGGAGACCTGATGGCACAAAACTCCAGCAATTTAAAATTAAAATCACGATCTGAGGCTCAGAAGCTCAAGTGATATCACAGGCACAGAGCTTATCCAAGTCAGAGTATATGTCAAGCTGGCTTTAATGGATTCCTCTCCAGAGGCGTGCTTGGTCTCAGGAAATGAACTTCAAAGGCTCCTCACACACAAGGCACGTGGGAGTTTGGGGAAGGGCAAAGAGACAGCTCTAGTTTTCAACTAGACTCCGTTTTTAACACGAAAATTTATTTATTTTTTTACTGAAGTAAAGTGGACTTACCAGTATTATATTAGTTTCAGGTATACAACATAGCGATTTGATATCTTCATACATTACGAAATGATCCTCACCGTGGGTGTATCTGTCACCACACAAAGTTATTCCAATATTCCTGACTACGTTCCCCATGTGGTAGGTTCCCCCTATTCACACCCCCACGACTTATTATTTTATAAACGGAAGTTTGCGCCACTTAATCTCCTTTACGTGGTTCACCCATTTTTTCCCACCTAACGTACTGTGCTTCTGACGAGCATCTAAAGACCTGACTGATAGGTGAGAATCACCCCAGGATTCATGACTGCGGCCATGAGGGAGCACAGGGCCAGATCAGAAGAAGGTTTGGCAATCCACAGCCTGTCGATGGTTTCTGTGTGGCCCTCGAGCTAAGAACAGGGTTTACATTGGAGGAGGAGGAAGGGAGGGGGAAGGAAGAAAAGGAGAAGAAAGAGGCAAAGGAGAAGATGTGAGGAAGACTCTTCTGGCCCCAGGCCCAAGATATTCACTGTCTGGTCCTTTACAGAAAACTGGGACCCACAGCCCAGGAGAGCCGTAACCTTGGGTCAGGAGGGATGGACAGATACCGACAACTGGTGATACTTAAAATCCAAATCTCTCTCCTGGGCCCTTAATACTGTGGAAGGACCTGAAAGAGAAAACCTTGAGAAGGCAGAGGAGCAGGCATAGCGATAATTGCTGACGTTAATGAGAACTACGTGTCACTGTGCAAAACCCTTTACATGACTTCTCTCCTTTAGTCATCAGAACTGCCTCCCCAGGTAGAAAGTATTAGTATCCTCATTTTACAGATGCAGAAACAAGTTCTAGGAAGTTCTGTAAGTTGCCAAGGTCACATGGATACGGAAGGGCAGAGCTGGATTTTGAGCACAGGAGTCTGGGAAGGGCCTACACTGCAACCACTGAGCTGTCCAAAAAAAGAGTCCCGGCTGAAAATGTGATTCAGAGAGTGAAACATATTTAGGGCTGGAAAACACTAGTTTAATCTCTCTCTCTCCTTTGGCCATATGACATCAGTGAAGGGAGGAAGCCTCAGGCTGATCGACTGCACCATTCTGAAGTGTCACTTAAATGTATCATCACAGCCTTTCCCACTGTTTTAGGAGTTATAAGCAAAACCCAATCAGCCACGCCTTACCTCTTCTGCTGCCACTGAGAACATTTTTGAGTATCCTCACAGTATCTAAGCAAGGAGAGATAAGAAAGCCTTCCTCAGCAAGCAATGCAAAGAAACAGAGGCAAATAACGGAATGGGAAAGACTAGAGATCTCTTCAAGAAAATTCAAGATACCAAGGGAACATTTCTTGCAAAGATGGGCTCAATAAAGGACAGAAATAGTAGGGACCTAACAGAAGCAGAAGATATTAAGAAGAGGCGGCAAGAATACACAGAAGAACTGTACAAAAAAGATCTTCATGACCCAGATAATCACGATGGTGTGATCACTCACCTAAAGCCAGACATCCTGGAATGTGAAATCAAGTGGGCCTTAGGAAGCATCACTACGAACAAAGCTAGTGGAGGAGATGGAATTCCAGTTGAGCCATTTCAACTCCTGCAAGATGATGCTGTGAAAGTGCTGCACTCAATATGCCAGCAAATTTGGAAAACTCAGCAGTGGCCACAGGACTGGAAAAGGTCAGTTTTCATTTCAATCCCAAAGAAAGGCAATGCCAAAGAATGCTCAAACTACTGCACAACTGCACTCATCTCATACGCTAGTAAAGTAATGCTTAAAACTCTCCAAGCCAGACTTCAGCAATACGTGAACCGTGAACTTCCAGATGTTCAAGCTGGTTTTCGAAAAGGCAGAGGAACCAGAGACCGAATTGCCAACATCCACTGGATCATCGAAAAAGCAAGAGTTCCAGAAAAACATCTATTTCTGCTTTATTGACTATGCCAAAGCCTTTGACTATGTGGATCACAATAAACTGTGGAAAATTCTGAAAGAGATGGGAATACCAGACCACCTGACCTGCCTCTTGAGAAACCTATATGCAGGTCAGAAAGCAACAGGTAGAACTGGACATGGAACAACAGATTAGTTCCAAATAGGAAAAGGAGTACGTCAAGGCTGAATATTGTCACCCTGCTTATTTAACTTCTATGCAGAGTACATCATGAGAAACGCTGGGCTGGAGGAAGCACAAGCTGGAATCAAGATTGCCGGGAGAAATATCAATAACCTCAGATACGCAGATGACACCACCCTTATGGCAGAAAGTGAAGAACTAAAAAGCCTCTTGATAAAAGTGAAAAAGTTGGCTTAATGCTCAACATTCAGAAAACTAAGATCATGGCATCTGGTCCCATCACTTCATGGCAAATAGATGGGGAAACAGTGGACACAGTGTCAGACTTTATTTTTGGGGGCTCCAAAATCACCACAGATGGTAACTGCAGCCATGAAATTAAAAGATGCTTGATCCTTGGAGGGAAAGTTATGACTAAGCTAGACAGCATATTAAAAAGCAGAGACAAAAAAAAAAAAAAGCAGAGACATTACTTTGCCAACAAAGGTCCGTCTAGTCAAGGCTATGGTTTTTCCAGTGGTCATGTATGGATGTTAGAGTTGGACTATAAAGAAGGCTGAGCGCCAAAGAATTGATGCTTTTGAATTGTGGTGTTGGAGAAGCCTCTTAAGAGTCCCTTGGACTGCAAGGAGATCCAACCAGTCCATCCTAAAGGAGATCAGTCCTGGGTGTTCATTGGAAGGACTTATGTTGAAGCTGAAACTCCAGTACTTTGGCCACCTGATGCAAAGAGCTGACTCACTGGAAAAGACCCTGATGCTGGGAAAGATTGAGGGCAGGAGGAGAAGGGGATGACAAACGATGAGATGGTTGGATGGCATCACCGACTTGATGGACATGGGTTTGGGTGGACTCCGGGAGTTGGTGATGGACAGGGAGGCCTGGTGTGCTGTGGTTCATGGGGTTGCAAAGAGTTGGACACGACTGAGTGACTGAAATGAACTGACAGTAATCTATGAAGACCCTCTGAATGCTGAAAGTTGTAATTATAGACACTTCTAGACTGAGACATGTTCTAGCCAGGTTCTAGTCGGGTGTTCCTTATGCCATACAGGTGGCTGGTGTGAGCCCCACCACACCCCAGATCCACATGGGTAGCTCCAGGCAGCAGGCAGCAGACATACATGACATGCAGGCTTCCTTTCCAGTCTCCCTAATGCTTTCTGTTGGCCTCAGGCAAACCCTCTCAAGTCAGGAAAGCTTCTGGGATTGGTAAGTGCCTCTCTGTCTCCTGCCCTCTCCTGATGGTAGGTCCCCTCTCTGGCAATGACAGAAAGGAGAAGATCTGGATGAGCAGCAGCCAAAGTGAAAAAGATGCCGTAACATTCAACATCACCAGTTTATTACTGGGATTGAGGGAAGCACACGTGAAGTTCTGCCTCTGAAGTCTGAGGATGAACATTTCCTGGTTTCTGCCTCTGTGAATCAACCTGAAAGAAATATTCATCTCGGAAGAAGTGTGAATCCATTATTTCAGAGTACAGGGTCCCCGTAAGACCATCAAAGCGCAGGCAAATGGATTGGTTCCAAACTGCAGTTTCTCCATCCTGAGCCCGCCTGTGTTTGGAATCTGATTGTCTACTGCTCTCTGAATTTGGGTAAGCTGTTCCGAGCTCGCTCAAGCTTATTTTTTTGTTTGCAAAATGGAGGCGATAGTACTTTATGGGGTGATTGTGGTCAAGCTCATTTCTTCATTTGCAAAATAGAGATGATAGCACTTTATAGGGTGATTGTGGGGCACAGGTAAGTTGATGATGTGAACCGTTTAACTAAATGCTGGCACAAGGCAAATGCCTGACACATGGCAGCTGGGACTGAGGAGCAACCCACACATGGACCCAACTGCTGGGGGACCACCCAGCATGTCTTTCATTCAACTAAAATGTGTCCTCTAAGGACGGCTTCATGACACAGTGGAAAACAACAGCAGTAACAACTAAAGTCTATGGAGACCCAGGTAAGTAAGTGGGTAAGATATCACACTGAGTACTTCATATGTGTGTTTCATTCATTCAAAATGACTAAATGACCCTTTTTAGACAGACAGAAATTGCAGAATAGGAGGCTGATAATCTTATCAAATACTATAAACAGTTATTAAGTGGTGAAGATGGAATTCAAACCTGGAAGGCCTGAACCCAGATGAGGAGCTCTAATCACTGTGAAGTATGGCCTCGGGTGTGTGGAGACACACCCGGCTGAATCAAATGCATTGTCACTCTCTAACAGCATCTTAGCTCCGCATGGGTGCAGGGCTGTTTCCAGATTCGAGAACAGTAGATCCCCGTGCTTGTGGCTGCTCCGCCAGGCCTGGCTGCCTCCCCTCTTTGGCCTGGGTAGGGGTGTGGGTAGGGGTGGTGGCAGCCCAGACCTGCAGGCCCAGGGAACTTCCTCTAAGCACTCACAAAACCCCAGGGCCAATGCAGAGGCCACAAGTGGCCTTCCCACATTTGTTTGTCAGGAACTGTGCTTGGTTCAGGCATTCCAACAGTGCAAAAAGATGGCTCTTATCCCTCTAGAGCTCACGTTCTGGCAGTTATGAGAGACATAAATAAATATTGGCCATGCAGTGTGACAGGGCTTCTTCCCTGGTAGCACAGCCATAAGGAATCTGCCTGTCAATGCAGGAGACACGGGTTCGATCCCTGCGTCAGGAAGATCCCCTGGAGACGCATATGGCAACCCACTCTAGTATTCTTGCCTGGGAAATCCTATGGACAGAGGAGCCCGGCGGGCTACGGTCCACGGGATCGCAGAGTTGGACACGACTTAGCAACTAAGCAAAAACAACATGCAGTGTGAAAGTGCTCCTAAACACAGTGGGAAAATCAGGAAGAGTCACCACCCCTGCCAGACCCAAATCAGGCAGGAGGAAGACATCCAAGAGGTAACTTTTGAGCTTCAGATTGAAGGACACAGGAGTTTACGAGGAAGAGAACACAGGCGCTCTCTGTGTAGAGGTAACACGATGCAGAAAGGCAGTTAAAAAGACCCCACAGCAGTTTTCATCTGTGGAAAAATCAAGCATCCTATGACCTTCATAAATTTCATGTACAAAGTAGATACACATCAAATGTCATTAACAGAAAATTCAAGGATTTTACAACGGAAAGACTGCAGGATTTAGAAAAAGACGTGAGCGGAGAGACATTGCTCTTGGCTAGTATGACTTTTCTTGCAGCTCATTAAAACTATTTGATCTTCTCCCCGTCTAGAATGGGGATAAGAGTAACATGCAACTGAAAGGGAAACGTGCTTGGTAAGCCTGGAAGTACTCCAGCTACAGTCAAACATCACTATTTGAGTTCAGAGACCCCCTCAAACTCTCAGCTAAGAATAGAGTCATTGTTCAGATCCTCACCGAACTTCTCTTACAGTAGGATCTGACCATGTTAGGCATTAAGTTTCCCTGTAGAAGTTTTTTCCTAGGTCACTTGACACATAACATCACCCTCCTTTTACAGAGAGCACCTGCTGTAGGGAGCACTGCAGAGTGAGGACAAGCCCCAGGAGTTAGACACATGAACTTTACTATGGGTGGCCTTCAGAGCTGGGCCTGGAATGTAGCTGGTCTGCCTCTTCACACTGGCTGTTGCTAGGAGAAGGGGTGCGTACCTGCAGCTAGAATAAAAATCAACCCGGAACCAACTGAAGAACTGTTGCTGAAACTGATGCTCCAATACTTTGGCCACCTGGCGCGAAGAGCTGACTCACTGGAAAAGACCCTGAGGCTGGGAAAGACTGAGGGCAGGAGGAGAAGGGGGAGACAGAAAATGAGATGGCTGGATGGCATCACTGAATCAATGGACACACATGTGAGCCAACTCGGGGAGACAGGGAAAAACAGGGAAACCTGGAGTGCTGCAGTCCACAGGGTCACAAAGAGTCGGACGTGACTGAGCAACAACAGCAACTCTTTTGACTATGAAAAGAATATTTGATCAGGGGGGAAAAAAAGCCATAACATCTAGTCTGAATTCTACTGTCTAGTCTGTCTAATGTAGTTATCTAGTCTGAACTCTTCTATTTGTGAGAATCTGGCAAAGTCCTTTACGTTCCTGGGCGAGGGGCGGCGGTGAATCTCCTCAGCTTTCAAATGAGAGCAGTTAACACCTGAAGCTCTTACTTTACACGGCTGAGGTGACGATCAACTGATACAAGTTGGAACAGTATTTTGGAGACAGTACTATTCAGAAGAATTTAAGGTACTATTTTCATCTCTTTGATACTTGAGTTACCGCCTAAAATGCAAGAGACTTTTAGGAGACATGAGTTCGATCCCTGGGTCAGGAAGATCTCCTGGAGGAGAAAATGGCAACCCACTTGCTATTCTTGCCTCAACAATCCCATGGACAGAGAAGCCTGGTGGGCTACAGTCTATGGAGGCTCAGAAGAGGCAGACGTGATGTAGTGACTAAACACCACTGTGGGAAAACACTTCCCACGTTCCAGACAAAAGAAATCACAGTATAAGCTAGGGAACTGACTGGCAGAGCTCAGATTCTAATTGTCAAGATCACAGCCAGCTTCCTTCTGCCAGGGCCATGGTCTGAAGCTTGAGGGTGATATGCTTCAAGCCTCTGCTTCTTAAATCTTGAGGAGATACGGAAACACATCTTCAAAAAATAAATTTTTTTTTTTTTACTTTGGGAAACTGATGTCTTTGTTACTGTTATAGGAATCAGAACTGATGGAAACCAAAGTAGATACCATTCTTCCAACTAGAACTAAAAGAAGAGAACTGAAATTTTTTGATTGGTGATCAGGAGAAGAAAGACTATGCGGTAAGAGTCAGTTGAGGACAAGGTTATAGTAACCTCCGGTACCCAAAATCCACAAATCCTAACAGATTTAGTTTCTCCACTCAAAGCCAGAGAAAACGTGGTCGAACAGTGCTAGGGCTCTACTAAAGCTTCAGTCTGCTTCTGCAAAGTCCCAGAAGCTCATCTGTAACATGCAATACAGATTTCTGCTTCTGGGAAGATGCATTATTTCCCTGTTGCTCATTTTAAGTACAACTAAAGCCCCTGGACACTATATATAAAACACACCTAAGAAAGCGCTGACAGGTGAAGCGAAGGTAGACCAACTAGGGACTTTGGGACCCGTGGAATGACACAGTAGTGAGTTCCTTGGGTTTTCTTTTTTGCCTTATATGCCTTAGATTTGGAGGTAAAGAAGCTGGCTACCTGGAAATGACAAAAGGGTGCAGACAAAAAAAGCCTGCTTTCTCTAGCCCAGGACAAGGAAAAGGGCAGGCTAGGACTGGACACAGTGTTGAGATGAGACGTGCTACACTCCAGCCCAACGACACAAGAGCAGACAGTGGCTTACCACATCCACGCCAGCAAAGGCTGGTGGGGACTCTAGACTTCTGCCTTCGCCAGGGTATACCAGGGCACCCGGTTCCCCTGCTGGGTGGTGTCAAAAAGTCAAGTAG
This sequence comes from Bos indicus x Bos taurus, assembly GCF_003369695.1. Taxonomy (NCBI): domain Eukaryota; kingdom Metazoa; phylum Chordata; class Mammalia; order Artiodactyla; family Bovidae; genus Bos; species Bos indicus x Bos taurus. Next base: position 13,414,392 of record NC_040088.1, on the reverse strand, counting down.
GGAGCTTGGATTTTCATCCCTGACAGCTGGCAATGAGGTCCCCAACCACCCATGGTATCAGCAAAGACCACATGGAGAGCTGAACTTCCATTCTCCCCTCAGGTCTCCTTGGGGGCTGACTAGGAACATTAACTTCTACTACAGCCAGGCAGTCAAAAGGCGGTACACGCTGTGCACTAGCTCCCTCCTCCCCCTGCCTCCTTCCTCTGCAATAGAGGTATTAGAGGCAGTCAGTCACAACAGAAGTTTTAAATAAGATCCCAAGTCTCAGAATATAATACCCCAAATGTCCAGGTTTCAGTCAAAAATCACTTATCATACCAAGAACCAGGAAGATCTCAAACTGAAGAAAGGTAGCCAACAGATGCTAATGCTGAAATGACAGAGATCTTAAGAATTACCTAACATAAAAATTTAAAGCAGTCATCAATGAGGAATTCTGAACACATTCCAGAAGATCTCAGCAAAGAAACAAAGCTTTAAAGAAGAACCAAAGGGAAATTCTAGATTTGAAAAATACAATGATGTAACCAAACCGAAAAAAAAACACAATGGATAGGCTCAACCGCAGAGGGAGGAGAAAGGAAAGAATCAGCAAGCTCAAAGAAGGAAACATATGAAGTGCCCAGTGTGACCACCAGAGAGGAACAGATTAAAGACAATTAAAACAGGGCCTCAGGGACCAGTGGAGCTGTAACAGAAGACTTGACATGCATGTCATCAGAGTTCCGGAAGGAAGGAGAAAGGGTTCCAAGAAATAATGACTGAAAACTTCCCAAATTTGGCAAAGGACATGGATTTGGCAAATCTTCAGATTTGAGAAGCTGAAAAAACACCAAATTGGATAAACTCAAAGAATCCACATATATAAAATTCAGAGTTAAACTTGTGAGAACTAAAGGAGAAAAGCCTTGAAAGCAGCAAAAGAGAAAAGAGACCTTACCTAATTGAAAAACAACTCAAGTGACAGAAGATTTCTCCTCAGAAACCATGGAAGCCAGAAGGAGGTGGGACAACATTTTCAAGAGCTGAAAGAAAACTGTCCACCCAGAATCCTATATCCAGTAAAAATATCCTTCAGGAATGAAGAGGATATCAAGATATCCCCAGATGAAGGGAAACTAAGAGAACCATCAGCAGCAGACCTATCCTAAAAGAACGGCTCAAGGGATTTCTCCCAAGAGAAAGAAGAAATCTTGGAACATCAGGAAGAAGAAAGGACACAGTAAGTAAATGTATGGGTAAAAACAGTAGACGTTCCTTATCCTTCTGAATTTTCTCAATTATATTTCATAGTTGCAGCAAAAATTACATTATCATTATTCTCAGTGTATGCAGGAGAAATATTTAAGACCATTATAAAGAGAAAAAACTAGAAGTAAGGATAAATTCCAGTAAGGATTCTATACTTCACCTGAACCGCTAAAATGATACCAGTGGACTGTGATATATTATGTACATGCAGTAAAATATCTAAAATAACCACTAAGAAGCTTAAAAACCTAATATAGATAAGTCAAAAAAGGATCAGAAAAAATTTTCCAGTAAGCCAGAGGAAAGCAGGAGAAAGAAACTAAAGAATCAAAATACAGAGAAAACAATAAAATGTCAGACTTATTCCTTAATGCATCAATAATAACATTACATGTAAATGGCTGACTATATCAACTATAAAACAAGGTGCCTTAAAATATATAACCTGACTAAACACTGTCTACAGGAAACTCATTTCAAATAGGCAGGTTAAAAGCTAAAGGATGGAAAAAGTGACTATCATGCAAATAGTCAAATTAGTTGACTCTTCAAATTGCATGACTATCATGCAAATTAGTCAAAGGAAACCAGCAATAGCTATCTTAATATTAGATAAAGTATACTTCAGAGCACCCCCCCCAAAAAAAAAAACTATCAGACAAGGAGGGGCATTCTATATTGACAACAGAGTCAACCCACCAAGAAGACATACCCTAAATGTGCATGCCCCAGACAACAGAGCTGCAAAACACGTGAGAGAAACTGACAGAAGCTGAAAGGAGAAATACATAAATCTGTAATTACATTTGGAGCCAAACTAAAAATAAACAACAGAAAGATTATAGGAAAACCTCCAAATGCTTAGAAATTAAATAACACACATCTGATCATCTATGGGCCCAGGGAAAAGTCTCAAGGGAAAAAATTTTTAAATACATTGTACTGAATGAAAATGAAAACACAGTACAACAAATTTTACCACTTACAGTAAATGGTAAAAATTATGGAGCATAGCTAAAGTAACCCTGAGAGGGAAATTCACTGGAAGGACTGACATTGAAGCTGAAGCTCCAGTACTTTGGCTGCCTTATTATGCAAAGACCCTGATGCTGGAAAAGATTATCCCCATGGTGGGAAACTGGACAGAAGGTACATGGGATCACCCTGCATTGTATCTTCTGATTCTATCTAAAATCTACAGTTATCTCAAAAGCAAAAGTTTCATTAAAGTAAGACTGCAAAGCAGTTTATGAATTGACAATTTTTACAATAAAATGTTGGGGAAAATGCAATGCAACTGCAGCAATGCAATCAAAGACCAATACACCTCGATAGGGATTTCTCACATTTGACTCACCATTTGTTTCTGGAGGCCGTCTACTTTGTCTTCTGTATTGTCTTCTTTATCTGTGTGGCCTCTAAAAAAAAAAAAAAATTAAATAAAAAGAGTAAAAAGCATCACACACCATCTAGAAGCTATTCTGCAACCAGGATGCTGTCACAAAACACCCCTAAATCACTGACCAAAGTGAGTACTAGTAGACACCTTTCTCCACAGGCCTCAGAATCTTGATTTTTCCAGTGTCATAACTTCTACAAGCAATGACCTCCACTCAAATGAGACTTCAGCAGGAGCCTCAGGATCTACTCAGGACAGTTCAGAGGCCTGCTTTTCAACAATCATGCTATCTTTGAAAAGGTAATTACTGCCCATCAAGAATTAGCTCAATACATGGCTTTGATAAAAGAACAGACTCTAGACACTGACAGCCGTACAAACCAAGAGTCCTCTTGGGCCGACCTTAGCTCCCATGGTAGGGCGAGTCTCGGTGCAGACTCACTCATGTTTGGCAGCAGTCCCTTCCAGGAAAGGACACTGCCCGATGGACCACTGGCAGCTTGCCTCTAAATCCACTGCCTGGTGTCTTCTCTCGTGAGCGTAACTACTGCTGATGCCTATTTGTTTTCCATGATCCCCGGCAAAATCAACTTTGAAGGATTCCTGTCTCAAATATTCTGCTCCTCATCGCTCAGGTCCTGGAGGCAGAAGGGGTCTCCTACCTTCATTGCCTGACCAGAGAAAAAACAGCTTCCCCACAGAGAAACCAGCTTTCAGCCACATTCGGGCACCTCCCTCAGGGGGTGTTTCTCCCAACCCCATGAACCCAATATTACCACCACTGGTCCTCTGGACATTTGTTAACACTTCTCTGGATGGATCCTTATTATCTTTGGGGGCAGAGAAGGTTATGATCGCTAGCTTGAGTGTTTGTCAGGGGCTAAGCATGAATGGAAAAATGCACTTCATCCTTTTCTCAGCCTTAGCAGACAGTTAGGGGGGCTGGCTTGTGTACCCTTGAGTCCAGCCTTGCCTGTGACCCTAGGAAATACAACTTTGGGGGAGAAGATCAGGCCAAAAGCTCACCAAATGCAAACCAAGAGATTCTATACTATGTCTTTCAAATACCCACACACATATGAAAACCACAGCTTTGGCTGTTTATTTAGTTTTCCTATGAATTCATACACTTGGGGTTATGCCAAAAGTAAATAAAACTCAGACAAAGGGGACGCCTCCATACTTTTTTACACACAACCCATGGACAGGACCTGAATGCCATGGCCATCATGCAGTGGCTATTCATGGACCGTGCAGTCCTTAGAAAACGCCGGTATTTCATCTCAGGCATTTCAAGGTCAGGAAGTCTAAACTCTGTGCCTCTTAACTTTCTGCCAAGTATGAGAGGTTAAGAGAGGCCTGAACTCCTCCTTGAGAATCCTCTGACCAGACGAGGCTGGTTAAGGAACAGGGCAGGATGGTGGGCAGCTTGGGGAACCCAGGAAGGACAGAAATGGGTATTTGGATCAGAGCGTTCAGAGTTCAAGAAAAAGGCCCGAGGTGCTGTAGGATGTAACTGAAGCAATTCTGGAAGGCGGTTCAGGCTGAAGGGAGACGCCAGGCTGTGAGGAAGAGACTGTGAGAGCGCTGGGTGCCTGTGGTCAGAGATTAGTGGCGCAACCAGTCACACCGTGTTTGGTCTGTGCAGATTCTCACCTTTCGGGGACGTCTGAGGCCCCGTCTGTGACACCCTGCTCTGCAGAAAGCAACTTCTCGTCTGGCATGCCCACTTTCTCCAGGAAGCAAAGTGCTGGGTCGGCTCGCATGGCGTTGTACCTCTCGTAACCTGATCGGGGGTGGCGAGAAACCACAAGGTCACGACTGGGGTCATGTCAGAACTCATTAAATCTGCCTTGCACCCTAGACACACATTTTGTTTCCCTTATTAAGTAAAAAACAAAACAAGCCAAGAAAAAATACTTATTTAAGAATAATTGGATCCTGTAAGACTTCCCGTCGGGGGAAGATCCTTGAGCTTAAACGGACTCCTTTGTGTAGTGCTTGACCAAAAAATGAAAGCTGAGGTGTACCGTGTGTCCTTGAAGACACACAAGATACAGATTCCATTCCCACTTGTTGGCTTCTTTTGGAAAGCAAGAGGATCAGGCAAGCTGGTTTCACAATTTCTTCCCCTCACTGCAACACCCCGCCCCCTACTCTGGACACCCTGTTATCTTGTCATCTCCTGCCTGCATGCATGCTTGTTAAGTCACTTCAGTCATCTCTGACTGTGCAACCCCATGGACTGCAGTCTGCCAGGCTCTGCTGTCCATGGGATTCTCCTGGCAAGAATACTGGAATCGGTTGCCATGCCCTCCTCCAGGAGATCTTCTCAACCCAGGGATCAAACCCTCGCCTCTTATGTCTAACCTGCATTGGCAGGCAGGTTCTTTACCACTACCACCACCTGAATGGGCCGAAATTTTCTTATGGTCCAAATTTATCCCATGTGTTAGAAAAGAAAACTGAGCAAAGTGATGATACAAAGGATGAAACATAAAGAGGACAACTGGGATTGCTGACTGGATTAAGATGGACTCGTTGCCTCTGTGTTCAGACTCAGTATAAAATCCTAACCCACTGACCAGGGCTTTGGAACCGCCTCTCACTGTATCCCCAGAGTCAAAAACAGATGGAGGAGTTCTGACCCAGAAAGAGAGACCCCAGAAGGAAGGCAAAACAATGGAACAATGTCACTTTTAATGTGATAACACCATGTGTGAGAATGCTATTTTATTGACTCTAGTGTAATCCTATAATGAGACCGGATATTTGGTCATAGCTATTGTCACATCAAACTATTTGGGGGGAACTCCTTTATGGTCCTCAAAATCCTTTTCTTGCTGCTCCTAACAAAGTCCATTTCTAGTTCTGTAGTGGTGCAGAGAGCCCATCTCCAATGAGGGTAGATGCTGTGCTGAAAACGAGAACTGTCTTGATCAAACAAATGATTTTACTCTGCTAGGTATTCCCCTGCTAGACTGGTTTCTGTTCTGGTGTCACTGCTGATGCTGGTCTAGCCTTCACATGGAGGCAGCACCTGGCACTTTTTCTCTAAGGGGTTTCAGGTACTTCATCTTTTAATCCAAAGTGACTCTTCTGCCTTCTCCACGACAGGTGCTGCCTGCCCGAGGCATATGGTGGGAGAAATGGGTCCCTAATGTTCTTCTTTATTCATTCATTCCTCAGGGCGATAGTGTGATAACTTTAAGTCTCTCTTGTGAGATTGAGGGCTTCCCAGGGACAGAATCTATATCTGCTTTGGCATTATATATTCAGTTCCTCACACAGTGCTTGACACTGTATAAACTCAAATAACAACTGCCTGGATGTGTCAGTTTGGCCCGGATCCCCTTCCAACAGTCACTGTAGGAAGAACCATTCTCACGCTCTCCCTGTTCTGCCTCAGCTCACATCAAGACAGGAATGTCCGTGACTCTCCTACTATTTTGAGGATGTGCCTGCCACCATCTCCACCTGCCACTCCCCAGGAAAAGAGGCGCCTACTACCCAGGTAGGTTCCTCCTCTGCAGACTTCTTGTCGTGCATAAGTAGGTATGAAGTTTGGACAGGTTCTCCACTTCTCTTTCTCAATCAGCTTTGGAGATGGAGGTGGGAAAGAGTGATTGATCCAGTTCCCTAGAAAACCCTGACTACTGAAGAGCAGTAGGAGCTGTGTGCTAGCAACATAAACAGTAGAACAACAGGCTGCCTGCTCCTGTCCACTTAGTCTAAAAGTTCCTCTGTAAGAATGTGAACAGGGATACTGAAACCCACAGCATGATGACTATTTCACAAGTCCAGGCTGCCCTAGAGGGCGGCATCCATGTCTTCCTGCGGTTAAGAGCTGTCAAGAGTATCGTTCCGAACAGATTTGCCGCAGAGTCCTTCTTGCTGTCAGTGAAAGCCCCAACAAAGATGCAGCCAATTCTTCCACGGTGGTCAGCTCAGAGATGGAACCGGGGCTTCAGTCTTCTCATCTAAGCAGGGTCGTAGGAGACTATGTCTGGGGTGGACTAAAAGAGCCACGAAACCTCGGACAATGAACAGCTGCATGTTTCTTAAGAAAGAAAATGGCTGCAGCCCTACGGCTCATGCTTGTATCTCCAGGGCATGGAGGTGAGGCAGAGAGAGCTCCTGATGGAGCCTTGAAAAACAGAACACCAGACAACGTGGCTCTCTGAAAATGTCACATGTCCACTGGCCGCCCGGTATCTGAGAGTTTGTCACCTGGTGAGACACACTGTGTGGGCTGGATTATTCTGTGGAGAGGGCTGTTCTGTGGGGTGATGAGGTGTGTTACCCGGGTGAGGACAGGTGTAAGCCGAGGCCCATGGACTGTCTGCTGGGCGGCAGCCCACCAGGAGTGCAATCTGATCTGGACTCTGCAAGACACCAGAGGATGGGTCCATGGAGCCAACTACAGGCCTCTGTCCAGCCCAGCCTACGTTTGCTTCCAACATCCCTGTCCAACTACACGGGTCTGGTCCCATCCAAGAGTGAGCCGGTCAGCACCACGTGTGGCTTAACACCAGTCCCCCAGCACTGGGCACAGAGGCTAGGTATTCCCCATCTTCACAGTATGTCTGCTAAGCTCATCACATACAAAGTGTTTAAAGCCAAAAGCACAATGTGGGATACAGAGGGTCATTACACAATGACAGGAGGTATTAATTCACCAGGAAAGTATGGCTGACGATCCTGACACTAACACCACCAGGCCTCCCAAAGCCTGCAAACACCAGAATCTATGTTTTGAAGGGATTCCTCATTAAAACAGGTATATGCACCATTGTTATGTAAATATTGCAGGTTGGCCTGCAAATGTTGAAGAATTCTACCGATAGGGCACATGTGAGAAAGACAGTGAACCTTCCAAAGGCAGGCGAGTCAGTGACGGTGGACGGCACCCAGCACCTGTTATGTGCAAAGCACCGCTCAGGCCACCCACATGGCCCGTCTCAGTTAATCTTCCTACAACCCTCCAGGTGGGCTGTCTTGTCCTCTGCCTGGTGTCCAAGTGAGGAAATAGGTCAGAGAAGTTTCTGACTTGCCCGAGGTCACACATTTATAAGTGGCAGAGCTGGCAGTGAAGGCCAGGGACATCTACCTCTTCCCACGTTTAAGCCCTGCTCTCCAGCTCAAAATGTCGACTTGTTCACCTGGCAGGGAAGGTGTGTATCAGGTACATTACAATGAATATTTTCTGGGACTTGCTTTATTCATTTTAACAGTCGGCTGAAAGCAAGGGCAGGTACTTAGAACAGGATTAGAGATGAAGAAAACACCATTTATGTCATTTTTCCCAAGCTATTAAAAAACCTCTCTCAATCCCCTTTGGTCTCTAGGTAACTATATTTAAAAAAAAAAAAAAAAGGATATGCTATCTTCTATTCTTAAAATTTTTATACCAAAGATATGTACTAGGAGTTAAGTAGATCAGCTGAAATGACCTTAGAATTCTGGATACATGTGAAATGGTAAAACCTAATATTTTCCCCATTTATTTATTGCTTCACTCCAGAAATCCTAGGGCTTACCGTGTGACACCACGCCGGATGCTGGGTCTGTGAGTGAACGAGAGCAGGGCAGTCACACTAGTGAGGAAAACACACCATCCTTTCTAGGGCCTTGCTGATACTCACATTTGCTGTATTTGCATGACTCATACACTCATCCAGGCAAACTCCTCAGAGGACAGAGGGGAGGCTCTACTTTCTCAGAGAGACACGTGACAGGCCTGTGGGATTTTTCAGGAAAGAGAAAGCATGCACTGAAATACACACCGTGTTTGAACACACCAATCAGGAGGGACTTGTCGGCCTCAGCGTCCCACCAGTCCACCGGGATCTCCACGTAGTCGATGTCAGGAAGGGGCACGTCCAGTTCCCTGTGGAAGGAAGGGTGTGAACTCAGAGTGCCTTCCACACGGACAGATAAAACACAGGAGCTCCTGGTTGGAGCCCCAGGGCTAAGCCACATCCCTAGGTGCACACTTAGAGGGTGAAGGAACAAAACTGGGAGGATTCAGAGAGCAGGGGGCTCAGCGGTCCTAACCAGGGCCCTGCACCTGGTTAAAATGGGGAGTGACTTCAGCAGGTGTATTTGATGTCCAGGCTCAACTCAAACTGAATGATGCAGAATCTGAAAGCACCTCATGGGGAACATGTCGCCAGTTGGTCTGCGGTGGGGCCTGGGGCTCTACATGTGTCAGGCGATTCTAATGTGCACCTTCAGTTGACAACCACGCCAAAAGCCATCAATATGTCCATTAGGTAAAGGCAGAACAACCCGCCAAGTGTGTGAATTCATACATGATCAAAAGCTGAAAAGTGCCCAAGCATCCTGGTCTGACACGTAGAGATCGTGAGCGCTATTCCTGAATGAGCTAGTCTGCACTGCTGCACACAGGGCAGGAAATGAGCCTTTCAGGGGAGAGGGGCCACCGCAGGAGGAACTTCCTGGCCAGGGTCTGCTAACAGTCTGCTGGGTCAAACTTCTGGCTGAAGGGATGAACGTGGCTCACCCCACGGAGCAGACCTGCAGGGATTGCTCCGCTTCAGTTTCTGTGTGCATTCTGAGAGCTCACATGGACCCTTAGCTAACTGGCTTCAATTGTCTGAACACCGTCCTCACTCTTGGAAGGCGTTGGGGTTTGAGGGAGAGCATCCAATGGATGGCTCCTCCCTCCCACCTCCCAGGTGCCTGGAACGCCACCTCTGGAACATCTCCAGCTGGTTCTTCCATCAGGTTCTTGGGATGCAGGGCTGCCTGCCCCTTGCCAGGCCCAGCTCTCCTTGCAGGGGTGGGACTCCCTGACCCCACCTCTCTCCACCTGGCCCACTGCTCTGCCTGTGTGGTGCCATGGCTGAACAACTCTTTCGGGGTGAGCAGTGTTTCATTCCTCATGACAATTTCTCCACCATAAGGTATTTAACCTGAATAGGACCAGTGAGATCTAAGACCGTGGAAAGCAAAGGAAAGGGGGAAAGAGGTGGGCAACGGACTTAAGTCTCTTCACGGTCTACTCACTTCCCTCCATCTGCAGGTCTAAGAAAGCAGGTGACAGGGGAATAAGTAAACTCAGGTAGATTACTTCTGCCAGGTAACACTGGAGATAAATAATCAGGTTGAATTCTGCTGCCTTTACATGACTCTCAAGTTGGACCTTTTTATTAGAACACCCAACCTCCCGATTCTCACTAGAAATGCCCATGGTAACTATGAAATGCGTAGCCAGTGGTAACAGTCAACAAGCTGACTGCTCCTGATTACAGAATGCTCAAGGGTAAGACTGTCACTGCCCTTCACCTCTCTCCTCCTTTCATGCTCCTGTGACCATTAAGGCCATGAGCACTGCCCAATGGGAAGAAAGAGAGGGAATGAACCACTGCCCTGGGGAATCTCAAAGCAAAGTTCAAACGCCAACACTTGCGGTCCTCGGGGAAGACTAGCACTGTCTGGGGCCAGAGCCAACTGCAGGTCTGGGGGAAGGGATGGCGAGGGAGGCGCCTGGGGATCCCACTCACTCACTGTGATTATCTGACAGCCTGATCAAGTGGTAGCCTGGGGCTCGGCAGTCTCTTCCCCCAAATCTTGGGATACTCCAGGATTCTATAGCTTCGGAAACCCTAGCTTACAAAACTAAGGCACCGGTGACAAAGCCTCAGTAACACGACTAAGTGTTATTACCTAATAAACAAAGGAGAACCATTCAAAGGTGGAAGAGGACCGAGGCCGAGTGTGTAAAGCTTTCAGTCTACATCTGCTACATCAAACATCAACGTCACTTGTATCCATCCATGAATGATGATTAGTTAAAGCAGAGAAATGACTGCTTTAAAAGCAATTTTACAACACTACCAGAGGGGGGAAAAACAACTAAGAACCTCACCAAGAACCGTGTTATTTTTGTTTTTGTTTTTTTAAAGAAAGAAGGTTTACTCAGGGAGACTATTCAAGACAGAGGGTGGGGCAGCTCAGAAGATGAGAGAGGCCCATGAGCTACATTTTAAACAACCGCTTTTTCTTTTATTTCACTCACAGATGACCTGGCTGAATCCTCCTCACTCTTCTAGCCTGCTTTACTAGGGACTGGCCCTGGGAGGGAGCGAACACGGGCCTCATGAAACACAGGCAGGTTTGTCCGTTTCCATCAACAGGTACTTTACAGCAATTCCTTCACACTGGGCATTAAGGATGACCTATTTTACCTGGCTGGAGTTCCTTCAAATGCTTTATCAGCTGCTTCTCCCAGTATTTCAGCTTTTAGGTAGTACAGCATCCGGACTCGCAGAAGTACCCTAGGAAAGGTGGACACGATAAAGAAACATGTCAGAACCCATCAGCTGCCTGTGCACTGCCATTCCCTCAGTGACCCAGGGCAATTCTGGGTGCTCCAAGGTCGTGAGTACTAGGAAAAGAGAACATTAATGGCAGACGTTACTGTGGTCATCCCCATTTCACACACGAAAAGGTTATCTTGTCAGTTATCTGTTAAGGGCTGCCGTCTATGGGGTCGCACAGAGTCAGACACGACTGAAGTGACTTAGCAGCAGCATTGCCTTTTCTTTTTTCTCTTTTTCTAAAAATGACTGTTCTCGTGATATGAAGTGTGTTTTGCACAAATGCACAGCTTGGTGAATCTTCCCATACTGACCGCACATGTATATCCAGGATCCAGATCAGGAACCAGAACATCTCCCCGCAAGGCCCCCGTGGTGTTCCCTTCCGGTCACTTTACTCTCCCTTGAATACATCATCACTGTCTTAACTTCCTGAGCTTAGATCTGAAGCAGCTGTTTTTTAGCTTTTTGGAGTTCTTCTGATAACAACTTCATGCACTCTCATGCTACTAACAACAGCAAACAGTAGTTTGAGTACCCACTATGTGCCAGCATGTCTTAGCTCACTTGATCCTCAAATCAATGCTAGGAGGTAGGAACTATTATAAAGGAAATCAACCCTGAATATTCACTAAAAGGACTGATGTTGAAGCTGAAGCTCCAATACTTTGGCCACCTGATGTGAAGAGCTGACTCACTGGAAAAGACCCTGATGCTGGGAAAGATTGAAGGCAGGAGGAGAAGAGGGTGGCAGAGGTTGAGATAGTTGGATGGCATCATTCACTCAATGGACATGAGTTTGAGCAAACTCTAATAGATAGTGAAGAACAGGGAAGCCTGGCGAGCTGTAGTTTATGGGGTCGCAAAGAGTTGGACATGACTTAGCGACCAAACAACGAGGAACTACTATCCTTATTTTTAAAATAACTCATCTGCAGGTATGCAATGGGGCCAGGATTCAAATCCAGGCAGTCCTGACCCCAGAGCCTGTCTTGACCCTCATCTGATATTGGTGGTGTGGTAGTTTAGCCACTAAGTCGTGTCCGACTCTTACGACCCCATGGACTGTAGCCTGCCAGGCTTCTCTGTCCATGGGATTTCCCAGGTAAAAGTAGTGAACTGAGTTGCCATTTCCTTCTCCAGAGCATCTTCCCGACCCAGGAATTGAACATGTGTTTCCTGCATAGGCAGGAGGATTCTTTACCACTGAGCCACCCAGGAAGCTCATCTAATATAGAGGTGGCAGTAAATTTACTAGTGAAAGAGCCCATAATTCTAGAAGCTCACAGGCCAGCTATGCTGAAGCAATCCTGCCTGGTCTCTGCAGAGACCAGGACCTCAGGAGAGAACCAGAATCCAAGAGCAAAGGGTGGACAGTTCAAGGAGACAGGATGTAGATTGAATACACAGAAGGACAATGAGTTATAATCATCTGGTAATTCAGTGGTAAACTCCCATCACTAGGAAGACTGGAGCGGAGGCTGGAGGACTCCCTGTTGGGACACTGCCCACAAAACTCCCAGGCTGCAGGGAAGGCGCTGCAAGCACCCACCAGCTCAGAGTCTCTGGGCCTCACTGAGCCAGAACCAAGAAGACAGTGGTCTCCACCAGATTCAGAAGAATAAACAGCAGTCAGCTTCTTCAAACCCAGAAAACTGCTTTACTATTTTATTCTTTGATTCCCGGGATGAGGCTTGCACTCAGGAGACAGTTGGGGCTGGTGGCAGAAATGTTGAGAATTTCTCCGAGGTTACAATTAGTTCTGCTCAGCATCTATGATGACCCATGCAGGTGTGAGGGAAGAGCTTAGCCTGTTTCCAACACTCCAGATCCCCATCTGCAGCTGGGGACAGGGCAGCCAAGTGTTGCTGCTATAACTTAATAAGGCAAAACTGGAGTTGGTCCTTGGCTTTGGTCTTCATTATTTAACGAATGTAACAATTCTGTTGTGGAGACAAGCACCACTGTTCTCCCAGCCCATAAGGCTCACAACCGTGGAGTTACGAGCTTTTCATGTCCCTCATCACACATGGTGATGGTTTCTCCTTTAGTCACACCTCTCATAGTTGACACTTTCTCCCTGGTTCTACAGTCAGCATCCTAATCTAGGTCATCACGATCAACATTTGTGATGACAAAACTCTGTGTTGGCCATTCAGCTCCAGGTAAGCACCTACTCCATCTTGCAAATTGTTACCAGATTACTTTTCTTCCCAAATACCATTTTTTCAATCATGTCTGACTTGTTCAAGAAACATGGCTGCTTAATATTAATACTGACAACAGACTCCTCAGGAGCCTGGGGCACCAGGTCTCCCCATCCATCAAGGAGTCCTTGTCCCCGCCAGCCTCCTTTCTGTGTATCCACATGCAAACCTATCACTGTTTGTGACTGGTGGCCTCACTCCCCACAACTAAACTTCACAAGGAAGGGTTCATTTTCTATCACTTGTTTCCTTTATCTCTGCCTGCCCCACCCTAGCTGTGAGCCCTGGGATATACAGAATGCTATCTCAGATGCATGTCCATCACACATGAGGAGGCCATGGATGTCACGGCAGATGGGAAGAGGGAAAACCTGGCATGGCGAGGGGGCAGCTGAGCGTGGTGGCCGCCGAGGCCAGTCTCCGTTCTTGCTGACGTGCCCATGGGGACAGAGGGAGGGAAAGCAGAGCAATCATCAGGGTCCTCAGTGGATCTTGAGAGTCAAGTCACAAGATTCTGTATGAACTCCGTTGGTGAGAGAGGCCAGGTTCCAGAGGAGAAGAGAGATGGTTAAAGGAGGTAGAGAGGGGACCTTCCTGGTGGTTCAGTGGTTAAGACTCCTGTAGCCTGACTTTGATCCCTGGTTGGGAAACTAGATCCCACATGCCACAGCTAAGCAACTAAATATCCCACATGTCCACACTGAAGATCAAAGATCCTGGTACAGCTAAATAGATAAATATTTTTTTCAAAAAAAAAAAAAAAAGGTAAAAAGAGAGGCTTCAGGGTGAATGAACCCTGATCCATCTTCCAGCATACAGCCGCCTGCCTTTCTGACCTTGCACGGTGGTTCAGGGGCACCAAGTGACCAGGGGTGAGGGGCACTCACTTGTTGCAGTGCTGTTTGAGGTGCTTCTTGTAGCCATCGTCATGTAAGACCACCTCGGGGTTGCAGGTGGCCAGCCAGTCTGCGTTCTTTAACTCCGGGAGCAGCAGCTGGTTCTTCGTCTTCTTCCCCTTCCTCCCTCTGGGGACTGGAGCGGACAAGCCTGAGACAGAAAGGCAGGGAGGTGAGCCAGGGTGCCTTCACTGTGGTTGTTGGAACAGAGCTGGGCTAGGGCAGCAGGGGGGCAGCGGGGCTGCACATGGTGGCCCTGGATGAAGGACCCTGCTCCTCAGCCCCGAGGCACGGATGGTGAGGGAGCAGCCAGTCCCCTACTCAGTGAACCCGTGGTCCATTCAGTCAGTTAGGAAGCATCTACCAAGTACCCTGTAGGATCAAGAAAGGTGCAGCAGAACCTGTGTCCTTGGGGATCCCACCACCCAGCTGGGGAAAAGGAACACGGAACCTGAAGATGAGAAGGTGAGTGAGCTGCGGCTCAGCACAGGGAAGGAGCAGTCCCAGGAAACACACAGACAGAGGTGGAACTGGGGTGGGGCATGCATTCCGAGTCCTCGGGTCACAGGAGGAGATGCTGTGACCCCGAGGGCAGAGGGCAGGAGCAGAGAACTTCAAGAGGGCCCAGCCACACTTAAAACATCCCAGGTAACATGGATGAGTGGGAAGGAGAATGGAAATGAACAAAACCCAGCATCCTTTCCCACCAGTGGCATTCTGAAATACACCTGAGAAGAGAAAGAAGTCCCCGAAGCACAGCGATGTGGACCAGCACAGAAGAGGGAGGGAAGGACACACTGCCACCTCGCACCTGAGTGGTTCTGGAGTGTCTGGGCCTGTCCGTCTTTGGTGGGCGTGATCAGCTCCCAGATGAAGCTCTTGATCTTCTCGTCCCCTTTGTAGTGCTTGACGCAGTACACCAGCAGGGCCCGGCAGATCATCTCCATGTCCTTCTCGTTCAGATGCCACTTGAACCGCCCGTGCGTCAGGATGTCCTTCCACCGGCCCCAGCTGAGAGTGGACCCCAGAAGGGCGTTAGAAAGAGGAAGGGCCAGTTGTGCCCTCGACACGGCGGGGCACACAGGAGCCAAGAGCGTGTCTTGACCCCTGGTGGGGCCTATTAACCTCCCTGAGGGCTTTGTCTCCTGAAAAACCTTGGAGGCCTGCCCACTGCAGCCCACCAAAAATGACTGAGGGGACCTGGACACTGGACACAGAGAGCTTCGTACGGCCGCTAGAATGTTAAGTAGGAATGCCAGTATCTGGAGTGAGGAGTAAATCTGGAATTAAGACAGAGTCCAGCTGCAGTGCTGGAAAGCGATGGGGAGCTCCCAGAAGCTAAACCCTCAGCTTCTACCAGCGCCAGAGCCCGGCACGCATCATGCGGTAACGCTAACATCTGCTGCACTGATTCCTGTACGTCCTTGGGGGGAAAAGGCCGGAAATCAGTACCAGGCAGCAAATGATTCCCAGAGATGTGCTGTGGCAAACACACGAGAGAATCACGGTACGTCCGTAAAATGGCGGCAGAGCATACTGACTGAGGGGCCCTCGGGCAGAAAGCTCAGTTCTCTCTTTCTCTAACAGACCCTCCCTCTGCCCAGACCCCATAGGGGAGGGGAGAGACACGCTGGACACATCTCGACTGAACAGAAGAGGGGGAAAAAGACGAGGGCGAAGAGGCGAAGCCAACACCCACCCGAAGATGAGCAGGTTCTTCTCCACCCGGAAGCACTCGGCCCGGAGGTAGCGCCTGGTTTTGTCATTGAGGCGCCGGGACCTTGTGGGCCTCTCGTCAGAGTCGCTGTCCAGCTCCGAAAACTCCATGAGCTCGTCCTCCTCGAAAGAGTTGTAGTGTTTGGTCTGCTTCCGCACGCGCGGGCGGTCGAGCACCAGGCTCTCCTGGAGGCAGAGGGGACTGCTGGGGAGAAAGGCCTGGTATCCCTCCGCCATCATGGCGGACCCTGCTGCCGCTCCTCGGGACCCGCGCGGGGAAGAACCACACCCCCGTCTCGTCCGCCAGCAGGAAAGGCCCTTTCCAGCACACCTGCCGGGTCCGCGGCAAGCAGAGGGGACGCTCGGGGACTTGTTGAGGCTGGCCTGTCCCCCCGCCTCCCTCCAGGGCTGGCCGCCACCATCTGCTGGTTCTGCGGTCTTTCTAACAAGGACGAGGGCCCCCAGCGCTGGAGTGCTGCCTGGGGCACCCCGGCTGTTCTGCCCAGCACGCGGAGGCGGCTCTGGAGACAGGAGTCGGAGAATTCCATCTGCTAGGCAACTTTCTGAAGACGAACACATACTAGTGCTGCCTCCTTTTGTGCCTTCCACTGGCGCCACTACCCTTTTGTCTTTCATGGAAGAGAGAAACGCACCCATTCGGTGGCTCCCTTGGCCACAACCATGACCACTTCTCTGGTCTCTATCATTTCATGCTTCTCGCCCCCTCCGCCTAGGCCTCTTCCGGAAGCTCGGCTAAGCCCCTGCACACTCATCTATGCGGCCTGGACGTTGTACCTACTTCAATCATCTTCCCTCCCGCCTGGATGCTCCAACTGCTTCTGACTGTCTCAGGGCAAGGCATTTTCTTCCCCCTCTTGCCCACTGCCCTGTACATAAGTCACTTCCTGACCGTGACACTGGACAACTAGAAAGAGGTTACTAAGGGGACAGCAGAATCCTCCTGTTAGGAGAAGAAGCTGGTCTAAGTAACCTCTGGCGATCCTACAGAAGAACTGGCAAGGCTGGATGCTGGTTACTGAATCAAAAGGGTGTAAGCAGGGACTGTCTGCTGGGTCTGTGAGCCCAGGAGAGTTCAACACTCATCTGAGGACAAGAGCAGACAGTGACGTGTGCTCAATCCCAAGGGAGGTGATGGGGTCAGAGATGGAAGGTAGGGCAGCTAACACTTCTGGGAGCCTCACAGTGGGGCTGGGGGCAGCTGCCTTCGCAGTGTTACCTCCAACTCTGCAAACTGGGTGCCACCACCTCCTTTGTTCACATGTCTCTCTCTTTTTTCACTTTCTCAATGAGGTCAAGTACCTTGCCCAAAGACATACAGCGAGTCGATGGCAGAGCCAGTATTCAAACCCTGGTTTTAGTCCAAGGCCATTCTCTTCCTCATGTTCAGAAATAGAAAAATTCAAGATACTGAAAGAATGGAGGGGAACCTAATACGCTTTTCCACGTCATGCTTTTTTCCACTAATGTTTGTCAGAGGTAAAATTCCTCGCATAGGAAGTGCTCAAATAGAGGAAAACAGCCACATGCTAAGGACAGGATATTGGCTTGGGTCACGGGGCTGATCTTGATCTGTTTGGTTAGTTCTAGTTCGAAGTGAATTTTTACTAAAATTGGAAATTCCAGTTTTAATAGAATTTCCCAGGTACCCATTAGGTCATTTTAAATACAGTTAACATTTCTCAAGCTTTGTCTATGTGGCAAGCATGTTTTAAGTAGATTACATGTAGCATCTCATTAAAGAACTAAGGCTCAGGAGTGAATCATGGTTTGAGCTGGTAGGAGTTTATGGCCCTATATCTGTGAAATGTTTAATGAAATAAAATATGCTTAATGTTGTACCTTCTCACTCTTTGCTTCAGTGTCCAGTTCAGCTATTTTAGCCCACTTCTGCCAAAAGTTTGGGTCATCTAAGGAAATATCCGTTCTGTTTCCTGAAGCCACAAAGCTAGCCTGTGAAGAAGAAAGAACCAATAAACCATATCTGAACACAATAAAACACCCTGTGATCTCCAATGCACCAGAGACACAAGTATATGCTCCATCTGCATTCAAAATCAAAACCTCTAACAGAGCTGCCAAAATGTTAAATGGAAATCTCAAAGCTATTCTTTTTAAATTTTCTTTCAAACACTGGGTGAGGAAATTACAATTTCAACCTACAGGATCATTTTTTATAACTTAAACTCGGAAGCAGGAGGACAAGCCCGTGGGAGACAATGGCAAGCATATGTCCAGCTGCCCGTGAAAGGGTTGATTCTTACAACTTCCCTGGACGTGGTTTCTCTTTCAGTTCACCAGGTCCCAAGTGTCCATGCTGGGACAGGCCATGGCTGGGCAGTATGAGGTCTGCAGAGATGAGTTATGCCTCTTAAGTGCAAAATGTCCCTGGAAAAGCCCTCCCTCTATAAGTCACCAGACTGGTGATTTACAGACAGGTCACGAAGCTCAGAGAGCCTGTGGCGAGGGAACCCCAGAGGGATGTGTAAGCGGTTTGGTTAAGTTGAATTCTAAACCCAGTGACCTGACGGGCAGAGCAAAGAGGCACCTAGGCTAGAAGCTGGGAATCTTGGATAAACACTCTCTCAAGTCTCATGAAATGAACAGAATACTTGCTTGAGTTTGACGAATGGAATCTTCACTGGAATTTCAACTCTCTGACATTGACCAGGGAGTATCCTATAAGGGAACTGAGAGGACCAATCGAGGATTCTGGAGCAATCTCTGTGCATAATGAGGAGTGCAAATTGCAAACCCAAGTGTCCTCCCTGCCCACTGAAGATCAGCCAAGGATTTGAAGGGGTGAGTTCTTTTATAGCTTCTGACCCATCATTCAAACCTCTTCTAAGAATCTGCATCTTCAGAGTGGCACACAGAATAGGCATACAGCCAGAAAATCTCAACAGTTTGCATTTAGAGAAGTAGGAGCCCAGCCGATGAGGGTCAAAGAATAGACTTTCCTTGTCACTGCCCCCCGCCCCGGCCCTGCCCCACGTGGACGCTGCAGAGAAGGCCCTATACCTTGGCGAAAGTGGATCCTTTCCCCTCAGACTGGATGGTGATGGTATGTGTCCTCCTCTGCAGGATCTGGTCTATGTCTTCTTCACAGAACTTGGAGCCTTCGTCCTCTTCATCCATCAAGGCACCGTAGGCACCTTTCCGGAGCAAGTCCTCTACCTCCATCTTTGAGAGCTGCTGTACCTGGATGGGTCACCAAAGGCTACTCACGAAGTGGGAAATGCACAGGAGGAAAACGGCCTCAACTCTGACCTTCAGGACTTAGCGCCCAGTTCCTCCACTCATTGTGCATGTCAGAAGAAGAAAGACATGGACAACGAGCTTTAGAAAATGAAAATCCAGACAAAGACACGCAGGAGGATGATGGGGAGGGCGGGCAGACGATCCTCTACAGGGAGCCCTGGAATAAAACCCAGCCCAGGACCCAACGGCCCTAACATTCCTCAGGATGTTGGTTATTATCAAATGTCACAAACTGTTAAAACTAGGCACCACCGGACAGAATATGTTTAAGGTTTATTTTATGTTTTAGTTTGAGTCTGTATCTTTAAAAACCTCCAGATGGACCAAACTGAGCTAAAGAATAATGATTTATTCATTATTAAATAAAAACAATAGTATTGGAAATGATGTCATTTCTTAACTAAAGAGAGGATACCATGCCAAGTGTGATCTGCTCAATTGCTTGCTGAAAACAGGAAATGGGAGTTCAAAACACCCTTTCCTGGTTCTAATTAAGAATCTGGTTCTCTTTATATCAGTCACAGGAGGGAATTCCATGACTCCCAGCGCTGTACCATGAAGTATTATACTTAGCAGCATATGCATAGCTAAGAGGATACAGAACATCTGGACGAAAGGACAGCTCACTTAGAGGGCCAGAGATTAAGGAGAGATATTCTGCTTTGTTTGCCTGGACTTTACTGCAATTCAAGAATCTTAGCAGCACTTTTTATCCCCTCCAGAGGCAGGAAAAAAGATTCTATTCACTGCCAAGTTTCAAGCTGATTGATAATTAATTCATTCATTTCTTCATTGACCGTGATGCACTGAACGTCTTTAATATACCAAGTATTCTTAGGGGTGCTGGGTATGGAATAGCTCACCTTCAGGGAGCTCCAAATCTACAGTATCAGATAAAGCATGGTGACACTAGATAATTTATAGAGCCGAGAGGGTTAAGACCGACTCATTTCCAAAGGGCAAAGTCTATTCATGGGGTGGGTGGGAGGGAGGCTCCATGGGGAGGGCATGTATGTACACATACAGTGATTCACGCTGTTACACAGCAGAAACCAACACAGCGTGGTACAGCAATCGTCCTCCAGTTAAAAATAAATACAAATATAAATTAAAAAATAAAAGTTTATTTACGGAAATGTTATCTAATGTTGGGCAATCCTACTACCTAACTGCTCCTATGGATTCCCTTATCCATCTAGAGATGTAGAGATTCACCTCAGTAATCCTCTATTCCAGGGGATTGACCATCAAAGATGTGTGTGCGTGTGTGTGTGCTCAGTCATGTCCAACTCTCTGTGACCCCTTCGACTGTAGCCCGCCAGGCTCCTCTGTCCATGGAATTCTCCAGGCAAGAATACTGGAGTGGGTGGCCATTCCTTTCTCCAGGAGATCTTCCCGACCCAGGGATCGAACCTGTGTTTCTTGCATGTTCTGCATTGGCAGGCAGATTCTTTACCACCATGCCACCTGGAAAGCTCCCAAAGATGTGTGGCCTAACTCAATTTAGTGAAAGGGAACCTTACAACAGCCGTAGGAGCACAGGCTTCTGGCAGGTGGGGGTGGGGGTGGGGGCCCCCTTTCCGGGCCCAAGAGCAGCCCCAGCATACTCACGCCATTCGTGCTGCCCTTCCGGTTGATGTCCTGAAGGACGGCCTTGTCCAGGCCCAGCTTCAGGCTGGCCTTGTCGAACATTTCCCGCTCGTAGGAATTCCGCGTGATGAGGCGATACACCTTCACGGCTTTACTCTGGCCTATCCGGTGACACCGGGCCTGAGCCTGGGGAGGAAGGAGGGGCACACGCGTCAGGGCACCAGACAGGACGGTGGCAGCCCAAGGGATGGGGAAATGATGCTGTGTTCCACAGGGTGTGAGTGGCTGGCTCTCAGAGGTGGGAGTCATGGGACTGATTGTGGAGCAGAACTCACCCGTGTGCCAGCCATCCCTTCCAGAGTGCTCCTTTCACCTCCCGTTATTTATGGGGTGACCCTCGTGTGCTGGGATACAGTGCCGAGAGGGACCTGGCTTCCTCCCTCCCCAGCCTGCGGTCTGCGTGCAGGCACTCGGTCCCAGGAGGCTGCCTTGCTCTCTGGGAAAATGTGCCATTCAGAGCCAGCAAACCCAATAGTTAAGTTGTTTTCATTTTACGATAGAAATTTTCACACATAAGACAAAAGCAGAGAAAAGTATAAGGACCTCTTGTGGTCATTCTTATTTCACATCTCTGCTATGCCTTGATCCTCTAAGATTATTATGGATTATCATTTCATCTTCACATATTCCAATACATATTTCTAAATAGAAGGACTCTTGTAAGATATATTACTATGGCTAAACTTCAGAAAATCAACACTGAGTACTATCTAGCCAGTGTTCCTATTTCCCTGCTTATCTCATATATATGTTTTTAAGTTCACTTGTTTGGATCAAGATTCAAACGAAGCCCATGTATTATAATTGGTTGATATATTTCAAGTCTCTTTTAATCTACAGATATTCCCTACCTGTATTCTCTCCTTTTTTAAAATGCAACTTCTTTGCTGAAGAGACCAAACATCTCTCCTGTAGTTTCCCACAGTCTGTATTCTGCCACCTGTGCTTTGGCTTGCATTATTGAACAGATTCCTCTGTTCCCTTTACTTCCTCTAAACTGGAGTTATACCTTGAGACTTGCTGAGGTTAAGATGTTACCTTTGGCAAGTGTATTTCACAGGTGGTGTATAAATTTCCATCAAAAGGTATATGATGTCTGGTTTGTCTTTCTTTCGAAGTTGATGATCACTGCCTAGACTCATTATATCATTAGGGGTTACAATTCCCCTCTGATTTTTTGGTGACCCTGATGTACAGTTCATAAAGGAGAGACAAGCTAAATGTCTGGCTCTTTCTCTTTATATTTAATCAGTTTCCAAATGAACACCCTCCAGAAGTGACTAACAAAGATCTTTGTAATTAGTTTTTTAAGTAATACAATGAAAGTATGCATTTAAATAATACATGTGCTTTTTTTTTTTTTTTTTTTACTGCACTTACTGATGTTATTGTTTTTAATGCTGTTCAAATATGGCCTGTGGGAACCTCTTTGTTGGCTCCTGGCTTTCTGAGGAAGACTAGAAAAAATTCTGATACTGCATTTGGAGGCATCAGTATAAACTCACAGTTGGGATATGCTGTGTGTAAAGAAAAAAAATATGGATATGTCTACACTTAAGTTCATATGTTACGTCAAAGACGAGCAGTCTCTGACAGCTCCCTTGCTTTCTGGTATAACATGTTCCATGCTCCCACTGCATATTTCTTGCCTAAACCCAGATTCAGCCCTCTTTTCAAGGACTCCAAGAGCCTCTTTTGCTCTAGTGGCCGTGAGGGAATACAGTCTGGATGCTCGCTGCCACTCGCTTGCTTGGTCATTGGTCCTGGGTCTACTCAGTGGGCAAAAGTACAAGTGTTTGTGTGTGTATAGTGTGTATGATCGTGTGCACACATAAGACCAAACACATCATGAAATCATACTGATAACTTTTAATTCTAGTTTGGGACTATGGGATTTTATCTTCCTTAACCACACATCTGTATCTCTTTTTAACCATGCTGAAAAGCTCAGTTCTCAACCATGCCAATATCATTGCCTATTTGATCTATCCCACGATATATAAAATACCAGGAAAATAGCATCATTATGATCCCTTCTCCCAAAAACATAATTACTGAAAACAATGTAAGGCTTATTGCCCTCCCACCCTAGGCCATGTCTCATTAAGTATGTACAGGCAAACTGCAGTGTTTTATACACATACTTGCAAATAGCTTTCTTTTTTATAGTGTCAAGATCGGCAATTCTAGAACACTTTCTGTGTAATCTAGGATTGAGCCAACTAGCGAATATACCGAGGGTAAGAGGAGTCAAGCTTTTCATTGTTGACAAAGGAAGTTATAAATATGGAAAGAAGAAAAACTAGAAAACCTCTCTGTGGTGTCAGACTGGATTTGGAGGTTATCAGTATTGTCATGGTTAGGTGTGCACGTGTGTGTACACAGCTACACATATACAGACATAGAAATAGACAGAATGTGTATTTATGTTTATATGTTTAGGTAGACATATGCATGTATATACACACATATACGTATGAAGGCATCGTATGTATGTATGCGTATCTGGATTCCCCTTGTGTGTGTGTATTCTGGCTCTGTCCACTGAGAGGGCCTAGACACAATGGCATCCTAGTAGCAAAGAACATAACTAACTCTCAGATCTTGGTTTCTAAATTCCGTTCTCCATAAGAAGAACAAGGCCTGTCAGAGAAGTGATTAATTCTAGGGCCAGGGCAGTCAGTCTGAAACAGATCACTATGCCAGAATGTGAGGAAGAACTCAAAGGATGATGGAGACACATCAAAACAATACCTGAAACTTGAAGAGGCTTCCATTGGCTGGGTCTAGGACTAACTCAACATCAAAATAAATACAACGATGGACTATAACCCATTGAACAGAAGAAGAATCCATGAGTACATACTGACATAAATAAGCTAATGGGAGAAAAGGGAAGACTTTTTCATAGCATAGAAAGTCACTAACAAATGTAGAATGTTAGAAAATCAACACTTTGCAACCATCACAGTGATGACTGATCCAGGCAAAAAGGATCAATGGAAACTAAAGCCACTGGGTGAAACTTTGATGAGGAACAGTATATTTACATACTCTCAAAGCATCTCTCCAAAATTCCTTTTTAATTTCAGAGGGAAATGAGCAACTTCATAGTGGAGAAATCCGGCAGACGCCACTAACTGAGCTCAAAGTGCTTATTATCGACAAATGAATGTCGTGTTCCTGTAGACATGACACCCTGAGAACGACCTATCACTGAAAGGTGTCACTGAACCTGAGCCCAGTCCTGAGGAAATGCAAACACAGAACAAGGGACCATCTGAAAAAACATAAAGCCTGCACTCGTCAAAGACATCAAGGGGGTGGGAGAACAAGAAATATCAAGCAACTGATCCACTAAAGGAGACTGAAGAGGTAAGAGAACTAACTCTAATGGGTGATCCTGGTTTGGATCCTGGGGAGGAACGCTGAGTTGGCCAAAACGCTCATGCAATTGTGCAAAAAAAAAAAAAAAAAAAAACAAAAACACAACCCTGAACAAACTTTTTGGCCAACCTAATAGCTAGAAAGGATGTTGAAAGAAATGATAAAATCTGAATATGGACGGTGGATCGGAGTTGTTGCTGTTCAGTCATTAAGTCATGTCTAACGCTTTGCGACCTCATGGATTAATGTGGGGAGAAATGAAACCCTAAACATCAAAAGCAAAATCAAACAGTTGAATCTAGCTGTATATGACGTGGACAGCATAACCCCAAGAGAGAGATGACTTCGAGTGTTTGTGTTTAATTTTTCAATACCTTCATTGTGATATAATTTCAGTTTACAACTCCAACATGCCCTTTATCCAGATTCACCATTTTGCCTCACTTCCTGTATCATTTCTGCCCTCTCTCCTGTCTCTCTGAGTACACACAAAGACATAAACACATCTGTGCACACACAGAGGCCACTTTTTGTCTGGAGCATTTGAGAGTAAGCTGTCCCGAGTGCTTTAGCCTTGCACACTACAGTCTCTTATATAACCACAGTTTAGTTCTCAGGATCAAGAAATAAGGATAGTGTCTCTACATTAATTTAACCATGTGGGAAAGAAAAAAAATTAAACCAAGTAACTTTGGAAAATGGTATTTTGATAACATACTTTAAGCCTAATGAATACTTTGGTCCAATGAAAAGGAAATCCAAACAAGGGGGGATAAGTGTGTATGTACAGCTGATTTCCTCTGCTGTACAGCAGAGACCAACACAACACTGTGAAGCACCTATACTCCAGTAAGAAATAATGTAAAAAACCAAAACACTTTAGTCCGATACTGCTGTTGTTTAGTCACTAAGTCGTGTCTCTTTTGTGGACTGTAATCCTCCCGGCTCCTCTGTCCATGGGATTTCCCCAGGGTAGGGTACTGAAGTGGGCTGTCATTTCCTTCTCCAGGGGATCTTCCTGATTCAGGGATTGAACTTGTGTCTCCAGGGCATCTCCTGCATTGCAGGCAGACTCTTTACCACTGAGCCACTGGGGAAGCTTTCAGAGAATATGGGTTAGTAATTCTGAAACTACTTGATCTATGCATATACTAAGACTGAACAAATGAGTAAAGGTATTGTATTATGATAATGAGACCAGGCTTCTCACAGCCAGAGAAAGGAGTTACAAATATGGAAGAGTGCAGAAGGCTACAAGGAGTCCTTCTGTGTTGGGACAGGGATCAGAAATCTCACGACAGATGAACAGATACAGAAGGAATGCAGGTGTGTGGTACACGTGCTTGCGTCGGTACGCACACCTGTGTTTCCTAGCTGTCTGCCCAGGGAGTCTAGAAGCAGTAACACTCCAGTAGCCCGGCGTGCTCAGTCACTTCAGTTGTGTCCAACTCTCTGCGACCCCATGGACCATGGCCCTCCAGGTTCCTCTGTCCATGGGATTCTCCAGGCAAGAATACTGGAGTGGGTAGCCATTTCCTTCTCCAGTGATTAAAGTATGAAGTGAGTGAAGTCGATAAATCGTGTCTGACTCTGGCGACCCCAAGGACTGTAGCCCACCAGGCTCCTCTGTCCACGGGATTTTCCAGGCAAGAATACTGGAGTGGGTTCCCATTTCCTTCTCCAGTGGATGTTTCAGACCCAGGGATCGAATCCGAGTCTCCTGCATTACAGGAAGATTCTTTACCAACTGAACTATGAGGGAAGCCCCACAAACTGACAGAAACATGTCTAAAGGATAGGAGCCAACCTGAAGGGGCTCCCAAAAGACCAAATCCATACAGAAAAATTATGAGAGTAATGGATTCTAACCTGTAAGATAAAATAAATATTCAGGAATCCATACTGATATGGGGGACAAACAACAGCTGTTCTTTATAGTTAAGAGTCCAATTCCGACAGCAGAAGGAATGACTAAAATAGAAAATTACCATTAGCCAAACACACCATGGTATTAATTACTGAAGGCAAGAACCACTGGTGGATGCTAAAATTAATAGGCAAAAGTATGATAAGAAAACAGAGTATTTATAGCATCTCAAAATATCGCCTCCCAAGAAACTGACTATGTTTCAAGGTAAAAATAGTAACTTTACTGTGGAGAAACCTGGCAGACACCACCTCAACCAAGTAACCAAGCTTAACAATCATGAGTAGTAAGACAGATGGACATCACGTACCCCCTGAGAAGGACATATCACTTCTATGATATTCATGCCAAAAATGGATAACCTCAAATCTGATCATGAGAGAAACATCAGGCAAACCCAAAGTGAGAAACAATTCTACAAACAGCTGGTCAGTACCATTCAAAAGTGTCAAGGTCCTGAAAGATGAGGAAAGACAGGAGCTGTCACAGATTACAGGCGGCTAAGGAGTTGTAATTTCTAAAGGAAACGTGAGATCCTGAACTGGATCCCCGACCAGAAAAAGGAACATTTGCAGAAAAATGAAGGAATCTGACTAGGGTCTATAGATCAGAGTACTGTCCCGATGCTTATTCCCTGGTTTTAGTAATCACACTGTGGTTACGGGTGCTGCGTGCTCAGTCACTCAGTCGAGTCTGATTCTTCGCAACTCCATGACTGCCGACTGTCAGGCTCCTCTGTCCATGGGATTTCCCAGGTAAGAATGCTGGAGTGGGCTGCCATTTCCTTCTCCAGGGGATCTTCTCAACCCAGGGATCAAACCTGCATCTCCTGCTTGGCACACGGATTCTTTACCACTGAGCCACCTGGGAAACGTGTATGGTTATACAAAATGATAACATAAGGGAAGCTGGGCAAAGGATCTTAGAATGTTGCACTATCTTGCACTTTTTACTTAAAATGACTTCAGAATAAAAAGTTTTTAAGAGATTTTGTTTTATAATGGTATATTTAGGATGGTTCCAAAGTTGAATATACAAAAAGGCATTTTCAGAAAAACTAGTTTCTATACATCACTTCTCTGTTCTCTCACCCTGACCCCTTCCCCCAGTAGGTAACCATTTAAAATGAAGGCTTTTGTTTACCTCTCCATGGCAGGGGAGGCATGACAGATAGACAGACATCCAGCCTTTTTAGATAAAGGCTGGCATACTACATTTTTTCTACCTTATTTTTTTCAGCCAACAATATCTTCAGGAGATGACTCCACAGCAGTGTGCAGAAATACTTCCCATTCTTTTATTAGAGCTGAGTGTATTATCTTAGTCAACTTAAGTCTCCTACGGATAAACAACTAAGTTGTTCAGGTTTTGGCTATTACAATTAGTTGCCACACCTTCTTTTACTGTCTTTAGTGGTAGTAAATCTTTATTATTAGGAGGGAATCTGATGGCCAGCCCTGGTAAATAAAGGACATGATCAAGGTACGTAATATGCTTTTATGGATTATAGAGACTATAAAGCAGTAGTAATACGTTGTTCCTTCCAAAGCAGGAGATGCAGGTTCAATCCCTGGGTTGCGGAGATCCTTTGGAGGAGGAAATGGCAACCCACTCCAGTGTCTTGCCTGGAGAATTCCATGGACAGAGGAGCCTGGCAGGCTATAGCCCATAGGGTCACAAAGAGTTGGACATGACTGAGAGACTAACAACTGTGGTCATTAAGTACTGGCATTGATTTTCTTATTTTTTTGGTTCATCTGGTATTGAGGGAAAATTACAAGAGGGAGTTTCAGAAATGTTCTGAGCAAAAGTCTAACAGAGCTGCAGACATCACCAATTTATGACCTTTTTAGAATCGACATCCCCATTGGTCCTTGCTACCAGCATCCTGACTCTTACACAAGGGCAGCCACGTCTTCGGCTGAGACCATTTCCAGCCTCCCAGAGTCAGCCAGGTCTTACGGTTCTGGACAAGGACATGTAACGGCAGTCAGCCCGGACTAGCTGGAAAAGTTCTGCTCTCCTGAAAAAAGCATCACGCCTTCCTTCCTTATTCTCCCTACCCGGGGTTTGAAGGGTCCATCCTGGAACCAAGAGCGTGTAAACCATACTCATGGAGGCTGATGGAGCAGCGAGACAGAGGAACCCGGGACTCTCCAGTCAGCATGAAGCCACCTGACTAGTCCTGGGATATCTATCTCTGGACTCCTTGCCAATTGAGGAAAACACACCTCTGCTGGGGGCACGGGGGTGGGGGTGGGCAGGGGGTGCTGTCACAAGTAGCTGGGGGGTACCAGGAGACCAAGATGACTTACTGAAGATAACAGGGTGAATTCTGTCCCATTTAAGAGCTTGTCATTTCACAATTCATACACTCCTTAGTTTCCTTATCAGAACTCACACACACACACACACACAAAACTTGGTAGAAAGAGGAACATTCAGAACTAAGGCAGCAACTGAGATGAAGTCCAAACGAAACACATTACAAACACAGAACCTCTGCTGGAGTCAGGCCCCTGTCCCAGGCAGTGGTGCTACCCCTTCACCCCACAACCTCCACCCAGGGGAAATCAGAGCTCCAGTGCTCCTGTATGATTTGAGAGCTCGTAGGTTTTCTCTACTTTTTAATACCAAGAGCCTCCGAGAAACATATGAGATACAAGTAGTCATGTTCAGAAAAATTTTAAATGGGTACAGATCCCAATGACTGCGATGGGAAGACAGAGGGAGTCTCAGATTTCCAACTGATTCCAGCCCTCAAGTCATGGTGCTTAGGTGCAAGTCTAGAACCTTATATCACGTTTCTACAATCACATGAAAATTCAAAGGTCGATATGAAGAACCAGGCAAGCTGTTCATTCCTCTCTTGACCCTTATACTACTTCTTCAAATGATTAGCTCTATGACATTTTAAAGGCATGTTTTAAAAAATCCTTTAAAATACTACTGGTACCTTAAAGAAAATTTACATCATCAGAGAGGTTAAAAGAATTTCCCAGAGTGCCCTCTAACTCAAGCACTGTGAGCATGCTGGGATACTCTGCCAGTTCATGACACACACGAGTTACATCTCAAATCCAGCGATTTGACGTTTCTCCTGGTACTCTGTAGTCTGTGTCCGCGGGCTACCTACTCATCAAAGGAGGACTCAGGGGCCCTCAGTGCAGTATGAACCAGGGCCCCAGGAAGCTGCCTCCCTTCAGCCATCTCCTTTGCAGGCCTACTTTGGAATCTGAAATTTCCAGCTCCAGACTTATTTCTGGGGGAAAGGCACATTCCCTCTGACAATGGAAACATCTCCGGGGAAGAGCACAGGTGTCGGCCCACCACGCTGTGTTTCCACTGTGTGGTTCCAAAGCCCCGCACGCTTCTGCTTCCCCAGGGCCTGGCCTTGTGTGGAGCACTCCTAAAAGCGTCTCTTGGTCAGGCAAGAGCTGGGTGAGGACAGGAAGGAAGGAGAGGTGAGTGAACAGCCTGGGAAAAGGGGGCTTTGGGGCAGCAGAAAAAAGGAGCAGCGGGTGAGACGGAGAGTACACTGAAGACAGGGGCAGGAGAGACCTCAGAGGAGCTTGGCTCACTTAATCGGGGACTCACGCTCTACCGTGAGCACCTCCATCTGTGTCAGGGGTGCCACCAGCGCTCCCCCAACTCTAAGAGGCCACACACCTTGTCCCCTCGGTCTGGAACATTCTTCCTACTGATTCTGTATCCTAAGATTCCCACTCCCACCATTCGGATCTCCCCCAAGATGTCACCTTCCTGAAGAAGGCTTCCTAGGCTACCCTCTGAATCAGGGTGCCCAACCCCCGTCACTCGTGTCCTCTTACCCTGTGTGGTCTCTGTGTATCGCTGTCTGGACTGTATGACTTATTCTTCCCTGTTTACTGTCTGCTTCCCCCACTAAGACGAAGGCTCCAAGAGAGCACACGCCACGGGTCTTGCTCACTGCTGTGTCTTTGGCAATTTAAACATGCCTGGCACATTCTGGCACATCCCAGCATTCAATAAACAGTCACTGAGCACCTGGACCACATAACGGAACAGTCACAAAGTCTTCCTTTCTTCTAGCAAAGAAAAGTGAACTCGATGCAGTTCAGTCCTCCAAGTCACGGGCACGCACACTATCAGTATCAAGAGGTGGTTCCAGCAGAGGCAACGGCCACCAGGGACGAGCCCCTCTCCCCACCCAGAGCAGAGTGTCAGGTCCCCGCTCCTCTGGCTGGGTTTCCTCCTCCATTCCCAACCCTCTGCAGAGGCCACATCACCTGTGGTTGTACTCTCCGCCAGGATGCCCGCACCCAGGCTTCCTGAATTCCCCCCTTTGGGGCTTATCCACAGGAAGGACGGGACCCGGGCCACCTTACCACTGTTA
The DNA here is from genome assembly GCF_003369695.1 of Bos indicus x Bos taurus. Classification (NCBI taxonomy): domain Eukaryota; kingdom Metazoa; phylum Chordata; class Mammalia; order Artiodactyla; family Bovidae; genus Bos; species Bos indicus x Bos taurus. The sequence continues at coordinate 13,383,957 of NC_040088.1, read as the reverse complement.
CCATGCAGCCTCTGCAAGGGTGGCATGTGCCCTCAGGGCTGGAGTGGCATTGGCTTTTTAAAACACATATATTTCTCGAGCAAGTCCTAAAACATATATATTTCTCTAGTTCAATCCCCAAAGCACAGAAAGCTCCAGCAAAAAGATCAGAAGGCTGAATGAATGAACTTTCAATAATCGTCAATGAAAAAGCACTGGAAGAGGCAACACTGCGCTCTGACTTGGGCTGAGTTTTCAGACAGTGCAGCTCTGTTTCACGGCCATGGACGCTGGCTTGTCTGCAGCCCTGCCCTGGGGACTCGGGCTGACTTCAGCCGAGCCCAATCGCCCTGCCACTCCCGCCCCATCCCAACCTGGTCAGCTTCCTTGTCGAGGCTCAGAGGGGGTCTGCCTAGGATCAGTCGAGAAGCAGTATGCTAGCAATCCTTGCCTCCCCACATTGCCCCGATTCTGGAGGAGCACGGACCGCACCAGATCTGCCCAGGCTGTTTGAGATCACAGTGAACCCTGAAGTTCACTATCTGAACTTGACCTCTGGAGCTATGCTAAAATTTCACTGGCATAGAAGGTAAGACCATGTTCATATGGGACTCTCTTTTTGTGGTCCTGGTATTTTTATCAGGTAGAACGTGCTTCAATCCACTCGTAAAGGAATGTTCTATGCCACACCCGTTTTCCAAGAAGAATATGATCATCTTTAATCAGGGTAGGAATTGTGGCTCTTCAATAACCATGAAGAACTACAGATGACCAAAACCTCTCACTCATATACAGAAAATGTCAGAATATGGGCATATGTGTGAACGACTGTGTGTGTTGATACGACCTAACTGGCTAGCAAGGGCAGTACCCGGGAACGGTCAGGTTGAGTTTTCTGCTCTGTTAAGGACAGGAATGCATTTCACCAATGTTCACAGCTGATTTAGCTGCAGTCCTGTGAACCACATGCTGGTCTCGGCACCCCAGTCTCCAGACTTTGTTTTCTATATCACATTCCCAGCACGTGGGTGAAGGGTAAATGCCAGGGAGACTGTGCTGAATGCATCGTTTTGGGGGGGCATAGTCTCAGCCCTTGTACTCCCCTTCCCATGCCAGGCAAGCCAAAAACACCCTGCTCCATCTCTGGGGGGCAGCTCAGAACAGCCCACCAATAACCACAGACCCAGTTCCCTACCCTAAAATTACTCTATGCATTCCAATTCTTTCATTTCTACCTAGTCTGATCAGATGTCTCAAAATAAAAGGAGAGCTCTCCCTTGGTTACAAAAATGTAAATAAAAATAATCCCAAAGGCAGCCAGTCTGGGAGACCACAAGTTGAGGAATTCTAACTCTAATATGGACCTGGGGCTGTTCATTGACACCGTCATTCATGATCTTCTGCACGTTCTTGGACAAGTGCCTGCCTGAATCGTCTGAGTGCTCACGGTCCTTGTTTCTCCACCAAGGCTGAGTGTTAGAGGAAGTTCAGAAGCTGACTCAGCATACGAAACCCTCACACAACCCAACTTCAGTCTGGACATCCCCACTCATTCCTTGACTCATCTCTTGCGACTCCCCCAGCAGTGGACACTAACAATGGCCATTCCAAAGCTGCTCCCTTCTCCCTGTGAGAGCCCTGCCCACCCCATCTGACCAGACCAATCCATCACCTGAGGGGTGACTGATGTACCGCCTTCAGGCCTAGACATTCTCACTCTTGCTCATTCCATTTTTGGCACTGCACCATCAGTGTCTAGATGCCTCTGGCTGTGACCCATCTCTAAATGCCAGCCCTATGCTTTTACTTTCCTTTTGCAAGTCCTTCAGGCGTGCCCAGCTAACAGAGCCTCCAAATGGCCACCCACCACCAGCCCAGGTACCGAGCCTCATCGTCAGGTGAGCTCTGTGAAGGAGCACGGAACTTTACAGCTGTTGAGAACTTACGACTTAAGGAATCATCTGCTTCAGGGTTGGCAAACATCTTCTCTAAGAGTAAATATTTCAGATGCTTTGGGCTATGAGGGCCCTGTTGCAACACTCAACTCTGCTACTGTAACATGAAAGCAACCAGAGATAACACAGACACAAATGCGTGGGGTTACAGTCCAATCAAACTATTTTTAACAACAGGCAGCTAGCCCACAGGCAGTAGTCTCCTGCCTCCATTAGGTTCCTGCTGCTGACCTTGTCAAATACTAGTTTCTACCGATTTTAGGCACCATGGTTTTGAGTATGTTAACTCCTTTAAAACTTGGTGATTCATTATATCTAGCAACTCTTTTTTTTTTTTTTGGTGGCCTCGCAGCTTGTGGGATCTTTGTTTCCCCAACAGGGATGGTACCTGTGCCCCCTGCATTGGAAGCACAAAGTTATTATCACTGGACCTGCCAGCAAAGTTCAGCAGCTCATCCTGGACCCAAATATCCTATCACCAGCAGAAAGGCCTGATGGTGAGCTGCTCGTTGGATGCTGAACAATGTGCCACAAAACTTGTTTTACGATGATTTTTTACCCCTGAGTTTTATCCAGTTGTCACCAACACGATAATTCAGAGCACTGCTATTTTAACTAGGAGACTGTTTTCTTCCAATAAAACGCTATTTGGAAACTCGTTAAATGAAAAGGATAGAGCAGACTGATTCTGTGTGACGTGGTGGGCAGGGAAGAAGCCAGATACCCATCACCTTAGCTCCCTTTCCCTGCATCCCTTCCCTGGCAGTACCCTCTAGGGCACCTCTTCAGTTTGGTGAAACAGCAGCCTTCAAGCTTCTCCTATCAGTCACTCTTATCAGTATCAGGAAACAGGCTCTGAGGTCCCGCTGTTCTCCCCACCACATACTCATACTCTGAGGGTCAGCAGATATTCCAGGAGCCAATACACACGTGGGATGAAGCGTGTCATTAATGGTAATGGATGCAACTCTGGGATCTAAAATGGTCTTCTTGACAAGTCAGAATCTTTTGGACTGACTTATTGTGCAATCTAGCTAAAATGTCATTTTTTTCTGAACCAGAAGGATCAGCTCTGTCGTTTTCTTGTTTGTTTACATTTGCTTTTAAAATGCATTAACTCCAACCCTTGCAAGCCAGTCATTTTTTAAAACCAAACATTATTCAGTTTGGTTAGAAAGAACAAATTTAATCTGCAAATACAGTTAAGTCCCCTACAGGTGAACCTTCCAGTGGTGAGCTTTCAAAGATGCGAACACGCGTCTGGTTCCAGCAGGAACCAGAACCTGCGTGAAGCTCCGCCTCCTACTGCTGGCGGCCCTTCAGCTCTGCCATCTCCCTCCTCTGCCTCCTCCAGTCAGTAATTCTTCTTGCCCATTCGCTCGGTGCCAAGCCCTGTAAGCCAGCTGCTGTACTATACTACTGTACTTTTCAAGGCACTGCGGTATAAGATTAAAAATATTTCCTCTATTTTCTGTGCTTGTTTGTTTTTATTAGCTATTATTTGTGTGAAAAGTTATAAACCTATTGCATCACAGTACTATACAGCTGAATGTGTTAGTTGGGTACCTGTGGTAACTCTGTTGGACTTAACAAACAAATTGGACTTACAAACGCGCTCTTGGAAATGAACTCATTCATATGTAGTAGGGGACCCATACTTAACTGGCCACACTGACTCTAATGTGCTACATTAAGTGGGGAGCAAAGGAACTAATGAGGATGCCTCAGTCACCCCAGCCACACCAGGGAACCTTCCCACACCTCTGGGTCATCTTCATGTGCTATAAACGACATACAACTACCTCACAACCGAAGTGAGTGAAAATGCCAGAATCAATCCATATGTCAAGAATTAGAAAATTACTCAAGCTTAGTATCTTTCTTTATATGTCTGATAATAACAATGAAGAGTAGCTCTACTCTACATTTTGGAGGCTACCACTGTGAAATACCATTTGATTTATCATAAAAGAAAAAAAACCACTCTGATTAGTGGGAAGGCTCGACATTCACTTCCTCCTTAGTTGTGCCCCCGGACCGAGGCCCTGAGCCTGCCACCCGGCCAATGCTGCAGCAGTAGCATGGAGCATGGCAGACTCTCTCTGCAGCCAAGCCAGGCCCTGTCGTGAGGTGCTTAGATTCAGGGACAGCTAAGGCAAACAGCAATCATCCTATGGTTACCTGCAAGTCATTTTGTGGGTTCCAGTCTGAATCAAATATGATGCAGGTATCGGCAGCTGTGAGATTGATCCCCAGGCCTCCCGCTCGCGTGCACAGAAGAAAGACAAAGCGGTCTGAGTCTGGCTTACAGAACCGGTCGATGGCTGCCTGGCGCAGGTTTCCCCGTACTCGCCCATCAATTCGCTCATAGGTGTATCTGAGGGGACCCAAACGAACGAAAGCCCAGGTGTTAATCATGACTTCAGTGGAGAACAGGCAACAACGCAGGAAGCTGGCGACTAACGGCCTTACACCCCTCACTTCTACGTATGGACCCAGTGTCAGCAGTCTAGAAAGAATCCCCCCTCTCTGTATGCAGCAGGGCAGACGCCTGAAACCGCGCTGCAAAATGTACCCCCTCTCAAAACAAACAGAAACCAAACCAAAACAAAAAACCAGCCACAGACTACAGAGGACTAGAGGAGCTGTAAACAAAGTATCAATCCCCACTGCCTGGGCAAATTTACTCTCGGTGTTTCCCAATTTTCTTGTACTGAATCTAATCATAAGATCGGGAAAGAAAAATAAAAGCCTCAACCATCTTTTAGTTGAGCACGTAGCATGGAATCAGAGTTCGAATCAGGCTCTATCTGCTTTTGGATGGACTGAGAATGGGAGGAAGACAGTATGGGCAGGCTGTCTTGTTACGTCTCGGTTGGTCATTTCTACCCTAACAGTTCCTCGAGGTTCTAGAAGCAGAAAGCAATGCCTCCAAGTTTATAGCTGAAACCAAGGTCTTGTGGGCAATATGTTGCCAAGCACATAGGGAGAAATCATAAGAAAGGTTTCTGAGCTGAGTCAGGTTGGAAAGAAGCCAGAAGAATTTTTAGAGGAAAATACAGTGAGGAAATAAAACTGAAAGTTATTAAGAAGGCACATGCCTGTGTGGAAAGTTAAGAAATAAAGGTGGACAGCATTGAGTAGGAGAAGGTAAGAGAGTAATTACTTTGGGAGCCTAGAACCACCTTCAAAAAATCAAAAGGTACGTTTAGGATGGAGATCGTGTAATTAGCACAGAATTAAAACAATGCCAATCTGGGTAGCTGCTGAGTCTTATCTTTTCTTATCTACCCCTTGACAATGGACAAATTAATATGAGGATGCTACCCTGGGCCCAATTTTGACCAACAAGTAAGAACTGGTTGTTTAAGTATAAGTAATAGGAACCAAGTGAGAAAAGAATCAAGTTACCCTAGACTCCACCATAGCCAAGAACGTGAATCCTGATGAAAATCTCAGTAGCCCAGAATCTGGGAAACTAGATTGCTAAAAATGGAGATTCATGACTGGTAAGAGACTAAGGACAGATCCTGAGGGGTAGACAGCTCTGGGTGGGGGTGGCTCTAGATAACTAAATTTGGTGATATAACCCTGCCATCTTTGAAAGTGAAAGTGTCAGTCACCCAGTCATGTCTGACTCTGCGACCCCATGGGCTGTAGCCTGCCAGGTTCCTCTGTCCACAGGATTCTCCAGGCAAGAATACTAGAGTGGGTAACCATTTCCTTCTCCAGGGGATCTTCCCAACCCAGCGATGGGACCTGGGTCTCCTGCACTGTAGGCAGAATCTTTACCATCTGAGCCACCAGGGAAGAGGAAAATCCACACGAGAAATCACCCAAGGAAATACAGGGAGAGACACCAGACCAACTCAGGCTCAGAAGGGAGATGTACAAGGCAAAGAGCCAAGTCCAGAAACCGCCTTCCCTTCACGAAGATGTAGTGCACTCCCATCTGGAATTACAGGTGCAGAGCTTTCCTTTCTTCTTCTTTTTTAATGCAATTAATTTAAGAATAATACATGAGGCGATAGAAGCAAATAAATAAATAAAACACAGTACAGGATTGTCATGAAGGTAGGCTAAGGAGATTCTGTCTTACACTAAAAGCTAATGGTCATAAGTTGAATTCTACAAAACTATGAAGCAATTAGATATATTATCATTGTTATTTACAACAGCCACAGCAACAATATTCACAGCAAGCTCTGAAGTGTCAAGCTCGGTGCCAGGCGCTGTGATACATGCATTCTTTATATTCACTTCTTGTAATAATCCCATGAGGTAGTTTCCCATTTTACATTTCAGAAAACATCAAAAACAAACAAACAACCAACCCCCAAAGACAAAATGACCCTCAAACAACATAACCTGCTCGGTCACCTAGCTGGTGAGTGAGATCCCTCTGACTCAGAGTCCACCCTCTTAGTCAGATTGCTGTGTGGCCTTTGTAATGTACCCTACGTGTCCATGCAGCAGGAAGATTTCCCTAACAACTTAGAAGAGAAAATTAAAGATAAAGAAGCACCTCTGGAAACCAGTTAATTCTAGTAGAAGGTGAGAACAGACGCTACAGGCATCAAACTGGCTGTGATGAACCGATGCCCTGAGGACCTGCCCTGAGTTCCTCCTACGTTTGGCTGCGTGTGTGACGCACTGGGCAGTGGAAGCAGCACAGCGCGTGGAGTCGGAAGGCAGGACTGAGATTCAGTTGAACGCTGGCTGCCAGCGCCCCAGCATCACACGTGTGCACAGTCAGTGCTGCAGGCACAGAGCACTCGATGTTCTTTGACAAGACACCCCTCAAGCATCAGAGAGGAGCCAGATGCCCGAGGATCTGAGTGAGGCAGGGAACGAGCATCGTATGAAGGAGGCGGAGAAACCAATAAATAGTGATGATATGGTTCGGCAATCACTTAGGGAAAACATTCCCGTAAAATTAGGTAGTGTTTTGGCCAGAGATGATAGAACATAGTTTTAGAAATTGTCCAGGATGAGTGGAACATTACTTCTCATTTCTATCACTTACTCGGTTTTGAGGGAGTGTGCTCAAAGAACACAAAACTGCAGTAAAAATCCAGTGATTTGAGAGTTCAATTAAATCGTTCCTCACTCCCCTGACTTCTGAGCCAGATCCTTTCGCTCTTGCCCGTACCCCTGTACGAGTATGGCACAGAATTAAATGGGAACAAAACCAAATTGACAGCTGGCGTGGCGACGAGGCTCAGGAACAAAGAAAATCTCGAGGGCTAGTAAGTCTGAATGAGGAAATTACAGACATCATAAAATTTTCCACACCAAACATTGGTATAGCAGTTAACCTTCTGTGTCAACTGCATTCTGAGTGAAATCCCTAGGAGTTGATGTGGTTCATCAAACGGTAATTCTGAGTCGCTGTCAAACATCAACAAGAAGCAGGTGGCACTCTGGAAAACCTCTGTGTGTTTGGGAGGGAGGGAGGGGGACAAAAACTCGCTTTTGGCACAACAGGAAATGCTGACCTCAGAAGGCCTGAAGGGAAATGAACAATCTCGTCTCCCAGCAATAACCCAGCTGGAAAAAATAAAGACTGGGAAAAAAAAAAAAAAAACAAAACCACAACACAACCATTCATGATTGCCATAAACATATAAAATTCTTACAACTAATCTAAATAAGAAATACATGGGACTTGGCAACATGACACTAGGGGTCATGGTGGTTTGGTCACCAAGTCCCTACAGAGGTCCCAGCAGAAGGCTGGTCCTTATAAATATTTACTGAATCAACGGTGTATACAAAAGACCTGAGGGACGGCAGTGAATATCAAGTTCTTCAATGATGCAAAGATGTCAGTCCCACCCTACAACATGTGTAAGAGCTGATCAAAATCTCAACAAATGGATATAGCTATACATAGATAAATACAGATATGTAAATGTGTAATCTTTTTTTGGGAGCGAGGACTGGAGTAGTAAATACATTAAAAAAGAATAAGTCTGAAGTTCATCTGCAATAATATTGAAAATATTAACTTGCAAATAATATTGCAAAGCAATAGAAATACTGATCAAAAGAATAGAAAGGTTACATATTACACCCAATATATATAATATCTCATTATGTTTTATGGATAGTGTCTTATATAAATGGGAAAAAGATGAACTATTTAATAAACAGAAAATCAGACATATTTGGAAATAAATTAAATTAGACCCCCCCCATTAATGTCATTTACCAAAACTGTAGAAGGACTGAAGACTGAAATGTAAAAAAATAAAATAAACCAAAGAAATCCAATTAAAGATTCTGAATGAACATACACATTTAACTCTTGTATCTCCTCAAATGTTTAAAATGATAAGTAAAGGGATTTTTTTAATGCATAATAATACTCTCCCCCAAATAAACCTACAAATAGAATACAAGAAGCTATAATAAAATTCTGGAAGTTGGAAAATAAATCAAGTGATACCTGATTCAAAGAAATCCCAGGTGAGAAAGAGCCTAATTCAACATGGCAGAATATCCAAGGGATCAGGCACTGGTGGCACTAGGTGCCCTGAAAGTGGGGATGCAAAGAGTCTGAACATAAGAGAACTAACTAGTTGAATATCTGCTGAAGTATCTACTAGCCTACAGATCACCCACCTCAGCCTTGAGAGTGAAAAAAGACCTGTAGCTTTCTCTACCTAGGAAATATCACACAGTAAAAGGCAGAGGTCTTACACTAAAAAAGGGAAGGAGGAAAGAAAGAGATATTGAGACTTCCCTACCTCTCTCCACCCCTTCCCCACAAGTCAGCTCCAAGTCCAATTAAGTTCCCACCCTTTGGGCAGGAGAGAGGAAGAAAAGAATCCAAAGCACTGACTCTGGAGGCGCCTCAGTGAAATGGCCCACCTAGACGGACAGCGTTTGCAGATGGAGAGGAAGGGAGCCAACACGCCGGCCCACAGGCCCCGAGCTTCTCGTCTCTGGATGGTGCCTACCATCAGGCAGCCAAACCAGACATCTGAGGAAAGCCTCTGACCTGAAACACGAAGGCTTTGCTTCTGGTGTGGAGGGGCAAGGTCCTAACACACTAACCCTCCAGTAAATAACTGCAAGATCCTGGCAAAATACAGAAACAAACAAGTGAACAGAAAAACCTACCTGAGTTCAGGAAAGCAAGCAGATTTGGGGAAACAACAGGAATCTGTGGTTTTGGCCATGGGGGGAAGCAGGAGTTATGGCAAAGGTGCAGGACAGCTACACATCTTGATGAGACGCCACTGTCTTTCTGGCCAGAGGCACCAAGGACAGCAGTCTGGGGCAGCTAGGACCACCAGAGAGTGAGAGGGGACCTCCAGAAGGGACGGAGATGGTGAACCCCAAACTCTGGGTATAATGGCACCCCACTCCAGTACTCTTGCCTGGAAATCCCATGGGCGGAGGAGCTGTAGTCCTACCTACCAGGCTGCAGTCCACGGGGTCGCTAAGAGTCGGACCTGGCTGAGCGACTTCATTTTCACCCTTCACTTTCATGCACTAGAGAAGGAAATGGCAACCCACTCCAGTGTTCTTGCCTGAAGAATCCCAGGGACAGGGGAGCCTGTTGGGCTGCCATCTACGGGGTCACACAGAGTTGGACACAACTGAAGAATCCCAGGGACAGGGAGGCCTGGCGTGCTGTGATTCATGGGGTCACAAAGAGTCGGACACGACTGAGCGACTGATCTGATCTGATCTGATCTGAAGCGACTCAACAGCAGTAGCAGCAAGGGTCTGGCTGACCTCTGAGGCGCACACACTTGGGGCAAGCTGAAAGCAGTCTGAGCTGAGACTAGACCTGCCAGATGCCAACAGCCTTTGCACTTTGAGACTCACCTCCTTAACTGCCCCCAAATAGAAACCATCAACACCTCACAGCAATGTAACAGAATCCTATATCTCCATAACAAAAATGTTCACAATGTCCAGGGGAAACGTAACCCATTCTCAAAGGAACAGACAACAGATGTCAAATCTGAGATGTTCTGATGCTCAGACAAGACCTTTAAAGCAGCTCTTACAATCATGTTCAGTGAAGTAAAGACATGTACATGATGAGTGGAAAGATAGGAAATAAGAGCAGAGAAACCACACATCACACTAAGAAACAAATGGAAATCTCAGAACTAAAATACAATCTCTAATATAACGAAACCAATGGCATAATAAGCATGATGGAAAAGACAGACGAAAAGAGTCAGTGAACTTGAAGACAGATAATTCAAAACAAAAGGAGAGAGAGAAAAAGGACTAGAAAAGAATAATAATAAAAAAGAAAGAACAGAGCCTAGGAACTTAAAGGTCAAATATAGAGGTAATTGGAATCTCACAGAGAAACATAAAAGTAGGGCAAAAGTAAAAAAAAAAAAAAAGAAATCAAAGAAATACTGACCAAAAGTTTCCTAAATTTGGTGAAAGATCTGCTTATGGATTTAAGGAGGTCAGTGAACTCTGCACAGGATGAAATCCACACATTATAGTCAAGCTGCCACAAACTGAAAATTAAAAAGAAAATCTTAGTAGAGTAAAAAAATACATTATATACAGGGGAACAGCTACTTAAATGACTGCAAAACTTCTCATCAGAAACCACGGGGGTGAGAACATAGTGGAACAGTAGTTCAAAGTGCTGAAAAGAGGGAGGCAAAAAAAAAAAAGGCCAACCCAGAATTCTAATATGAAAGACAGAGACATCAACAAACAAAAAGAAAAAAATTTGACTTGAGGAAACAGACACTGTAGGAAGAATGAAAAAATAAAAATCTTTATCATCACTCATCTCAAACGGACAAGACACTGAGCCTGTGGAATAACCAGCTGAGTGCTATAAAAACTGAAAAATTACAGAAGAAAACTCAGAAATTAAAGGTGTTCTACCAGAGGGAGATGGTGAAGGACAGGGAAGTCTGGTGTGCTGCAGTCCATGGGGTCACAAATAGTCAGATCGCCTGAGTGACTGAAGAGCAAAACCAGAGGTACAGCAAACCAGAGGTACAAGAAACAGAGGCACATAAAGTGAGGTGGGAAAGTAGAGAAAACAGGAAATTAGGCGATCAGAAGCTCTGACACATGGATAATAAAAGTTCCACAGATTGAAAGCAGACCAGAAAGAAATAATGAAAGATAAAATACAAGAAAACACCCCCTAGAACTGACAGAGTATAATTTGCCATGGAAAGACCTAAAATACATCCAGTTCAACAGATGCTATACAAAACCCAGTTCACTGTCAAATGTCACAGTACTTGGACAGAGGACAGATCAAAGCTTCTGAACAGAAAGATCATGTCACATACACAGACCAGGAATCGGAAAGGCGTTGAACTTCTAGACAATCCTGGAAACTAGAAGACAATGGACTAACGACACCTTCGAAACTCTGTGGGAAAATTATTTCTAATCTACTATCTCAAACTCAGCCAAACCATTGCTCAACGGTGGGAGTGAACATGCTGACCAAGTCTCAGAACCCACGTATCATTCACCCCTTTGCAGAAGCTCTCAGAAGAGGTACACAGGGTCCACCAGCAAGACTAGACTCAAGAGGAAAGGAAAAGAAAGCTGCCAGAGTGCTGAAGGAAGGGAGATCACAGATGGTGACTGAGCACCAGGCAGGAGGGGTAAGTGGGCGGAGAGGAAGAGACCAAAGGTCCCAGGAGAGATGGCTCAGACATGAAGCTGATGTGGCTGCACGTAACAAAGGGAGATTCAGATGGCCACAATAAATTTTGGAGCTGAATTATAATGTGTATATTTAAAATTTCACACTGAATAAAAAAAAAATTTATAGCTTCAGGAAAGATTAAAATCATGCAGGAAAGAAACAGTAAACAGCATACTACGTGGCTGAGCTGTAACGCATTATTTATATAAGTCACAACAAACACTAAATATTAATTCAACCCAAAGTATTGCATGGCAGGATGGGAAGACGGGAGGACAGGAGGCACAGAGGTGGTAATTATGAGGGGCAGTGAAAGAAAGGAAATATTCATCTCCCATAATGAGAACAGATAATATTTAAAACTGAAGAAAAAAAAAGAAATTACAACTACTAACATTCTGTAAAGCTACAGCTATATATACCAAAAGAAAGCGCATAAGGAGTTTAAAAGCTTCAGGTGGGGGGAAGCTGGGGTATGTGGTGCTATCAGGAAATGCTATTTTTCATAGGTCTAAAAGAATAATTTGCCTTGTCAAATTATGTGCATGTATAACTTTGATGAAAACAAAAAACTAAATTAAGAAGAGAAAAGTAATGGTGATATTAAGGCCAGAAGTCCCTGCTGGGTACAGAGCTTGGATGAAAAAACCACTAAAGAATGAAAAGAAAAAAGCCATAAAAAAATGAAAAGAAAAAAACTTCAGACTATTTATATGATACAGTTGAGCGGTGGGGGAAGTCTTTTTAAGCATGTTAATTTAAGCATAAATAAGCACTTAAGTTTATTTAAAGCAGTTTTAAGACTGGGAGATTTCTTATAAAATTTAAAACTTCTAAGAATAAAATAAATAAACAAAAACCCACAGCCATAAAGAAAAAGTCAAAAGCAACACTGGGGAAGCATTTGCACCATATTCTTAACAAGCAATTTTTATAAATTAATTAATAAACAAAAAGGCAAAGAGTAACAGAAAATGGGAGAGCATAAGCAATGCACAGAAAAGAAATATAAGCAGCTAATAAACATAAAATATATTCACTCTCATTCATAATAATAAGTATAAATTAAAACAAGAGACCATAATTTTGGCTTATTGAATTAGCAGAGACTAAAAGGCAAAAACAGGATTGATCAGAGTATGAGGGAAAAAAGAGCATTCTCATACACCATGAAAAGGGAGATAAAAGTGTCTTTCCAGAGGGTGTTTTGGAAATACATATTAAATGTTTTTAAAAATGTACATCAGAATTTATCCCAAGGAAATAACTGGCAACATTCACAGTGACTGCTAAATGATATTTAGAGTTCCTAAAAATGTTGAAAAACTGGAAACAACCTAAATAAGAGACTATCATTCAAATCATCAAAACTATGTTGTAGAAAAATAAAGCAAAAAACTCCATAATATATCAAATAAAAAGGTGAGTTACAATGCAGAATGTAGCATATGACCCCAATTCAAGCAAATCAACAACAAAACTAAATATACGTAGGCACAAAGAAAAGAGACTAAGAAGATAAATGTCCAAGTATGAATGGAGTTTTGAGCTGGTGGTGGTATTAAAAAGTGTCGCTATTTTCAAGAGCAACTATAATACTTAGGTAGTTTTAAAACAAAATGAGCAATAAGTGATAAAGGAGCTAAATAAAGACATTCATACTTGGTAAAAGTTAATTACACTGTTACTCATTTGGGTGGGGGGGGGGATCTCTTTAAAAAATCTTCAAACTAGTAGTTGTATATATTTTGAAAAGATAACTATATAAGAAGCAAGTATTCTGGCAATTCATCTAGAGTAAATTATTAAATACAAAACTGCTTTCTAGTTTTGATATATTCTTCAAAGAAAAAAAATAATGCAAGTCTCAAGAATTCTTTACCTAAATTAGATCTCCACTACAGGAGTCTGAGAAATTCTTTTAGTGCCTAATCTGATTTCAGAGAATTATTTATGTAATGTTAAATGTGAGAATAACCCATAGTTAAGTTGGTCATTTCCTTTAATTACTTTTTCTATAACTTCTCCTATGTTATAAGGAGAAACAGAATCTTCAAAGATCAGAACATGTAATACAATTGGGATTTGCCACGATGACTATATAAAAACAAAGAGGTACTCTAAACCTACCAATGCCTTGGCTAATAGTTTCTAAGATTTTGAGAAGTCTTTTAACATTAAGAATAAATTTTAAAAATGCATTTGCCATCTTCAGATCGTTGGTGGATCCCAATGGCTGGAAATGGATTGATATGGTGTAATGTAACAAATGCAGTACCCTCACAGAGCCCAAGCAACCCACATGATACCCCAGGCTTTCCACCTGCATCAGTAATGGAACCTAGGTTCAAGGAATTAGAGGAATATAAACAAGAAAATAAACTGGGATGCCACAGCTAGTGTATCATAAAACCTTAGAGGGTTGGCTGAAAAAAAACATAAAGCATCCCCAAGTTCAACTGTCAGCTGGAGCTCTTTTAGCAACTTGATATAGTGATGCTTTCCAGAGTTTATTTTTCTCATCACGGGGCGAGAAGGGGGTTGGCGGTGGGGGGAGTAAATACATTATTTTCTTAACCTTCTGTAATGCTATTTGAACTCTGTTTCTTAAAAGAATATAAATAAATATGCAAAATTTATTTTTTAAGCAAAGCAAAGGCTCCTATCATAGGAAATTCACTCTCAAGACACTTAAACCTGGCCATAAGATTCAACTCTGAATTTCAGCCAGTCTTTCAAGAGAAGATTCCTTTTCTCTATTTTCTAATGCTTTTTTGTTGTTAAAACATAATTTTTGAATGAATCAAAAAGGCAACAAAGAAAAGGAACTGCCTGCAGCACCTGATGCCCAGCTTTGACACAAGGCTCACCTTCTCTGGATGAGATAATCTTCCAGGATGTCGAGACAGCGCACCATCTGCGAGAAGATGAGCACTTTGTGGCCGCCAGCGATCAGCTTAGGGAGCAGTTTATCAATCAGCACCAGCTTCCCTGCGGCCTGGATCATGGCCTGCAGCTGAAAGTCCGGGGCATCGGGGCTGTGGGTTTTCCGGAAGTCCTCCAGAATTTTCTCCTCTGCCCCTGAAAAAGGATGCAACGAAAGTATTCTTTGAACAATCTGTATGGGCAAGTGACTTTCTGTTTGACAGAGCCTAGAAGAAATGGAGTGAACGGAGTGAGGCAGTGCGGTGTGTGTATCCCTGATCCACCCCCTCAACCACGGGCTCCACAGTAGGGGCACGACTGTCCTGCAGAGAACACAGGTGACGTGCTCTCCTGGGAGTCTGACCAGGTAGAGAAAGGATCTGAAATACCAAGCTGACTCAGGCAAGTAAATAAACCTTCACAGAAAGTTGACAAAAAGGAACTTCCCCGGTGGTCCAGTGGTTGAGAATCCACCTTCCAGTGCAGGGGATGTGGGTTTGATCCCTGACCCTACATGTTGTTGGGCAACTAAGCTTGCACACCCCAACTAGACAGGCCCATGTGCTGCAACTACCGAGCCCACGCCGCACAGTGAGAGAAGCCCCTGAGTACCCCAACTAGATAAAGTATGTGTCCTGTAACGAAGACTCAGCACAGCCTAAATAAACAAAGAAAAATTTTAAAAGCAGACAAAAAGACATACCTCTTGGACATAAACACTAGTGATCGGCAAGCCATTTGGGATTTAAAATTTCATCAAAAAGTTTTATTTAAAAAAAAAAGCTTCCAACATGTTCTCTATCTAGTACAGTTAATTGTTAATTTATCTGCAGAGAGTTTTAATCTCACTGTGCCATGATCGCTTTTTCAACGAAGTAAGACATCTCCCTGCTCCCAAGTGGGAAGTGTGGGCCAGACTGCAGGCCCACAAAGGACAGCTGTCATCATCTGTCTTCTGATGGGCAGAGAACTGGTTCAAAACGGGGCTCTGTGTACTCACTGGCCAGATCACTGATGCAGATCCACTGACCTCTTTGAACCTCAGTTTAATGCTTGGTAAGAAGGTCAGAATTCACACCCGAGTGTCTCATGGGGATCGATACGTCAGATGGACAGGCCTCCCCGCGCCCGCTCACCGCTGATCAGGTAGGGATGGTTGCAGCACTTCCTCAGCTCCATCATGGTGTTGATGAGGTTGGGCATGTTGTGCTGGTTGGCCCCCTTGCTCAGGAAGGAAAAGTTCTTCTCCAGGATGGCTCGGTAGTACTTCTTCTGGATATTGGTCAGCTCTACTTCGATGATTGTCTCTTGCTTGGGAGCGAGGTTCTTTTCCACGTCATCTTTTAGCCGCCGAAGCATCATCGGTTTGAGGATAGACTGCAGTTTCTTCACCTGGCCAGGGAAACGAGACCTGTTTACCTGCCCGGATCCCCATTCAGTAATGGTTACTGGGGTGATTCCAACCTTCGCTACAGTCTCTTGAGCATCTAATCACGGAACTGCGGCAGCTGACTAAATGTAAGGTCAAGCCTGATGCCTGAACAGGAGGAGCTTACAGGAGGACTGAAAGGAAAAAAGGGATCTGGTTTTGATTCGCAAGCAATTACTGAGAACTCATGTGGGAACCTTATATAAAGGGAGAAAGATACAAAAGACAGGACCTCTTCTCCAGGATGGAGAAAACAAACCTCTCTCTCTGACATGCACTTGTATGGAGCAATTGCCTGAGGAATGTTTTCAGCCATGTTAGGAGGCACAAGTGATATATTATGAGGGGAAGATGTATATGCTGAAAGAACAGAGTAAGAAGCAGGGGAATCTGCGGGGTGGGCCAAATGGATGAAGGTGGTCAAAAGGCACACACTGCCAGAAGCAGGGGAATCTGCGGGGTGGGCCAAATGGATGAAGGTGGTCAAAAGGCACACACTGCCAGTTATAAAATGAGTAAGTCCCGGGGATGTGATAGACGGCACAGTGACTACCGTTAGTAACACCATATTGTATATTTGAAAGTTGCTAAGAGTAAATCTTAAGACTTCTCATCACTAGAATAAAATTTACATATGTATGGGGAGGCAACTAGATTTACTGGTGTAATCACTTTACTATATACTACTATATCACTTCACTATACTACATATATTGAATTGTTACAAAACACATCCGAATATAGTGTTGTACGTCATTTATATCTCAATTAAAAAAAAAGGCAGAGGCAATCTGGAAATGGATTCCTCTCGTATTTAAATAAAAGCAGCCAACAAGTTTGGGGGTAGTGATGTACACAGGGAATGCGGTAAGGTGACGCCTCCCACTCCATCAGGCAAGCTGTCATCTCAGGGGCACTTTTGAGCCTGACAGTCTTCTTTGCTATGATTTGTGTGTTCTTGCCCTAACAGACCAGGCCTGGACAGCAGATCTCTATGCACTTGACTGCACTGGCAAGTGCCCTCTCCCAAGAAGAGGGCAGAGACGGGATTCAAAGTCAAGGTACCTGAGTTCACCCTGAGCTAAAACCTGAGACCAGTGAGATTAATGCTGGTGGGAAAGTAAGAGGCAAGTACGAAAGATCAAGTTATAAAGAGCTGTTCAAAAATTTCAAAAGGGTAGATTCTGCACAAATAAGCTGTGGGTTGTGCCAATGCTTCCTGCTGAAATAAAGTGATTTCTAGAGAGTCTGATTTAAAGGAGTTACTTGAGCAGGTTTTAAACAACAAGGAATAGGCTTTACTTTGTAACCAGATGCTTTCTAAAACTTCTATTTACTAGGATTTAAAATATATAGACATGTGGGGCCATTTTTGTGGCTTTTCCCCAACAAACCCCAATCTTCAATCTAATCCATTTAATGAACACTTTATTTTAGCAACCATGGAACTTAGGTATGTAATCCCCACAGGGATAAGGAATTACTACGTAAGAACCCAAAGGGGAAAGACACAGCTAGGGACTTGTGAAAAGACAGGGACAAATGCCAAGTCTGCCACATGCTGGGTTCAGCGTTCGCCCTTCACCTGGTTTGTACCTTGAATCATTTAGAGTATACTATATGCCAGACACTGTGCTGGTCAATACAACAAACACAACTTGGGAGGAGATGTGGGCCTTGTCCTCAAGGAGGTCATTGTCTAGGAAGAAGAGAAAACGCATACCACAAGATAAGTGCAACGGGAGAAGAGGAAGCATTTCTAACGGTCCAAAAACGGAGAGAGGGCTGGAGTTGGCTTTGCAAAGTTCAATAGATACTGCAAACGTCAAGAAGGGGAATGAAGTTTGATTACTCACTGCTCTCAAAGTCTGACTCGTCGCTGAAGTAGAAACAAACAGATTGGAACCACAGCATGTACTCTCGACATCTGTTAGTGAAATTCCCAAACTTTCTCCATTCCCAAATTCTCTGCCCAGACCCACTCTCACGCCACTGCTAGATTAATTTAGCAGAACTAATTGTGTCGTTGCCACGATCAAAGCCTTGTGTTGCTTCTCTAATGCCCATCAAATCCTTCAACCTGTCTTTCAAGATGTTCCCACAATACAGTGCGGAACTCCTCCGGCTTCATACTCCACACTTCATCCCCAGCTCAGCCAGATGATCCCCTACCACTGAATAAATTCCATGGCTGCTGCTGATTGCTTTTTTTTCCCATGCAAAGTAGTCATTATCATCTCTCTCTCTGCCTAATGAAAACTTACCCACCCTTTAAAGTTTATTTTCAAATTGTACTCTCTCCATGTAGTTGTTCCAAAGTCCTAAACAGATGTGACCTTTCTTGCCTTTTAAGTCCTCAGCTCTGTTCATTGTTCCTCTTGTGACCCTTACACCTGTCTGCCTTATTTCTGTTATGTCCAGTCGAGATTTCTACCCACGTAGATAGATATTTATTAATGTTGGTTTGTTTCGAAACAGCTTTGAGTCCAATAAGCAAGACTCAGGACCACATCTTTGAAAACAGGAAATTGAGTTGATCTGGACAAAACTGGACCGACCAACTACTCTAATGTACACGTGCCTTCTGTTCCTCAAGAAAATGAGCCTGGAAACATGTTGCAGGAGGAGGGGTGAAGGATGAAGGAAGCAGAGGAGGAGGGAAGCATGGCCCTGAGGGCAGACGATGAACAAAATCACTATTTATACATGAGATTAGTGAAAGCAAGAGGCTGGAGATTAGGTATTTTGGATGCCGATTCATTTATTGTTTGGATAGAAACTGCTAATGATCAGTTGATCCTCCTCCACATAAATTAAATAAAGGAGGCGGTGCTCATTTTACCAGGGGTGTGAAAACTGGCTAACTCCTGTCCCCATGGTGACTTTGTTTTTCCCTTGATGGTGAAGGTAGCGATCACCATGACTCCTCCAATCCTTCAGGCCCCTATTTACCTGCTCCTCTGTCTTCAGATCTCCAAACTCCTCCAAGAAAGCAGTCTCTGAAGGGAACTGTGATGGCTCCAGGAAGTTGAGCAGACTGAAGAGCTCCTCCACCGAGTTCTGCAAGGGTGTCCCCGTGAGCAGCACCTTATGCTCCTGCACAGATTCACAGCACGGGGAACAGGTCTGAGCCGCCAAGACAGCAGGTTTGGGTGGGAAAGTGACGCCAGGGCCTCTTGGGCTCAATTTGGGGGCAAGTTTGTTTTTGCTTTTATGACAACATCGAGTGATAACATCAACAAACAGATCAACCTTCCTTTTACATCCCTGAGTCCAGCAGCAATTCCATGTTAGCTAAAGCACCCACTCACTCATTCCCATTCTGGAGGGCCTGCTAGCCACACACTGGGCACTGCGCCAAAGCAGTGATGTTCAAGGCTATCATCTTTGGTACCAGATCATTCAGGGACCTGGAAACAAGCCAAAACAACACATTTCCTGGTCACAAATGCCATGGTACTTAAGATGCCCCTGGGTCCCTCTGGGAGTCAATCTGTGGAAAAGGTCAAATTGCCGACCCAGTTTATAACAACAACAACAAAAATTTGATTCCTGCACCATTGGAGGTACAAAGGACAAGAAGAAAATCTAGGGTAAACAGACTGTGCACAAGCAGGCTGCATGCAGATGGCTAGAGAACGCTTCCTCCACCGTGAACAGGAGGGGCCTGTGTTTACAGAAAGAGCTCGCCAACTCTCACCAGGGCCATGAGCTTCAGGCCCTCCAGAAGCTTGCAGTTCCTGTTCTTCAACCTGTGGGCTTCATCGATGATCACACAGCTCCAGTGAATCTTCTTCAGCTCTGGGCAGTCTGCCAGGATCATCTCAAATGTTGTAATGACAACATGGAACTTGAAGACACCTGACAGGGGGTTTCCCTGAGGATGACACAAGCAAAGGCAGAGCTTTACACATGGCTGGAGAATGCAGCTACCGGGTTACAAGCTGGATTGGAGAAGGTGGCAAGATAGATGGTCGGACCTAGGTGAGAGGCCAATAAGCACAATCTTCCTCTTTGAGAAGAGAAAGAATAGGAGAATCAAACCAGCTGTTTAGACAAGAGAGAGATCCTGTTAATTCAAAGAAACAAAAATCAAGATTGCATGTACCCCCACAAAAGCGAGATAAGAGTATGGAAGGCCAAGCAAGGAAGCTTTTTGTTCATTACTTGCCATGATAGGGAAAGCTGATGGGTGTTGACCCACATGTTCCTAGCCAGCTGGTGGTCTAAACCACGCAGAGCTTGAATGCCCAAAGAAAACCCTCTTTGCTAGTTTTCAGGTAGAATTAATTTCACCTTGTACCTTGGGTTCTAGAACAGACTCAATGTCGTGACCCTGATTCACCTGGGACAAGGGCTACCAGGCAGGACATACTTTTGTCTTTCCGTTTGTCTTCCTGCCACCATCACATTTACAGAGCAGAGCTGCGTCCCATTAGAGCACATCTTAAATTTCTCCTGGGTGTCTCCTGCTGCCTGTGAAAACTATGGTATGAGCCCTGCCTCTCCTGTGACTGCATTCATTTAATATTTACCTTCTTTATGGAAACCAATGCTTAGGACAAGCCTATAAGGATACTGAGCAAAGTGCTTATACTTAACAAAATCTTCTTACAAAATCCTGCTGTGCTTTAAACTATTTGTTTTCTCTTTATCCTTTAACCTCAAATCCGTTAACCTCCTCTCTCTCCAAACTCGTTGGCTGAGGATCCTTCCTTTGTTCACAAATCCCTCTGCTCACTTTCTTCACTGAGCACATCACAATTCAGATAAAATTTTCTGCATGTAAAAGCAACTTCCTAAGCCAACCAAGAAGCTTTCGGGGTCCTAAAAAGAGCCTCTCGTGCATGTCGGAGTGGAAAGTGTGCCCTACAGTTCTGTGTTTTATCACGAAGAAGTTACAGGGAGGAGTGAGACGTCTGCCTCAATAAGAACGTGACTCTACAGAGTAAGTCAACAGTAATTCCATGTAGGGCACTGAACTCTGGAAGACAAGGGGTAGAGAGGCTGTTGTGCACCACGATGGCAAGCTGTCCTGTATCCCTGCGACGGGTGGAGGGCTCACCTGTGCATCTCTGTACACCATCTCGTACTGCTGGATCATCTGCCTGCTGATCTGGCTGCCGTGGTACACGATGGCATTCATTTCTGTCCACGTTCGGAACTCCCGCTCCCAGTTGGTGATGGTGGAGAGTGGGGCGATGATGAGGAAAGGGCCGTGGATGCCCCTGAGGAATATTTCTGAAAGGAACGTGATGGACTGGATGGTTTTCCCTAGGCCCATCTCATCGGCCAAAATGCAGTTTTTTCTGCAGAGTAAGAAACAGACCGTTCATCGTCAACATGGGAAAGAGGCGGAGGTTGGTTACAATGAAAAAGATACTACAGAAGCGTACCTTGACCTGTAAGGTCATCGGTGGAGGTTTTATCAGCATTTTCCAGAGATGCAACTGAGGCAAGTTTCCATTACTGTTATTTACACCCTGCCTACTTCCAGAAGGGAACTATTGCAACTTGTGAGAAAATACATGAGATGCATCCATTCAAAAGGAAACTACAGATACTAAAAATTAAAATAATAGTGCGGCAAGGAGAAAATAAAATGCCTCAAACCTACACCAGTTCTCTACCTGACGAACTTCATGGAAGCAAAGGCAAAAACAGAAACACAAGTTACACGATTCTCATCGCCTATCACCTGTGTTATCAAAGGACAGACTTTCAACCCCTATCCTAACTTCCGTGTCAGAGTGAAAACACTGGTCTCTTGCAGTGACCCAGAACCACGGACTGCACACATTGGTCATCTCTGAAGGTGTGGCCCCTGTCCAGTCTTGCTCATCACCGCGCAGGTGGGCAACCCCAGACCTGCTGCTGTGTTTCAGTGAGCTACACCCTGAGTCCCACTGTGAGTGACGGAGACAAGGTTGGAACACAGGTCTCCAGAGTGCCAGCTTGGTATGTGTTCCATGCCATGTGGTCTTTAACATCAATGCTGGGGGGCACCCTAGAATGTTAATAACATCTTAAAAGATGTTAACCCATCTTTCTCAGATGTCATCTGCTTCATCTAGATTCTGACAGGGACTGAAGCACAGGGTTGAAAACGATAAGTCGAGGCCATCCACGGCTCACAAACAGATAGTGGAGTTGGGACTAGAATGCAGATTCATTCTCCCTTAGAGCCAATTTGTGTTAAAGACTTGGGAGATAAAAACACAGTTTTAAAGGATCTTTGGGGTTTTGTTTCACTTAGATTGAACCCAACCTTCTGGTTAGACTGACAAAGGGAAAAAAAGAACAATGTTGATGACATCTAAAGATCATTACTCTCTGGTCAGAGAAAGCAAACCAAACCAAATCTGACATGAAAAACAGAAGTCCTGGTACTCCTGATGTACAGAGATCACCCACTGAACTGATGGCTCCACTGCACTCCTCCACCCCTCTGCTACTGTCCCGCTATGCTGGCTAAGCCCACCATCTCCCTCCTGGCACAAACATTTGGTAGAAAGATCAGCCCTGAAGACAGGACTGGTTCTGGTTCCACACCTGTTATACCAGTTAAAAAGAAGCCAGTTCATCCCCTCCAGCTGGTACTCCCGGAGCTGGTTACTGTTCTTATACTCTCGCGACTTCTCAAGTTTCTGCCAGGAGTCTGAAGCGGGTCGCTCCTAGGGGAGGGAGGGCAGAGAACACAGGACACACAGCGATGTTTCAGGAGCACGGTGTGGACAGGGACGCAGGGGGCGATGGGGAAGGTGGTGAGCCTCACAACGCCGTCCTAGAGCTACCTGCAAACTGCAGCTGCTGTCTTCTGACTGACGAGCAGGCCCTGTATTTTCTAGATTTCAGCGGATTACACTAAGAACACCTCTATAAAATTTGCAAGCAATTAATGAAGAAGAGAAACAGATTCACCTAAAATCTTGGTTAAGTGTTATACTGCTTTACTGAGACTCTTAGAAATCATTCCCACTAACATTTTAATTTCCCTACAAGCCAGCACCAAGGTTTTTAGTTTTCTATAGATAGAATTTTTTGTTATTTGTCCCTGTGATATTAGCTCAGGAAAGTACAATGGGTCAAATATTTTGTTGATGAGTTTCTAAAGCTAAAAAGCCTGTATAATTGAAACTATAAATTCTTTAAATTCGCCATAAACGTAAGAGCAATCTTACTGCTTTACTTTTCAATATGAAACACCAATTTCTAAATGTAACTGATCTCTGTTTATATGAAATGCCATTTTTATCATATACTAAGTTCTAATATATCCAGGGAGCTATATCCAGAGTCTTACTGCAGTAAAATCACACATTTGAATTACTATTGCTCTACATCTGATGGGGAATTATTTTACAAAAATGTCTTGGCTATTTTTTAATTTAGTATTCTGTGCAACCGTAGAATCAATGTCAAATTCCCTTAAAATTCTATTGGAATTTCTAATCTGGGGAAATTTTTAATTTTTAGGTATTAAGTCTGCCCATCTAAAAATTTTATTTAGGTTTTTTTATTATTTGGACATATATTTGATTATTTTGCTTCTAGACAAATCGAGCCCCTAGACTGACACTTTTAAGGTCTCAAAAAATTAAAAAAAAAAAAAAATCTTACCTATGCCTGTAGTTACATAGAGAATTTTGAGACTGCAGCTTTTCTAACAGCAATTTTAGTTTGGGAGATTTACTTTGGGGTATTACAGAAAGTTTGCTCCTAAAATATGTTATTATCTAAAACTAAGCCATTTGCATGTAAGATTTAATAAAATATCCCCAATCATATTGTATCATTGATATTTGGAGGTAAGTATAATGGTTCAATCTGTCCAGACTACTGGAAGTGTGGAAACTTTCAGAAACTTACATACCACAACTTAACCTACAAAATTACGATAGCTGTAGTTAGGCTAAGCTCCTTGAAATACAACTTTGTTGAATATTACATCAGCACATAGGTACAAGGTGCTTTTAGAAATGTAAGGGGAAATAATTTATTACGTCAAAAAAATAATTTTAAAGAGAAAGCTTTTAAGCCAAGACATTCTCATATAAACTCTCTTGCTCTGTTCCCTTAAAGAAATTACATTCTTATCCCCTAGGAATCATTCAGCCTGGCTTCCTGAAGCTCACGTCACTCATTTTAATGGCACTCTACCCGACACTACGGGGAGACTTTCTGGAATGTTCCTCATCTCTAGAGACTGAAGGAGCTCACTTTTAGCATCACAGATACTGTAGAATAGACTTTCACTGCAGGTTTCTACTTTGCTGCCCTGGTAGCACTCCAGATACAGAGGCATCATACACTAATCCAGTCCCTCCTCTGGGTCTTCCCGCTTTCTCCAGGTTTTAGTTTTATGTCACCTACTGCCCAGAAACTTCAGTGATCTAAGGATGAGACTTGAAATCAGCTAGAAGTTTCCGATGCCTGGTCTGGCTGGCTCCTCAGTGGTATCACAGATGACAGGCAAGCACCTACCCCAGGGCTCCAAAACCTTCAGTGGCTATTATTAAATTCAAAAGAGAATTGATATTTGGAGTCTCCAAGGTCGGTCTTGACTATTAAATGACTGCTACTCTCTTTGCAAAGTCGTTACTGACACTCTGTCTTGCTCTCCCCAAAGTCTGTTATTTTACGTACAAGCAACCAATTTTTAACCAAATAGCTTTTAGGGATAGAATGTTCTAGTCATCAAGACAAGCGATATAAAAACAACAATAAGGAACTGGGTAAGAGAAAATCATATAAAAATGTGATTTTCTTGGGAGGGAGGGAGGTGGGATTTCCTGGTGGCCTAGTAGTTAGGACTCTGCACCCCCACTGTAGGGGGCACAGATTTGATCCCTAAGGGAAAAGGCAACAGCAACCCACTCCAGTACTCTTGCCTGGAAAATCCCATGGACGGAGGAGCCTGGTGGGCTGCAGTCCATGAGGTCGCTAAGAGTCGGACACGACTGAGCGACTTCACTTTCACTTTCATCCATTGGAGAAGGAAATGGCAACCCACTCCAGTGTTCTTGCCTGGAGAATCCCAGAGGCAGGGGAGCCTGGTGGGCTACTGTCTATGGGGTTGCACAGAGTTGGACACGACTGAAACGACTTAGCAGCAGCAGCAGCAGCAGCAGCAGCAGCAGCAGCAGGGAACTAAGATCTTTCACACCATACAGTGTGGCAAAAAAAAAAAAAAGTGACTTAGAAAAAAAAACAGAAACTGATCATTCCAGTCTTTAGCCATATTCTTTAACATCTCTGATTCTCTTCCCAAATTAGTTACACCTTAACTGAGCTCTATCCCAATTCCGCCTCTTTGTAATTACTAGGTACCCCATGACATTTCTGCAGCTTGGTGGTAATAAGCCAGAATCAGAAAAACTAACCAATTCAACACATATGGAAAACTTATGTTTTCTCTGCCAAGTCCTAGGGATCTTTTGATAAAGGACAGTTCTTCCCTTTAAGAATATTCTGAGTAAAAGCAAAGGATAAAACCAAAGAAAAGAGATCACTGATGGAGAAAGAGATAAGAAACAGGAAACAAAAACGATACCAACAACTTATGGAGCTTCTTTTCCGAGCCAGGCATTTCTTACACCTTCTATCTTACTGACCCCACTTGACAGCCATACACCAAGAAAACAAAACTCATAACCAAGCTTCTTAAATGTCACATCCATCAAACTAGAGCCCAGACCTAAAGCTGACCCAGTGCTAGCAAAGTGTGATGTGGGCAGAAACATACTCTGAACCCCAGTTTCAATGGGCACAACCAACGGTAAGATGCCACAGAAACCACTCGGGGGAACCGCCTGGGGGACACCCCGGATCATCGCATTACAAGAGACACCCGAAATAGTGACATGGGTACGTTACCACGTGCTTGATTTCGGGGAGCACTTGCAGAGATTCGAATTCTTTAACTTTGGCAGGATCCACGTCCTCCTCCAGTTCCCAAGTGCTCTCTTCGTAGGGCAGTGAGCACCACTTCACCAGGTAATGCGTCACCTCCTGGTGGCAAATGGGAAAGGCACTTAGGATCTTCCTACTCCATTAGAGAAATCGATCCTGTACTGATGACCCAGGAACCCTCCCTATGACACAGCACACCAAGGCCACTAAAACAGAGGCCACGTGTTGACAAAACAAGCAAAACACGAGACAAGCAAGGAAGACGCTTTAGAAGAGTTAAAACAGAAATACCCACCTCTCCGGTTTCT
The DNA here is from genome assembly GCF_003369695.1 of Bos indicus x Bos taurus. Classification (NCBI taxonomy): domain Eukaryota; kingdom Metazoa; phylum Chordata; class Mammalia; order Artiodactyla; family Bovidae; genus Bos; species Bos indicus x Bos taurus. The sequence goes on along the minus strand of NC_040088.1, from coordinate 13,357,779 downwards.
GCATCCTTGGTATGGGCCACCTCTAAGATGCGATCGACCTCCACATAGTCTGGGTTGAACAAGTCTTCGTCAGGCTAAGGCAAACGGGAAAGAAGAGCTAAGAAGTGACTCCCTTCCTGCCGACCCAGCATCCAGTGTTTTATCTTTAAGTGATCCCCCCCACCCTGGGCTCTATCGGGGAATGCAGAATGAAAAGGTCTGCTTGAGTTTAATTAGGTCCCATTTGTTTATTTTTATTTCCATGACTCTAGGAAGTGGGTCAAGAGGATCTAGGTGCAATTTATGTCCAAGACTGTTCTAAGTTGTTCTCTAAGAGTTTTGTAGTTTATGGCCTTACACTGAGGTCTTTAATCCATTTTGAATTTATTTTTGAGTATGATATTAGAAAGTAATCTAACTTCATTCTTTTATGTAAAGCTGCCCAGTTTCCCAAGCACTACTTATTGAAGAGGCTGTCTTAGTAACAGAACACTGTAATGCAATTACATTCCAATAAATTAAAAAAACAACAAAAAAAGGAGGTTTGCTTAAACAAGTCAACTCACCAACTTTTCTCACTGTCCCCAAATCCTGCCCTTCAGGACTACATTTAAAGGCAGAAGCACACCTTGCAGGTTGTACCACGGGTAAGGGTTTCCTATTGGTCATTCCAACGCGTGCATGCTAAGTCACTCAGTCGTGTCCGACTCTTTGGACTATAGCCTGCCAGGTTCCTCTGTCCATGGAATTCTCCAGGCAAGAACACTGGAATGGGTTGTCTTGCCCTCCTCCAGGGTTATTAAGTACTGAGCAAAAATCAGCACAAAGAGGATTTCCAGAGATAACCCATGGAAATCCGGAATGTCAGTTTCTTTTTCTTCTTCACACCAATAACAGTTAATAACTGGATGGATGCATGAGGGGAGCTTCCGGGGATACTGATAATGTTCTATTCCTTGATCTAGGTGGTGGTTACACAGGAGTGTTTATTTTGTAAAGGTTCATTGAGCTGTACTCTTAGGACTTGTTTACAGTTAAATAGACTGTGCTTCCCGCCCCGACCCCCGCCCCCCCCGCCCCGCATAGTGTACTTATAAGAACAGTAATAAGCAAAATATTCAGTGTGTGTCCAGTGCTTTCATGTAAGCCTCTAAACTACTTTATGGCGCAGTAAGTGCTGTAAATACTTTAGAGATGAGAGAACTGACTCAGAGAGGTTAAATATGTCCTGTGGCCAGGGTCCCAAAGCCACGTGGACTGGAACGCCTACCCAGGTCTTTCTTGCCCAGAAGCCCTCCTCCGAACTGCAGGGGTGTTCTCACTGCCCCTTAAGCTAGAAGGCACTTTAGGAGCTATATAGTTTCACCTTCCAATCTATACAGGAACACTTCTTACAGCAACCCTGGCAAATCCACCCTCGGATTCAATTATTCCCATGTTCAGGAATTTATTGCCCTCTGAGACCTGACCCACTGCCAAGACAGCTTTACCTCTGCCTGTTCAGTAGTAGCATCACAATCTTTATCATTATCACTATCAAATTACTGCCTGATTTTCCTCCTGGAACTGTGACTCACTGGAGTGAACTGCTTCCTCTACAGAAGCAGTAGCCAAGTGATTCTCTCCTCTCTATCTAAATACCTCCCCACCCCAGGTGTTCAGTGTTCTTCAGATGCCATGTTTCCAGATCCCTCGGTGATGCAGAGCTAACCTTTGTGGAGCAGTGACCGTGGGGTGGGGACCATGCCAAGCACTTTCGTCAACACTGTGTCATTTAATCCTCCTGGGTATCGTGAGGGTTAGGAGGATTTCTGATTTACGAAAACAAAGGATGCTGAGTGCAGAGGAGCTATTCAGTTGGCCCAAGGACGTTCAGCAGTGCGTGGACACCTGTGGGTGTGGGTGCTGGGGGGCGCCAGCACTGGGCGTTCACTGTCCACCTTTGCTCTCGATCACTCAGACATGCTTCTGCCCACTGTTAACAGTCCTCCCCCAGCTGCCCTCAGGCTTTACAAAGTCTCTCACTGAATCCCGGTACCCACATCAGCACAATACTCAGAAGAGAACAGAGCATGGCAAGCAGGGTGCCATCTAGGATTACTGGCACCTTTTAAGCCCCACCCTACTCTTGCTGCTGTTGTTCAGTCGCTCAGTCTGAAGCAACTCTTTTGTGACCCCATGGACTGTAGCCCACCAGGCTTCTCTGTCCATGGGATTTCCCAGGCAAGAATACTGGAGTGGGTTGCCATTTCCTTCTCCAAGGGATCCTTCCAACCCAGGGACCGAACTTGTGGTCTCCTGCATTGGCAGGCGGACTGTTTACCACTGAGCCACCAGCTCTTGGTTCAGAGTAAACTTCGTCCCTTGAGCTGCCATCCAGTCATCTTCCCTACTCCAAAGTTGTAAAGATCTTTACAATACCAATGTGAGCCATTACATTTACTTATTGCCATCTGCATGATTTAATTCATCCTTGCCTGTCCAGGTGAACCTGAACCTGGATTCTGTCATTCATTCTCCCAGTGCTGGGTCTGGTGCTGAGGAGTCAGGGGTTAACAGGTCTCCAGCCCCGTGGGGTGTGGGAAACGCTCAGCCTTCTAGCCTGACTCTCCTTTACACGTGCCCCTGGCTATCTTATAAAGCAGTTGGAAGTAATGTGTATGAAGAAGCTCTATTCAGAACTAGGTTATTATTTACAAGAATATCATTTATGCAAGTTATGAGTAAAACTGTCGACCAGGTCAAGACTGAAGACAGCGTTATAGCAACTACTTCCCAATTTCCCTTCCTCTCATAGTGGCCTCCAATCTCCTCCCGTAACTGTCCATTCTCACCAGGGTCTCACCAGGGACTCCCACTATGGTATTTCTACACATCCTAACACAGTTTTCTCTTTCAATACCCAACCAAGGGAAGAAAAAAAAAAAAAAAAAAAATCACTCCCTTGGGCATAAATCAGAAACTAGACTCATGGGGCTTCATAGACTGCATTGAGGAGTCTGGACTTTATTCCAGGGAGACAGGAATGCTACAGGGTCTAAGCAGGCAACCCTCCTCACCAAACCCTCCTCACCAGCCTGGGCACAGCCAAATGGTGACTGAGCACAGAGCCTGCGTCTGGTGTCCTAGAGGGAAACACAAGGAAGGCGAGGCCCTGTCTGTCTCACAGGGCTCAGAATGGCAGACCCAGACCTGTAAACAAGTCGCTACGCTGCAAATCCTCGCTAAAACAGAGGTGTGAGTGCGATGTTCTGGGAACCCAGGGAGAGCGTCCAACAGGGCTTCAGGACGGCTTTTCCAATTCCAGCCCTTCCTTTCCCTGATGCTCTATCAGAGGAATGATGCCATAAAAAACAGTTCTCACAGGCTTTACAACGAGCCTGGAGAGGCCTGGGGCCAAACGTTGAAGCTAAAGAGAAAGGAGTCCATATTGGGACAAAAAGAACACTTACTGACACTGTCCTAAAATAGGTTTTTGGCATTTGTGGGAAAAGGAGCACCATGCGAACAATGAACTGGTAAGTTATGTGTGGCAGTTTGCTATGATTTGATGGCATCTTATTTGTGACTACATTTAAAAAATAATTTATATTGTTTTTTCTTCGTAAGTTGTCTGTATAAGATTGAAAAATTACATGTTAAAGAAAATAGAAATCACCACGATCCTACTGAATAGAGAAAATTAGGTCAGTGTTTTTACATAAACTCAGACATTTTCTATGCATTTTTATGGTGATTCTTTGCCCCTGCACACCCACCTCCCACTCTCACCCCCAATGCTGGGAAAGATTGAAGGCAGGAGGAGAAGGGGATGACAGAGGATGAGATGGTTGGATGGCATCACTGATTTGATGGACATGAGTTTGAGCAAGCTCCAAGAGATGGTAAAGGACAGAGAGGCCTGGCATGCTGCAGTCCATGGGTTCCCAAAGAGTTGGACACAACTAAGCGACTGAAGAACAACCATTCCCAAAATGGAACTCTCACATGCTGTAGGAGCCTAACGTTTTCAATTAACAGTAGTTTACAACATTAAGCCCCTTCCTATTGACATTAATAACCGTCCTCCAGTATCACTTTTACTAGCTGCGCAGTACTACACTCTGAAATGTATCATAATTTAATAGTATTTGTTACCTAACATTATGCTTGTTTTCAATTTTTCACCAACATAAACTGTTTATCATAGCTAAGTCTTTGCTCCAAGATCTGATAGTTTCCTTAAAAATAAATGATGGAATTAGAACTGCTGGGACAAGGGCTATGCAGATATTGAGGCATTTGACATATGCTGTCAACCTGCTCTCCTGAGAGGGCATCCTAGGTTATGCTCCCAAGCTGCGATGACAAGAGGGTCTTTTCCACACACCTTCACCAGCAATGGATGATGCTTACTTCTAAAACCTTCCAGTATCTGGTAAGTGAAAACTACAAGATTTGCATTTCTTTGGCTGCTAATGAAATTGATTACTTTTTTTTTTGGTATGATTAGTAAATAATTTCCCCCCCTTTCCTGAATTCCCCAATAATCTGTCCATTTTTTTCCATTTAGGATTTTGTACTTTTCTTTTTTTCTTAATTTTTATTGGAATATGGTTGCTTTACAATTTTTAGTTTCTACTGTATAGCAAAGTGAACCAGCTACACATATACATAAATCCCCTCTTTTTTTGGATTTCCTTCTCAGTTAGGTCACCATAGAGCACTGGGTAGAGTTCCCTGTGTGATACCATAGGACCTCATTAGTTACCTATTTATATACAGCAGTGTATGTCTGTCAATCTCAGTCTCCCAATCCATCCCACTTCCCTGTATCCACATATCTGTTTTTTATGTCTATGTCTCTATGTATTTTCCTTTTTGAATTATAAGAGCATTTTTTATCATTAAAGCTTTTGTCATATGTATATGAGTGTGTATCATGTCTGTGTCTATGCAAATGTAAGTAAGGTTTCCATACTGGATAAGAATGCATGCCTTATACGTAGACGCATGGAAAGTTGCTTTAGTCGTGTCCGACTCTTCGTGACCCTATGGACTGTGGCCCGCCAGGCTCCTCTGTCCATGGAATTCTCCAGGGAAGAGTACTGGAGTGGGTTGCCATGCCCTCCTGCAGGGGATCTCCCAACCTGGGGACTGAACCCGCACCTCTAATGGCTCCTGGCAGGGAGCTCTTTACTACTAGTGCCACCTGGGAGGCCCAAAGTGAAAGTGCCCGTCACCTCTGACTCCCCGTGGGCTACTGTAGCGCATCAGGCTCCTTTGTCTATGGGATTCCAAAGTGAAAGTGCCCGTCACCTCTGACTCCCCGTGGGCTACTGTAGCGCATCAGGCTCCTTTGTCTATGGGATTTCCCAGGCAAGAGTACTGGAGTGTGTTGCCAGTCCCTTCTCCAGGGGATCTTCCTGACCCAGGGATCAAACCCAGGTCTCCTGCATTGCAGGCAGATTCTTTACTGTCTGAACCACCACGGAAGCCCAGTTGTATGTAGGTATGCATGGATACAGTTAGGAAATACATATATGTATATATGTACTTACTTTAAGATTTGTGGTTATTTTCCAATTTATAGACACTAAAGATGTTCTGATATCCAAATCCATCAATCCTTCCTCTTACTACACTTAGAAATTCCCAAGTTGATATATTTATTTACTTATTTTCTAACATTTTGGCTTTGTTTCTATTTTACACCCAAGCATTAATTCTTGGAATTACCCTTTTGGGGAGGGGGAGGAAGGAAATGAAAAAATTGTGAACACATTCCTTTTGTCTAGAATGTAACCAAGATGCAGATCCTTAGGAGTTATCATTTGTAAAGTTTGAGCCTTATTCCATTTTCTTTGACTTAAATCTGGACAACTTGCATCTCAAATCAGGGCACGCCTAAGCAATAGATCTGCATGGGACTTCGACTTAAAGAAACTTAAACCTGGGATCTAATACTGCAGGAAAAGCAGTGATCAAATTAATAAGTAACGCTTCACCTCAGTAAAAATGTGCTTCATCTGGGCTTGCTTATTCCTAAATCGCTTGATCTTCTGTGCGATGCGAGGGTCCTTTTCGAGTTCTTCCATTGTGGCCCATTTACAGTGTAAGTAGGAACTATCCAAAGACATACAGATTGTGAGACGAGTGTAGAACCAGCAAATAATCAGACTTTAAAGTTTCAGTAACCAGGGTGACCATCTACCATAGCAGCAGCTGAGTGGCTTGCTGTGGAACCGCCGGAGACTGGACTTAGAAGGGCCTTGCCCTTCAGGACAAAAACTGAACCAGGACAAGACAGCAATTCCAAGCAACTGGTCACTCTGTGGCTTCTAGAGAAACTGGCTCACAGTTGGAGGCAGGGCAGGTATAGGGAGGCTAGCATTCATGCACATTAGTAAGTGGGCACAAGCAGAGAAAAAAGGGAAAATGCAAGAGAGCAGAAAAGTATAGGCTATAGGACTGTGATTCTCCACATTGTGTGCAAACAGGAACCGCACAGGGAGTTTTTAAAACACGTCAACCCTTGGGAACTACACCCAGAGAAGGAGTCAACCGGCCTTGAGGGCAGCAAGGGCTTCAGTAGTTTTAAAAATTTCTCCAGGTGACTCTATACACAAAGTTGGGCACTGCCCCCTAAGGTGAACTTGAGCCAACTGAGGTCTGTGAGTCACACATTAGGGGCCATTCTTGGAAAATATAGAAGATAATGATGGGATGAGGGAAAGACATTTTAGTCATATAACATCCAAATACAAAGAATACATTAAAGAGACGTACAAATTTCTATACTTGACGTAGAACAGCTCCAGGTCGAATGGGGGTTCTCCCGGGTGGACCTGTAACCCAAAGCAAGCCGTTATCAGCCTAGATCCCTGTGGACCATTCTTAAGTACCAGATGAGAAAGGTAAATCAAGTGCTCCTTCTTGATTTAGAACATGTTTCTCGAGGATATTTGTATTTTACCAGGTCGGGTTTTTTTGGCAGCTCTGGAGCAGACTTTCTAAAGGCTGAACACACAGCTAAGCTATAACGTTAAAAAAAAAAAAAAAATCCTCCTGGTGTCACTGCGAGATCTGGGCTAGGAGGGCACTCAGCTGAAAAACCCCAACTGGCCCAGGGCTCTGAGAGCTGCTGTGAAAGTGAGAACATGCATTTCCAGTGTCCCTGCCAACCCGTCCTACCCTCCCCCGACCCCCTGCTTGTTCCCCACACACTCCAGAGGGGTTCACTCAAAGCGAGGAAGTCTCATAAATCCTCAAGGTAAAAATGAAACCATGCTCTCGCTGACACTATGTTCTTATGCTCTATCACACCAGGGATTTTCTCTAGAAGTTCCCTATGACAGCCCTGAAGACATGGAAAGGAAAAGGTGTTTGCACTGGGAGTCTTTCCCCATCTCTTCTTCTTGGGTCTTTGATGACTTTCAGTGAGCTGTGGCAACTAAGAGGTCAATACCTATCAGTAGGATCACAGGGAAGAAAAACATCAATTTGGGTCATACTCAAATATTTAAGAATTTCATGTCCTAAAATCTTCTACAGAGGTAAACCTAAGTGTCAACTAGCCCAAAAGCGCTTCTGCCTAGCTCTCGGTCCAGCTGAGAAGGACCATTCCAGAGACATCTTTTAACAGAGGGTGTAATGTGCGCTAGAGACACACAAGCCAGAAACATCAGCCACCAACCTCCTGGACAGTCTTAGATGCCAGGATCTTCTCAATGATGTTTGCGTCATCTTCTGGAGGCTCCTGAAGACAGAGGTGAGAGAGAGAGTGGATTACTGGCACCACAGAAGCCATGAAATAATTCTACAAGAAATGCTACAATAGATACTACTTGGTCCAAAGGTTCACCTTTGAGTACAGAGGCCTCCATCCTGCCAGCTCAGAGTGATGCAAAGATGGTAGAGTCTAACCTCTGTGCACGATCCTCCCACTTCCCCTCCCACGTGAGCAGGGAAGTTACTCTGCTTTGCAGATTCTTGACTTCAGAGCTGCCTTTAGCATTATTAAAATTGGTCCTGGGACCTCCCTTCTCTGCCCAAACTGCTTACATGTTACTGCATAAAATTTTCAGAAAAGCGTAATATGAAAGAGTCTGGGGGCTTCAGAAGCAGAAGGCCCCAATTCTGACACCTTCCAGCTGTTGACTTTGGGCAAGTCAATTAACATCTCTTAGTTTCAAATCTATTAAAATAAGAATTAAAAATACATATCTCCCAGGTTACTGGGAGGATAAGATGGCATGTGAAAACATTTTTTGGACAGTAAGCGTTAGGCAAATGTGATAAGATGGCATGTGAAAACATTTTTTGGACAGTAAGCGTTAGGCAAATGTAAGGCAAAACTATTCTCTACTAAATGGTATCACTGTTCCCCTCTGTACCTGGAAATCACTTTCTGTTTTACTGATCATCCTTTGACTACAAATCCCAACTGGAAACAATTTAATTACTTCCTTTCTACCCTAGATACACATCAACATTTTCTAATCTCCAGGAAATCTCTACAGAGGAGTACTTGATTTTAAAAAAAATTTGCATTTAAAAAAACAACAAACTTGGGACTTCTCTGATAGTCCGATGGCTAAGAGTCTGTACTCCCAAAGCAGGGAACCCAGGTTTGATTCCTGGTCTGGGAACTAGGGCTTCCCTGGTGGTTCAGATGGTAAAGAATATGCCTGCAATGTGGGAGATCCAGGTTCAATCCCTGAGTCAGGAAGATCCCCTGGAGATAGGAATGGGACCAACTCCAGTATTCTGGCCTGAAGAATTCCATGGACAGAGGAGCCTCGTGGGCTACAGTCCATGGGATCGCAAAGAGTTGGACATGACTCAGTGACTTTCACTTTTTTTCCTCTCACTGGGAACTAGATCCCACATGCTGCAAATAAGAATTCACGTGCTACAACTAAAGATAAATAAAATTAAACAGAAATTAAAAAATAAAAATAAAATAAACAATAAACTTACAAAAACACTCCTGTTAAATGTTCTTCCTAAGATTTCAGTTGAGCAGTTTTATTTCAGTGGTTTCAACTGCACTATATGACTTTTCCAGATCTAGCATTTATCACAACATGAGACTTAGAACAGTGCATGAAAAGAACACACCCCCCAACTCTAACTCTCAGAATAACTAGTTGGGTTCCTTCTCAGGACTTTCCAAAAGGATGATTTGTGCTGCATTATCATTGCCTTCAGTCTACCCATTCTAGGGCTCAACTATCCCAAAGTCACACCGTTACAGAAAACATATTTTCTAAGAACTTAAATCAAGCTTTTCCCAGAAAACTGATAGTAAAAAAAACGACAAGCAGGGCAGATGGTGGAAGAGAAGTATGGAAATCAGCAGGCGCTGACAGATGCTCCCAAAGGCTACGCATATTCATTATGTCCCCCTGGACACATGGCATTGTGAAGTTAATCTAAAATGACAAGTCTTTTCCCACTGCTCAACCGGAAGATCAGTGAACTGGGGCTGGATACAGACTCGGCTTTTGATTTCCTCTAAGTATATTTGCTCTGCTTGATTCTTATGCACAAGAAAAGGAGGCGGCGGCAGTTCACAGTGGGTTGCCGTCTTCTCCCATCACGCTAGCCTGTAATGGCAGGGATCCTTATTTGTTTTACTCACTGGTGTAGCTAGATACCTTGAGAAAGCCAGACAACAGTGGGTGATCAATGAATATTGGTTGAATGCTAAATAACACAGAAGACAGATGGATTACAAAGGAAAGATAAAGGGTTATTCTTGATCTATATCATATAATTAAAGCCTCCCTCTTTTTCCATATACCTGGACTTAACTTCTCTTGTCCAGATGGCTACCAGTGAAGGGCCCAAACTAGATGTCCTTTCCTGAGCAGTAAAATCACAACCCCAATCTTGCAGCCAACAAACAGAGCTTGGACTATGACAAGTGGACAGCAAGCAAAGGAACAGGGTCCGGGTTAAAGGAAACTAGATTAATGACCCGGCTTCCTTCCTTACCACTTCATTTCCTTCCTAAACTTTCCCCGTTATTTACTGCATGTCTTTTGAGTTTACGTACTGGTCTTACAGAAATAAATGCGCTATAGTCTTCATCGGGGAACGGCCAGGCACACCCACACAAGGCTGTAAGTGACTGAGGTATGGCATACATACAGCATGCAGAGATCTCCAGCATACAATTATCGACGTTTTACATGTACACATATACAGTGAAGTCCCCCCGAGATAAAGTTATATTAAATTTTCAACATTCTTGGAAGATCCTCACGCCCCCTTCTAGACATGACCACTCTTCAGACTTCTACCACCATTGATTAGTTTTGCCTGTTATTAAGTTTCATGCAAATGGAATCATATAGCATGTGGTTTATTCTCCTGTATCACTGTGCAGTATTTTACTGTATAAATTATTTACCCACCACTTATTTATCCATGCTATTGCTAAGGAATATTTGGGTTGCTTTCAATGTTCATATAAATGCACTCGCTTACCTTGGATATATACACAGGAAGGCAATCGCTAGGTTATGAGGTTGGTTATATGTTTAGTTTTGAGGGATACTGTCAGAACTTTTTCCAAAGTAGTTGCAACCATTTTTACATCCAGCAGCAGTGCATGGGAGTTCTAACTGACTTGATATCACGAGTACTGAAAACTTCAGCCATTCCAATGGATGTGTACTCAGTTCAGTTGAGTCACATCTGACTCTTTGCGACCCCATGGACTGCAACACATTAGGCCTCCCTGTCCATCACCAACTCCCGGAATTTACCCAAACTCATGTCCATTGAGTCAGTGACGCCATCCAACCATCTCATCCTGTGTTGTCCCCTTCTCCTCCTGCCCTCAATCTTTCCCAGCATCAGGGTCTTTTCAAATGATTCAGCTTTTTGCATCAGGTGGCCAAAGTATTAGAGTTTCAGCTTCAACATCAGTCCCTCCAATGAACACCCAGGACTGATCTCCTTTAGGATGGACTGGTTGGGTCTCTTTGCAGTCCAAGGGACTCTCAAGAGTCTTCTCCAACACCATAGTTCAAAAGCATTAATTCTTCAGCACTCAGCTTTCTTTAGAGTTCAAATCTCACATCCCCTCCTTAACTCACATTTCCCTGATAATTAGAAGGTGCTGAGCATCTTTTCATATGCTTATTGGCCCTATGAGGCTTCTATTCAAGTCATTTGCCTATTTTAAAAATCGTTCTTTTTTTTTTTGTCAAGAATTCTTTATATTTGCAAGTTTATATCTTTTTGTATTTCTGAATGAGTCCTCTGTTATGATCTATACTTTTTCTATCAATCTATAGTTTGCCCTCTCAAACTGTAGATGTGTCTTTTGATGAAGAGAAGTTCTCTATGATTCACCTTTCTTTTCTCTTTTGTATTTTTATGTCCATTGAACGAATCTTTGCTGCCAGCAAAGCCACAAATAAGCCACATACATAGTTTTAAATTTTCTTATAGCCACATTTACGCTGGGAAAGGTTGAAGACAAGAAGAGAAAGGGGCGACGGAGGATGACACGGTTGGAAGACATCACTGACTCAATGGACGTGAGTTTGAGCAAACCCCAGGAGAGAGAGAAAAACAGGGAAGCCTGGTGTGGTGCAGTTCATGCGGTCACCAAGAGTCGGACATGACTTAGTGACTGAATGACAACAGTAGCTGCATTTAAAAACAGATGAATTTGATTTTCACAATATTTTAATTAACATAGCCAAAATATCATTTCAACATGCAATCAATATAAAACTATTAATGAAATAGTTTACATTCTTCTTCTCATACTGAGTCTTTAAAACTCTATTCTGTACTTTGTTGAGCACATCTCATTTCGAACTAGGCTATTTCAAGTGCTCAGAAGCCACATACAGCTCTATTTTTGGCCCACTGGTCTATGTGTTCTTATGGCAACACTACCCTGTCTTCATTTTTGTAAACTGATTACAAAGTATGGATTGTAAGTCTTCCAACTGGGTTCTTCCTTTTCAAGATCACCTTGGATAGGGTAGATCTGTAGTTCCATCATCAATTTCCAACAAAAAAGCACCCTGCCTAGATTTGGACGGGGACTGAATTCCAGATAGCTTAATTTTGAATACGTGCGTGTCACATATCACTCCATTTACTTAGGGCTTCTTTCATTTGTTTCAGCCACGTTTTTCATACAGAGGGCTTATGTATCTTTTGAGAGTTACTTCAGGGTATCTAATACCTTGACAGTATCATAAGTGGCATTTTACAATTTTCCATCCCTGATTTGATGTTGCTAGTTTATAAAATAAGTATACTGTAAAAGGTATATTGTAATATTAGTATATTATAAATGGTGCCAATACATTTGTTTGATACAAGGTTACCATAAACCTTCAGACTTCAAAAAAAAAAAAAAAAAAAAAAAGGCAGCATCTGTAAAATGCAATATGGCAAAGAACAATAAAATAAAGCATGCCTGTATTTCTTCTCCTTAGCGCAGGACCTCCAATGTATTTCTGAATATAAATGAGAATAGTGGAATCTTTTTCTTACTTGCTAATTCAGAGGGAAGGCATTCAATACTATACCATTTAATATAATATTAGCTGTCAGTTTTTATCTAGTGATTTATAAGATATTCTTTTAGTATCTGGTTTCTACAGTTTAAGATATGCCTAGGTATGGTTTTCTTTTGTGTGTTTTTCCTGCTTGGGGGTTACCTAACATTGAATCTACTGATTGATATCTTCCATCAGTTTGGGGGACTTTTTGGCTCTCCACTGACCCAGGTTTGATCCCAGGGTGGAGAAGATCTCCTGGAGGAGGAAATGGCAACCTATTCCAGCATTCTGGAGAATCCCATGGACAGAGGAGACTGGCAGGCTACAGTCCATGGGGTTGCAAAGAGTTGGACATGACTAAGTGATTGACCTTTCCTTTTCTACATCTAGGATGCTAATCAGAGCATCAGACCTTTTCCTGCATCCCAGTGGTCTCTATGCATTTATGCTTTGCTCTGTTCTTTCCATTCATTTTTCTGTATGTCAGTTTAGAAATTTTCTACTGATCTGTCTTCAAAGTCACTAATCTTATCTTCTATTATATCTAATCTGCTTTTAAACTTACCTATTGTGGTATGAATTTTACAAATTTTCAGTTTTACAGCATTGATCTGATTCTCTTTATAGCTTCAATTCTCTGTTGGAATTCTTTACTTTAAAACTTATTTTGTCCATCATTTTCTCTATTTTCTTTAAATAGAGGATTACATTAATCATAGTAATTCAAAAAAATTTTTTTCTACTAACTCCATTATCTGGATCATCTGGGCTTTGCTTTCATTAATATTCCTGATTGTTAGTCAATTTCCCAGCCTTTTCAATGTCTAATAATTTTTTATTGTACGGTGAATATTGTGAACAAAAGAATCACAGCAGCTCCAAATGCTTCCTATTTTCTCCTTGATGAACAGGGAGAAGGAATGGGTCCCACTGGTCCAGTCCAATCAGGCTCTGTTGGGTCAGGACTGGGTCACCGTTCTGTTAAGACTCAGTCCATCTCTTGTTTGATCTATTCCTTGAGAACAAATGCCCACAGTCACTTGACTGTAAACTTGGCAGGTCTTTTTACTCCTCAGCCTTGAGTTTTCCAATCCCAAGCAGGTTAACAATCTCTCTTAAGGGAGATTCAGTTTTGTTTTGCAGTAGATCCATCCTTTCAGTGAGATTTTATCTCCTAAATAATGCAAGACTGTGAGATTTCAATTTGCCTTCTGGTTCGGCCACCCACTTCTTGTACTACCCCAGAACTCAGCAAATGTCGCCTGTGGAAGGCTCCTTGCTTTGGGGATTCCCCTAGTTCCCAATCATTTCATCAGCCCTGCATAATCAATCACCAGCAGGGTCAGATGTTTCTCGTCAACCCAGAGCAGGTCTCTGTTTGGGCCCAGCCTGATACTCAGCCCCTGCCCGGAATTACAGAATACATCCAGAGAAGAAAACAGTCAGCAACGGTCAGCTCATCTAGGGAAGAGCTCTTCTCCGTCTGGAATTTTAGTGCATCTCATTCTTACTGCTTCCACAGCTATCTGATGTCTTTAAAAATATGTTCTTTGCAAGTTACCTTTTTCTTCCCCCTTGCAGCGAGTGTTGGCCTGCCATGCCCAACTATTTCTTACCTGAAAATAGAATCCTCCAACGCTAACTCTTATTTCTGCAGTTCCCTAGGGCCTAGTTGTGGGGCTTTCTTTTCTATCTATATTCATTCTCTAGGTGATCCCATCCAGTCTCATGGTTTTAAACACTGGCTATATGTGTCTTGCCTGCCATATTTATTTATCCTGGGCTCCCCAGGTGGTGCTAGTGATAAAGAAGCCGCCTGTCAATGTAGGAGATGCAACAGATGCAGGTTCTATCCCTGGGTCAGAAAGATCTCCTGGAGGAAGGCATGGCAATCCCCTCCAGAGTTCTTGCCTAGAGAATCCCACGACAGAGGAGCCTGATGGACTACTGTCCATATGGTCGCAACGAGTCAGACGTGACTGAAGCACCGTAACTCGCATGTGTGCATGTTGTCCGGACTGCCATAGTTATTTAATCCAGCTTAGAACCCCATAATTATAGACTCCTTTATCCAACTGTTATTTGTCATCAGCACCTGACTATTTCAGAAATATTTCACACTTCAGATGTCCACAAACCAAACTCTTAGTCTCTCAGCCAAGCCACCAACCCTACCCCTTCAAACTACAGTTTTCTTACAATTGAATTAAAAAGAACTCTATCCCTCTGGATGTTCAGTCTCAAAATCCTGTAATTCCCAACTCCTCTCTTTTTGTGCCACATACCCTATCTCATCAGCCAAGATATCCTGTTGAGTTTACCTTTGAAGTATGTTCAGAACCCAGCCATTTCTCACCACCTCCACTGCTTCTACCCTGGTCTAAACCACCTTCATCTCTCACCCAGATTATTCCCAGTCATCTCTTAAGTAATCACTTTGTTACCCAGCCTGTCCTACTGGTCTATTCTCAACACAACTATCAGAATGGCCCCTTCATTTAAGTCATCCTTTTGCTTAAACTGCTTTTCTTTCAACTTGGGAGTAAAACCTAAAGTCTCCCAAAGGTCTTCAGAAGCCCACGGAATGCGTCCCCAGCCTCTCACCTCCTCTGTCACCTTTCAGGTGTCCTTGTCTGTCCCTCATACACACCAGGCACGTTTCCACCTTCAGGACTCTGCTATTCCGTCTGCCTGAAATCCTCTTCTTCCTACATGACTCCCTCACTCCTTTACTTCCTTTAGTTCTTGGATCATACATTACCTTTGTGAAGCCAACACTGATCACCCTATCTAAAATTGCAACCTTCATTCTTGAATTGCGTAACACTCCTATTCTGATGTTTTTTTTTTCCATAGCACTTACCACCATGTACACACTACACAATTTTACTCTTTCCAGGTTGATAACCAGCCTCTCCCAAGTTATTTCTACCCTTTGGAAGTTCTGAGCTTAGCCCTTTGGCCTGACACCCCACGTAGGCTGAAAACCTGGCAAACATCTGGAGGAGGAGATGGGCTGTGTGCATGCAACAGGCTCCCTCCACAAGGGCAGGGACTTCCGGCTCTTTTGTTCCCTGATGTTATCTCCAGCGCTCAGAACAGACCTTGGTGCCCAATAGTAGTAGGCGCTCAATAAATATTTCTGAATAAGTAATGTTAAGAGATTTTACAATGCAACATGGGAACAGCAGTATAGAGCAAGTGCTACGGGCACACAGAGCCAGAGCAGTTGGCCAAATCAGAAGAGGCTTCGGAAACAAGCTACATGTCTATTAGCCTTAGACTTTCATCACTGCCAACTACCTTTCCTACCTACTTCCAAGTCTGAACGAACCAGACTAACAAGCAAGCCTTCACACGAGTGCACCCATGCTGAGATAACCATGGTCTCTCCTCACCAGCAGGTGACTTCAAATAGGCTCTCTCTCTTTAAAAGAATTTTCTTTATTCGACTATATATTTGGGGAGGGGGGCTTCACTGGGTCTTAGTTGCAATGCATGGGCTTTTTCTAGCTGCAGTGACCAGGGGCTACTCTCTGGTTGTGGTGTGAGAGCTTCTCGTTGCAGGGGCTTCTCTTGTTGCAGAGTATGTGCTCTAGAGAGAGTGGGCTCAGAAATTGTGGCCCATGGGCTTAGTTGCCCGATGGCATGTGGGATTTTAATTCCCGGACCAGGGATCAAATCCATGTTCCCTGCGTTGGCAGGTGGATTCTTAACCACTGGACGTCCCTTCAAATAGTCTCTTATTCTTACCTACCATGAAGAGCAGAAAAAGATGGCTTCTGATGGAAAAATGTTGATTTCTCTTCAGTTTTTAACCAGGACCCAATCCACAGAAACATTAACATGTGGATGAAGAAGGCTCAGAACTTTACTCTGAGGGTTAAAAGGATGGAGGGCTTAAAGCATTCTTTGTTATAGAGAAATTTTTAAGTAAAAATTAAGGAATTTGAAATAAAAGTTCAGTTTGCTTTTTGGCACTAAAGAACAGGGGTTAACAATAGAATTAAAAAAAAAATCAATAGTTATCATCAAAATCTGACAACAGATTTTTTTTTTTTTTACTCTATCCTAATAAAAGGGAAAAAAGAGGCTAGTGTTACCAAAAATACACATCAAAGTAGGAAGAAGACTGGAAAATCAGGATTTCTTTTTCCTAAACAGAGACCGTGCATAAGCATGATCATGTGTGTATAAACACTCAGTGTATACAGATACACACAGATATAAACTAAATCTGCTTGCCGAACACACTTCCATAACAGCCATCTGTTCCCAACTTCTTGGAATTTTCTCAAATTATCCTTCAAAGAAGACCATTTTAATTCATTCAATTTCATGTCAGAAACTCATGAAATTAATTTTTTCCCTTAGGGAAAAAATTTTCAACTCACATCACTCCCAACCTCAACCAACCACCTGATTCACTCTATTCAGCTAGAATAAGGAGAGCCTCTAGTGAGACACAACTCACTTTTCAAAACATTAAGTATTTACCAAGTGCCATGGAAGGTCCGAAGTCACATTAAACAAGGTGCCCAGTCTCAGAGGCTTAGCTCTCAGTGGAAGCAAAATAAAACATATTTTTCTGAGAAATGTGCCCGGGGTAAATCCTAATCAGTGCAGTAGTAACCCTAAGTCCAGCAAGAGAGCAGAAAGCATGAACAGCTTGACTTTCAAATAGTGTGTTTTCTTTCAATTGGGCATTAAAGGATGCTGGCTCATAAGAGGACTGCAAACAGGAAGGAAAGCTGAAACGTGCCCATGTGATGAAAGGATCAGTATAGCGGAAGCAGGATGCCTATTGGGATACCAAGGAACACAGTCTTAATAGAAAAAAACATTTCACAGAATGGGGAGTGGGGATAAATGAGAACAGAATGTGGCCACATTCCTTAGAAGAAAATCAGGCAGGAATTTTGATCTAAAACAGGAGTTAACAGGCAAAATCACCTTAGATTCTTGAGTGGGACACTGAGAAAAGCCAAAAACTGCCCTGGGAAAATGAGAAAATGGGGAAATGAACCTAGGAATGGAGTGCGAGGGACAGAGGCCTGGGGCAGGGAATGACAAAGGTGCAAACCGCAGCTGTCTGAACACTAAAAGCCTCAGCAGGACTGGTGGCCAGGAGCAGCCAAGAGGAAACAAAGACAGGAGACACTCGGAGGAAAGACCCGGGGTGGGAAATGGTGCTGTGGCCGACGAAGAAATGGAAAGAATGAAAACCATCCTCCTGGGCCGAGTGGGACGGCAGCCTAAGTCCTGAATCACCCGGGCTGGTGCAGAGCTGCAGTCACTCTGCCCCGGGCCTGCCCGTGGCAGTCAGGGCTGGGGTGAGAAGAAGGCAAATGCCAGCAGGAAAACAGGCCAGTACAAAGAAGTGGAGGAAACAAGAGCCTGAGAAAGAAAGAAAAACACCTCATTCTCATCTTTCTAATCCAGGAGTTAAGAATCGTACCTGTTTCTACAATGTTTTAAGCATATTTATTCATTCGATTCAGTTCAGTTGCTCAGTGGTATCCTACTCTTTGCGACCCCATGAATCGCAGTACGCCAGGCCTCCCTGTCCATCACCAACTCCCGGAGTTCACCCAGACTCATGTCCATCGAGTTGGTGATGCCATCCAGCCATCTCATCCTCTGTTGTCCCCTTCTCCTCCTGCCCCCAATCCCTCCCAGCATCAGAGTCTTTTCCAGTGAGTCAACTCTTTGCATGAGGTGGCCAAAGTACTGGAGTTTCAGCTTTAGCATCATTCCTTCCAAAGAAATCCCAGGGCTGATCTCCTTTAGAATGGACCGGTTGGATCTCCTTGAGGTCCAAGGGACTCTCAAGAGTCTTCTCCAACACCACAGGTCAAAAGCATCAATTCTTCGGCACTCAGCTTTCTTCACAGTCCAACTCTCGCATCCATACATGACTATTGGAAAAACCATAGCCTTGACTAGACTAGATGGACCTTTGCTGGCAAAGTAATGTCTCTGCTTTTGAATATGCTATTTAGCTTGGTCATAACTTTTCTTCCAAGGAGTAAGCATCTTTTAATTTCATGGCTGCAGTCACCATCTGCAGTGATTTTGGAGCCCAAAAAAATAAAGTCTGACACTGTTTCCACTGTTTCCCCATCTATTTCCCATGAAGTGATGGGACCAGATGCCATGATCTTCGTTTTCTGAATGTTGAGCTTTAAGCCAACTTTTTCACTCTCCTCTTTCACTTTCATCAAGAGGCTTTTTAGTTCCTCTTCACTTTCTGCCATAAGGGTGGTGTCATCTGCATATCTGAGGTTATTGATATTTCTCCCGGCAATCTTGATTCCAGCTTGTGCTTCTTCCAGCCCAGCATTTCTCATGATGTACTCTGCATATAAGTTTAATAAGCAGGGTGACAATATACAGCCTTGATGTATTCCTTTTCCTATTTGGAACCAGTCTGTTGTTCCATGTCCAGTTCTAACTGTTGCTTCCTGACCTGCATATAGGTTTCTCAAGAGGCACATCAGGTGGTCTGGTATTCCCATCTCTTTCAAAATTTTCCAGATGTTAAGTACAACTGAATGCATGTCTTTATGTTACTTACTACCCAATGTCAAGTACTACCTATGTTAAGTGAAAATTATGATCAACTAAAAAGTGACACTTGTTTTTGTAAAAGTTTACAGTGTGATGGCGGGAACAATCAGGAGTGATATTCAGAGCAATATGGCAGGGGCGCTGACCCATCAGTGCAGTTACGGGCTGTGAACAAGTGGTGGGTGGGTTCTGGGGACATCAGGCATAATGAATACACCACAAAATAGAGGAGGGACGTGCCATAGTTTTCTCTAAATAGTTCCTGGGGCTTAATGTACAGTTTACTTTATTGAAGCCTTTTCATGCTGGAGAGATAAGTTAAAAAAAAAAAAGAAAAAGATTACAAGCCCTACCCTAACATGGTTCATGGCTTCGACAAAGGCAAACAAAAACTGGCAGGTGTTTAAAGGACAGTGACAGAGTTAACCGTACTGGAGTGCCATGGGAGACAGAGGAGGGGCACTTACCTCCAGCTTGAGGGGAAGCAGGGAGTTTCCCGGGCGAGGGAACCACTGCGCTCACCTGCCAGGGGCAGGCAAAGACCAGAAAAAGCAGAGGGTACTGTCTGCAAAGACGCAAGAGCGGGCACAAGAGAGCACTGGGAGATGATGCCTCGTTCAAATTCAAGTCCTTCTGTCTCAGTGGCAAAAATCACACAAACCACACCAATTGCAGGAGGCAAAAACTGAGACCGCCTTGTAAGAATCTATATGCTGTAAATGGGCCATAACCGGGCAAGTCTCTGTACCAAGCACTGCCATGGATTTGACAAAGAATAAGAAAGCAGGGAGTCACAGTGAGGATGGGAACATATTTCCCGTTGCCCAGCCAGGGGACTGTCCTCTAGACTTCAAAGCAGGTGTCTATGCTGATCTGCCAGGCCCGAGCTAGAATGAATCATGCGTAAAGACGTTTGCAGCAACTCACCACTAGGCAAGCACTGCTGAGGTTGCGATTTGGGGTTGGGACAGGAGCCACACTAGTGGGCTAAGCATGCCGATAAGACACCACAAAGAAAGCAGGGAGGGAGCAGCGGGGCCTTTTTGGTGCTGACTGCACACCCTTCTCTGCCCCTTCTCTGCCCGTCTGCAAGCAGGCGGACACCCTTCCAAAGGGCCTTGGGAGAAGGATGGAAGAAAAGTCTAATCTTCTTCTACTGGTTTCTGGGCCCCTGGACACTCTGAGGATTGCCTGGAATCCTAGATGAGATCCGTGACTTTTGGGCTTTGTGTTAGTCTGGGAAATCTTTGTTCAGACCTCCCCAGAGACCCCACTATGTAAAACAGACACGAATAGAGGGCTCCATGGAGCACCGACTCGGGTCAGTCGCTCAGTCCCCGGCAGGTGGTTGGGTCTGTCCTGTGGTGTGGAGGCCAGAGCCACATGGCTACCTTTTCTGAACATCAACACCAAAACCACATTTGGGGCCGCTTTCTTTTTTAAATTTAGTCCCAATCTTTGAAGTGTAATTAATGCAGATTCAGATTCTAGCTTATGTTTCACCACATATAAACTCCTTCTTGAATGTACCCTTCATGAGGATAAAAAGAGCCTTGTGAAGATAAAAACTACTGCCCTTTAGGTACCAGGTAGAAGTCAGAACAACAACCGAAATAAGTTAGTGACCTGGGCTGAATGGCTACTAGGAGTAAATAAAACCCCTTAGAGTGCTTTAACTACCAAAGCAACCATAAAATCGCCAAGGAAGGGAAACCCACTGTAAATATTCATTTGACCACACTGGGTCTTAGTTGCAGCACACGAGATCTTTGATTTTCATTGTAAAATGTGGGCTTTCTAGCTGTGACACGCGGGATTTAGTTCCGTGACCAGGGATGGAACCTGCACCCCTGCACTGGGAGCGTCAAGTCTTAGCTGCTGGACCACAGGGCAGTCCCAGGAGACCCACTGTAAAGCAATGTAATCCTATCACGTCAAAGAAGTTTTGCAAGGACTACTTTTAACTACTTGCTTGTACTACTTCAGATTATTATTCCTATTAGGTGTTCTATTCATTAGCTGGATAACCCTGACCCAGAGAGAGACACGAAATCAGTTCTTACACGCTCATCACTGATCCACTGCTGCGATGTAATGCTATGACCTGGATTGTTCTGTGCTTATTTCCTGATTGTTAACATAGGCACAAGGGCCCCTGCTCCTAGCTACTTTCTATGCAGACACAGAGCAAAAGGCTGTGAGAAATTACATGAAAAAGCTTGATGTGGGAGTCAAGGTGGATGGCACGGATAAAAGCATCCTCAGCTCCAGGAGCCACACTGGAGTCCAGGAGGAAGGACAGGCATTTGTGCTGTAGCTGCACAGGCAGAACGTGAATCCTGCCAAGTCAGCAACAGGGACTCCATAACAACAGACAGCCTGTGTCCCAGAATGTGCTGCCGGCCATCAGGCGCATCCCACATGCACAGCCTGCTGCTTCTTTTGCTTCTGCTTTCTGCTCTGCAAACTCCTTGGCTCAGACCTCCTCCTTTTCAACATGTATTCCCACCCCCTCTTCCCTGGTAGCATCTGGGGGTACCACGACTAAATGCTGTCCTCGTCTTCCCTGACACTGTTGCCAGTGGAAATTCCTAAACTGCACAGATGGGCATCGTGCGTCTCTGACTGCCCCAGGCCCCTTGTACAACCTGCAGGAGGAAGGCCAAATACTTTAGCTGAGAGCCAAGGCCTTGCATAATGTGGCTCTCCCTACTACCCCAGGATCATCTCCCATCACTCCTCAAATCACACCCCAACGTCTGACCTAGCTCATTAAACTGTCATATCACAACCTCTGGTACTCAGCAGGCTATGGGGCTGTGGTTCAGGTCGGAAATGCCTCCCCTAAAACCCTGACCTCCCTTTCCTGTCTATTCCTCCTCCAGTCACCATATCCAGCACACACTTCCAAGACCGCACTTAACTCACAATACCAGTGTAGCCATACGCTCCTTCTCCCAGATTAAACTCCCTGGAGGCAGGGACCAAGCCGTGATACTCATCCTTGTGTCCTAGGACCTGGCCCTGCTGTGGGCTCTCCATACACATTTGTAACCCCAGTCCCAACTGTAATGACTGCTTTACGCGATTCCGTTCACTGAGTAGCTATTTACTCCATATCAGACTTCTACATTCTAATGGGAGAGACAAATAAAATGAAATCAGAACGCAATTATAAATTGTAATAAGTGCTATGAAATAAACAAACAGGAGTGAAATAAAGAATCATCAGAGGATTTCCCTGGTGGTCCAGTAGTTAAGACCCTGTCCTTCCAACACAGAAGGCCCAGGGTCCGATTCCTGGTCAGAGAACTAGCTCCCACAGGCTTCAACTAAAGATCCTGTGTGCCACAACTAAAGACCCAGTGCAGTCAGATAAATAATAATTAATTGGGAAAAAAAAAAAGAATCATTAGGACAAGGGGCAAGAGTCTACTTTAAATAAGATTCAAGTGAAGCATGTGGCAAAGAGCATTCCAACCAAAAGGGACCACGCAGGCCAAGGGCAGTAGGTGGGAAAGAATGGCTGATACATGGCTTTAAAAGAGTCAAGTCTTTTGGCTGGAGAATAATGAGAGAGATAACACAAAGTCATGTATCTGGAAAATGAACTTAGGTGAATTCAGGAGAGTATGATGACAGAGGGACCTGCGAGGCCCAGACAAAGAGCCTGAACTTTCAGTTCAGCAGGAAGCCACCTGAAGGACAGAACCTGCAGTTAAAGTGATCGAGCTTATGCTTTGAAAAAGAGCCACAGTACAACTCCATCAGAAAGTCGAAGTGACTGTCCGGTGGAGGCCAGCAGTCCAGCCTAAAGGCCGTACCTCCGCCTGCCAGGCCAGGGTCGAAGCTGAGAGGGCGGACGTCCGGCCGGCCCCAAGCACGGCAATGGTCTCCCCGTCATCGTCCACCACCTTGAAGTCCAGGTCTTCGTTGTATTTTCTGCGCTTCACTTGCCGTCCTGAGCGTCGTTTCTGCAGGACAAACACACCCGCCAGAGACGCTCAGTGAGTCGGAGGGAAAAGCACGCACAAGGACACCCTCGCCTTACTACACTCGCTCACACTCTCCGACTTTCCCAGAAGGATCTGCCCTGAGCACAACTCTTTTCAGAGCTAAATTCACTCAAAACGGGGCCCAGGTAAGGAGAGGGAGCCACCTTCCTGGATCCACAGAGTAGGAGGTGTAGTCTCAGGATCCAGGGAGATGTGTTTTATTATCTCTACCTGTGTTTTCCCCCTCCTTTCTGGAATTGGTTTCCATTCCAGTGAAACAGGGATGGGAAGTAACTTCATCATCTCCAAGCATAGCCTGAAGCTCCAGGTTTATGACAATGATTTAACAGGTTTTTTTCTGTTTATTTTCAATTTTCCAAGTTCACCAGAGTTTTCATGTACTTCCAAACAACTAAATAATACCAATTTTATTCGGACTTACTTTGAGAATCTCCTAACACCACCCTTTGAAATTCAAGCTGACGTCTTGAGTGTGACAAAACGAGATTCGTGACTCACCATGTAAGGACTTGACTATAATTAAATAACTTATGACCTTTAAGAGAGATAACATCCTACAGCAAAGCAACCCAGTGGCTTTCCTCAAGCAGAAAAACACACGGTTCATCTCTACCCATCACATCCAAGCAGCAGAAACACTTCCGGGAACTATCCACTCAGCCAGCTGAGTCTTCAACACTTAAACCCTACAAAACAAAACGAAAAGCCACACCTCACCCCCACCCTACCCCC
Organism: Bos indicus x Bos taurus; assembly: GCF_003369695.1. NCBI lineage: Eukaryota > Metazoa > Chordata > Mammalia > Artiodactyla > Bovidae > Bos > Bos indicus x Bos taurus. The sequence goes on along the minus strand of NC_040088.1, from coordinate 13,333,961 downwards.
CGGCCCTTATTGTCTAAAAGATGCCTCCTGGGCCTCTCTCTGTGTTGTTTCTTTACTGTGTCACCTCAATGACATTTAATTTTACAGGAGAGATTTCACATAAAAAGCTCTCCCTCAATCCCACGTGCAGATTACCATCCCAGAAACATCGAACTACCTGCTGACCCTCATGGACCGGACGTACTTGCTCCTCTGCCAGTCAGGATACTTGGGAGTCACTAACCCAAGTATATAGGCAGTGAAAGGGGGTCTCGGATCTGACTCCCCAGACGTCACAACTTATTCATCACTGTGATGTTAGGAGCCGACACTTTCCTACAGTGAAGATCACAGGACTTAAGGTATAGTAAGTTGATCTTATCCTAAATGGCCCCTTGTGGGAGCAGAGCCCAGATAAACTGCTGCGGTTGTCAGAGGAAACAGCACTTTGAAATATCAGAATTCAAGTCCAAGAGACGCTGCCTCAACTCAAGGGAGAAAACTCCTACCAATGTCTCACGCCCATTTTGGTGCATCTTCAGAAATCTCAATTTGGGTGGGCCACTCATTTCCCCAAATTTTCCTTCCCATCTTGGCAAAAGAAATCCATCCCTGACTTTCCCAGCATCTGGGATTATGAACGTGTCCTCATGCAGACTGGCTTATTAGCACCCCGAGCCATCAACGCATCACCTACAAGGCGAGAGAGGCCCTCGGAGCCTCATCTACTTTGGACCACACTTCCCCTCTCCACGTTCCCTCTCACTGCAGCCTGATACCATGCGACTCTCCTGGAAGGAAGCCAACACTGCTAAACCGCTGGGAGATTGTTAGTCTAAGGACCAGGATGCTAGATAAAGAGCCTTGTGGTCACCCACTAACATGGGGAAAGCCCAGCCTAGGTCTGGGTGCGAGGGAAGCGGGCTGGAGACAGGGAGAGAGGAGTACCGGGATGAGCGTCAGCGAGACCCCACCCCGCAGCCGCAGTGCCCGCTCGGGCTCCCGGCACAGTGGTACCTGGCTGTCTGCAGACTCAGTGGACTCCTCGGGGCTCCGCAGGGATGGGTTCGGCAGGCCCTGGTCCAGCTCTAAACTCTCCACTGCGGTTTCACTTTTCCTTTTTCCTTTCTTCTTTTTCTCCACTGGGGTTGGTCCTTGCTCCTTGCTACAAGGAGAAATTCAGAATTAAAACTGTTGGGCAGTTCTTAAGCTAAGATTTCTCATATGATTCAAGTTACGAGGGTACATCCTGGAATTCTGGGGCCAGGAGAGGCTTTAATGGGAAAGCAGCAAGAGTTTCCTGTCAGAAATTTGCAGGAAAAAGGGAAGAAACATCTACATGGGTTGATGTAAAATTCACTTTTTTTTTACACCCCTATCATGACTACTATAGATAGGATTAATGTGATACGAAGTAAAATGATACAAACATCTCCCCACCCCCCAAAAAACCCCACTTTCAAATAAACGTTCAAAACTGAAGACAACACTGCCACAGCCCTTGAGGAGGTCACGTGGATAAAATTCCGACCACCCAGAGCCATCGCCCACGGCAGGAGATGGATGCTCCTTGAGAGAGGTGGAGATGGGCAAAATTCACTGTGCAAGGCCCTGCTAAGACGGCAGCATCTCCAATAAGCCTTTTTGGCCCCTCCTGGCTGATAAAATCCCTTTTCTACACTCCCAAGCACCGCAACGGCTTCCTTTGTGGCTCAGCTGGTAAAGAATCCACCTGCAATGCAGGAGATCTGGGTTCAATCCCTGGGCTGGGAAGATCCTCTAGAGAAGGGAAAGGCTACCCGCTCTAGTATTCCGGTCAGGAGAAGTCCATGGACTGTATAGTCCATGGGGTCCCAAGGAGTCGGACACGACTGAGCAACTTTTACTTTCCTTCAAGCACCTCAACTGTGCTTTGCCTAAGGCATTCAAACTTTGATCTTTCACCAGAGTGACACCAGGCTCAGAACTAAACAGGACCTCGGATCCTCTGCAGTGACTTGATCAACATGTGCTGAATGGATGAACAGTTTACACTTCTCTGTGCTCTCCCATCAGACACTAAGTTCCCAGAGGGCAGTATGCGCTTAAGTTCTGTATTCTTCATAAAGCATACCAAGGATTCGATAAAATATTCATTGGATACATGGATGCACTAATGGATGCATACAACTGGGGAGATTTGGGAAAAACACACTTGAGCAAAGATACAGAATTTTGACAGAAGACAATAATAATAATAATTGCAGCTAATTTGTATGTAACACCTACTACATGCAGACACAGTTCTCTAAACTTTTACATGGATTATCTCCTTTATTCCTCAAAGCAACCATTTAAGGCAGATAGCATTAGTATCCTAATTTCATCAAGAAAAACAGTGAGGTTAAGATTTCCAGGGTAACACGCTAGTAAATGGAAGAGAAAGTATTTAAACCAGGCACGCGCATAGTCACCATGACGTTCTTGGGGAACGGAAGAGTGCTAAAAGACAGTCTGTGCGGCTGGATGACGGGACAGGTGAAAAGCAGCACTAAGCTGATGCAGCTGGAAAGATCCCGGGGTACGTGAGGCTGGAGAGCTTAGACTCATGCTGCATGAAAAGGGCACAATGCAAGACTGGGCAAGGGAGAAAGAAGACTCAAGCGACATGTGATCAGAGAAAACGCAAGGGTATAAATGATGTGAAAGATCCGACAGAAGCAGAACCAGTAAGTCTTGGCAGAAGGTGGAGATGAGGAAAGAGCCACAGTTACTGGTACTTCCCATCCGGTGAGTCACTGCAAGGTGTGGGGGAAGACAGGGACAGGGACGGAAGACCCAGTGGGAGGCACCCGTGGGGTCAGTCTGCTTCTCCCAACACCCTTCACCCTTTCGCACGTGGGTCACTCATCAGGTGGGCAAAAACCCAGTCTTACCCTAGATTCCGTAGGCTGAAGACTGGCTTGCCTACCTATCAGCAAAGTTCTTTATGAACTTGTTTTGACCCAAACTTAGGAAATGAAACTCGGGGGCTGGGGGTGGGGATCAGGGGAGAAAGACCACTTCCTACCAGTTTCAGGACAGAAGACTCCAGTGAAAAGAGTTTTTAAAAAGATGTCCGTCCAATTTTCACTGGAATATTTATCTCATGTAACGTGGCTCTCACTAAGAAAATTACATAGAAAATTACAATTTATATTCTACAAAGCACTTAAGTGTTTCCTGTCTCGTTTAACTGTAGCAACAGCAATTCTGCGAGGGAGCCAGGGCAGGTGAGCCTCATGTTCCAGATGTACAAACAGGTTTAAGAAGCACAAAGGCCCCAAAGCCAGCAGCCAAGCAGAAGCCGGTGCTCAGCTCAGCTGACTCACAATCCCCTCACTGTTTACACTGTATCATGTTTCCTGCCTCCTTTTTTCTTTTTAAATCCCCAGTCTCCCTTTCAACAAATGCAAAAACTTCAAATTTCTCTTAATCTTCTTGGAATTTCAAAATAATCACCAAAAGAATTGGTTACAAAACACTCCAATAACTCAGATATACCAAAAAAGAAAAAGAAAAATTCCTAACTCCATAGATGATTGTCTCAACAGAAGAAGGTATGTGCTTCATTTTTTGGACACACATTTAGAAATAGTAATATAAATATAGTCACCATAATAATCACATGCTTGGAATCCCATTTAATCTTCTGTAAAATCTTAAATCCTTCCAACATTTGAAATCAATCTTATCTTTCTACGAAACATAATTTCATTTTGGAAAACTTTATCTATATATGTTTAATCTCCATTTTAAATATTCATTATATGGATGGGCTAGAAACATGTGCTTCATTGTGAAAATATCCTGCTCAAAACTAAATTAAGCTTAAGACAGAATTAAGGAATAGAACCTCCTCAAAATACTCAACCTTACTATAAGACGTGTATATATTTGCCTTCCATGTTTTCAGAAACACATTAAATGATGACAAGGAGGAGCTGTAGTGAGGCCCCTCCAAAGTCAAGCCTGGGGCACCATGGGTTTCCTAGCCAGAAGTTGGGTGTGGGGTGGGGTGGAGGGAACAACTTCTTAAATATACATGAGTAAAACAGGAACAAGTCTAGTGATACTTGCTTACCTATTGGAGAAGGCAATGGCACCCCTACTCAGTACTCTTGCCTGGAAAATCTCATGGACTGAGGAGCCTGGTGGGCTGCAGTCCATGGGGTCGCTAAGAGTCGGGCACGACTGAGCGACTTCACTTTCACTTTTCACTTTCATGCATTGGAGAAGGAAATGGCAACCCACTCCAGTGTTCTTGCCTGGAGAATCCCAGAGATGGGGAAGCCTGGTGGGCTGCCGTCTCTGGGGTCGCACAGAGTTGGACATGACTGAAGCAACTTAGCAGCAGCAGCAAGAAGATACTCTATCGAGAAATCTTCATAGTGATATTCTGAATATTACCTTTGACAGAAGAATCAATTTTGATTTTCAAAACTTTTTGCTGGAGCTCTTTTGATAAAGACAAGTATCAGGAAGAAAAGATTCCTTGTGAGCTTATAAATGGGACTTTCAAATAGGATATCAAGAAAATACCACCTGAATTCATCCTCTAGGAAGACTAGGTAAAATGTGTTTTCCCCATCTTCGAAATGAGTTTTAAAAAACTTACACTTGAGAGTTTTATCAAATGAAGACATTTTAACCCCCACTTTGTTACAGATGGATTTGGACCATGAATGTACTGTTTTCTCCTTTGGGTTCTAGGTTCTTCAAACATAGTAGTCAAATAATATGTAACAAAATTACCTATGTATGTACCCTTTGATCTAACAATTCCATTTATAGGAATATATTCTAAAGATACACCTCCATCAGTATGAAACACATATGCATGTGGTTATTCAACATTGTTTGATAATTTAAAAATAACAAAAAACAACCTAAATGTCCAAACATAAGTGATGAATAAATGAGGATACATAGAAAGGAGAACTATGCAGCTGTAAAAACAATTAAGAAAGAATTCTATAAACCACCATGGAATGATTTCTAAGATATATTGTTAACAGAAAAAAGCAAAGTGCAAGAATATACTAACATGCTACTTTTTATGAAAGAATAAAGAGAAAATAAGAAACCTTGCATATATCTACTTATTTTACAAAAAGAGACACAAAGAGGATAAACCAAATAAAGCAAGGGGTAAGTATCTTTTTATACAGATTTGCGTTTTGGAAGCATGTTACATACACAAAAAAATTTTTTTAATGAAAGATGAAAACAAGTTGAAATAAATAAATCTAGGTGTTTTTCAAATGAAAAACACAACCAGACTCAACAGATGAAAAAAAAAAATCTCATTAATTTATAAACACAGTATCCGACTATATACTTTCAGTTTTGGGGAGAAGTGAGGAAAACAGCAAACAAAAGGTGAACTCTCTTTGGTAGGCGTATAAGGGAAGCAGTTCTGAAGCCATTTTAGCTGTGGTAATAGGATTAAACAAATTAGTAAATGTGTTGATGTGAGGAGCTGTGGTTCTCACCAGGAAGACATAAACACGAAATGTAAGGCAAGGAAGAGATTGTGGGAGGCCTCTAAACTGGAGGCCTCCGTGTGACACATGCTTTCTAAGGTAAGTATATGTATGAACACATGCATACCAACGTGTGCATGTGCATTACGAGTATACTGTGTGTGCATGTAGATGTGTATCCATGTGCACGCACAGGTATGTACACGTGTTTGTCTTGTGTATTTCCCCCTAGCTTTGACAACTGAGAAAGCCAACAAGCAAAGACACTCCAAACTCAATCTGCACACACAACTCTCAGATTTTGGTTTCGAATTCCAAAGTTCCGCACAAAAATGGCTGGTTCCAAGAGAAGGAAGTTGTAATATCAGCCTGAAACATTCTGTGTTGTAAAGTAAAGGGAATGCCCAAAAAAGCGAAGGCAGCACGTCAAAAGGGCACAGGAGTCAGCTGGAAGAACTCTCCTTGGTCAAAACTGGGGCCATGTGAGCACGAAAGTAATTAAGGTCAGTAATGAATTATAAGCCATTGAAAATGGTAAGAATCCGTACCAATGATAGACAGACAGACAAATAATGAATAAATAAGGGGGAAAGGAAAGCTCCTGCTTATTATACAATCCAAACAGTAAATGTAGACAGAGTGGTGGAGTTGGAAAATCATTTTGTAACCACTGCAATCAAGATAAGTATAGTCCAGAACCATCAAGGAATGCTAAATCTGGGGGAGAACAACCTGAAGAGACACAGGATATTTGCATGATTTAAAGCGTGTCTTTCCACAGACTGTACGGAAACAAAAGCAATAACTAAACAAATGGTTATGAAAATGGCATAACTCTTAAAAAGATACACTGGAGCATTTAGGGATAAAAAGGCATGATATCTGCAACTCATTCTCACAATGGTTGAAGAAAAACCATATAAATTACACACACACACAAACGTAAAAGGCATATATACCTGTACCACTGCTGAAGTGGACATTTACTGCCCAGCACCTTTTTGCTGATAACCAGTACTGACGCCCAAACCACAAGAGTAAGCAGAGAGTCAGGCTGGGCTATGGTGTCCTAGTCCTTTTACTGCAGGAATTGGTCCAGATATGGACACGCGACCTAGCAAGGCCAATGTGGGACTCAGTTCAGTTCAGTCGCTCAGTTGTGCCAGACTCTTTGCGACCCCATGAACAGCAGCATGCTAGGTCTCCCTGTCCATCAACAACTCCTGGAGTTTACTCAAACTCATGTCCATTGAGGCAGTGATGCCATCCAACCATCTCATCCTCTGTCGTCCCCTTCTCCTGCCCTCAATCTTTCTCAGCATCAGGGTCTTTTCCAATAAGTCAGCTCTTCGCATTGGGTGGCCAAAGTACTGGAGTTCCAGCTTCAACATCAGTCCTTCCAATGAACACCCAGGACTGATCTCCTTTAGGATGGACTGGTTGGATCTCCATGCAGTCCAAGGGTCTCTCAAGAGTCTTCTCCAACACCACAGTTTAAAAGCATCAATTCTTCGCCGCTCAGCTTTTTTTATAGTCCAACTCTCACATCCATACATGACCACTGGAAAAACCATAGCCTTGACTAGACAGATCTTTGTTGGCAAAGTAATGTCTCTGCTTTTTAATATGCTGACTAGGTTGGTCATAACTTTCCTTCCAAGGAATAAGCATCTTTTATTTTCATGGCTGCAATCACCATCTGCAGTGATTTTGGAGCCCCCAAAAATAAAGTCTGCCACTGTTTCCCCATCTATTTCCCATGAAGTGATGGGACCAGATGTCATGATCTTAGTTTTCTGAATGCTGAGCCAACTTTTTCACTCTCTTCTTTCACTTTCATCACTTTCACTTTCATCAAGAGGCTCTTTAGCTCTTCTTCACTTTCTGCCATAAGGATGGTGTCATCTGCATATCTGAGGTTATTGATATTTCTCCCGGCAATCTTGATTCCAGCTTGTGCTTCCTCCAGCCCAGTGTTTCTCTTTATACTCTGCATAAAGGCTCCTTCCTTTAAAAAAAAAGGACTAATTTCTGGCAGGAGTGGGCAGGAAAATGAATAATCTCTTTCCTCCTAGGTCCTAGGTCTGTTAAGCTATGAGCCCAGAGATATGGGCAGGCACAGTTCAATCTGGAGAAGGAAGGCAGTCGTCAAAGATGGAGCCAACACCCAAAGAGGCTCAGGAAGGCTGGGGGACAAAGACTTCTGTGGAGTTCCTGACTAGAGCCCTGGGTTCTGACTCCCTAAACCAGGGAACCACTTGTTCCCCTTTTTCTTACGTTCGTTCACGTTGGGTTTATGTCCCTTGCAACCAGTGCAGTTCTCATAATACAAAGGCCTACTATTCTCATCGTTTAACAACACTTGAGGCCACATCAAAGCCATCTAATTTTTATAATCCTTGCTTTTCCAGCTTTCAGAGTTAGAACAAATTACATTACAGGACAGGAAAAAAAAATGGCAAACAAGATTTTAGAGGCTCAAAGTACCTATTTTTAGTAGTAAAATTCAACTTGAGTTTATAACATATATCCATATGTCCACTTTAAAGAAAGCATCTATCAGGTATTTATGACATGCAAGAAACTTCCAACATATAAACTGTATCATCCATGCAGGACAAGGATCAGGTATGACCAACAGCAGTTCATTAGCAGCCCTCAGCCCCAAAACGCTCTCACATCCTGTCTACTACACAGTCTCATCAGCCAAGATTTTATACACCTTGACTCTTCACAGTTTGCATTAGAAAAATAAGTACGCTTTTTTTGAGGGGAATGGATCGTTTAGGGAGTCTGGAAAGGACATGTGCACACTGCTATATTTAAAATGGATAACCAAAGTGTCACTCTGCTCAGTGTTATGTGGCAGCCTGGATGGGATGTGAGTCTGGGGAGAATGCATAAATCTATCTGATATTCATCTGAAACTATCACAACATTGTTAATCAGCTATCCTGCAATACAAAATGAACAGTTAAAAAAAAGAGAAGAAAAATAAGTACCCTTTTTGCCTTCCATGTAGAAAATTATAGTATTAATCACAAGACAGACTTCCTCAAATTCTCCCAGCTCCATCTCCAGTTCCCTACCTCTAGCTTTGTTTGCTTGAATTGAGAGTTAGAAATTGAGTGCTGGATCTGAGTACTAGAAGAAAAGCCTGGGTGCGCGTCAGAACACTGAGATTCATGGCTATGAGTCTTATTATTAACTTTTCCCCATGGATTCCAGGTATTGAAAAATTTTTATCTACCGGACAAACTGCATTATTTCAAATGACTCATCTCCTCATTTTAACATTAAACTTGGCAAAATGCTCATGAAGGTTTTAGCAGGAAACAATCAGTTACTTCCACAGTGAGTTGCCATAATCCCCAAATTCAGGACAACTGAAAACAGCACATGAGGTCAATCATTGCTTCCACAAATGTGCATGCCCCTGGGAGCCCAGCCTGGGAGCCACTGCCCCACTCGGGGAACGACTCTCCAGAATAGCTTCTATCCAGGCCTCGCCACAGGCTCGGAGCCTGTTCCAGGAAGGACAGTACTGAAACCCTGGGCGTTACTCCAGGGAGCTCATTTGCACACTTAATCCAGCTTTTACTTGCTACCCATATTCATCCCATCTATACACACAGGGCTGACTTTAGCACGGATTTTTTCAAGATATTGGTTCAAAGAAAAACACCCCCCTGAAACTATTGGTTTTGGTGTAGATGGAGTTATCTACAGACATGATGTGAATTGTATCTCCCTGTTCTCAGAACCTCTAATCACATCATTAGCATCATCAAAACAAAGATTATGCAAGTTTGTGACATTCTAGCTTTAAAAAAAAAAAAAAAAAAAAGAAACAAAAACATTACAGGGACTTCCCTGGTGGTTCAGTGGTTAAGAATCTGCCTGTCAATGCAGGGGATGTGAGTTCAATCCCTGGTCCAGGAACTAGGATCCCACATGCCGTGGAGCAGCTAAGCCTGCGTGCCTCAAACTAACAGAGGCCAAGTGCTCTGGAGCGTGAAGACCACAAGTAGAGAGAAAATGGGCGCCACCCTGAGGAGCCCCGCATGCCACAACTGAGACCTGATGCTGCCAAATAAATAATTTTTTTAAAAAAAATTACATACTTATAAGATGACAAGGCAGAGTTAACAAACTTATTAAAAGTGATCACAGCAAATGAAAATACTTTTTTTTTTAACATAGAAGGGCTTCAAATGAAACATACAAGCCATCCCTACTTGCACCAAATCCCACTTGCCAGAAAGATCTGCTCTTGACAGATACCTCTCTCACTCCAAATACATTCTTGCCTCTAGTTCTTTATTCATCAACATTAAGCAACTGCTACCCACATCCTAAAGTCGATCAGCTTAGATCTTATATATCTCCCCTATTCCTTTCTCTGCTCAAAATTTTTGATGAATGAGAGCAACCATGTTTTAAATTTTCATTCATTCTTTTTGTTTTCTGACTATGTCTTTTTCCTGATTACACATTTCTTGTTTTGCAGACATGGTATTGATCATCTTGGATATGAGGACATTAATTTGAAATCTTTATGGCTTCTTTGCCTTGAACTGCTTTTTCTGAGGACAGCTGTCCTGGTCAGTCAGTCCTCTTCTTCCTGCTGCTCTACTGCTTCTCCTCAGGGTCTGCGGATCTCTGGCGGCCGATTAATATTTAGCGTGAAGGAGGCTGATAACACAGGGGCTGGTGAGGCTCCCTGCTGCTGAGTTAAGTCACTTGCTCCAGCAAGCCTCACCCCTGAATGGGAGGCCTGACCTGGGACTCTGCATACACAAGGGGCTGCCCCTCTCTCCCCTTTAAGGGGTTTGGGCAGGGAAAGGCAAAGAAGCCTGTGCCCCCTTCTGGTGGATGTCAGCCTGCCCAACTGGAGCCTAGACCCTCTTCCAGAACAAGCTGCTCCGCATCTTTAGAATTACTGTCTGACTTCAGCCTGGAGCTGCCAGATCACGCAGCTGCTCTGCAGATGGTCCCCGACCTGCCACCTCCAGCCCCGGCCCCTCTCCAGGGCTGCGGGGGCCACCACCAGGGGGAAGTACTTCCGCCTCTGCTGCAGACATGGCTCCTGCATGTGCTCTGAGCGGGGACGTCCTCCACAGCATTCACCCATCAATACTTGACCAGGGGCCCCCCACATCTGGAACTTTGTAACACCTCCCATCTTTGAAGAATTTATTCCCTTCTGTTCTTCCTGTCATTTCATTAAGTGAAAATCTGGTGAAGAAGGGAAAATAACAGCATGCTTGATCTACCATTTTAAAACTGGAAACCCCCCAAACATCACATTGCTATTAAGTCTTTTCTCATCTATTAATTCCTTTAATAACTGACTCAATTGCTTTAATAACGCAGTACTCTTTCAAGGGACTCCCTAGATCAGAACTGAAACACTTTTTTTTTGGGCTCGTGGGATCTCAATTCCCTCACTGGGGACTGAACTGAGGCCATGGAAGTGAAAGCACAGAATTCTAACCACCATGCCACCAGGGAACTCCCTGAAATACTCTTAATTCTCTAAATCCTTTCAGCTATTCTGTATATTAGGTTCTTTCACTTGTTTATATTTTTGCCTGTTTTAGGAACACGTGCCAGGCTGTTTCTCTAACTTGTGAAAGTCCCTCGATGGCAAGGCTCAGAGATACCTCTGAGGCATCTTCCTTCCTCCACTGTCCCATTCCCAACAGAAGTGCTCATTAACGAAGCAAGGTACGCAGGAGGTAATACATACATACTGGATAAATAAAGGAGCAGGTATTCACCTAGCATTACTGTTTCCTTATGGACCGAGTAAAGGTTTCCTATACCCCAGACCCTAATTCAGAAAGCTCTGAGGGGACTTCTCTGGTGGTCCACTGGTTAAGAATCCACCTGTCATTGCAGGGGCAACGGGTTCGATCCCTGGTCCAGGAACTAAGATGTCACGAGCTGTGGAGCCATTAAGCCCACGCCCCACAACATCTGAGCCCACGTGCTTCAACTAGTAGGCCCACACCCCCTGGAGCCCGCGCTCTGCAACAGGAGAAGCCACCGTAGTGAGAAGCCCGTGCACTGCAGCTGGAGAGCAGGCCCGGCTTGTCACAACTAGAGAAAGCCCGTGTGCAGAAACGAAGACCCAGTGCAGCCCAATTGATTAATTTTAAAAAGTATATATAAAAAGAAAATCCTAAGAATTACAGAATAAGAACTACAGGAGCTCTTACAAAAATAGGAACAGAGATTTAGTCCAAAGCTTCAGAGGTAGGTCTCTGACATTATCATTTAGTTTTCTTCCCTACTTAACAGAAAGCCCAGTAGCTTCTAAGCAGAGGGTCTCTACTCAGAACTCATTTATGTCTTTATATTTGCTTCTTTCTCCTAATAAAATGATCAGAATGTAAAAACAAGTCTCCCAACAGAAAGAATCCTGTCAATGGACTCTCATGAACCTAAGTTCAGCCTCCATAAAGATCTGCACTCTAAACAAAGACAGGTGATTCACCTTCGAGCAGTGAGGCAGAGCTGACCTGGTTGAATTTTATTACCTCTCCTGCTTCATAGTTCTTAGCTGACTCACAGCTCAAACAGTTACATAATCAGAAGGTTTGGGGCTTACCTTTTTTGAAGCGAGCATCAAAGAAAAAAATCAAAAAATGTAAAATCTTTCTCCTAGGACGTTATCAAATTTATTGGATTTGGGATAAAAATCTGCTGTGGGTTGACAGATCCAAACAAATGGGGGTAAAAAGCTGAGCACAGAAATTGGGGCTAATCAGAGTATTCATTTCTTTTCATTTTGGCTTTTTCATTCCTAGCAGATATCACATAACCCTTCACTTATGCCAGCACATGGATTCATTTCTTGACTTTTGAGAGACAATATAAACCAGCCCCAGCTCTGACATATGTGGAAATTCCAAAACGTATATGCTCTGCCCTTAACCAGCAACATGGACACCGACACTCAAGACCCTGGCTTACAAATGCGACCTCCCTCTCTGTCAAAGCGCTTGGCTCCTGGTTTGCAAGAGTAACTCAAAGAGCCATAAACCTACCCCTCAGATTTTCCCTGGATATTGAGTAGGGCCCGATGGCTTCGTATACACTGGAACCGCTCATCTTTCCTGCTCACCAAGCCGTGCTTTAATGCCATGAATCTGACTTTTACTAAAGGCCGTTTTTAAGAAAGAAATACAAAATTCATAGGCACTCAGAACTGTTTGATGCAAAAAAACCATTGAGGACAGTATCCATTACATCATGTGGTGCTGCCCAGTAAGAAATTTCTTTCTCAACTGGTAAAAATCTGACCTGCTTGACGAGCTGGCCCGGTGCTTTTCTAATCTCAAAGTGTTTTCCCAAAGCCCTTATCAACATTACCTGACCCCGCAAACCTGCCTACCCCTAGGTCCCACGCTGCAGCTGTGTGGGCCATGGTGTCCATGTATGCACAGGTTTGTGTGTGTGTTTCTAAGAGGATTTGTATCTCTGTGTGTCTGTGTCTCTGGGTGTCTTCTGTGAGAATGCCAGTGGCCCCATTCTCCTTAGGAAAGGTACTATAATTTTAAGAAAAGCAAACTGTACTGGTGAAATTTAAATTTCACAGTCAGGGAAATGACAGAAAACCTAAATCAGCTTCCTGGAGGAGCTTTCCTGCTTAAGTTTTATATAATAAAGGAGTGAACTAGGCTCACACTCCAGGGTAACTTGCAGGTAAAGGGAGAGGGTAGTTTTTGTTTTTTAAAGGCTCCTGCTACCTGAGTTGTTTTTATCCCCTAAGCAATAAACGAATATTAGTCACTATTAATTATTATCCTTGAAAAGGAAAATTCGCTAGACCCTATCATCTGTTAAGGAGAGAAACTGTGTTCAATTAGCTGCTGCCTCAAATGCAAAGAGAAATAGAACAGGAAAAGGTTGGGGTCATCTTTGTCCCTGAGAGGATCCTATCGAGTGTGCGAACTGAAATTCTGTAGAAGAGGGGCCGTCTCCTACAGATAAAAACCAGTTTCTCTTAACACTAGGCTCTCCCCACTTTTATCCATTGCCATCTTCCCTAGCAAGGCGAAAAGAGGTGCAAAGCTGCAGAGAACAAAGTGGGTTTTGTGGTCAGGGGAGCCTGGTGCCAAATCCTGACAGTGCTGCCCATTAGTTTGGCATCTTGGACAAGTTACCTTGAAGTTTTCATTCCTAAAATAATAAAATTTATGGGATTAAAATATTTAATCATAACTCCCTACTGTTATTTAACAATGGGAGTGACTGTACAGTAACTTGTATGGCTCCTGTTTTTGGGAGAAGAGCTCTAACCATTGGTTCTAAGAACACAATTATATTATATATATATGTAATACTTTAAAATGATATATAAACTACACAAACACACACATACCCCCTTCTACGTGTCCAACAACCTGACAAACCTCTCTGCTGACAACCTCAGCTGTACGTCAAGGCTGTGTACTGTCACCCTGCTTATTTAACTTATATGCAGAGTACATCATGAGAAATGCTGGGCTGGAAGAAGCACAAGCTGGAATCTAGATGGGCGAGAGAGGTATCCTCAGATATGCAGATGACACCACCCTTATGGCAGAAAGCGAAGAGGAACTAAAGAGCCTCTTGATGAAAGTGAAAGAGGAGTGAAAAAGTTGGCTTAAAACTCAACATTCAGAAAACTAATTCGTGGCATCTGGTCCCATCACTACATGGCAAATAGATGGGGAAACAGTGGAAACAGTGACAGACTTTATTTTGGGGGGCTCCAAAATCACTGCAGATGGTGACTGCAGCCATGAAATTAAAAGATGCTTATTCCTTGGAAGAAAAGTTATGACCAACATAGACAGCATATTAAAAAGCAGAGACATTACCTTGCCAACAAAGGTCCATCTAGTCAAAGCTATGATTTTTCCAGTAGTCATGTATGGATGTGAGAGCTGGACTATGAAGAAAGCTGAGAGCTGAAGAATTGATTATTTTGAACTGTGGTGTTAGAGAAGACTCTTGAGAGTCCCTTGGACTGCAAGGAGATCCAACCAGTCCATCCTAAAGGAAATCAGTCCTGAATATTCATTGGAAGGATTGACGCTGAAGCTGAAATTCCAATGTCTTGGCCATTTGATGCGAAGAACATTGGAAAAGACCCTTATGCTGGGAAAGACTGAGGGCAGGAGAAGAAGGGGATGACAGAGGATGAGATGGTTAGATGGCATCACTGACTCAACGGACGTGAGTTTGAGTAAACTCCAGGAGGTGGTGATGGACAAGGAGGCCTAGTGTGCTGAGGTCTACGGGTCACAGAGAGTAGGACAGGACTGAGCAACTGAACTGAACTGACAACCTCGGGGACACAGAAGACACAGAGCATGGTGGTCCTGACCTTGGGCACTTCACTTCTACTGAGGAGACAAATACATACATGAAAACCCCGCGTTATGACTGAGAGACAGCCTACAGCAGAGCTTAGTGTACAGGACTGGGAGTCAGGACATCTGAGTCTATGACACACCCTTGCAAACAAGTCACTTCTCTGCAGGTCTCTGTTTCCCTGGTCGCAACGCGGCAGGGCTGCACTAGATGTCTTTTATTCAAGGTCCAAAACTCTTGATTTGTGATGCCAGTGAGGCCCCGAGAGCTGTGGGATGGGATGCTCTAGCACCAGGTGTGGGCGTTCTGTGCAGGAACTGGGCGGGATGTGAGCTTGGAGCTGAAGAACGGAAAGGACTTTGGGATACTGAGAGGGGGACCAAGGGCATAATGTTGAAGAGTGATCCAGAGCGGAAGGAACCAAGTACTTCATTTAAGGCCTGAGGAGGACTTCCCTGGTGTCCCGTGGTTAAGAATCCACCCGCCAACGCAGGGGACACAGGTTCCATCCCTGGCCCGAGAAAACTCCACATGCCTCAGAGTGTCAAGGCCCGCGCACCACAACTACCGAGCCGGTGCGCTGCAGTGAGAAGCCCCAAATGCAACAAACGGTGGCCCACTCACCAAAAGCAGAGAAAGCCCACGTGCAGAGCGATGAAGATCCAGCACAGTCAGAAATAAAATTTAAAAAATTTCATAAAGGCCTAATGAGGTCAATCTAGCTGGAAAGGTCTGTTGTCGGAGACCAGGCGGCAAGGAGAGGTGAGACCCCCAAAGGGTTTGGGGAACAGAAAAAGGAGCCTGATTCTATGCTGGAGGCAGAGGGAACAATCAGAAATGTCTGAGTAGGTGTAACTTAGACGGAATCCCACTTCCCTGTCCCCATGTCTTCAGGCTTCCCTGTTCCCGAGGAGGGCACGATACTGGAAACATACTTTATCCCTTCTTATAATTCCTCTCACTTGCCTGACCTTCTCTGATGGGCACCTAAGGGACTGGAGAGACTGAGAGGAGGAATAAAGCATCCACTGCCCAGAGGCCTCCCTCTGCAGGGCCGCGCCTGCAGTGCTGGTGGGTGAACTCGACCGAGGGCGTAACAGGAAGCCCGATTCTGGCCGCAAGCCATTGCAAGTGTTTCAAGTCGGCCCATCAGTCGTAGAGCTGCTAACTCCACCTCCATCTCGGTGGACCGGTTCCCAGCTGATCTGGAATGGAGAGAGGGAAGAGGGGGCTTGACTGACCACCACCACCAGCTACAAACATAAAAAATGAGGTAACAGCGGGGCTTCAGAAAGATGAGCTAGGCGGCAGCTGGCAAGATGGACTGAAGGAAGAAAAGACCGGAAGCCCTTAAATCAGCTGTGAAGCTCCTCCAACAATCCAAATGTCCCTTGAATCATCTGTAACTGAGGAGTGCGATCCAGGGGCTAATCAATAAAGGCTCAAATCAAAACATGTACTTAAGCCAATCTGCCAGAGAGTAAATCAGAGAACACAAAACATATGACTTAATTATCAACATTTTTTTTTAATCAATTAATGTCCTTTCAGAACTAGAGCTGCCTCTGCTGACTAGTGGCATCGTGAGTAAAAGGAGCCGAAGCAGCTTTATAAATATAAAAAAGACAGAAAGGCTCAACAGTCCTGAACCGGACCTGGGCTACATGGAGGAGTTCCGTGATATCCACTGGTCAATCTTCCACTGCTCCCGTACCAAGGGAGGTGGAAAGCCTCCTGGATCTTGTGTACATTTCTAAAGGGATAACCAGCCCAACTTGTCAGCATTTTCTCAGAAGGTATCTCCTGGATTTCTAAACCTCAAGAGCATCTGCTGTTTTCTCAGTTAGCAAACTCACAAGCACTTATCCAACTCATGTATATTTTATATAGCCTCATTAGGTAAAAATCAATTCCCTTAACATTGCTATGCATACATCTGACACCCAACCTTGCTTTGTCTTCCCTGATGGCTCAGTGGTAAACAATCTTCCTGCAACGTAGGAGATGCAGGTTTGATCCCTGGGGCGGGAAGATTCCCCGGAAGAGGAAATGGCAGCCCACTCCAGTATTCTGGCCTGGGAAATCCCATGGACAGAAGAGCCTGGCGGACTTATGGTTCAAAGAGTCCCAAAGAGTAGGACATGACTTATCACACATCCTGCTTTGTGAAATGCCTCCCCCTCGTTGCCCCAAACGGAATCTATGACAATGTCTATATACTTGTTGCCTTGTCTCACAAAGAGTAAACATGAATTCCTTTAAGAAGTTGATAAAATTACAAGCACCAGAGACCAGTGACTAAAGTGAGCCTGATGCCTCTGACTTTCTATTACCTTCTAAACACAAACCAAACTCCTTATTAGAGCTCTCAGACCCTCCCACCCTGATGGCCTTAATTCTAAAACATCACCCTGGAGGATTCTTTGCTGCTTCCTCTAATAACCAAACTCAGTCACACCACTGGCTCATGTCTGAGTCTCCCTCTTCACAAGTAGCTACCCTGCAGAACCATTTCAGCTTCTCCAAAATAATCTGGAAGTTACTGGCAGAAGATAGAAACTCAACTCGGATACCCCCGCCACAAGCCACTCCACCCACATCAGAGATGAGCCTAGGTTCACTGAGAAAGTGGCTCAATGGACTTCTGAGGTAGCTCAGTGGTAAAAAATCCGCCTGCCGATGCAGGAGACTCGGGTTTGATCCCGGGATTGGGAAGATTCCTTGGAGGAGGAAATGGCAACCCATTTTAGTATTCTTGCCTGGGAAATCCCATGGACAGAGGAACCTGATGGGCTGCAGTACACAAGGTCGCAAAGAGTCAGACATAACTGTGCACACACACAAGTTGCTCATTAGTCAGACTCCTGATTTTACTGACTTCTCTTGACCTTCTGAGGAAGTTAGTTTATGTCCATTTGCTGTGAACTACATTCCTGGGATCCCACCCAAGCCTCTGTGATAAACAAAAGGTAAAATCCCCTGCCAGGGAGAAGAGAGTACATATTATAAGGCAGCTTTAACTTGGATTAGACAATTACCCATCTGGTCCCAACAGACTGTCCTTCTGAAAATGAACCGAACCATAAAATAAATTCTGAGTTGTGGTACAAGGCATTCTAAAATGCTTTCTCTCTTTAAAACTAACGTCCTCTCTGCCTGACCCTATACAGGACTGATGCCCCCATTAGCTTACATCCTGTTAGCAACTGAATCAATTTCTGCACCTTTAATGGGTGCTCCCCGTCTATACTCTGCCTCGGCACTTAGAACTTAAATTCCCCTTAAATATAGAGGAGTTTTGTATGACCTCAGAAAGTTTAAATGTTTTCCACCAAGAATTTAGAAAGAGAACAAAAGACATCACATTTGCATGCACGTGTGCTCAGTCGCTCAATTGTGTCTGACTCTTTGTGACTCCAGGGACTGCAGCCTACCAGGCTCCTCTGTCCATGGGATTCTCCAGGCAAGAATACTGGAATGGGTTGCCATGCCCTCCTCTAGGAGACCTTCCTGACCCAGGAATCAAAGTCATGTCTCCTGCACTGCAGGAGGATTCTTTACCCAGTGAGCCCCCTGGGAAGCGCACTTTTGTACAGCGATGACAAATATTTAGCTCCCTGAATAAAGAGTATGTTTGGATCCTGACAGGATCTCTAGCCAGGGCCCCCTGCGGTCACCTCCAACAGCCAATGTGTCCCCACGCCCTCTTTTCTCTAGACGGGTCTCTACATGGGTCCCTGTGGTCTGTCTCCTCTGGTCTCCCTGACTCACCATTTTCTGAGCACCTGCTGACATGTCAGGCACTGCGTTAGATGCCGAATGAGAGACGCGGACCAGGGAGGCGCCAGCACTAGACGGCTGGCAGCCAGGGGGTCTAGGCAGTCCTCTGTCTGGAGCTCTGCACACATCCCTGGCTCTCCCAGACCCCCAGCACCGACCCGGGGTCTGTGCACGCCTCACCCCCGACAGCTGCCCCTCTGCTGTCTACATGGCTGCTGCTTCCCGAATCACTGCCCACCCCATACACACCTGTGACGTCCCTTCCCCAACACCCTGCGTGTGCTCACATACTTTAATTCTTCTTAATCCAAAAGGAATGGCAAGAAATGGCAGGCACGGTATTAATTAAGGCTATCTTTCTCTCCTCAGGAGGTGAGGAGGTGGGTTTACTTTGGCTCAAAGTGGGGAAGCTCTGTCCAGGGGCTACAGCCTGGCCATGGCCAGCTGGGCTGTGGACGCAGAGCCCAGGGCTGGGGGCGGGAAGAAGGGGACGCACCTGGCCTTCCTGGACTTGGTCCTGGCTGCAGCGTCAGGGCCGCCCCTCTTCTCTTTGGCCTCCCTGGGGCCCGAGGCCTCGCGGGGCTTCCGCGTCTTCTTGGTGCCGTCCTTCTGCTTGGGCTCCCTGGGCTCCTTGGCCTTCCTGGGCTCCTTGGCCTTCCTGGGCTCCTTCAGCTCTCTGGGCTCACGCTTCCTCTTTGGCTTAGGCTCCCTGTCCTTGCTTCCCTTTGCTGCCCCTTCGTGCTCCCCTGGATCCTTTTTCTTGCGTTTCTTCTTCACGCCCGTGCCTCCTCCACCACTGTCCTCCATACCGTTATGGGACGCCGTTTTCCTGGGGAAAAGGGGCCCAGCCTCCTCTTCAACGTCGTACAGCTCCTTTGGGGCTGGACAGTGACTGGCAACATCTTCGATTTTCTCCTCCTGGTCAGTGCTGTGGTCAAATGGGGAGGGGGATGTATAGTCAAAATTGACAGAGGCATCAGACATTGGGGAGTGATTCGGAACTTTTAGACTTGACAACTGCAAGAAACAGAGAAAGAGACAAGCATGTTATTCTTCCACTGCAAGCTTCACACAAACAGTGACGTCAACTGTGAATGCATGGATCTGTTCGGCATCTCCTGAGTGCCTAAAACGTGGCAGTTCCTCCTCTGCTCAGCCATGGGCATATAGCGGCAAACAGGACGCTTTATTGAAAATATCTGCCTCTGCTTGTGTGGAGCAAGGTCCTGGTGGACCAAGTTGGTGTTAGTATATTATGTAGGAAATGTGTATGCCAAGATCTGAAGGCTTTCCATGTTTTACAGAAATCTGAAACACCTTTTTCAACTCCAAGTCTAGAACCGCCAACAACAGTGGTCTCCCACAAAATACCTGTAGATGCCACTGTGCTTATTCGCTCAGTTGTGTCTGACTCTTTGTGACCCTACGGACTGAAACCCGCCAGGCTCCACTATCCATGGGGATTCTCCAGGCCAGAATATTGGAGAGGGTTGCCATGCCCTCCTCCAGGGGATCTTCCCAACCCAGGGATCAAACTCAGGTCTCCAACACTGCAGGCGGATTCTTTATCGTCTGAGTCACCAGGGAAGCCATAGAAGCCACTAGCGGACGCAAAACCTGGGCACACTGCTCCAACCCAGAGTGGCATTTATCATGCTAACACACAAAGTTACTGGCCAAGTGTGCTCCACGATAAAGCTGATGTCAGCAGGGTGATAAGGATATAGGGTCAAGCTCAATGTGTGAGATTTATTTCCCCCAGTCTTCGCTCTCACGTATCATCAAGCAGCATCAACATTCAGCTGGTTTGATTTTCGAACAAGAACACCTGGTCACTCAAAACTGCACCTTTTCTTTTTAACTAAAAACAGTGTTCTGTATGATCATCTAACCTTGTCACCAGACTCAGCACCAGATAACCTCTGAAAGTCACACAGTCATGTCCGACTCTCTGTGACCCCATGGACTATACAGTCCATGTAATTCTCCAGGCCAGAATACTGGAGTGAGTAACCTTTCCCTTCTCCAGACAATCTTCCCAACCCAGAGAACGAACCCAGGTCTCCAGCACTGCAGGCGGATTCTTTACCAGCTGAGCCACAAGGGAGTAGCCTATCCCTTCTCCAGGGGATCTTCCAGACCCAGGAATCGAACCCAGGTCTCCCGCATTGCAGGCAGATTCTGACCCACCAGGGAAGCCCGCCAAAGATAACCTTTGGCCACTCACAAAAAAGCCAGTAACTGTACAGGAGCGTGCTTTACTGTAACAGATGCCTTTAGAAAGTAAGTGTCACAGGTGCTGAAGGCAGCCCTAAAAGGGACATTTCAAAGCCGATTTGGAGCACTGCCAAATAAACGTGCAGCCTCCTAACACCTAACACTGCTTTTAAGGAGACATCCCTTTGGAAGCAGAAGTTATGTCTCATATTTTCAGGAGTGGTGTCACAGAGAACATCTGTCATTTCATAACCACGCTAAGGTTGCCAGTAATCTGACAATACACGGGTGCTAGTTTCCGGAAATAAAGAAGTAACTTACGGAGGACCTGGAAGAGACCAGCAGGCCTTCTAGGACGGTTACACCACTGGATGATGGCTTAGCATCGGCCCCACTTGTGAGTCGCCTGCTCTCTTAACAGGAGGCCTGGCCTGTGCCGAGGGCACAGACACTTGCCAGGTGGTGCGGTTTCCCTCTGGCCTTCTGGTCACCCCGCCTCTGCTCAGACTTCCTGGCCCACCCTGGGAGTGATGGGGTGCAAAGCCCAGCTGCTTATTTCCCTTTCGTTCTTCCCAACTCCCTTTCTTAGCCTGATATTCCCAAACACAACACTGAGAATCCCAGGAGATGATGATGAAAGCAAAGGAGGATTCTTCTGGATTTTTATCATAAACACAGTTCGGGGTCATAAACAAGCCTAAATCTGGAGGGAACTGGTCATTCTGGCAGGACTCACTACTTGGGGGGTGAGGCTGGGGGGACAATTCAGTGTCACTACCTCACTGCTGATTCAGTATTTAAGATGGTTTAGGAAAAAGAAGAGCTAAGTAAACTTCAAAGAAATTTAAATCAATCAACTGTAAGAAAGTGATTTAGATGGTAAAGTTTATGTGTTTTCCATCACAATAAAAAGACAAAAAAAAGTAGGGAGGGAGGGAGAAAGTGAAAGAAAGAAAGAAAAGACAGCAAGAAACTCAATGGGTAACACACCCAGTTAAGGCTGGGATCCTGTGAGCACCTTATCATCCCTGGGATGTTACTAAATTCTGTGCCCGGGACACTCGGCCCTCAGGGAACAAGCTTTTGCTTAGCACGCAAGGGTGGACACACTGAAAAAGGCAGAGACACCCAGGTGTTTATTCAAAGAGACTAAAAGATAACACATTGAAGACCTAATTCTACCAAGGCAGTTCTCTGAAGCTCAAAGTGAGACCCTCTCCTCAGTTCATACCTCATGTTAAGGTCTCTCTTTTGGGGGCTCTCCAGAAAGCTGAGCAGGTAGCTCAGGCAGGTGTGGTGGTACCTAGGTATTCAATCACTAGGCTGTAACAGTAACAGCAGCCAGAGCTACTGAACACACATCAAATGGAGACATTCAGAACTACGCAAAGCATGTTTCATGACATCGCCAATCTTTTTCAACAACCCTGCAGGCTTCTTAGCACAATGATGTCTATTTTGTATAAGGGGAAAGGGAGGATTACTAATTGATGCTAAGTAACGTGCCCAAGGCCATACAACTAATGGCCAAAGGAGCCGGGATTGGAACTCTCTAGCCAAAAGCTAATGTTGGTTTCACTGAGCATTTGACGACACCCCAGGGAAACAGACCACCAGACAAGCATTAACTACACTCGGTCAGAAACCCTAAATGTGACAGTGTACTCAATCGCTTTGGGAGAAGATCAGGTTCTTTATAAAACTAAACACATACTTACCTGATGTCCTAGCAATCCCATTCCCAGGAATCCTACAGAGTTGTCTAGTCCACCTCTCACTTTACAGATAAAATACTCTGTCTTGAGATTTAGAGTTGTTATTTAGTTGCTAAGTCTGTGTCCAACTCTTCTGTGACCCCATGGACTATAGCCCTCCAGACTTCTTTGTCCATGGGATTTCGCAGGCAAGAATACTGGAGCGGGTTGCCATTTCCTCCTCCAGATCTTCCCAACCCAAGAACTGAACCTGTGTCTCCTGTACTGGCAGGTGAATTCTTACTAATTCTTTACCGCTGAGCTACCAGAGAGAAAAGGCAGTTTGTCAAGATATTTTCCTAGGAAGTGGCACAGCTGGGACATCCTGGAGGGAGAAGGGAAACCCAAGCAAGACATGAGCACAATCAACCAGTGTTTAAAAGGCAGAAGTATCCCAAAAGGCAGGTATTAGTAAGCAAAAATATAAAATTTTAATCTTGCAAGTCAATAATTCCTCAGAAAAAAAAATTTTTTTTTTCAAGAGACCTTGTTGGGAGCCTGGAAAAGATATCTGCTGAGGATTAAAAATATAAGACAAAAAATATTTCTTCCATGTATCTCAAGGTCAGCTGGAGGGTGGGGAGGGGAGGGAGGCAAAAGAGTATAAATGAAGTCTCTGTTTCAGCTTCCACCAAGAAGGGCACTAAATTACCCCTTTTGAAAATGGCCTTAAAAGGGACAGACGGCAGATGACCGACTGCAGGAATAGTATCATTTTATATTACACTGACAGCTTAACCAGAATCACGCATCTAGGGAGGCCAGAATGAAGCTGAGAGAGATGGATAAAACACACATCAATGTTAACTCCTAAACCACACTGATAGTAATAAAACATATTTCTTGGGCTCAAAATGAACAATCTACAATATTCCTGGAAAAGACACTTAAAAGATCTGAATCTAGATAAACAGGTTCCCAGACAGACATCCAAGGACAAATCTGGGTTGTTCCCCTGAAGAATCAGGCAAGTCCTTGAAAGTCAAAACAGACTCTAAGAAAATCATCCATGTTACACAATGGAGAGACCCTGAAAAAACTGTGCTAAGTGAAAGAAGTCAGGCACCTTGAAGACCATATATTGTCTCATTTCACTTACATCTCACGCCCAACACAGGCAAGTCCATAGAGACATAAAGGGAGGTATATGGAGTTGCCAGGGGTTGAGGAAAGAAAAAGTAGTGTCTGCGATAGGCTTAAGGTTCTTTTGGGGGTGATGAAAATGTTCTAGAATCAGATAATGGTGAGCTTTACACAATCCTGTGAATAGACTAAAACCATTGAATTACATATTTTAAATATGGAATTTATAGAATGTGAATTATATCTCACTTAAAAAAAATTCAATATAAGAATATACTGACAAGGGTCCTCTCTCTTACGTTGCTAACAGGAGTATCAGTGTTTTTTTTTGGCTGCAACACATAGCATGTGGGATCTTAGTTTCCTGACCAGGGATTGAACCCATGCTCCCTTACAGTGGCAGCATGGAGTCTTAACCACTGCATCACCAAGGAAGTCCCCAGTGTTAACTAGTGAAAGCCTTTTTGCAGGGGAGAGTAGCAAAAACACTAAAATTTTAATCATGGATATGCTTTTAAGTGAGCAATTTCTCTTTGAGAACATAAACTAAGGGAAACATTTAGAAACTCCAAAGTTTATATGTAAGAACACCTGATACAGAATTGTTTTTTAATAGAGTAAAAATAAATATCCTATTTAAAAGTAAACACAGGGAACTCCCTGGTAGTCCAGTGGCTGGAACTCAGCGCTGTCACTGCCAGACTGCTTGGGTTCAGTCCCTGGTAGGGGATCAAGCCCTCACACACCACGCAGCATGGCCAAGTGAATACACAGAACATAAATATCTTATTTGTCAATCTTTAGGAAAACGCTTAAATTAATAGCACATCCACATAGAATAACACTACACAGCCATTATTAAACAAAGTTTTAGCTGACATTTTAAAATTTAAAGTTTAAAAGTTAAAGTTTTTTAGCTGACATTTAAAGTTTTAGCTGACATGTGGGAAAATAAAAACATATATATGTATATACATAAAATCTAATTTTTTAAAATAAGACATCACCACTAGCTTTTTAAAATACATTTTAGGATACATACCATCATTATGTTTGGGAGATAAGACTGTGGGCAAGTTTCACTTCTTTTTCCCAAAACTTTCCCCAAGTTATTACCTGTTTGTCTTTAATTGTTTCCCATGATTAGAAGCTTTATAAGACAGTGACTTTGTGGTGTTCCCCAATATTTTTGTGGCTTATAGTAAAACTCAGTCATGTGGTTATTGGGTGAAATGAGTATTTTCAATTTGAGAAAAAGAAAAAAGTCTACAAAATTGTACATGAAAGCAAAAATGACAATACCTGTGTACAGAAGAAAGAAAATAAACAAAATGTGAACAGTCATTTGAGGCTGTGTAAATTTTTTTTCTTTTTTAATACATAGACATCTAGATTTTCAATAATGAGAATAATACTTTCATGATATTTTCACAGATAAACTTTTCACACGGATGTTTAGCAGAAAAATTTTAAAGACTTGAATGCTAAACAGGAAAAACTGTTTGCCAGACAATTCATGCTCCTCCAAGTCATCACGCTTCAGGAATCGAAGGGAGACTACGAGAGGTGCCAGCTCACGATGACATGTGACTGGGCGCAGGGCATAGTGCCCTCTTCACTGGGGCCGGGCAGGCCCCCGCACACCCTTCACCCAAAAGCACTTCCTCCGGCTTCCACCCGGTGCTGAGCGGCCCCGTGGGGCCCTGCTGTCAGTCTGCTTCAGGGCCGCCCACATTCCCCAGAGAGAAGAAGGTGTTCTGTGTGGTGCTGTTTAGCCGACTCTTTTGCAACCCCATGGACTGCAGTGTACCAGGCTGCTCCGTCCACAGGATTTTCCAGGCAAGAATACTGGAGTGGGTTGCCATTTCCTTCTCCAGGAGATCTTCCCCACCCAGGGATCGAACCCGCATCTCCTGCACTGGCAGGTAGGAGTCTTTACCACCGAGCCACCAGGGAAGCCCATGCTCTATGTGCAGATTTACTTAATCTAAAGAAATCAGTTAAATATAAAATTAAGCAGAAAAGCTTAACTAAGTTTGAGACCTGTCTTTTTTAAGTCCAAATAACAAAGGGTCTGTGGACATTTCAGGTGGCAAACCTACTTCCCAATTAAAATTAGAATTGTCTTATATTTTTGCCTTCTCTTTCATCTGAAAGAGTATTTCTCATAGTTACCTGACTGTGGAATACAGTAAAGACAGAAAACCCCACATTTCCTTGCCTTTTTATACTGCAGTTGCACTGGGACGCTCATCATCAGCACAAAGATTTGTGCTGAGATGGCAAGACTCATCTGAGGAGGGAGAATGTCAGTGAGTGTGTGTGTGTGTGTGTGTGTCCCCTCTGTGTTGAGTTTTTTCCCTGCATTCAGCATATTCATCTGAGGAGAGAGAGTATCAGAGAAACTGAGTGAGTGAGTGGGTGTGTACGTGTCACAGAGAGAGAGAGAGAGTGTGTGTGTGTGTGTGTGTGTCCCCTTTGTGTTCTGTGTTTTACCCCTGCATTCAGCATGTTCAATCCTTCTGCACCTAAGAGTCCTGTGCTCTGGGCGGTAAAGCAGCCATTCCAATCCTGTGTCTCTTCTACCACAGTCACAGCTGGTCAGCGCCAGGGGAAGAGCTCAGTTTCAGGGATCTAAGGTGGAAACCTTAGGTATGTAAGGTAGACGAAGGTGTCCAGGAGGCTCTTGGATATACTTTCCAAGGGAAATGTCCAGAAGAGTACATTGGACTGCCCAGGAAGAATGGGTAGAGAGAGAAGAGGGAACAGGGCCTAACCTGAGGAACACCAATGCTTACGGTTCCCAGAGGGGGAAGAACCTACACATCGTGTGGGAAGGAGCATCATCAGGTCAGTGATGTAGCGGGGAAAAGGGCAAGAAAGTGCGGCTTCACAGATACCCAAGGATGAGCGCATTTTATGACAGATGCTCACAGGTGTCAAATGCTGCTGAGGAGCAGGTAAGCTAAGAACTGAAGAGTGATCAACACATCTGGTGATGTCATTTCTACAAAACACATCCACCCCAAAATCCTTGAACCTGGTCATTCCCGGTCCCCATCTCTATTTCCACATTAAAACAGGGTACAGGGTGGTGTTGGGTTTTTATCTGACAATGTTCCAGGAATCTTAGAAAGTCAACATCTCTAAATATATCTTTAGGTGAAGTCAACCTAAACCTTGTCAATTCCAGGCAGTAACAAAAATGGGGCGAGGGAGCAGGCAGATTATCAAATGTAGATGCTAAGAAGAAAAGAGCAAGAGAGAGGGAAATTATTTGATAAGTGCCTATTTGTTAACAAGTGTTGTTTCTAGAAACTACGAGTTTTATTTTCAAACAACTATGGCCCTAATGGAAAAACCAAAAGTTCAAAGTGATTCAATTCTCTAAATCTGTCAAAGAAGAATGATGTTTGCTTCATCCAAGGCTAGGGGAGGCCTCTTCTAGAATGTTTCTGCGGCATCTTCTAAACTAAGTAGGTCAACAAATACAGAAAAATAAGACTAATTTCCTTCATTTTTCTTCCTGGCCCATCTGGAATTTCACTGTAGGCTTGGGCTACCAGGGCCTCTGAGCCCAGAACTTCAGCAAACCCTGGCCAACTGCACTGCCACACACCAAAGCCCAGAAAGAGCAGGGCCTAGAGTCAGGAACACTGCATGTGCGGACAGGAATGGTGCTTTTCATACACCCTAGTCACAGCTACTCCGAGTATTCAGCACTGTTTTGATATCTGAAGGACAAAATAGACGCCAGCAATGATCATAATAATACCTGATTTTACTAAGGACTGAGTATTCTTGAACAGATTATGTCTTTAAACAGCTCTAAGAGGAAGTATATTATGGTTCCAACTACAACTTCATTTTCTAGAGAAGCTCAGAGAGGTTAATAACTCGCCCAAAGTCACACAGCTCGTGAGCAGTAGACTTGCCATTTGAGATCAGATTTGATGCTTGGTTTTAAGAGCCACTGCTCTTGACTCCTCCACGATGCTGCCTCATGCTGTGGATACACCAAACTTAGAATCAGAATTAGCAAGACTCTCTAAGCACCTCAGCCTTCCCTGGTGGCTCAGATGGTAAAACATCTGACTACAATGCGGGAGACCCAGGTTCGATCCCTGGGTTGGGAAGATTCTCTGGAGAAGGAAATGGCACCCCACTCCAGTACTCTTGCCTGGAAAATCCCATGGATGGAGGAGCATGGTAGGCTACAGTCCATGGGGTCGCAAAGAGTCGGACACGACTGAGCGACTTCACTTTCACTTTCTAAGCACCTCTACTTTATCTCCATCATCCACTGCCCAGCACCACTGTATCTCCCTAACCTTTCCCCAGAAAACCATTAACCCTTTCCTCTTCTATCCATCTCTCTACAAATCCATTTGTTTCCCAGAACAGAATGGGAGAATACACGAAGAATCAATCAATCTAGCAGAACGCTGAAGATTAAATAAGTGACCTCAGACTTTTCAAAACTACCCAGAAGGACCCCAAGATAAGGGTTGACAGCTACCAGAAGGCCTGCAACCACCATCCTAAGGATGTATCTTGTTAGCACTGGGTACTGCATTTCCTTTTCCCTCCACAAATGAGAACTTTTGATCTTTGGTCACTAAGTGTTATATAGTTTCTCCAAACTTCCAAGATTTCTCCAAAACTGTATCAGTGGTAAAAGGATGAGCTAATTAAGAAACCAGACAGTGAGTTAATGAGAAGACTATAAACTGTATCAACAGTGGAAAGAAGTTCACTGCTGTTACTTCTGCTTCCCTTCATAATGCTTAGAATACCAGCTTTGGGCTAGTTTTTCCCGAGAGTGGATCCCAGTTAAACAGAGGAAGGCAATTCTCTGCAGCTATATCCACACTTGTCAAATGTCACAGATCCTAGATCTTTTGTCGCCACTTTGATGTTGGCCCAAGGCCTCGTTACCAGAGCTCCCCAGACTCCTCTGGCCAGGAAAGGAGACGAGGCAATGCTATTCGCTGTTGAAACGTGGTAGTCTTTCTTCCAGGGTTTCCTACATGTAAATAGGTTCAGCGTCACTTATTCGTAGAATTTAAAACTCAGCAGCTTATTTCTGTTTTTAAAAAGTTCCTTTGTGTCTGTCTCAGCTAGTGACATACTGAGTGACATCGGTAACATGAGCTGAAAGAACCACTATGTAATATATAATTATATATTTTAATTAAAAATTGTATCTGTTTAAAATACTTTTTATTTTGGTACCAACAGATAAATGCCATACACGGTAAACCCTAGGATTCTAGTGAGGATGGACCTCGGAGGCCATCTAGCCCAGGCTCCCATCTCCTGGCCTGACACCCAAGTAAACGGCTCTCCAGCCTCTCCAGAGGCAGGGAGCTTACTGCCCACAAGGCACAGGACACGGCTGAGCAGCTCAACTTCTCAGGACGGTCTTCTTCAGCTGGAGCTATCCCCTGCTCACCTGTAACTCTCCACATGTGTCCATACTCATCCTCAGACGAGACAGACAGATACAGTTAACCTCTTCTCCACAAGATCCTTCTAAATCATCCCTTCTTCAGGCTCCATCATCTTAGTCTCGCCTATCATACCTCACGCAGTCAGTGTTCCTGTACAGTCACTTTGCTCTGACCTCTCAAGTATATGTTTCAGAGCACAAAATGAATTAGGGCAGTAACAAAAGTAAAAATATGCTAAGGTATGTCCAAAGACCAGTTTGCGAGCCTGTGGATTGCTTTGGTGGGAAGGTTTTTTTTATTTTCATGCTTGGCAGCATCTTGCAGTTCAGGCATCTGTATGGACTATCACCAGTACCTGGAAGAGAAGCAGCAGCAACTGCTCCACTTAATTAACTTTCTTCTCTACCCCACCTAACTTCTAAGTAAGAACCCTGCACTATGCCTCAACACTGACTATGAGGTCTAAATGAAAACCCATCTCACTGAAGCTACGTAATAGCCAGCTGACATATCAAAGGTATTAATGTGACTTTGAAAATTCATGTTGGAATAATTTTGATAAAGAACGTTTTTTTTGTTTGTTTTGGCCACCTGATGTGAAGAACTGACTCACTGGAAAGACCGTGATGCTCGGGAAGACTGATGGCAGGAGGAGAAGGGGACGACAGAGGATGAGATGGTTGGATGGCATCACCGACTTGACGGACATGAGACTAAGCAAGCTCCAGGAGCTGGTGACAGACAAGGAAACTTGGCGTGCTGCAGTCCACAGGGTCGCAAAGACTGAGCGACTGAACTGAACTGTTTTTTACTGACATGAAAGCTTACTTTAAATAGTGTTTAAAAAATTAAATATGCAGATTGTTTTATAAAAGAATTATAAATCTGTCCATGTATCATAAATGACAATAGTTTGAGGGTTTGGGGTTCTCTTCAAGTAATATGTTCTTTTGAACAGCAGCATAATATTCCACTGGCCCTGGCTATAATGTAAACACAGACCTACCTCACAGATACTGCAGGATCAGTTCCAGACCACCACATAAAACAAGTATCATAGTGAAGTGAATCACACAGAGTTTTTGGCTTCCTAGTGCATATAAAAGTTATGTTAACAGTATACTGAAGTCTATTAAAATAATATGCAATAGCATTAATTTAAAAACATTTTATTGCTAAAAAAAGTGCTAACCATCACCTGAGCCTTCAGCAAGTCATGTTCTTTTTGCTGATAAAGGGTCTTGCCTCGATGTTGATGCTGTTGACTGACTGGGGTGGCTGTGGCAGTTTACTAATATAAGGCAACAGTGAGGCTTACCACGTCGATGGAGTCTTCCCTTCACAGTCTTCTGTACCTGCAGTGCTGTCTGGCAGTGTTTTACCCACAGTACAACTTTTAAAATTGGAATCAATCCTCTCAAGCCCTGCTGCTGTTTTATCAACTAAGTTCGTGCAATATTCTAAATCCTTTGTTGCCATTTCAACAATCGTCAAATCTTCTTCACCAGGACCAGTTTCCACCTCAAGAAATCACTTTCTTTGCTCATCATAAGAAGCAACTCCTGATTTGTTCAGTTTTATCGTGAGATTGCAGCAATTTAGTCCCATCTTCAGGCTCCACTTCTAGTTCTCCACCAGTTACAGTTATTTCTTCCACTGAAGTCTTGAACCCCTCAAAGTCACCCATGAAGGTTGGAATCAAGTTCTCCTAAATCCCTGTTAATGTTGACATTTTGACCTCTTCCTGTGAATCACAAATGTTCTTCACAGCATCTAGAATGGTGAATCCTTTCCAGAAGGCTTTCAATTTTCTTTGTCCAGATCCATCAGAGGAATCACTATAGATAGAAGCTATGGCCTTACAAAATACATGTCCTAAATAGTAAGATTTGAAAGTCAAATTACTTCTTGATCCAAAGGCTGCAGAATGGATGCTGTGTTAGCAGACATGAAAACACAATTAATCTTGCAGTACAACTCCATCAGAGCTCTTGAGTGACCATGGGCGCTGTCAACGAGCAGTCATTTTTTTCTGAGCAGCAGGACTCAACAGTAAACGATGCTGTAAACACGTGCTATCATCCAGGCTCTAATTTTCGTTTAGAGACTACAGGCAGAGGAGATTTAGCTCAATTTTTAAGGGCCCTAGTAGTTTCAGGATGGCACATGAGCACTGGTTCAACTTCAAGTCACCAGCTCAATTAGCCCCTAACAAGAGGGTCAGCCTGTCTTTTGAAGCTTTGAAGACAGGCACTGACTTCTCCTCTCTAGCAATCAAAGTCCTAAATGGCATCTTCTTCCAATGAAGGCTGTTTTGTCTAAACTGAAAATCTGTTGTGTAGCGTAGTCACCTTCACGGATCACATGCGCTAGATCTTCTGCATAACCTGCTGCAGCTTCTACATCTGCACTTGCTGCTTCACCTTGCATTCTTATTTATGGAGATGGCTTTTCTCCTTAAACCTCATGAGCCAACCTCTGCTAGCTTTATACTTTTCTTGGGCACTTGCCTCACCTCTGTCAGCCTTCACAGAATTGAAGAGAGTTAGGGCTTTGCTGTGGACGAGGCTCTGACTCAGGGGAATGCTGTGGTTTGCTTGACCTTCCACCTAGACCACTAAAACTTCCTCCACATCAGCTATAAGCCTGCTGTGCGCTCTCATCATTGATGTGTTCACTGGAGTGGTACCTTTAATTTCCTTCAAGAACTCTTCCTTTACATTCACAGCTTGGCTAACTTAAGCACAAGAGGCCTTGACTTTAGCCTGTCTCTACTTCCCATGTGCCTGCTTCACTAAACTTAATCACCTTTAGCTTTTGATTGAAAATGAAAGCCAAGCAACTCTTCCTTTCACCCGAACACCTAGAGGCCATTGTAGGGTTATTACGTGGCCTAATTTCCATATTGCTGTGTCTTGAGGAATGGCTGTTTCTTGGGCTCAGAAGCCAGAGAAGGTGAACGGTGGAGGAACAGCCAGTCAGTGGAGCAGTGAGCACACACACATTTATCCATGAAGTTCTGTGTCTCACAGGGGTGCAGTTCCTGGCACCCCAAAACCATTACAACAGTAACACCAGAGATCACGGATCTCAGATCACCGTAACAAATAAAATAGCAATGAAAAGGTCTGAAATATTGACAGAATTACCAAAAGGTGACACCGAGACGTGAAATGAGCACATGCTATTGGGAAAATGGCTCTGTTAGACTTGCTCAAGGCAGGGGTGCCACAAACCTTCCATTAAAAAAAAAAAGAAAGTAGTATCTGTGACAGTAAAATGAAGCCTTCCTGTAGTCCCCTTTTTAATGAACGCGTAAGTTCTTTTCCATTTTTGCTCTTATAAACAAAGCAGCCATGAAGCTGTACATGCAGTTTTGCACACTTGTCTGAGTATATCCATAGCAGAAAATTCTGGCAGATGGAACTGCATGTTCTGCAGTGTTTGTCTGCTAACTTTTGACTCTAAAGAGCTAGGACAGGAAGAAATCGGGAGTGTAGACAGCCGTTAGACAGCAGATGAGTCAATTATTTCCTAGAACAGGCTGTTTTAGTTTGGTTTCACAAGGACCTATCTGCTGGAGACAGAACAGAGGGTCGTCCTTGGAACCGCATCCCTAGACCACCCTGTATTTGACTACTGAGTGCTCTGTAGAAGCGGAGAGGGAAGTAGGTGGTCCCACTCAACCTCTGTGCACGGGTTCCAGCTGAAGAGCAGAGACTCAGACCTCCCCGGTTACCAGGTTGTCATCAATTCTGTACAAGGAAAACCAGCCCAATTCCAGGAGATCAAGCCTGGTCCCCTCATCTCACCTCCCTGGGCCTCACTGGTTTAGGTCTGTGGGTTGCTCTGAATAGGGAACCACCTAGAACACAGAACTATAATACCAACTGAGGAAAAAGATCTTAGCAGGATGGGAAACACAGGCCACATGTTTTATCAACACCCCTCCCCTCCAGGAAACCAAACGGGGCTGAATAGTTGAGAGGTTCACTATTTTCTGCAGGAGAAAACTTCTGCAGATTGTGATAAACAGGAGGTCTGTGAGAAAATGCTTTCAGTTTAACTGAACGTCGAAAATAATAAATATGTAAACTATAAAGAAGTGAGCACTTCTCTCTTTATAAAAACTTGGTAAGCTATTCCTGGGGGCGGGAAAGGGGGGGAAACATCTCTTTTTCACATAACCAATTTTGAGTCATATTCTGATTTACAGTCTTCATTACATTTATTCCTATATGGAGCTGACCTGAGCACAGTACAAATCTATATATTAAGTCCTTCAGGACAGAGCTCTCAGTTACCATGTGGAGAATGGAAAACACAGGAATCAGGGTAACCACCAGAGGCTGAGAGAGAAGCCACAACTGCTGGCATCTCCTCGTTTAAAAAAAAAGCAAAGCACCAGTGTGAGCTGGATTCACTCACTTAAAAGACAGGTGATCTCTTACCTGCTTCTCTTTCTTCTGTATTTTCATTATCATCTATTAAAGGCAATTATTTTATTTCTGTAAAACATAAAAAAGGCAAAAATTATGTTAAAATCCATAATAAAACATTTCAGATTATCTCAAGATTAGCTGTGGCCCATGAGGAAAACAGAGAATGGAGGATTACTTCCCCAGAACATTTACGATTAGCAATCTTCCAGCCTGACACTCCTGAGAGCCCTGTGCACTGGCCTAAGCCTACTTACTCCTATCCTGAGCCCTCATTTTTTGCTCTAGATGCAGCAGAGTCAAAAAAATACTGTCTTCATAGATAAAACAAGCTATAAGAGATGCTGGCGCATTAAATCACAAAGGGAACTGAAAGAGGAACTGAAAATGATGCCATGAGTATATCTGGGGGGTGTGGAGGGGTGGAGAGGGGCTAGAACTAATAAGCAAAGCCCTCATTTGGGGGGGGGGGAATTAGTAAATAATATCTATAACTGATATATCAGGAAATAGAAATATGCACAATAAAAAAGAGTTAAAGGACTTCCCTGGCGGTCCAAAGGTTAAGACTCCATGCTTCCAGTGCAGGGGGCCCAGGTTTGATTCCTAGTCAAGGAACTAGACTCCATGTGCCACAATTAAAACCTAGTGCAGCCAAATAAATAAATAAATAATTTTAAAAGAGAAAGAGCTGAAAGAGTTAAAACTGGTTTTTCTGAAGGAGAAAGGAGCTGGTATGAGACAGGACAGGGCACTCCTGTGCTTCATCATATGCTGTCCTACATTACTTGATGTTTCAAACCATGTGCATTTTAAACTGACAAAATAAATTCTATTTCAATATCCCATAATTTTTTCCTAATGATTTTATTATACCCATTCCCATCATTTCCTAATGATTTTATTATACCCATTTTATTATACCCATTCCCAGGCTCCAAGCACAAAGCCACGATGCCACTGAGCTTCTCATAAATGTCTTTTGAGCAGCACAGCCACTGGCTTGAGAGGTCCAGAAGTGCTGTGGGGCATCCAAGGGACAGAAGGACCTCTGTTCTAGGAAACCCAAATGGAGGGCTGCCTGAATCACCCACTCTCACCTCCCCCAAAGACAAACAATGGAAAGATCATAGTATATATATCTTGGCTTCCGGTTCTAGTCTGGATGTAGACACCAATTCATATTCATTGTTTACCTTGATTTCCTGGACATCCCACAGAGCTAGGAGCCCATCCCAGAGGTGCACGATTATCCCTATGATACACTTATTTCTCACATGCAAGTGAATGCGGTATGTGCAGGCATCAGAGAGCTTTTAGATTAATCCAAGGCAGTCTCACCTAAGTGGGCTCATGGTGTGTTTGATGCAACTGAGAAAAATGAAGGCCTTGGGATTTCAATCATCCGTGGGAACCACAACTACAGTTTAAAGTCTGTCAATTTAGGGTTTTCTTTTCCTCCAAGAGTCAGAAGCATTTTCTATTCAAAGGAGCATACCATGTTACCAGGATACTGCTGCTTGCAAAGAGCACAGCATCCATGGAAGCAACAAGTGGCAAAGTGGGCACAGGCAGGCCCTAGACAAGGGGGAAAGAGAGGGCGGCAGAGAACAACCGGCCAAGCCAGGAAAAGGGAAAACCAAGTCAGTAAACAGTGCTCTGAAGGGTCAGTGTGAGGACTAACATCTGATGAAACAACGAACTTTCCTCAAGAAAACCATAATTCCTGAGAAATGGCAAGGTAAGGGCTCTGAAATCAGGGCAGTTCAGAGAATCTTACCCTCTGGACTTCAATACAGTGGAGCTGACTCTAGGTCAAATATGTTAGCACAAAACTCCGTCTCCTTTATCTTTCAGTTTTGAGTTATCAGACCCCAGAAAACCAACATTCTCAACCACCACAAACTGCCACAAATTCTGCAATGAAGAAGGAAGTTTGCGAAATAAACTCTAGCTAATAAAAAGGGTATTATCAATAACCAGACATGTAACTCAACTAAAATTCTACCCAACAAAATGAAATCAACTGCTTACAAAATGCAGAAAAAGTCTAGTGCCAAGAAAAATCACCTTCAGTTCAGTTCAGTCGCTCAGTCGTGTCCAACTCTTTGCGACCCCATGAATCACAGCACACCAGGCCTCCCTGTCCATCACCAACTCCTGGAGTTCATTCAGACTCACGTCCATCGAGTCAGTGATGCCATCCAGCCATCTCATCCTCTGTCGTCCCCTTCTCCTCCTGCCCCCAATCCCTCCCAGCATCAGAGTCTTTTCCAATGAGCCAACTCTTCACATGAGGTGGCCAAAGTACTGGAGTTTCAGCTTTAGCATCATTCCTTCCAAAGAAATCCCAGGGCTGATCTCCTTCAGAATGGACTGGTTGGATCTCCTTGCAGTCCAAGGGACTCTCAAGAGTCTTCTCCAACACCACAGGTCAAAAGCATCAATTCTTCGGCTCTCAGCTTTCTTCACAGTGCAACTCTCACATCCATACATGACCACAGGAAAAACCATAGCCTTGACTAGACGGACCTTTGTTGGCAAAGTAATGTCTCTGCTTTTGAATATGCTATCTAGGTTGGTCATAACTTTCCTTCCAAGGAGTAAGTGTCTTTTAATTTCATGGCTGCAGCCACCATCTGCAGTGATTTTGGAGCCCAGAAAAATAAAGTCTGACACTGTTTCCACTGTTTCCCCATCTATTTCCCATGAAGTGATGGGACCGGATGCCATGATCTTCGTTTTCTGAATGTTGAGCTTTAAGCCAATTTTTTCACTCTCCACTTTCACTTTCATCAAGAGGCTTTTGAGTTCCTCTTCACTTTCTGCCATAAGGGTGGTGTCATCTGCACATCTGAGGTTATTGATATTTCTCCCGGCAATCTTGATTCCAGCTTGTATTTCTTCCAGTCCAGCGTTTCTCATGATGTACTCTGCATATAAGTTAAATAAGCAGGGTGACAATATACAGCCTTGACGTACTCCTTTTCCTATTTGGAACCAGTCTTTTAATATATCAAAAAAAAATTAAGTATAATGCAGTAGAGACATCAAAAAACACAATTTCTGATTAAGGTCCACAAACCAGCATGCAAATGATCAGGGCCCAGCGCTGCCTGCAAAGTGGGGAGAACAGGTCCAACTGATCGTCACTGTTGGCTCGTCCATCGTCTCCAGCGTTCTGAGAGCACTTAGGCAATGTGTCACCTAGATCTATGGACTGCGGAGCTTCCGCTTTCAGGAATCCACCCCGAGGCAATCAGCCAGTAGGAAGTCAAGCTGAGAGGAAGCTCAGGGATGGGGTGGGAGACAGTGTGGAAATGCTGTCACAGCAGAGCTTGGCCACTGCAGAGGGTCACTGTTCCCTGGGTCCCCGTCATCACAGGGCCTGGGAAGATCAGAGGCGGCCGATGAGCACAAGCTAGAAAGACTGGGAAGGTGTGGGGCTAACCCAAGTAAGGCTTGACTGTGGTTACTCAGCAGACAGAAGGCTTGGAGGAAAAGAGCTGGGTGAAAGATCCTAAACCAAATCTCACCACCATTCCTCACCAGGTGTTCACACGCGAGACACCCGCACCCTCAGGGATTTTCACGCCATGCAGATAAACCCACTCCATTCCCTGAAAGAGACAATGTGTGTGAAATCCAAGTGCGTCCCAGTGAGGCTGCTATGAGAGTAACTGCTTCAGGGACCTCCCTGGTGGTCGAGGGGTTAAGATTTCACCTTTCAATGCAGGAGGTGCAGGCTGCATCCCTGGTCGGGGAACTAAGATCCCATATGCCAAGGAAAGAAGAATTGCTCTCGTTCACTGAAAGCAGGTCTTTGGCTGCCCTTGCGTCGTGATCGTGAAATCATTTCTAGTACCTGGATGGACTGCCACACACCAGCACGTGGGCACTTCACAAGGTAGCAGCTGGCATCAACAGCATGGATTTGTGTTCAGTAAGCATGTATTGACTTTTATTTCTCCAAATACCATCTAGTATTTTCTCTCTGAGGTTTTCTCTACCTTTTTCCTCTTTGATGGCACGTGTTTAAAAAACACAAAACTACCTAATCTTTTTGTGCAGCTGAATTTTATGCAACAGGAATAGCGAACGAGATATACGCTAAAGCAGGTCCTTCTGCACAACACTGGAAATGGTTTCACAGCCTCTGCTGCTGTGCTGACATCACCCAAAAGTTGTGATTAGATAGATCCTTTAGGTTCAATAAAGTGCAAATTAAAACAGTAATTTCAGAATCCCACAATTTAATTAGAAGCATAATACAAATATATTCTGAAACTCCTGTGTGGACAAACCAGGAAACTTGAGAGTGTATTAAAAAAGTATATTAAAAAAAAAGTGTGTAACTGGGGCTTCCCTGGTGGCCCAGTGGTGGAGATTTCGCGCTTCCACTGTTGGAGGACACGGGTTCATTCTCTGGCTGGGGGCCTAGATTCTACATGCCTTGCAGCACAGCCAAAAACAATAAAGATGAAAAAGTATGTTAACTTTTGAATGACAAGAAAACTGGGAGAACTCCTCAATGCATTTCACTGCTCACTTATGAAAGCAGTATTTAATTACCTTCACAAGAAGGTTAGCTGTTAATAATATAAAAAGTAAACAACATAAATATTCCCATTCCTTCTTAACACTCACAGCAAAGCTTACATTAAGAAAAATGGGTGCAGGTTCATTAAGAACATTCTGAAATGTATGACTTTTTCTCTCTCCAGTTCAACACTTCTGCCCCAGCGCCATCTCCCAAGTTCCTCCGTGCGGTCAGCCTTTGTCTCCCCACAGTGCCAACCTCAGAGAGTATCAGGACACAGGACGCACACAAGCCTTCTGGCAGCCTCTGGTGTCACCTGTCCTGGGCTTCCCTCCAGGGCAGGGGAAGCAAGGTGGCCCCCTCTCCGGAGGACAACTAAGCCTTCCATCAGTACTTGGGGTCCATCCTCTCCTGCCTCTCAGCCACCTCAGCCTCTGGATCACTTTGCAGCTAGTCTCTCCTCGTTTCGTTCCGGGTTTCCCCTCAGATGTCACCTGCCACCAAAGTCTTCCTTGACCCCCTACTCCCGCCAACCCCTGTCCCCACCCTCTCTTCTCTCACCCTAATTTAGCTTTTTTTCCTGGCACTTGTTACTACCTGACGTTGTATTACGTCTAGTTGATTACGAACTTATTACCTGTGAGATGTACACACACGAGTGTAAGCTCTGTTTTGTTCATGCTGTACTTCCTGAGTCTGAAAAAGCAATGGGCTCATAACAGGGACTCAATAAACATGTGTTCCACGAAGAATCACTTCCTTCTCTCCGCAAACAGGCTCAACTCTACCTCAGAACAGTAACCATACTAACAAATCCCACACCTGAATCATCACTTCCTTCCGTATTACTTCCCTAAAGCTCCTCTTGGCAATGACTCCCTAGTTAACAAGTCCAAGGCCTTATCCTGAGTTTCTTGCAGCAATGTAAGCTACAGACCATTTTCTCCTCTTAAAATTCTCATCTCACCGGTCTCCTGGAGGCCATTCTCTCCAGCTTTCCCTCTGACTGCAGGCTTCCAAAGCTTAGCTTCCTCCATAGGCTCCTCGCATTATAAGGCCCAACTCTTAAATGTCAGTGTCCCCACGGCTAAATACTCTTTAAGTTCTAACAACTTTACGTGGCAATGTTAATCACATCACTCTAAAACGGGGCAGAGTCAATGATGTGTTAATAAATTCCACATGGGCTCTGAGCGCTCCACTCAACTTCCAGACTTCACCTCTACATCAGGTGTGTGCTCAACCACTCAGTCGTGTCGGACTCTGCAACTCCGTGGCCTAGAGACTGCCAGGCTTCTCTGTTCATGGGGTTCTCCAGGCAAGAATACTGGAGTGGGGTAACATTTCCAAATTCAAGTCCTCCTGACCTCTAAGTGGACTTATCCATCCATATCCTGGCCAGTTCCAATCAGGGATCCCACAGATACCCCCCCAAATCCCACAACTCTTCCAAAATCAAACTCAATGCTGCCTTTACACACACACACACACACCCACACACCCACCCCTGCTCCTATGTCTCCCACTGGAGGTCAGAGTCCCACAACCTGCCACCCAGCCCAGAGTCCAGTTATCCTAAAATCCTTCCCCTTCCCTTATCTCCTTCCTCTTTCCTGAATCCCGAGGATCCTCCCCAGTCCACTTTGGGTAGGGGGTGTTTTTCACCTGACCCAGCCTCCTAAGTGTCTCTGTTCTTAAGTGCCTTCCACCCTCATACCATTACCCTCATTGCACCAAGCGTGTGTTTTCCTAAAGTATCTGCCAAATCAGATCATTATCTCTGCAGTGTCTTCAGAAAAGAAAACATTCTTCCCAGCACAGAGCCCTGCATAAGGGATCCAGCCTCTAGTCCGTGTCTGCTGCTCTGACTTTACCTTCCACCATTCAACCAACTGTTCTGAACACTTAAAGTTCAGGCTATGCCTCCTTCCACTTCATTCTCTTATCCTTCAAAATTCAACGCTGTGTGTCATGTTCTCCGGGATGTTTTACCTGACTTCCCTAAGCCCTGAAAACACCTCTGAGGAGCACTAAGCCACAGCAGCTATGCCACCATGGTATCATCTTTTCCCCGTATCTGCGTGCCACCAGCTCCGTGCCTCTGCGCCCTCCAGGAAGGGACTGTGTCCTGCAGCATCAGGCTCAGTGCCTGACATCTGGGCTCATAAAGGATTATCTGTGGAGTAAGGGGGTGAATAAATGGGAAAGCGATGTTTACAGAAAAGGCTTTGAGCTCCTACCTTCTTTATCATAACTGGTGGCCTTTCTTTTTTGTTTCCTGTTTACTGTTCTTTTATGTCCAATCAAATTTCTTAGCATTCATCATTCATGCTTTTTCAAAGTAATAGCTTAAGAATTCAATAATACGCAGCTTAAAACAAAAAATATTCCCCTGAGTCTACTCCTCCCCATTCCTGACTCACTCTTCCCAGGGGTAATCTTTTGATCTATAGCTCTTCCTTCTGCTATGTTTCAAAATATTTCTTAAAAACAGTGATACAAAATTAAGGATAAAAATCATTAGGGTAATCTCAATAGATGCAGAGAAAGCTTTCGACAAAATTCAACATCCATTCATGATAAAAAAGCTCTCAACAAAGTGGGCCCAGAGGGAACATACCTCAATGTAATGAAGGTCATATATGACAGCCACGGGGCTTCCTCAATGGCTCAGCGGTAAAGAATCCGCCTGCAGTGCAGGAGACACAGGAGATGCGGGTTCAATCCCTGAGTCGGGAGGATCCCTTGGAGGAGGAGTAAATGGCAATCCACTCCAGTATTCTTGCCTGAAAAATCCCATGGACTGAGGAGTCTGGCAGGCTGCAGTCCAAAGGGTCACAAAGAGCCAGACAGGACTGATTAACTGAGTGCAATGACAAACCCACAGCTAATACCATCCTCAACAGTGAAAAGCTTTTCTTCTTCGATCATGAACAAGACAAGAATGCCCACTCTCACCACTTCAGTACTGGAAGTCCTAGCCAGGGCAATCAGACTAGAAAAGAAATAAAAGGCATCTAACTGGAAAGTCTGAGAAGGCAATGGCACCCCACTCCAGTACTCTTGCCTGGAAAATCCCATGGATGGAGGAGCCTGGTGGGCTGCAGTCCATAGGGTCACTAATAGTCGGACACGACTGTGCGACTTCAATTTCACTTTTTACTTTCATGCATTGGAGAAAGAAATGGCAACCCACTCTGGTGTTCTTGCCTGGAGAATCCCAGGGACGGGGGAGCCTGGTGGGCTGCCGTCTATGGGGTCGCAGAGTCGGACACGACTGAAGCGACTTAGCAGCAGCAGCAGCAATTGGAAAGTAGAACCATCACTATCTGAAGACAACCTGATGCTTTATAAAGAAAACATTGTCAACTCCAACAAAAACCCATCAGAACTAGTAAATGAATTCAGTGAAGTTGCAGGATATAAAATTAATAATAGGAATCTGTAGCATTTCTATACTCTAATAATGATCTCTCAGAAAAAGAAATTAAGAAAACATTTGCAACTCCCATCAAAAAGAGTAGAATACCTAGGAATAAACTGAACAAAGAAGCTGAAAGACCTGTAGTTTGAGGCTATCAGACACTGATAAAAGAAACTGAAAACAACACAAATGGATGGAAAGATACACTGTGTTCACAAGTTGGAAGAATTAAAACTGCTAAAATGATCACACTACCCAAAGCAACCTACAGAGTCAATGCAATCCCTATCAAAATACCAATGGCATTTTTCACAGAGCTAGATAGAAGAAATAATCCTAAAATTTGTGTGGAACCAAAAAAGACCCCAAATATCCAAAGCTATCCTGAGAAAGAAGAAGAAAGATGAAAGCGTCACACTCCCTGATTTTGAAGCATACACCGGAAACTGACACAATACTGCCCGTCAACTGTACTTCAGTATCACTAAATTTATACTTCAGTATCAATGAACAAATGAGACTTCTAAAAAGTATACTAATACTGCTATCAGACCTTTTTAATGATTTTAAACATTACTCTATCAGTTTCTTCCTATAAAACAGGAGATGGCAAATATTTTTATAAAATACCAGATAATAAATATTTTAGGTTTTGCAGACCACACAGTCTCTGTTGCAACTATTCAATTTTGCCACTGCAGCATAAAAACAGCCACAGACAACATGCAAACGTATGGGTTTGTCTGTATTTCAAAGAAGCGACAAAAGCACGTAGCCCCCTTGCCACAGAAGATGAACTGTATCTTCCTGGTACAGTTATTATTAAATCAATATTCATTTCACAGCTAAGATATGAACTATACTGTGCTAGGGCTTCCCGAATAGCTCAGTCAGTAAAGAATCTGCCTGCAATGCAGGAGACCTGGGTTCAATTCCTAGGTCGGGAAGATCCCCTGGAGAAGGAAATGGCAACCCACTCCAGTATCCTTGCCTGGAGAATCCCATGGACAGAGGAGCCTGGCCGGCTACAGTCCATGGGGTCGCAAGAGTTGGACACGACTTGGCGACTTTACTACTACTACTTACTACTATACTGTGCTAAAGTTTTCTTTTTTTGTGTAATCTTTCCCCCTAAAGACAACAAGTACCTTTAAATTTAAAAATGTGCTTTGTTCTCTGAGGCACTAACTTACCCCAAAACTTGAGAAGCAGGATTCCTCTCAGCCTAGGTTCATTTCTTCCCCCTGTACCATTCTATCTGAAGTCTCAGAGCGCTCCTCAGTCTGCTTCAAAGGCACCTCACCTTACTAGGGCCTCTCACCTCCTTCCTCCTGGGGACGTGTTCTCTGTGTCACTCTTAAGAGTGGACGCCCACGTTTCTTTCTTCTCTCTGAGGATTTACTCTCTCATTCTGGTGAATCACAATGTCCACTAACTCAGTAGGAAATGTAAGTTCTGAGACCTTCGTGTCTGACTATGCTCATAGTCCACCTTGACAGCTTGGAGGGCAGCAAATCAAAAGTTGGAGA
Organism: Bos indicus x Bos taurus; assembly: GCF_003369695.1. Classification (NCBI taxonomy): domain Eukaryota; kingdom Metazoa; phylum Chordata; class Mammalia; order Artiodactyla; family Bovidae; genus Bos; species Bos indicus x Bos taurus. The sequence continues at coordinate 13,290,890 of NC_040088.1, read as the reverse complement.
TGGAATTCTTCTCAGAATTTCAAGAACATTTCACACAGTCCTGTTCCTTCCAACGCCTGTTAAGGAATCTGAACCACTGAGATGGCTAATCCCTTATCTGAAACCTCTCTTCCTTCACAGAAAGCTTTTAGCCCAAGGGAGCATCTTTTCATAATGATGCACCTTGGGGCTATTTTTATCCACCAGGTTGGGCACCTGGTGAATTCTTTCACATGCTAGAAACTCCTGTCTCAGTTCTGAGAAATACTCTTGAATTACTTCCTCATAATTTCCTCCCTATTGTTTTCTTGTAATAGAACTATTACTGTATTTGAATGATAGACCTTCTAGGCTACACCTCTAATTTTCTCATTAAAAATTTTTTTTTGTCTCTTTGTGATCTGCTTTCTAGGAGGTTTCCCCACCTTTCTTCTTATTTATTTATTTTTAAATAGCTAACAAGTTTACCATTCAATAATTCTTTTTTTTTTTCTTCCAGTAATCCACAATGGAAGGCCATTCAATGAGAAACAGTGGCGTTTCCTTTCAAAGACCCCAAGATCTAGAAGACTTCCACACGACCAGAAAACTCAACCTGGACTGAGAAAATGCTTCTGGACCAACTTTAAGTATTTTCTATATTTTCAAGGCTCTGAATGAGTTTTCCTCCATCAAAGATGTCACAGCACACATACACACACACACACAAAATTAGGGTTTTGATTCATATATATAAATTTTTTGATACCTGAAAGTTTTTTTTTTTAACATAGAGAATTTATAAATTAGATCTTTTTTTGGGGGGAACACACAAAATTTACAAATTAGATTTATTTCTGTTACCTTTTGTATGTAGTTTAGGGCTTTCCAGGTGGCTCAGTGGTAAAGAAATTCACCTGTCAATTCAGGAGACGTAGGAGATGTGAGTTTGATCCCTGGGTTGGGAAGATCTCCTGGAGGAGGAAATGGCAACCCGCTCCAGTATCCTTGCTGGGAAAACCCATGGACAGAGGATCCTGGCAGGCTACAGTTGCAAAGAGTTGAATATGACTGAGCTCGCACACGCACATACAGTTTAGGCTAGAGCTAATCTCTAAGGGGTGATCTGTGATGCTCTCCACAACAGGCTGGAAAGAATAAAGCATCTCATGCCTACAAGTCAGAAGCATTCACATCCCTCCAGGTTACAGGAGGACCGCGAGGACAGGGACACTATCTAATGAATACTACTATATATCTAATTCCTAGTACAGTATTTTGTGAATGAGTGAATATGTGAATATTACACAGGATTTATCAATGGTGGGTCAAAAAAGAAGGATCATACCTATGTAAGGGAAACAAACCAGGCACAGACTAAAAAAAACCTTCTCTCCAAAAATGCAGATGCCTAACTTGAAATATCTGTCCACAATACTAGGGAGAAGGCCTTAGCACTGCCACAATTTCCAAACTGAGGTAGCTCTTTGTTTTGCTGGCTTGAAAATACAATTACCGCCTCCAATACTAACTGAGATGCTTTGCCCCTCAAAAATTGTTTTAAACACTCAATGCATTATACTGAAAGCTTTGTTACCCTCCACGTGGGTGATGCAAGCCAAAAAGCAAATGAAGAGTACTGACTTTAATCTTTGTCTGTGAGAGAAGCCATAATCAGCAGTAAGAGCAATAATCTTCTGGAAAACTCTTGTTACTGGATCAAGAGTATTAGAAATGTCCATTTTGAGAGGCTTCCTGTTGGTCAACTACAAAATAACAAGGCTTTAAACTCATTACTATTGACTTCAACTGCCATGAAAGTGAAAGTGAAGTCACTTCAGTCGTGTCCGACTCTTTACCACCCCATGGACTGTGGCCTACCAGGCTCCTCCCTCCATGGGATTTTCCAGACAAGAATACTGGAGTGGGTTGCCATTTCCTTCTCTAGGAGATGTTCCTGACCCAGGGATTGAACCTGGGTTACCCGCATTATAGGCAGACGCTTTACCATCTGAGCCACCACCTGATCAACCACTGCCATATTCCTTATTATAATCTGCTGTATCTAACGGATGGTTGCTGTTGTTTAGTCACCAAGTCGTGTCTGACTCTTTTGCGATCCCATGGACTGTAGCCCACCAGGCTCCTGTCTGTGGGATTTCCCAGGTAAGAATACTAGAATGGATTGCCATTTCCTTCTCCAGGGAATCTTCCCCAACCCAGGGATCGAACCCGAGTTTCCTACATTGCAAGCAGATTCTTAACCACTGAGCCACTAGGAAAGCCCATCTAGATGGTATGTGCTAAGTGTGCTAAGTAATTTCAATCATGTCCAACTCTGTGGACCCTCTGGACTGTAACACACCGGGCTTCTCTGTCTGGGATTCTCCAGGCAGGAATAATGGAGGGGTTTGCCATGCCCTCCTCCAGGGATCAAACTCATGCCTCTTACATCTCCTGCATTGGCAGGTGGGTTCTTTACCACTAGAGTCACCTGGGAAGCCCCAATGGTATACAGGTGTAAGCACTGGGCAGCCCTAATGGTATAAAGGTGTATAAAGGTATAAATAAGCCTTCTAGATAGTATAAAGGTGTAAACTAAGGAAGCTCTCTAGAAGTGACTAGCAACATTTCAACAATGCCGCGTTCACCAAATCAGAACTGAATGGGACCTCTGAGATTACAAAGTCAAACACTCTGATCTTCATGATGAATGAGACATATTTTCGTAATACAAAAGGAGAAAAATCAACTCCAAATCCCAGTTCATCTCTTCAATCATGTCAACTCCTAATCTAGTGATAAAAATCAATTTGCTTGATAAGAATCACTATTAAGGGCAGCAGTAGAAGCAAGCGGCCAGGCATTACCAGGGTTATCAAATAACACGTTGTAACGTAAAACCTGACTGCCCTTCCTTTCTGTCATTAAACCCTACACTATAATGTCAACTGACCCAGATGAGGAATGATCTCATCTGTGAACACAGAACTGAAGAAACCAACCTCCTAACAGCCAAGCCCATTCAAAGTTTAGAGCTCTAAAGATTCAAGCTATAACCTTATGTGAGAAGACAGGGTTTTTACAGATGACTTTCCATATTCAGTCTCAAGAGACTTCACCAGTAACACAAGACCTTTTTGATTCGTGGCACTTTTAATGCCATTTGTGGAGGAAGAATAATACCTGTAGGGGCTTCTCTTGAAGCTCAAATGGTAAAGAATCTGCCTGCAATGTGGGAGACCCAGGTTCAATCCCTGGGTCAGGAAGATCCCCTGGAGAAGGGCATGGCAATCCACTCCAGTAATTATTGCCTAGAGAATCCCATGGACAGAGGACCCTGGCAGGGGTTGCAAAGAGTTGGACACGACTGAGCGACTACACTTTCACAGTTTGAGCGAAGATATCTAGGTTCTGGACACAACTGCAATATGAGTTGTACAATTTATTCAGTCTTCCTAGGTCTTAGTCTTTCATTTATAGAATAGGGGCAAAAACTATCTTTTGCAAGAGGAGATGGATGAGTTCTCTTTTGGGCAGGCTAAATTTGAAGAAACAGTAAAGATATGCAAGGTGAAGGGAGAGAACCTTAAGGTCAGGCAATGCAATCTTTTTACCTTAAGATAATGAAACTTAAGGGTCAGAGTAGCCTAACTGCCCAAGGGCCACAATTATGCAAAAGTACCAGGATTAGATTTCCGAGGTTCCAATTCAGACCTCTGAGCACTACACCAAACTGCCTTGTATGAAAATAGCAGGAGAGGTGAGGATTGTTGTCAGTTGTTAGAAGGGCTGAGGAGTGACTAAGGGAAACTGAGGCATGCAAACCTGAGATTAGAGATGCAGGAAGGCCGTGCCCACCCACCCCCTCCCCCGAAAGGAAAGGAAAGTGAGGAAAGCGAAATCACTGTGTCTATTTGCAGCCCTATGGACTGTAGCCTGCCAGGCTCCTCCATCCACAGGACTTGCCACGCAAGAATACTGGAGTGGGAGTGGGTTGCCATTTCCTTCTTCAGGGGATGTTCCTGACTCAGGGATCAAACCTGGGTCTCCCACACTGCAGGCAGACTCTTTATTGTCTGAGCCACCAGGAGGTGAGGCTTGGAGATGTTCTACTGGAGAGCGGACAGAGATTAGAAAGATATCCTATAGACAAATCACTACATTCACGAGGAAAAATAGAAAGAAAGCAGGCTATAGTGGATGGTTTTGATTCATCCTTGGGGTGAAGAGGAAGCAATTAAAACAGCTTGATAAAACGATCATTCAAGAAGACCTTTTAAGCACATTTTAAGTAAGATGGACCCTTCAGATAATATTATATTACATATAAGGGAAAAAATAACTCATACAAATAACTCATAAGATAAACAGAGATTAAAAAAAATCTTTAGGGATATAACTGCCAAGTAATTGTTTAAATTCTTTATCTACTTTCCTAAAACCTCCCATTTGAATCCTGAAATTGTTCAACAAAATTGTTTTGGAGCAATTTACAGTAAGGGACAAACTATCTGATGGCTATCCAAGACAGCAGGAAACACAGTAAACACACATTAGCAAAACCATAACACAGACAGTACTCAGCAGAGCTTTGACTTTGGGGTAAATAATACAAGAAAAATCATGTACTTATGGCCATCCAGGCTCAGCACTCTTCATGCTACAGGAAACAGAAGAGCCAGTCCAAGTGCAAACCAGTCTACAATCTGAGGACATCAAATACATTTGTGGGATTCCTTGTACTAAAACAGAGAAGGCAATGGCACCCCACTCCAATACTCTTGCCTGGAAAATCCCATGGACAGAGGAGCCTGGTGGGCTGCAGCCCATGGGGTCACTAAGAGTCGGACACGACTGAGCGACTTCACTTTCACTTTTCACTTTCATGCATTGGAGAAGGAAATGGCAACCCACTCCAGTGTTCTTGCCTGGAGAATCCCAGGGACGGCGGAGTCTGGTGGGCTACTGTCTATGGGGTCACACAGAGTCGGACACGACTGAAGCAACTTAGCAGTTGTACTAAAAAGACAGGCTCTTTCCCCGACTTCTACAACTCTGCTGTGTTCAAATAAAATAAAAACCCAAGATTTTTCCAGGTGGACTTTCTTTTTCTATTGTTTAAAAACAAGACAAAACAAATGGATTCTGAATCTCACACAGATTTCCTTCTGTTCCAGTTTTAAGGTGAAACCCTGAAACTGAACTTCCACATCGTATATTAAATCACCCGCCGCAAACCCAGAAGGATGCTGCACCCTGATGCATCCCACAGTCGTTTCACCTCCTAAAAGCTGCTCAACTCTGACACCTCCTGCACTTTCTTTAGGGGCTAAATTTTTTTCTTTAACAGAATCTGAGGAGGGTTTTTTTTTGTTTTTTTGTTTTTTTTTTTTTAAAAAAAAAAAAAAAGCTCTGGAGTTTTAAAAGATTAAATTGTTCTTAATCCTCTTCCGCCCTCAATTCCCCCTTCCCTGAAATCTAAAAAGAAGAAAAGTATTGTGGTAAATGCAGAACCAGACTGTGGGGGAACGCATGTAACAAGGCCCTGCCTAATGGGACTGATGGGACTGATGAGAGAGAAACCTGTCCTTGCAAAAGCAAGCTCTGACAAGCACTGGCTGAAGGGTGAGGCGGGTGGCTGGCAACCAGAATCTCCTGCCAATAAAACGCCCTGGTGATACAACTCTGGTTGTGCGACGATGCTAAGAGCAGAAACCTCAAGCAATAAGCAGAATCCTCAAGAGGCCACCCGCGGCAAATGTAAGCCAACTGACGAAAAGCTGTTAACACTGTCTATGTTATGTGTGGTCCATCTAATCTGCCTAATCACAGTATAGATGTAGTCACCTACTTTAAATTAATGTATGAGCAAACAACATATAGTTACAAGCACTGACTTCTAATACCTAGATAATTGCTTGACCAGAAGTAAAACTCAGCAAGTTTTCAGATTGGCACATGGTACTATTTAAGGAGGACCGGTCTGGGAGATGACAGAATTCATGCCCAGGTTGAGCTGAGAGAACCACAGACAGGGGCCTGTTAGTTTACCTGATAAATAGCATCCATTCGCAGATCAAAAGACAACCATTTTGAAATATAAATGTATCTCCTTAATACCCATAATCTCCCATTCATATTCCTACCCTGTATTTATACCACCCATTCCAATGCTCCCATCCATCATCAGCATGAGCACTGAAAACCAGACATAGGGAGGTGATTCAGGACTGTTCTAGATGCAGACGAGCAGTTTTGGAGGACCGCAAATTTCCAAACTGCCGCTCTGGAGTACATGTGCAGAATGAGAATCATACCTTCCATCACCCGCATCCTTTCCTTAAGACGCTATATTTGCAAATGAAGCCCCTTTGTTGGTGGCACAGTATAAGCAACGGTAGAGAATCTGCCTGCCCATGCAGGAGATGTGAGTTCGATCCCTGATCAGGAGGATCCCCTGGTGAAGGAAATGGCAACCCACTCCAGTATTCCTGCCTGGGCGATCCCATGGACAGAGGAGCCTGGCGGGCTACAGTCCATGGAGGTCGCAACAGAGTCAGACATGACCTACGGACTAAACAACAACAGAGTATAAGCTCAGGCTAGTGATCAAATGAAATAAATACAAGTCGGGAAACTCTCATTAGCCTGGAGGTGAAGTCCAAATAACAGTTTTTAAAGCCTCCATAGATCCTACAGGAGTTGGTGACAAAGCTGCATGTCACAGCCAAGTATACTAAAGGCCACCTTCAAACAGAAGAATACAAAACAGTACCTCTCCAGTGGGCCGAGGGACTGCATCAGTCCCCGACGCCTAAGACAGGGCCTGTGACATAGTCGGCACCCATCCAATCCGTGTAGTATAAGCAATGGTAGAGAATGTGCCTGCCAGTGCAGGAGATGTGAGTTCAATCCCTTATCAGGATGATCCCCTAGAGAAGGAAATGGCAACCCACTCCAGTATTCTTGTCTGGGAGATCCCATGGACAGAGAAGCCTGGTGGGCTACAGTCAATGGGGCTGGAAAAGAGTCGGACACAACCTAGGGACCAAACAGCAACGAAGTATAAGATCAGGCCAGTAAGAAAATGAGATAAATACAAGTCAGAAAACTCTCGATCTTCCGGATTGAATTTATAAATGAAAGGCTCACTGGCTAGTTTCACCACCCACACTATTTTCTTCCCTCTTCCCTCAAATGACTTAAGGGTTAAAAAATACAAGGAAACTATTTTTGCAAGGCAATCATTCTTGCTTTTCAGCCTGCTGTGTTGTATGTTTGTGGTAACTCTCTGCCTGGCCAAAGTGTTACCACCAGCAATTCAAAGCATGAACACAACCATAACCTAATGTGGAGATATCAAGCTCTGTACACAAAACCTATTTTTGTTATTCACCTTGATTTAGTAACAACTGGGCTTTACACAGCCAACTCTTCTTTAAAATTCACCCTAAATCCTATCCACAGTATAAGGTCAGACTTTCCTAGCAACCTATGCTTTCTGGGAAATATGACCCCCCTTGAGATTCCCTATCCATTTCTTGGATCCAAGGCCAACTTTCCAACCTGGTGAATTCCTTAGGATTTTGCACCCAGAGTTATCTAGCCCAAAACAAACCGTAGCACTGAACTGCTTCTGTTTGTAGCAAAGCCATACACTGAGCCTCTCCTGAACCATAAATTCCTGAATCAAAGATCTATAATTCCCACGCCCACTAACCCTTACATGAGAGTTGCACTGGGGGCCCCCAATTTCTTAGTCAGGCCAAATGGTGATTTACCTGCTTTGAAAGAAAGGAATGTGATGACAAAGATAAAAGCAAAGATAATGCTCACAGAGGAGAGCAGTGATATTTAGACTAAGAACAAAGAGGTATCTGAAAAGCCATTAAAAAAAAAAAAAAACACTTAGAAGCTGTTGTTCTAAGACTTGGTAAGAAGGTCAACAACATGAGAAGTATATTGCTTTACAGAAGACTTCAGTACTAACACTTTGGTCCCAAATTTAAAAAGGAAAAATAAAAAAAGGTGGTCTGGCAGTTAATATTTTTTGCTGACTGAATTAGATACTGTTGTTTGACATTAAGTTAAACAGCCCTCAAACAGGCTTTCAAAAATAAAAAAAGGTTGAGATAGCCTGGATTATTTTGTATTTCTCCCATTCGAGACTGGGTCTTATTTTTAAGTTTATCCTTTTGAAATCAGACTGTACCACCCCTTAACTTTTATTGAAGTATAATATACGTTAAAAAAAGTATAGCTCTTCACATACGAACACATTTCACATATGGAACACACATGTAACCAGCATCGACGAACAGAAACAGAACACTCTTAGCACTTACAAAAGCCTCAGCCAGGGACTTTCCTGGTGATCTGGTGGCTAAGACTCCACGCTCCCAATGCAGAGGGTCTGGGTTCAATTTCTGTCAGGGAACTAGATTCTGCGTACTGTAACTAACACATGGAGCAGCAAATAGACATTTTTTTAAAAAGCCCCCTCCGCACTCCTTTTTGGTCACAACTACTTCTCTTCAAGGGTAACCACTAGCCTGACTTCCAACAGTACAGAATAGTTTTGCTTGTTTCCATATCTTATAAAAGTAGAATCACAGAGTATGTACTCTTGGGTCTGGCTTCAGTGTCAGTTATCAATTTCAGTTCCGTTCAGTTCAGTCGCTCAGTCGTGTCCAACTCTTTGCGACCCCATGAATTGCAGCACGCCAGGCCTCCCTGTCCATCACCAACTCCCGGAGTTCATTCAGACTCACGTCCATCGAGTCAGTGATGCCATCCAGCCATCTCATCCTCTGTCGTCCCCTCTCCTCCTGCCCCCAATCCCTCCCAGCATCAGAGTCTTTTCCAATGAGTCAACTCTTCGCATGAGGTGGCCAAAATATTGGAGTTTCAGCTTTAGCATCAGTCCTTCCAATGAACACCCAGGACTGATCTCCTTTAGGATGGACTGGTTGGATCTCTTTGCAGTCCAAGGGACTCTCAAGAGTCTTCTCCAACACCACAGTTCAAAAGCATCAATGCTTTGGTGCTCAGCTTTCTTTATAGTCCAACTCTCACATCCATACATGACCACTGGAAAAACCATAGCCTTGACTAGACGGATCTTTGCTGGCAAAGTAATGTCTCTGCTTTTTAATATGCTATCTAGGTGGGTCATAACTTTCCTTCCAAGGAGTAAGCCTCTCAACTTCAAATTCACCCTTCAGTACCTGCTCTGTGATGATACTCTGGACTCTGGAAGAATTTTCCCTTTACAGAAAGTGTGATGTTAAGCTTGGTCAGCAGAGGGCGCTCGAGGGGGCACTGCAGGAGGAAGGAAGTTTGTCTTTTGTGTTCAAGGGTGTAGTGCCTTTGCCCAGTGAAAGGTATGTAGGGACATCTGGTGGTACTCTGCCCCGACAGCATCCCCAGAGCATTAGCCTATTCTCCCATACTCAGACATCATCTAGAAGCTTTAATCTACCAGCACAGGTCCTACCTACACTTAAGGATAATGAAATTATCCCACAGTTTTTTTCTTCTCTAGGATAAATATTCCCATGCATTTTACATTATATGGGCTTTCCTGGTGGCTCAGCTGGTGAAGAATCAGCCTCCAATGCAGGAGACCTGGGTTTGACCCCTGAATTGGAAAGATACCCTGGAAAAGGGAATAGTTACCCATTCCAGCATTCTGACCTGGAGAATTCCATGGACTGTATAGTCCACGGGGTTGCAAAGAGTCAGACACGACTGAGCGACTTTCACTTTAATGTTATAATACTGCACATATTTTCAGCTTGCTCCTGAACTTTCTATGTTGCTTCTTCCTTAATTTGCAAAATCAAAGGCTGAATTAAGATACTTTATCTAGTTAGAGCAGTATTGAGCCTCATAAACATCCATCCGAAACCAAATCAAATCTCATGATGAAATGTTAAAGGCACTCCTATTAAGTAGTCTGGAAAAAGACGATGACACCATCCATCGAGTATTGCACTGGACATTCTAGAGAATATATGGGAGAATTATGAGATGTATAAACTAGGAAGAAAGATTGTTGTTGAGTAGCTAAATTGTGCCTGACTGGCCCCTTGGATTGTACCCAGCCAGACTCCTCTGTGCATGGGATTTCCCAGACAAGAATACTGGAGTGGGTTGCCATTTTCTTCTCCAGGGGATCTTCCTGACCCAGGGATTGAACCCGCATCTCCTGCATTGGCAGGCAGATCCTTTACTACCACGGAGTCACCAGGGAAGCCCCTAGGAAGAAAGATACAAAACTATTATTTATATATGATGTGACTGTTCTTGTAAGCCATGAAGAAACAACTTTAAAACTATAAGAACAAAGAAAGAGTTTATAAGATGGTCAGTAAAAAAAAAAAAAAAAATACATCTGTACAAACATCACTGCTGCTGCTGCTGCTAAGTCGCTTCAGTCGTGTCCGACTCTGTGCAACCCCATAGACAGCAGCCCACCAGGCTCCCCCGTCCCTGGGATTCTCCAGGCAAGAACACTGAAGTGGGTTGCCATTTCCTTCTCCAATGCATGAAAGTGAATAGTGAAAGTGAAGTCGCTCAGCCATGTCCAACTCTTCAAGACCCCATGGACTGTAGCCTACCAGGCTCCTCCGGAAACATCACTAACTTTGTTGAAAGAAACCTCAAATTTTCCTCTAGAGCACAGGTGGTGCTGCTCACACCATGCACACCAAGCGAGACCAACCCCACTGCTCTGCCTGTCATCACCTACTCAAGGGGCCAGTGCCAAGGCAAAGGCCGCCCTTCAAAGGCCAGATGTGAGAGGCCAACCTCCCACTGTAGAGTTTGGTACCATACTGGAACTGACTCAGTCACACGAGGGCAACTCACGTGTGGCTTGTCTTTATTAACTCAATTCTAGCCAAGAACTGTGTTAGCATGCGCTCCATACAATATTTATCTTGAGTTTATATTTCACCAGATTCAACCGTTTCTCATACTTCTCCCTTTCATTGTATGGTTTATAGTATCTCTGAGGAGCTAGCCACCTCACTCAGTAACAAACAAGAGCAGATATACAGGAAAGTCACCAATGAAACAAAGGAATCGACTCTGCTTCTTCAACTTTAAAATGAGGTTGTTGACCTCAGATGTTGAAAAACCCTTTTCCAAGGATCCTATGTCTTAAAATTTTCTATGACCCAGTATATATAAAAACCACACACGAAGAGAGAAAGGGAAAGAGAGAGAGGAAAAAAAAAAAAAAAAAACCTATGGGAAAAGAATCCTGCAAGAACAGTAAGATATCTGCTATTTTACCGAGTTCTCTGCTCTCCAGGTGAATAAGAAAGCTGGATTTTTTAAAATACAGAAGGGTAATAATAAATTCATTTTTTCCTTCAAGAGAAACTTACTAAAAAGGAAAGAATGACCTGAGGATGCTTCCTCATAGTTCTGTATTAACTCATCCCTATCAGTGATACCCAACTGTTTAAAACATCACACTGTTACAACAATGTTCAGATTCTTGACAATCTAGTCATTTTCTGATCCACACAGATTAACTTAACAGACTAAGACAAAACAAACAACCATTCAGTGGAAGCAATGAGTCCTAACCACTGGACCGCCAGGGAATTCCTAAACATAAAACTTTTAAACGTCCCTTTCTACACAACACTTCTTTCACTAAACATAATCAGACCAAAAAAAGTACTTTGCATAAACAAATTTTTCAGACACTTCATTTTACTGTTTTTTTTTAAGTTCTTAATCAAAAATTTTCATTTCATCTTCTACAAGTCTCTCAGTCTTCTTAAAGGGTTAACAATAGTGAAATAAATGATTCGGGCAACATTCATCAGTTAGGGTTAAATTAGGACCATTAGATGAAAGGTGGACAGAACTGGAAATCTGCAGGCTGTCCGAAGTCACCCCATGGACTTCTACTGGCCAGATGGGGGAATACAACTTGACCACAAAAGGCTATGCCAACATGACCCCGTCAATTACTCTGAGTATACACAGGAGGACGATCAAACAGTGCAGGAATACACAGTAGGAAAATCAAACATCTCTCCAAATGTGAACAGGAAGCACGATATACTACCTATGAATAATAAAAAAAAAATCTGAATGATTACCAGAATTGTTAAGCCTCCAAATCTAATTACCAGCTTACAGGTAATATGGAAAAAGAGTAACATGTTATATGATACAAAGATACAGTCAGCAAACTCCACAATGTGGAGAAGGGGAATCAACCTAGCTTTTTCCACAAAAAAAATGGCATAACAGTAACAACAACAACAAAAGAGATTTATTTTAGATTAAAAGAAATTAAAGATATGCATCAATCAAATGCACTAGGTGAACCTTATCTGGACCTGATTCAAAGAATTAATTGTAAAAAAGCCATTTTTGAGAAAAATCAAGGGAAGAGATTCAGAATCAGGTAAATTAAAGGAATTAGGTTGTAGGGAAGGTGTTAATGTATATGATAATGCCCTTTTCTATCCAACAGATACACACTACAATATTTATAGGTTAAAGGACAGGCTGTTAGACTTTCTTCAAAATACTCTAGGTCAAAAAGAAAGTGAGAAGGGAGAGATAAAACAAGAACGGCATGAGGATTCACTGTACTGTTCTCTCCAGTTATGTGTATGTTTGAAATTTCCCGTAATAAAAACATTTTTTTTAAGGTTAAGGGAAAGAAGAGACAGGAATTCATAACCAAACCTAAGTTTGGCCACCATCCACAAGACATGAAAAACTGCAGAAAGCCTTTATGTAAAATAAACACGAAAAAAGCTGACGGTAGTGGCCTCTGAAGACTCTATGTGAGAGACTCCGGGCAGCTTTCTTTTGTCAGCAGAAATTCTCTCTACAGCATTCCTCTGGAGGTGTGCTTTCCATCAGGCCATGTACTGTTACCAAGGTGCAGACAGGGTGTCCTGATACCAAGCTGAGCTCTTCACGCCTCTTTCCCCTGAGAAAAGTTATCTGAGGAAACTGACTATCAAAATATGTATTTTTTAATGGCATGTCTCTAAGTCTTCAGCAGTTTATCTGCACTTTTCAGTTTTTTCCAACACTCATATAACTATTTTTCTACAACCTGAAGAAATACTCTTTAGTGTAATAAAAAATCCCATTGTTGTTAAAAAAAATAGTTAAATAACTTCCCTCCTTTCAATCCCTCATCCATTCCCACTGCTCCTAACATAGTTCATGCTGTGCTATTCTCACCCCGTACTTGGTATCACAGCAGTTAAAGCTTGATTATGCCACAGATTTGCAGGTCAAATGTATCACCTATTTCCTTCCAAAACTTAGAAAAGTATATGAATAATTATCATTATTCCACATATAATGGTAGTGTACTGCATTGAGAGGAGAGTGCACTGTTCAAATATCAAAACCACTAATTTAATTAAGGGTTCAGTAATACAAGCACCAGTGCTGTGCACAGGAGAATCCTCTTTTATCTGTAACCGTGTGCTCCATCCCCCTTCTTGTTCAGTAAATAAAACAGTGAATCTAGAAAACCGCACCTGACCAGTTTTCACAATGTTTTCCTAACAGCTGTCTGCCAACAATTTTTAATGACTCTCATCAGGCTATCGCCCCTTTCCATAATTCTCTCTGGGCTTTATTTCTCTGTTGAACATGATTTGCTCAATAACAGTGGTAAAAAGGAAGAGACTGTAAAAATAAACAACAATAAATGATGCCTAAAGGTAGGATGAATACAGTTTTAAAACATGCAGTTAACCTTTGAACAATGTGGGGGTGAGGGGTGTTGCTGCTCCATGTGCGGACGAAAATTACCTATAACTTTACAGTCGACCTTCCACAGCCAAGGTTCTGCACCCATGGACTGTATACTGTAGCACATATTCAGTCAAAGAAAAAAAATCCACATGTAAGTGGACCTGTGCTGTTGAAACCCATGTTGTTCAAGGGTCAACTGTAACTAACAATGATCTGTAAGATGAAGCGCCTTTGGTCCTGGGGAAGGCTGATCTGGGAAATCTGCTTCTGTATTGATCACTATGCCCCTGGGAACAGAGCAAGCATCCAACACTGCATTACTGCCAACAAGGCAGAAATTAATTAGCTCTGCTCCCATTCTGTTGTTAATATTCTGAGTAAAGGTTACTTCCTTATTTAATACAGAAGTAGTTATATTTATCCATCCTCAGATAGATGGCTTTCAGATAGTAAACACCTTCCTACTGAAAGACCTTAGCATCTAAAACCTTACTGTTAAAAACTTGCCCTTCTCACATGCACTGTTAATAATAACTGAGGAACTAGAATGCAGCAAGCAACATTTATTACATTATTTTTCTGAGTCATCGTAATAATCTTATGAGTTAGGTACTGTTATTATTCCCATTGTATAGATAAAGAAACCAAAACACAGGATGTTAAGCAACTTGCCAAAGAAAACAGAGCCGGTAAAGAATGGAATAATTTCATCCTCGCCATAACTCAAAGTCTTTTGGGATAAACAGAAAAAGAAAAGCTACTGGCAACTCATTCTAAAATTCATTAGTATCATTAAGTCTCAGAAATTTTCAATAATTTGTGGAGCATCTACTGTGTGATCAACATTGTGCTGCTTACTAACAAGACACCAGAGGAGAAGCTGAAGACAGTTATTTCCTCTCAAAATCATACTGCCAAGGTAGGGAGGCAAAATACACATATAAAACCAGTAAGGAAAATATAAAGGAAGAGCTACCTTTTCATAAAGTCAACCGTTCTAGACCTCACTCTCACCTCAGTGCATTTTTTAGATACATCACAGTTGACTGTGGAAAATCAGAGACAATATTCCCACTAATCGGTGGTGGGCACGAGTGGGATAAAAATTATTTCACAATCTCAATTCAACTGAACACAGTGTGCCCATCTCTGTGTGAGTATACATATATGTATGTGCTATGCTTAGTCGCTCAGTTGTATCCAACTCTTTGCGATCCCACAGACTATAAGACTATAGCCCACCAGACTCCTCTGTGCACGCAGAGTCTCTGGGCAAGAATACTAGAGTGGGTGTGTGTGTATGAGCGGAAGCGCAAGAACACTGGTGGGGAGGAGGGTAGAGGGAGGGAGGGAGGGAGGAGGGGAGAGAGAGAGAGAGAGAGAGTGTGAGTGAGTGCGTGTGCGTGTGTGTGTGTGTGTATGTATGTATGTATGTATTTCCCTCATGGCTCAGAGGGTAAAGCGTCTGCCTGCAATGTGGGAGACCTGGGTTTGATCCCTGGGATGGGAAGATCCCCTGGAGAAGGAAATGGCAACCCACTCCAGTGTTCTTGCCTGGAAAATCCCATGGACGGAGAAGCGTGGTGGGCTACAGTCCATGGGGTCACAAAGAGTCAGACACAATTGAGAGACTTCACTTTCAAAATGCAACTAAAATATTTTATATATATATATAAAAAAGATCACAGAGATCCAAATATAGGAATAAGACATTACCTACTTTAGTCCAGAGAGAGAAGACAAATCTGCTAACAAACATATTTGGTGTGCATGCCAATGGAACTAAGGAAGAGTTTTAGGTCCAGTGGGAGCAGAAGGAAAGGAAAAAGCAACTACAAGGGTCAAGCTCTGAGAAGGTGACCCTTAGGAATGCTGTAAAAAAGAGCAAGTTAGAGAAATCTAAAATTTTACAACTGAACAAAGAAAATTACGTCCCCAGTCCTATAACAGGTCCTGAATATTCTATATACACAAATGTGACATTTTTCCTCCTCCCAAAAACCTACCCCTAATGTAACACTAATCTCAACATCAATATTTAATGTCCAACTCAGTCTCAGTCCAGCAGCTGATCAAAAATTACAAGGTATACAAGAAAGCAAAGTGGGTATGAAATGGAGACAAACCTCTAAAGAGAACCAATCAGAGATGACCCAGATAGGGAATTTAACAGTGTTTAAGACAGCTATAATGTGGTACAGTGGTTAAGAATTCACTTGCCAAGGCAGGGAACATGGCTTCGATTCCCAGTGTGGGGAGATCCCACATGCCAAGGGGCAACTGAGTTCATGCACCAAACTACTGAGGTCCACTCACTAGAGCCCACGCTCCACACAAGAGAAGCCACTGCAATGAGAAGGCCTCACACGGCAACTCAAGAGCAGCCCCTGCTCACCACAACCAGAGAAAGCCCATGTGCAGCAATGAAGACCCAGAGCAGCCAATAAATAAAGTAAGAAATTTTAAAAACTATTAAGAAAAAACCCCAATGCTTAACACGTTAAACAGTTTAGTAGACCATATGCATGAATAGATGGCAAATTTCAACAGAAAGCTAGAATATGTAAGAAAGAGCCAAAGAGAAACGCTTTTTTGTAATGGTATCAGAGATGAAAAGTTCCTTTGACGAGCCCACCAAACCCTCAATAAAATTAAGGAAGGAATCAACGAGCTTGAAGACAGATCACTACAAAATTACCTAAACCGAAACACAAAAGGGGGAGAGGGGCAGGGAGGACACAACAGACAGAACGTCCAAGAGCTGTGAGGTATGACCAAATACCACAAGCATGCAACTGGAGAGGGGCGAGCAAGGCAGAAATAACATTTGAAAGAAAGATGGCTTGAGATTTTCCAAAAATAAAGTCATCAAACCATAGATCTAAGAAAATCCTACAGGATGAATATAAACAAGTAAACAAACAAATAAATACAACAGAGAACACATACCTGGACACTTCACAGTTTAATTGCTAAAAACCAAGGTTAAAGAGAAAATCTGAAATACAGCTGGAAGAAAAAGGCATTACCTTCTGAGGGGGCGGGGGGGAAATTCAGCACACTACTTGCAATCCAGAAGATAATGGTGAGGCACCTCTTAACCACTGAAAAGGGGAAGAAAGAAAAAAAAAAGACTTCATGACCCAGAATTCTAGTCAGCAAAAATACCTTTCAAAAATGGAGGCAAAATAATGGCTTTTCAGACAAAAGATGAAGTAATTCAATGTCAGCACACCTGCCCTACAAGAAAAGGTAAAGACGTCTTTCAAGTAAAAGGCATATGATAACCAGACAAAAAATGAGGATCCACACAAAATAGTTCCAAAAGTTATCAAAATGTAAGTATAAAAAATCTTTTCCACAAATTATTACTTATTCCAAAAGAACAATCTAAAGCAAAAATAATAACAGTATATTGTAGAATTTATACAATATCTAAAAGGAAAATGTATGACACCAATAATCACGTAGGATAGAAGGGAAGAACTAGAAGCATGCCGTATTGTTAGCATCTTACACTGCATGTGAAATGTGAAACGGTATAATAGTATGTGAAGGTAGAACGTGCCTCTAAATTTGGACAACTTAGATGAATGTATGAGTTCCTCAAAGACACAAACTAGACAAGCTCACTTAAACAAAAGAACCTGAACAGCCCTTCATCTATTAAAGACAGTGAATTTGTAGATAATAACCTTTCAACAAAGGCCCAGGTAGCTTCAGCGGAGAATCTCACCAAATAGTTATTGTACTTCATTTTATGTGCTTTACAGACACTACATTTTTTACAAATTGAAGGTCTGAGGCAACCCTGTTTTAAAAGATGAGAGTCAGCATGTCTTAGCAATAAAACTTATTTTTAATTAAGTTATATAAATTGCTTTTTAGACATAATGCTAGTGGTTGCACACTTAACAGACTATAGTATCAGATCAGATCAGATCAGAAGCTCAGTCGTGTCCGACTCTTTGTGACCCCATGAATCGCAGCACGCCAGGCCTCCCTGTCCATCACCAACTCCCGGAGTTCACTCAGACTCATGTCCATCAAGTCAGTGATGCCATCCAGCCATCTCATCCTCTGTCATCCCCTTCTCCTCTCGCCCCCAGTCCCTCCCAGCATCAGAGTCTTTTCCAGTGAGTCAACTCTTCGCATGAGGTGGCCAAAGTACTGGAGTTTCAGCTTTAGCATCATTTCTTCCAAAGAAATCCCAGGGCTGATCTCCTTTAGAATAGACTGGTTGGATCTCCTTGCAGTCCAAGGGACTCTCAAGAGTCTTCTTCAACACCACAGTTCAAAAGCATCAATTCTTTGGCGCTCAGCCTTCTTCACAGTCCAACTCTCACATCCATACATGACCACAGGAAAAACCATAGCCTTGACTAGACGAACTATAGTATAAACATAATTTTTATATGCAGTAGCAAACCAAAAAATTCATGCAACTCACTTTATTACAATATTCACTTTATTGCAGTGGTCTGGAACTGAATCTGCAGTATCTCCTGTATAGCAATATATTACATATACTCTTCCAGAAAATAGAAGAGGGAATACTTCCATCTAATGTCGGCCAGCATTAAGCCGACAAGTCCTGCAACAGCAATATAAGAAGCCACACATTTAAGACAAAGATCAAAACAAAGACACTAACATCTTAACAGAATACTATCATATTGAATATGGCAATAAATAAAAAGGGTACTACATCAAGACCAAGTGGGATTTATCCTGGGTATGCAAGAGGCATTCAACATCAAAAATCAATTAATGTAATTCACTGTATCAACAGACTAAAGAAAAAACCCACATGATCATCTCAGCAGCTACAAGTATCTAACAAACTCCAACATTTGTGATGAAAACCCTCCAGAAACCAGAAATAAAAGCAAACTTCCTCAATCTGATAAAAAGCAAGGACGAAAAACCTACCATTAATGGGACTGCATAATTTTTCCCTAAACTCAAGAACAAGGCAAGAGTGTCTAATCTTACCATCATATCACTTCAACATCATACTGGGGTCCTAGCCAGTGCAATAAGACAAGAAAAAGAAATAGAAAGCAAACAGATTAAACAGGAAGAAATACAACTGTCTTTACTTGCACTCAAAATACCTATTAATATAGTAAATCCCAAAGAATCTAGAATAACATTTCTAAAATCAGTAAATTGGTTTGCTAAGATCATAGGATATAAGGTCGATATACAAAAGCCAACTGTATTTCTATATACTAGCAAGGAACAAATGTAAATTAACATTTTTAAAGTATCATTTATAAGAGTATCCCAAAACATAAATACTTAAAGAGATAAATTGAAATTAAAAGCACAACCTTTTAAATGCTATAAACCAGCTTTAATTTGATCAATCTCTTCCCCTATACAGAAAAGCTATGGAACCGCCTAAATAGTCTAGAACTTTAGAACAGGCCAACTTATTTTCTTCTCAACTCGTTGGAAGGTTTTGCCGAGTAACAATCTTTCCAGTAGATGGTCTCTTCGCTCACATTTTTCCTTGAAAGAGGTTCATCCTGAGAACTCACACTGTAAGGTTAGTTATCTTAGAACTAGGAAACTTAAAACTGGAATGCAGCCTCAGAACATTTTAAACTTGCAAAAGCCAAGTTAAAAGCTTCCCCTCTGGGGAACTGATGAGTCCAGAAAATGAAAAGCGTGAATATTCACTAAAACCCCCAGATGACGTACAACCCTGTGTAGAAGACCTGTCTTATAACTGTGATTTCCACACATTGACAGCCTCTCTTAAACAAGGCAGTATTAGGCACTCGTGTATTTCAAGACATGTCCCCTTCCCAACACATCCCTACACATTTAACTGGACCAGAGGTGGGCCCCTAACCTAACATGAATCAATGACCAAGCAGGCCAACAACTGAGGACATGACATTTCTGGGCTGGGAGAAAACCTGCCAGGCAAAGTTGATTGTCTCTCAGAAATCTGAAATGGAAGGTACCAAGTAAGGCATAGGCAACAGGAGTGGGAGCTGATAAGTCATGAGTTCAAGAGAAACTAGAGTCAGAAAGGGCTTTGGACGTGGAAAAGTTAGGAGAGAACACAACATGCAAGTAAGCAGAAGCTATAAGGTAGAGGAGAACAATAAGGAAGAATGAGGAAAACACTGGGCGGAAGCAAAGGGTGGAGTGGGCCAACTGGGAATCCTGTAATGGCCAGGCAGGAAGAGAGACCACCCAAGAAAGCCTGCCTGTCCTGGATGCAGCAGGATGACCGTACTGGTCATCTATTGCCACAATGATGCGTACAACAGCAAACCACAAAATCTTACTGGCAGAAGCATTTAATTTTCCCTCAGGTGTCTGAGCTGTGTTGGCTCTGCTTTAAGTTACAGATAATCTGTGGGGGCTCTGCTCTATGGTCTCACTCTGAGGCCCAAGCTGAAGAGGCTGCAGCTACTCAGCGGTCTTCTCACGGTGATGACAAGGGCACAAAAGGACACGAGCCCACCCGCACAAGCACAGCGCAGACTTCTACTTTCATCATGTTTACTAACATCCCACCGACCTAAAGCAAATCATACAGCCAAGCCCAAAATCAAGGGATAGGGACACAATCCCATCCACCACGAGGCTATGGCAAGAGAATGAATGTAAAACACTACTACAAAGAACTGAAGAATTGGGGTCAAAGACTCAGGGATACAAAACACAGGGAGCATCCACTCCCCAGTGCAATGTTACCTACGGACCCTATCTCCTCCTCCTCTTAAGAGGGAGGATATCATCTGAATTATTTTGTTGAACTATTTCTAATTTTAAAAGGGTGAGGGGACTTTAAAAGTCAGGAGACGTATCTAGAAAATACGGCAGCAAATGCTCAAGGATTTCTAAAGATGGAAGGTTCCAATAAAACACACCACTCTACCACGTTCCTCTGAATCTCAAATCAGTCTGCTGTGGGTCGCAGGCTCCCAACAGCCAAAGTAAATGAGTACTGTTAGCACCTTTGTGGCTAAAAAACACTTTTCAAGAATAGTATTACCTACCTAGTTTGTAAAAGAGAAAAAAAATCACAGACCAAAAAAAAAAAAAAAAAGTCAGTAGAGTCAAATCTAAGAGTACAGAAGAACAAAATGGTAGGAAACTAAATAGACAAATGTGGAAAATGAAAACATTTGATTTGCTGAAGGTACAGGAAATACTGTTGACTAAACAGAGAAAGGTTTTTTGTTTTGTTTTTTTTTAAAAGAAAGACACAACCAAACCAAAATGGAGTCACTTGGGCTAAGCCTGGGTCACCAAACAGCAACTTAATACGTAATTTACAGTTTCAACTTCTCCCAGGAGGGGAATTTTAAACCAGTCAATCTGGAGTTACCTGGTCAGCACTAGTGAGGTAATCTGCTTGACAGACTTCTGCAGTCCCCTAAAGGAAGGTGACCTTGCCACAAATAATCCACACTTTGCAAGTAACTTCTTCATCCCATTCCCTTCTGCCTATAGATCTTCCATCTGACACAGCTCTTTAGAGCTCCCATCTGTGTGCTGGACGGGACGCTGCCCAGTTCATGAATCATCTAATAAAGTTAATAAGGTCTTTCAAATCCCTTCAGTTGAATTTTGTTTTCAACAGGTTTGAAAGAGTTTTGTTTCTCCAAAAAGTAAGTAAAATTCTGGGTATACTTTGGAACTGTGACCCATTTTAAACAATGAATTTACTCCCTGTAAAAGAATTAACAGTAACTCAGTTATGTCTGTTTAAAAAAAAAGAAAAGAAAAGAAAAAAAAAAAAAAACCTCATTCATCAGTAAACAGCCAAGCAAGTCAAAGAGAACATGAGTATTATATTAATATAAGCAGAAATTAGAGTCACAATGCACAGTACCTTTGAATGCTGTTCAAAGATCTTTAAATGCTCACTGTGACCCACACCATACTGGCAAAAATTAAACTCCTGGTCAATCAGCCCACAGCTAAGCAAAAGAATAGAAAAGGCAACAGAACTATGTTGGCAGTAACAGGGATGCAACATGAACACGCCTGGGCATGCCATGACTTTCTCAAATCCCCTGCTTCACATTAGGCTGGGTTTAATATGATGCGATGGCTTCCCACGTGGCTCAGTGGTAAAGAATCTGCCCGCCAATGCAGGAGAAGTGGGTTCGATCCCTGGGTCAGAAAGATCCCCTGGAGGAGGAAATGGCAACTCACTCCAGTATTCTTGCCTGGGAAATCCCCTGGACAGAGGCGCCTCGCAGGCTACAGTCCATGGGGTTGGGAAGAGTCAGATACGACTGAGCACATACACACAATATGATGTGAGCTAACACATCTCGTTCAACTCTGCATGAGTTCTCTTCATGGCCTACAAGTTTCAAAGTTCTAATTCTGAAAATGGGTCTTAGCACAGCAACTCTGGGACACACACCGTAATAATACACACTACTTCACTGAAAACCAGAGTTCTAGCTCCCAGGTACCTATAATAAGCCTCATATGCACCACAGAATCTCAGTGTGGACCGAAACAGAAGCAGCCCCTACAAAATTCATCCCAACAAGATTTTTCTGTCTCCACTGAAACAAGCTTAGGAGATGACTGTCTAAGAGCACATCTTTAAAAGAAAAATCCCCTCAGTGGCCATCACAACAGAAAATTCAAAATAAAAATCCTTCTACAGAAAACAACTTTCCGCCCATAAGCAGGAGGAAGGTTAAGGTGATCTGACTTAGGGACAGCTCTTTGGTGTTCAAATGTTCTGATAAGGAGAATGCCAAGGCTGTTTAACTTCAGCTAATCAAAAGGGTGAAACGGCAGGAGAGGGATATGGTTTGCTCAACACTGGAACAGATTATTAAGAGTTATGAAAGTTATGACATCACTTTTCTCATGACATTCACCTGGCCTATACAGTTCGGATTCTTTTCATCCTAGTTCCTATTTTCAATCTCTATTAATTGACAGAATACCAGTCTTAAGTTCTAGACACATCACTCAGAACTCACAGGTTTGTGTGTGCACAGACAAGTCGTGAGGAAGTCAGAGGTGGTGCTTTAAGAGCAAGCCCAGCCCCCAGAGCGGTCTGAGCAGACTCAGCTACCTCACAGCTCCCTGCTTGTCCTGGAGCGGTCTGACCCCTGCGTTTCTCAGGGGACAGCCTTCACACAGCCCAACAATGTCAGGACAGATTCTGGACATGGGTGTAAATGAGCTGAACCGTGTCCTCCCACACCCCAAAACTTGCAGGTTGAAGCCCTGATCCCCAGTACTTAAGAATGTGACTGTATGTGGAGAGCAAGTCTTTACAGAAGTAATGAAGTTAAAATAGGGGTCTCTGGAGTGGGCCCTAATCCAATATGGCAGGTGTGCTTTTAAGAGGAGATCAGGAAACAGAACACAGAGAGAAGCCTAGGTGAGGACAGGGCGAGAAGGAGCCCTGCAGTCAAAGAGAAACCAAATCTGCCACCCTGACCTTGGACTTCTAGCCTCCAGAATCATGAGAAAATACACCTTTGGGTAAGCTACCCAGCCGGTGGTATTTTGTTATGTTAGCGCCAGAAAACTGAGAGAACAGGGAACACATTTTGCTACAAAATCTCATGATTAAGGGAGAGATGCTCCAGCAAAATCCACCCTCCCTTAGGAAATTTTTGATGGCTTACAGGACATCTCAAGTCATCTCAATTATTAAAAAAAAAAAAACAACACACAATCATAATAAGCGTCTCCGTAGTTTTATCTAACCTGAAAAAAAATCTTCCATAACATCAACAGAAGAGCACTGCAGGGAGTTTTCCTTTGGCTACAGCAGTTACCAAATTTGACTTCTGTTCTCTGCCTTCTCCATAATGATGCATTTACAACTGGTCACTAGAGTGGTCATCTCCTACCCACAGCTCCAACTAAGAAGCCAAACTTGCACACTAAGGTTTTCCTCAAAATTTCTTCCGAAAGTAGTATTTTTGGCCTTCTTACACATCTTAATCAATCTACAAGTATTACTAATGCAAGTTTCCAAAGATACCATGATGCTTCACATCTCCACACTTGAACTTGACCACCTGGAAAAATTCTAATCCTTTGACAATGAGAAGACATTTCACCTCCAATAGGAAGTCTTTCAAAAACCATAAAGAAAATCTTTCAAAATCACTGCAAAACCCGTAAAGGTTGACCAAATCTTCATTTTAATTCTGTGTATTATATGTAATTACGTGTGTGCGTTTATCTCCTGCACTGGACAGCAAGCTCCGTGATGGAAGGAACTTGCTCACCTGTGCTCGCAGGCCCATGCGGAGCACCTGGAATTTGGCACCTGCAAATGCTCTGCACAAACACATGTCACCAATAAATCCATCCAACTCTCAATGGCATAAGCCACATATGATTATTCTGGATCGCTTCCTGACAGTGTGACGGGTTATCAGTGCTCTCCAGCCATCTATATGAATCCCACAATCATAAAGCTGAGTAAGAGAAACCAGATACAAAACAAGACGTTCTGTATGCGAGTGTGTGTGCTCAGTCTCTTCAGTCGTGTCCAACTCTTTGCAACCCTATGGACTGCAGCCCACCAGGTTTCTCTGTCCATGGGATTTCCCAGGCAAGAATACTGGAATGGGTTGCCATGCCCTTTTCCAGGGGATCTTCCTGGCCCAGGGATCAAACCCGTGCCTCCTGTGGCTCCTGCATTGATGGAGGATTCTTTACCCAGTGAGCCACAGGGGAAGCCCTACAAAGGAATATACACATGTTAAAACCCAGTGAGCAGTACCCTTGATATATGTACACTTAACCAAATGCACGTTATACTTCAAAAACCCAATCTCTGGACTTCCTGGTGGTCCAGTGGTTAAGACTCCATGCTTCCAACACAGGGAGTGTGGGTTCGATCCCTGGTCAGGAAACTAAGATCCCACATGCCACAAAGTGTGGCCTAAAAATAGTCTTAGCTTGGAGCTAGGCTACAAGGAATACCCCCATCTCCTCACACAAGTAGGAAACTGCCAGAGTTGCAGTGTGCCTGTGGGTGTTACATGGGTAGCAGTTTTTTCCCTCCTATCACTGGCCCACAGCAATATCCTTGGGCATCCAGTTGCCCTACTGCTGAGGCATAGGATCTGAATGGCATTTCAGGACACTAGGGAAAAAGGGGGAGATTTTACAACTGGAAGCTCTTTCTACTATATCATTAAGAATCTATAAACACACTGGCAATAACATCAGAAGGAGGCCTCTGTCCATCTCTCTAGCCATTTTCACTTAATTATTCTGCAACTATTTACCTACCAGGAGAAGGAAATGGTAACCTACTCCAGTGTTCTTGCCTGGAGAATCCCATGGATGGGGGAGCCTGGTGGGCTACAGTTCACGACTGAGCGACTTCACTTCACTTCTAACTTCTACTCATCCATCAAAACCTAACTCAAATGTTAACTCTTCTGAGAAGTTTTTCCTAACCTCCCCTATGCCTTAATGTTCCTTTTATTGTTCTACTTATTTTGTTTCCCTGCAATTTAAATATTGCTTGTGTCTATTTCCCCTACCAGACCTGTGGTAACATGTTACCCTGGCACCAGGTATGTCACAGGGAACTCAGAAGCATGCAAATGTCCGCAGAACTAATTTGAAATATGACTACCACCTAACAAGCCCTACCATTTAAATGCCCAACTCAAGAGCCCTAAAATAAGTGGTATTTCCCAGATAAGGCACAGTCTGTACTTGAGGGAATGAAAAAACTATAAATATTCTCTAGGACAATGTTATTTTTAGTGTTGTGGTCACCAGCCTCTAACAGTGAACTTCAGGGTAGCAACCTGGAGACTAAGTGACTTAAATGATGATCACAGGATCTGCCAGGTAAGCTGTACTCCTCAGAAGGCTGGTGCAGCAGACATGGTCCCAGAGGCAGCAGGTTCACCTAGTCCAGGCAGGGTCTTCAGTGTCCTACATTACATGTAAGAACAAAAAACTAACTGTGTGACTCTGAACAAGTTTCTTTATCTTCCTGACCTCAGTTTTCCTCATCATAACATGGGGAGTTGGGGAGGCGGGCACTACAACAATGTACAACCTCATAGTTTTAAAAGATTAAATATAAAATATAAAGTGAGAATATACAATGTTTAGTTCCCGGCATATAGTTAAGCATTCCACGAATATTTGCTCTAATTATTCTGCTGCTCTGGGATGGGATGTCTCAGTTTTCTTTGAAAGTGAAAGTTGCTGAGTCATGTCCGACTCTTTGCAACCCCATGGACTATACGGTCCATGGAATTCTCTAGGCCAGAATACTGGAGTGGGTAGACTTTCCCTTCTCTAGGGGATCTTCCTGACCCAGGAATTGAACTGGGGTCTCCTGCATTGCAGGCGGATTCTTCACCACCTGAGTTATCAGGAACTCCTAAATATCCCTGTCCATGGGATTCTCCAGGCCAGAATACTGGGTGGGTGGCCATTACCTTTTCCAGGGGATCTTCTCAACCCAGGGATCCAACCCAGGTCTCCCCCATCGCAGGCAGATTCTTTACCAGCTGAGCCACAAGGGAAGCCCACGAATATTGGGGTGTAGCCTATCCCTTCTCCAGAGAATCTTCCCAACCCAGGAATCAAACTGAGGTCTCCTGAGCTGCATTACAGGCGGATTCTTTACCAGCTGAGCTATCAGGGAAGCCCTTTCTCTTTTTCTTTGCCAGTTTTCTTTGCTCCTATCATATTCCTGCCCTGCCTGGTTCTGGGGTCAAAAGCAAGCAGGGGCAGGGACTTCCTTGCTGGTCCAGAGACTCCAGCCTTGCAATGCAGGATGCATGGGTTCGATCCTTGGTGGGGGAACTAAGATCCCCACGTGCTGCACAGTACGACCAAAAGACAAAAAGGTAAACACGGGCAAAATCTACTCTCCAGACCTTTTGACCACTCATTTCCCTGTCTGCGCAGATGATTCCTCCTGGCTGCAGGCGTGGCCTCCCTCTGACCATGCATGCACCCCAACAGACCCCATTGTTTAGGCCTCTTCTGCTCTTCTAATGAAGACTCAGCAGCTTCCTATTTCATTTCCTCAGTGCTTCATCCCCTTTTAAGAGATTAACGACAGCAAATTAATCAAATATATAGATTGCTACAGTTGCTCTCTCCAATATTCTTATGGATAAATCCAATCTTCCCCTCTCCACATCCCCATTCCACTTTCTTTTGGTGGGGGGGTGGGGGGAGCATGTGTGCGGGCACCACAAACCACAGAATGAAGATGCCCGTTTCACCTTCCTGGTGAGGCAAACCCTTTGGCTGCCACCAAAGCAGTTTTCACCTGTGGCTTTGAAAAGCGCACGGCCCCTGCCATGAGCTCTCCAGCATTCATCCTCTATGAAAGTGTTAGTCATTCAATTGTGTCTGACTCTTTGTGATCCCATGCACCATAGCCCACCAGGCTCCTCTGTCCATGGAAGTCTCCAGGCAAGAATACTGGAGTGAATAGCCATTCCCTTCTCCAGGAGATCTTCCCAACCCAGGGACTGAATACTGGTCTCCCGCACTGCGGGAAATTCTTTACTGTCTGAGCCACCAGGAGCTCTCCAGCATTCATCTCTTACCAAGGAGTAAAATGACTAGTCTGTTCAAGTCCAAGGGTATTTATTAAAACAAAGTCCCATGACTACAGTGAGAACCAGGGGTTCAGGGTTAGGACCCTGTCACTACTTCCTTCTCACTTCTTTGGTGGACTACGGGTGGTCTCCAGACCAGCGAGGCCTTGGCATTGTTCTTCTGGCTGAGAGCCAGGCTGTTGCCAAACAGTGGGTCACAACCAGCATTTCTTTTAAAATAAAAAAATACATAGAAAACAGGTGAATTTTACAGTATGCAAATTACCTCAATAAAACTATCTTTAAAAGAATACAGACTAAAAATAGAGTACATGAGAAGCAGTAAGAATAAATACCGAGTATTAAAACATCTGAATAACATATTTGCGTGTACACTGGGCACAGTACAGTGTTATTTCTGTGAGCCACGGTCACAACAAGATGACCAAACTCTGGTTTCAGCCATCAGCTGTGAGCCTAAGGTAAATTCTCTGTGGGCAGGAGAGATGGCAAGCAGACACTCTGGCTTGTGCTGTTTCGAGACTTCACAGACTGCCTCCAGCTTAGCTTAAAGCATGCATTCTCAAGGGGACAGTACCTCTCCAAGGGGGCAAAAACTGGTTCCTGGGGGTTAAAATACCTTACTCATTATTAAGCAGACACAGTACATAAACAGATACGCTACATATTTGTGGTATTAAATCTTCATGGATGGGAGGATAATACTAAAAAAAATAGCCTGTCTAAAAAAGGCTCCTTAGGGGAGTGATAATGGAAAAAAAAAAGATTGAGAACCATTTCATAAAGTCTAACTTCCAAGACTCCACATTCAGCCAGAAATGATGTTATGAGCAAAGCCCTGCCTTCGGTTGCCTCCTTCCCATTAAGTGTGTATGCTGGGGGGAGGGGGGGCTCGTGCAGGGACGGGGCTTAGGGAAGGGAGGGGTGTTCAGGACGGCAGGAGCCGGTTAGGGACCTGAGTCTAGTGTTCTTAGCCCCCTGGTCAAATAACCACGTCACTCTCACCCCCACCCACCCAACATTCAGATCAATGCTCAGGTTTACACAGATAGACAGCAAGTTCAGTTTTGCATGTGGAACATGCAGGAGAAGCTGCAAAGAGTTACGTGGTTGGAAATGAGGGTCTGGAGCTCAGAAGAGAATGGGGATGGAAACAAAGATTTCAGGGTCATCAAGAGCTAAAACAAGCAAGAAGTCTGCCCAGGAAGGAGTGTAAAACAAGAAGGGCAAGGGAGCAAAAGGCTACAACCACTAGAATAGTTAAAGTGGGGGTGGGGGTGGGGAGGTCCTTAACAGTTTTCTCAAAAACTTAAAACTATTAATTCATATGAACTGTATAAAGACAAGGTCATCATAATCAGCAGTCCTCAAGAAATGTCCTCAGAAGACAACTCCTAACTCTTAATGTTTCAGGTGATTTAGAGACAACTATGCAAAGCTCTTCCCAAAGTCTCATTAACACTACCACATTCTCCACTTCTTTTATCATTTTTTAAAGTACAGTAAATTCACAATTTTGTGTTAGCTTCAGGTGTACAGCAAAGTAACTCAGTTATATATATGTGTGTGTGTGTGTGTGTGTGTGTGTGTGTGTGTGTGTGTGTGTGTGTGTGTAAATATATATATATTCTTTTTCAGGTTCTTTCCGTTATAGGTTATTACAAGACACTGAATATAGTTCCCTGTGTGTGTGTGTGTGTGTGTGTGTGTGTGTGTGTAAATATATATATATTCTTTTCCAGGTTCTTTCCGTTATAGGTTATTATAAGACACTGAACATAGTTCCCTGTGCTAACATTCTCTTAGGTACCTGGGCAACCTGAATGGCTTAGCCATAAAATGGACAGCGACTCTGCATAGGACAAAACATCTCCGAGCATCAGGATGATGCCCACAAGCCAGTCGACACTCAGTGCTAGGTTCTACTTTAGGATGAACCGGTCATCCTTAGACTTCCTGCCATCAGTCTAAGAAGGTCCATTCCCAGTCTGTGACGGGGGCCGTGGAAGGGGGTAAACAGGTAAGCAGGGTGGGAAGCAGGGCCATGACGTCCTTTAAAGCGGGTATTCACTCCCATTCTGGAAACCCTGTGACTACCAGATGGCACTAATCCACACTGAAAGGCAAGGACACACTTAATACGATGTATGATCCTTGACAGAATACTAGATCAGGAAAAACAAAAAAGCTAGAGAACAAGGAAATGGTAAAATTTAAATATGGACTACATACTGGTTTTATGTCAAGTATCCCAAGGCATATGACTGTATTATAGTTGGACACCCTTTCTCCAGGAGTGAAGTGTCACCATGTCTGCAAGAAACTCCCAAAAGGGATGGCTTTAGTAAGAACTAGACATATAGCTTCCCTGGTGGCTCAGACGGTAAAGAATCTGCCTGCAGTGCAGGAGACCCAGGTTTGATCCCTGGGTTGGGAAGATCCCCTGAAGAAGGGAATGGCAACGCACTCCAGTATTCTTGCCTGGAGAATCCCATGGACAGAGGAGCCTGGAGGGCTATAGAACATGGCGTTGCAAAGAGTCAGATATGACTGAGCGACTTACTTTCACACTTCACACATGCAGACATGGAAAAAGATATAAAGCAAATTTGGAAAAACATTAATCATTGATGAATCCAGGTAGAGGGGAGATGGGTGTTAAGGTATAATTCTCTTAACTTACTTTCTGTAGGTTTGCTATTTTTCAAAATACAAAGTGGCAAGGGGTATAAATGCTGTCAAATATTTTTAAAGTTCTTAATTTCCATATGTTCCAACTCCCCTCCATTAGAACAGAGTATGAAAGGTTGACATGAAAATGCTTCACAACACTTTAAAATACTATCCCCACAGATAAATTTATTTGGCAAAGAGGAATTATTTCACATGCACAAACCATGTCTGTTTCTACACTATAGTGATAAAGTCCTGAGTCAATACACAGCTTAACAGAATCTGGGTATTATTTTTGAGGTTTACCTTTCATGTGCTGTTGGGGAAGGTAAACCTCAGGAATACTTTAAGAATCTAGGTACTCTACGTAGAGTCTTTATTTTAAAGGGTATATGAATACTAGTTGATTTTATACAAATACCAAAAGTTAAGGGCAAATTTAATTATCTGGGCTAATGAAAGACAGTACAGATAAATCAACTCCATATGCAGACATTGTTTTAATCACTGGGTTTTAACTTCCTAAATCTTTCATCAGAATTATGAGGAAGTAAAACTGACCTAAAAGTTTCATCTCCATCCATTCTCATTCCTAAAGGAATTTCTGTTTAATAACAAAAAAGAGAGAACCAATTGAAATAAAAATAAAAATGCCCTAAGAACTCAACTATGGGTATCTGAACAAAAGAAAACTGACTTTAATCATGGCAAATATTTATTGAGAACCTGCTACCCACAGCTCTCCATGAGGAATTCAAAGTACAGCGACTGGACTTTGCACTCATGGGGCCACAACTTTACGGGAGAAGACAAACACACAGCAAACTGAAGAACAATAATAATGGTTGACTCTGTCTTCCCTTATCCCTGCTCCCAATGCCTCAATTCAGAGACTTATCTCCTAGCCAGGCCATTGCAATGGCCTCCCTCATTCATTAACCTGCTGGTCAAGCCTCTCCCAACCACTGGTGCTTAACTTGGATGCACACTGGAATCACCTGAGAAGTGACCAAAATTCCAGCGCCTGAGTCTCTCTTCCAGGGAAATCTGCTTTTCCGGCGTGCAGAATGGGCACTGGCTCTCTTAATGCTTTCCAGGCAATTCTAATACACAGTCAAGTTTGAGCGCCACTGTTTTATACCAATCGCTTCTACCAAGGATGGAATACAATTTACTCTCCTGCGTTTAGGTATCTGATGACTCCTCACTACCGATACAAATCTAAACTCCTTCCTGCAATCTCCAAAGCCTTTCAATGTCTCCAACCTACTCCTCCAGCCCGACCTCCCACTCAGCTCCACAGGCTCCACCAGCCTCCGCCTGTTCCCTCAGAGGATACTTCCTATGCATAAAAGGCTTCTTCAAATCAGACACCAGTCCCAGTCTGATTATTCACTCCAAATCAATTTTCAGGAACCAATTTAAAAGTTCCTTCCTTTGAAAAGCCTTCACCAAGTTCCCTGGGTACATGGGGAGTTCTAACAAAACTGGACATGGCTCTAATTTGACATGTATCACGATGTTGGTAGTAGGAGTTTTTATTTCTATCTCTAGTAGGACTGTGCATTCCTCAAGGGCAGAGGCCAAGTGCATTTATCTTCAAGTTCCTAAAGCCCGGTAAAGGCCGAAACAAAACGAAAGTTCAACAACTGTTTACTAAGTATTGAGGCATCATATGCTTGTGGAATAAAGGAGGAAAGTGAAAGCGAGAGTGAAGTCGCTCAGTCGTGTCCGACTCTCTGCGACCCCGTGGACTGTAGCCCTCCTCCACCATGGGATTCTCCAGGCAAGAATACTGGAGTGGGTTGCCATTTTCTTCTCCAGGAATAAAGAAGTAACAGTATGAGAAAAGACAAGTCAGTTACAGAGGCAAACTCTGACTCCAGAAGAGAACTGGGTAAAGAGAGTGCTTCTGGCAGATACAGAGGGGGAAGGCCCCATGAAGACACTGGGACTAGTCTCAATCTCACAGAAAGGGAAATATCTAGATATTTGTCAAGAGCAAGGGACAGAAAACTAGGAGCACAGAAAACAGCAGATACAGTCCATGGCACAGGAAAAGCCATTTAGCTGTCTCCTGGGCTTCCCTGGTGGCTCAGACAGTAACCAAGAATCCACCTGCAAGGCACGAGACCCAGGTTCTATCCCTGGGTTGGGAAGAACCCCTGGAGAAAGGAAGTGCAACCCACTCCAATATTCTTTGTGCCTCCCTGGTGGCTCAGACAGTAAAGAATTTGCCAGCAAGGCAGGAAACCTGGGTTTGATCCCTGGCTTGGGAAGATCCCCTGGAGAAGGGAATGGCTACTCACTCCAGTATTCTCACCTGGAGAACTCCAGGGACAGAGGAGCTTGGTGGGCTGCAGCCCAAGGGGTCGCACAGAGTGGAAACAACTAAGCAAGTAACACAGTGGGTTTCCTCAAGAGATTCCCAGCCCCCCAAAAAAACTGACCTTTAGAAATTAACCATGCTTTTCTTAGTTATGTAAATCTATTCTGTCTCCTTATCCTGCTTTATTTTTCTTCTTAGTCAGCCACCTGATACATCATGGTTCTGCATATTCAAATAAGCCTGGAACATAAGCTCCAGGAGAGCAGGAACTTGATTCTGTTCACCACTGCAGCCCCAGGGCTTGTATCTGTGCTCAGCACAAAGTCAAGGTTCAACACATATTTGCTGAATGGATGAATGAATATATTTATTATGCCCTCGGATCTGATCTTTCCTTTCAGGCAGAGACTGGCTCCCTTCCTCACCCAGTCTCCACATATCCAAATCCTGCATCTTTCCTACCCGAAAAAATGCCCAGTCTGACTCAAAGCCTTCTCTGACACCACATCCCTTCCTTTTCTGAACTTCCAAAGCCCTTTAATCTTTCTTGTCTTGGACACTTTTTATGGGCTACTTCATAACAGCACAAATATCTGTGTACAGGTATCTGCTGTACAGGCAGACATATATCTTATCTCCCCTCTATACTGTAAATTCTTTAGGGGCAAGCTCTAGGTCATTTCCTCCCCAGAGCGTATAAAGTTACTCAGTAATTCCTACTGAACAAAAGGAAAAATTAAAGGTGGTATTAAATCTTTGAAATCTTAATATTAACCTCAGAAAGATTAAAATCAGTAGTGATTTATCTCCATCTTAGTCCTTGGATACCTGATTCTTCATAAAATTATAATATCTAATGCTTAAATCATGCTTACAGTGTGCCAAGTATTGTTCCAAGGCATTACATAAATTAACTCATTTAATCCTCGAAAGAACCATGAGACACAGGTATTATCTCCTTACAGATGAGGCAACTGAGGCATGGAGAGTGAGCAGCACAGCAAGAAGTCAAACCCGGTGGCCAGCTGCAGAGGCCATGCATTTTAATCACCACATCGGGCAGTCTCCTATTCATAAGCTAAATGTGGTCTTCTGAGAAATCTGCTTCACAAATATTAGAAATGCGAGGATATTTACGGCAAGGAACTATCCTCATCACGTGGAAGATGGAATTTCAGAAGGCAATAAGAGCAGAGAACAGATGACAGAGGAGTGGTGGGTGTGCAGCCCAACGCTGGGAAGGATACATGCTGGCTGGAGCAGTCAGCCTTGGACCTGAAACGGCAGGAGCATCTATCTGTAAGAAGGGACGAAACAGAGAGGTAAGCAGAAGTTCTGACATGAAGTAATTACAGGCAGAGCCCACATTCTAGACGCATTCGGTACCGAGATGACACAGCCCACAGTAGGGCAGCACACCGCAACTGCTTAAGAATGTCGGGCTCAGGACCTTCCTGGTGGTCCGGCGGTTAAGAATCCGTCTGCCAGTGCAGGGGACACAGGTTTGATCCCTGCTCCAGGAAAGGCAGCTAAGTCCAAGTACCCTAGGGCCGTGCTCACCAAGAAGAGAAACCGTCACAACGAGAAGCCTGAGCACCACAACCAGAGGGTAGGCCCCACTCGCCGCCACAACTAGAGCAAGCGCACACACAGCAACGGAGACCCAGCACAGCCAAAAATGAACAAGCAGACACGAATAAAACCAAAGGCGGCTTCCCTGGTGGCTCAGTGGTAAAGAATCCGCCGGCCAATGTGGGAGACAGGAGTTCAATCCCTGATCGGGGAAGACTCCCCATGCCACAGAGCAACTAAGCCCATTATTGAGCCTGCGCTCCAGAGCCCCAGAGCCCCAGAGCCCCAAGAACTCAGCCCATACTGAAGCGCGCACACTCCAGTGCCCATGCTGAGCGAGAAGAGAGGCCATCACAAGGAGAAGCCAGTGCACTGCAACGAGAGAGTAGCCCCCACTCACCGCAATGAGAGAAAAACCTGTGCAGCAACCAAGACCCAGCACGGCCCCAAAAAATTAATAAAATAAAATAAATAAAAAGAATGTCAGGCTCAAACTGCCTAGGTGACCAGCTCAGAAATTACAGACAAGTAACTTAACTCCTTTACCTCCACTGCCTCAGCTGTAACATGGGCTATTATCAGCCCTTAGCCAGGAGGATGAAGGAGAAATCCATGTATATTCCTCAGGATGCGCTTGGTTATGCTGCAGTTAAAATTCCTGTTTAAAAAATGCAGTGGTCTAAAGTATGGGCTAACTGGCTTATACTGTGTAACCACTGCAGATTTCTTTCAGGGGAAAAAAGCATCTGCCTAGTATCTCACATGACTTTCAGTCAAATTTCAGTATCCAAAGCAAGTCACGTGGCCACGCCCAACTTCAAGGTGATGGACTGCAACTCTACCGTGTACCCAAAAGAAACACGGAGAACAGCCCTAACAACCAGCAAACCATGAAAGGACCTCGCACCGTACTAGGTGTTCAGTAAGCAGCCAATGACCGAGTAGCTGCTATCACCATTATCATGATTATTGAGGGCTCTGGGAAAAACTTATTCTAAGAACCCTAAGGCATAAAGCTGAAGGAATAAGCAGATGTGAGAACCACCTCCAAACACATTAATTGCAATAAAGCAAAGGTGAACTTATAAGCATCTCACCAGGATATAATGGAAGGACATGCCAAAAAGTTTCTAGTAAGCAAAGAATAGTAAACACGAGTTACCAAAATAGTATCACAAGCCTTTTACCATGGTATCAGGGAAGGACATGCCAGACTGTTTCTAGTAAACAAGACATAGTAAACAAGAGTTACCAAAATAGGACCAGTCATTCTGACTCCTTTAGGACATGCAAAATTTCATTGATGATATCCTTATTTTAGAGAACATAAGAAAAATTACGCAGCCTTTCATAAATTCACTTCTAATCTCCGAGCACTCCTTCCCCACCTTTCTCCACAAGTTCTTAAGGGAAATCCTCCTGTGTGTGTTTTTAGGACCCTAACCATCAGAGTTAGGGCAAGAGTCCTATTTAGTGAAATGAGAACTGAATCCTAGCTTGACTGTAACCTAGTGCTATGGCCTAACAAATCTTTTGACTAGGACATGACTGGGACTCTGTTCCATGGTCCATGTGCGTGTCCAGTCGCTGGAAAGTGAAGTTGCTCCGTCGTATCCAACTCTTTGCGACCCCATGATGGTAGCCTACCAGGCTCCATGGTCCATGGGATTTTCCAGGCAAGAATACTGGAGTGGGCTGCCATTTCCTTCTCCAGGGGGTCTTCCCAACCAGGGATCGAACCCAGGTCTCCTGCATTGCAGACGGACGCTTTACCGTCTGAGCCACTAGGGAAGCCTGTGGCCCCGTGGACTACAGTCTGCCAGGCTCCTCTGTCCATGGGATTTTCCAAGCAAGAATGCTGGAGCAAGTTGCCATTTCCTCCTCCCGGGGATCTTCCCTACCTGAGGATCGAACCTGCATCTTTTGGGTCTCCTGCATCGGCAGGTGGATTCCTTACCACTAGTGCCAGCTGGGAAGCCCCTTCATCATCCATAAGATAACAATATTGACTAGATGGCCTTGAAGTCCCTTTCAACTCTACTCTTCTGCAATCCTGAGAAACCAGAAAGAAGCTTTGGTTTAGAAGAATCTAGTGAAGATGCTGAATTATGTAAGACTTGATAACACTTAAAACTTTAAACTAGAAATAACTGCCATAATCACAGCTATGATGGTAGGGACAAAGCTTAGTTCAAGAGTGAACAATGGAAGAAAGTCAAGAGCACCCAGGGAGAGCCCTGCGAGCGAGAAATGTGGAAGGAAGAGCAGATAAGGATGGACAGAGTATGACTATCATGTGTAAATGAGGAGTCTGGTGTTTCAGCACGGCTTATGAAATCAGTTTTTTTAGTAACATCTCATACAACATTCCAGTCATAGCTCTGCAAATCAGCGATGGTGCCTCTGAAACTTCAGGGCTTGGGATCTGTCAGCTACCAGATCTCAATTCCAACAGGCTGGGTTTTCCAATTCCTTAAGACCCCAAAGCAGTAATCCAAATATGTGCCTAGGGATCAAGAACTTGAAATCCTTTGGAGAAAGTCCAACAAAAGAGCTCAAAGCTGCATGTTACAAAACGTTAAGCTCCCCCAATCAATGATAACTTGTGTCGCAGCTAAACAGAAGCCCCTGCCCAGACAACCTACCATAAATCTCAAGTCACTCTGAGAGAATAAGACTGTCTCCTACAACAGAATTAAAGGGAAAACAGTGCTGCTTTTTAATGAAAACTCATGTTCAGGCCATAAACAAAGCAAG
This sequence comes from Bos indicus x Bos taurus, assembly GCF_003369695.1. Taxonomy (NCBI): domain Eukaryota; kingdom Metazoa; phylum Chordata; class Mammalia; order Artiodactyla; family Bovidae; genus Bos; species Bos indicus x Bos taurus. The sequence goes on along the minus strand of NC_040088.1, from coordinate 13,254,257 downwards.
GGCCACTGCTGCATCAGCAACTTTGCTCTGCCTGCAGTCCTACCTACGATCTTTAAGAAGCCTTCTGAGTCTAATATCTATGAGTGTAAAAAGTGTATGGAACATCATACTGTCTCTCATGCTTCAAGAGTCACTGCTGAATGAGTAATAATCTCCTGCTTGAAAACCTAAAACCTGGCAAATTAATTTAAGAAAATTACAATATCCCTAGAAAAATCCATTTTATTATGTCTAGACAACATTTAAAAAAGCTATAATTCTACCTGCGAATCTTCATTTACTTTTTTAAAAAATACTTAGTTATTTGGCTGCCCCTGTTCTTAGCTATGGAACTGGGGATTTTGGATTTTCACTGCAGCATGCAGGATCTTTAGTTGCAGCGCATGGGATCTAGGTCCCTGACCAGGGATTGAACCCAGGCCCCTTGAAATAGGAGCACAGAGTCTTAGCCACTGGACCACCAGGGAAGTCCCTTCACTTACCTCTATAGCCATGTTTCCTTCCACCTTGTCAATCACAAAATACTTTCCAATTCTGCAATGGATGTTAACCAATAAACATATTTTGCCTCAACGTTATCCTTGATTTTAAGGAATTTAAAATTTGAAGTATAAATAGATGGGGCTGGAGGCAGGGAAGCATATACAAACCCTGAATGAGTAAAAGAAATCCTTTCCTTTAACCAATCAACTTTTAAATATATTGAAAGAGGACAGAAGATAAGGCTCAATCCTTCAAGGGAAGTTTGGTGAATATTATTAAAGACAAAGATTATACCTTTATAAACTGAAAAACCATCCTCCAAGAAAGCTGGTAAACCAGAAATACTTTACATAGGAAAAATCTCCATTAACTAAAGTAATAAGAACCCTCAATATCAGTGTTTTATATTGAGAATTAAGCATTGCACTTAAAACCTGCCTGTAATAAATCTTTGTAAGAAAGAAAAAAGCTTCAGCAGTCATTCTGAAAGACATGAAAGGTCATAAGGCCTCGCATGAAAACCTACCTTGCTGTTTACAAAACCTTACAAGACACAGATCTAAATTTATTTTCTGATCCTACTATTTTCTTAACAGCAAATCAACTTTTAGATAAAAATAAATAGGTAAATATAAATGCAAAAAATAGTGTCAAACTTTATTATATGACTTGTTTAGTCTCATTTCAGGCTAAAGAACAGTCTTGTCCCATATTGTATTTTCCTTTCTAAATAAAGAGAGGAAAAAAAAATCCACTATTTCCCCCCAAAAGTTGGTGGGGGGTGGGGGGGCAGGTAGGTTGTTAAAGGGTCTAGAGCTGTGCTGTCAAATGCCAGGGCCACCAGTCATATGTGGCTATTTAAACTCAAACTAACTAATATTTTAAATAAAAACTTTAATTCTGTTCCTCAGTCAAACCAGCCACCTTTTAGGAGCTTCAAAAGCCACATGTGACTAGCAGGTCCTGCACAGAGACAGGACATTTTCCATCACAGCACAAAGTTCTACTGGACAGTGCTGACCTAGAACAACATTTCTCAAGGTATACAAAATCATCAGGACAGCATGTTATAATACATTATAACACAGATTACTGGGTCCCTAACCCAGGAGTTTATCTCAGGGGTCTGAAAGTGAAGGTGTTAGACGCTCAGTTGAGTCCAACTCTATGCGACCCCATGGACTGTAGCCCTCCAGGCTCCTCTGTCCATGGCATTCTCCAGGCAAGAATACTGAAGTGGGATGTCATTTCCTTCTCCAGGGGATCTTCAAAACCCAGACTCAAAGCCAGGTCTCCTGCGTTGCAGACCGATTCTTTACCATCTGAGCCACCAGGGAAGCCCCAAGAATACTGGTGGGTAGCCATTTGCTTTCCCAGGGGATTTTTCCAACCCAAGGATCAAACCTGCATTGCAAGGGAGATGCTTTACAATCTGAGCCACCAGGGATGGGGCCAAAAACCTGCATTTCTAACAATGCTCCAGCAGGACGTGATGTGCCCTTCGTCTCAAGCAGTACAGTACTCTATAATAAAGGATCAGCTTGTGCTTCTTCTTAATCCACCTTTAACCAACACTTGGATAAAATGCTAGAAAAGCTAATTACCAGGAAAAAGTATTTTAAACAAGGTCTACACCATAAACTTGCATTTTCTATTATCAGATTCAACAGACAAATCATTTTTCTTAAAAATATCATTGTTGTTTAGTCACTAAGTCGTGTCTGACTCTTACACGACCCCATGGTCTGTGGCCTGCCAGCCTCCTCTGTGCATGGGATTTCCCAAGCAAGAATACTGGAGTGGGTTGCCATTTCCCTCTCTAGGGGATCTTCCCAACTCAGGAATAAAACCTGAGTCTCCTGCATTGCAGGCAGACTCTTTACCGCTGAACCACCAGGGAAGCCCCCAAAATGTTATAAAAGCAGTCAATTCTTACAAGTGTTGAACTTACCTCATCGCAGACAGGTAACAAACAATCCACAGATTTCCAAGGATCCAGACTAAGTTTGAGTAGCCCTGATCTAGAAGAGCTGATTTTACGTTTTTATGATTATCTTTCTGGAGCTGGTCATTAACGATCTCTTTCATATCCTCTACCATTTCTTCAATGTATTTTTACAACTTGAGGCAAAAATGTTATTTCCATGAAGCAGAAACCACCCTCCACCAGCTCCTAAAAAGGGTAATGTAATTTGGTAATGGTAATGGGGTTTGCTCAAAGAAACAACCTGAGAGGTCTTCAATTATAATGTGATCCAAAACTGTCACGTGGTCAACAAAGAGGATGGCTTGACTTTTTCATGCTAACCCAACGTTGATTTTAGACGGCTAACACTGCAAAAATTGATCAGCCAAGATACCCATTGAACATTACTAAGGTCTCTGCATTAAATTCCATAAAATTTCTTCACTAAATAAGATTGATGATTTTGGACCTTCCTTACCAGACACAATCCTTCAAAGGACTTCTTAAGAATGCTGATGGTTTCCCCAAACCCAAAATGACCAGCCCAGGTACATCTCTTCACCCCTGTCCCTTAGGAAAGGAACACATCAAACAGAGTCCCTGGATGGGGCTCAATGCCCCTCCCCAACTACCTAAAGCTTAGGTGTTTTCCTCATTCCATATATCAAACCAAACAGATTTTCCTTCTACTCAACTTCTAGTCTGGCCCAACAAACAGACTCCTAGGAGAAAATCTCCAGGATAACTTCAAGTTCGGCCACTTCCTAGAGACTACTCTGAGAATTTTCTGACTGCTCAATCATTTTGTTTTACCAATCTATATGACTATTACTTAAATAAACTGTAAAATAAGGCTCTGAGAACTGTAATACGTGACCCTTTTTCCTATAATAACATCTGGTCCAACAGAACTTGACATATACGATGTTCTGATAAAATAAGGTTACATGCTCAACTAGTCCTTGTTTTAAGAAAAATTCCACTTAAAATTAACAACAATAACGGAAAAGTTACAAGGTATAGCTCATTAAAAAGTCTGGGGAATATAAAAATGAGAGGAGATTATTTCTAATTGTTCTGCTTATAGCGTCAGAAAGAAAATCCTTTTCCTCTTAACATATTGAATGAAGCACTAACAGAATGAATAAGAAGTAAAATTCAAAGCAAGAAAACATCAGGAGCTTTTGCCACGGCCACCCCCTCCAGTCCCATCTGCAGAGGCAGATGGCTAAGACCAAGAGGCCCTGGACTCTCAAGACTGTCTTGTCACCTGCTGCAAACTTCACTCTATCAGGCTGCACAGACGATGGGCAAAGGCATGGAACGGGTTCCCAACTATACGACAGGGAAGAATTCTGGGGGTAACCCTTGCCTAGAAGCCATCCTCAGATGGCTGATGCAGAAGGGCGTCCCCAAGCCCAGGTCAACTGATCCAGACTGAGATTACGCAAAAAAATACCTGAAACTGAGATTACACAAAAAAACACCCAAAGAAGTCAGCCTCTAGGCAAAAGATTTTGCTCAAACAAAATAACTCCTTTGTAATGACCTAGACCAATGATCCTTAATATTATTTTTGCACCTGGGTGGGAAGAGATGAGGGAGAGAAGGGAAGGGGGGAGTCACAGATCTCTTTGAGAATCATAAAAAGCAATGGATTTGCTTCCCATAAAAATGCACACACAAGCGATATTTTACATACTGTTTTGGGGAGTTTACAGATGAGCTAAACACTCCCTCGATGTCCATGAATCCAAGGATAGAAAACATCAACCTAAATAGGTAGGACCCAAAGGTCAATGCTACAGTAGCTGCTCAGTTGCTCAGTCATGTCCAAGTCTTGGCACCCCAAAGACTGTAGCCCGCCAGGCTCCTCTGTCCATGGAACTCTCCAGGAAAGAATATAGGAGTGGGTTGCCATTTCCTACTCCAGGGGATCTTCCCGACCCAGGGACTGAACCTTGTCTCCTGCATATCCCTCACTGACAGGCAGACTCTTTACCACTGCACCTCCTGGGAAGCAAGACCTTCATTTAACCTGAAGCCTGACCTTTTATGGAAAGACAATCTTAGAATTTAAAAATGTAGATATTCCACAAATAAAATGCTTTGGCCACATAGTGTACAAGAAAATCCAAAACATATATTAAAATTTTACCAATACTGTATTTGATCCATAAAATTAGATCAACAAAAAAAACCCCTAGAAGAATCTTTAATAAAGGAGTAGAAAAGTAGAAATCTTCCTTTACTCTTTTACAAAATAAACATGCATCTGTCACTTTGTAAATGTCTGGATTCACGTCCTGAAGTTAACTTAAAATTCTACTTCCCAGTTTTCCTGAAATTTTCAAACACTATTCGGTATGTTAAGTTCTTCTGAAATTGTCAGTGGACGGAAGTCTATTGAAAAGTCACTATTACAAACTAGAAAAACCAACTAATCCAGGTACCACAAGCAAAACTAAAAGCTTTTCTCCAGACTTTATGCAAATAATTTGGTTCAGAAGTTGGAAAAGGGGTAGATACTTTAAAACAACTCCAGTTTACTACCTTCAGGACTTTTATGGAAATAACAGAATTTCTCACAAGGGTATCAAAGGCCTCCATGAAATGAACCAAAGAGAAGAACATTTTGGCAAGGAAAAATCAGCTGCATTCCCCTTGTGCACTTCATGGTTATTACTGTACTGGGCTAACCCTGAACTCCCAAGTGCCCTAGAAAGACCTCTTTTGCACTATGGCGGGTGGGGTGGGGGAACAGCCCTCACTGTATTCCAACTTGCCTTTTCAATGACAAATTCTCGAAATGGAGAAGTGAAAAGGGATGGGTGTACAAAGCGCAAGCAAAGTGTGCTAGTTAATCTAGCACCATACCACAGAAGCATGACAGCACACTCCAGCTTTTTAAGAAATCTTTTTAGAGCATACTAGTGGTAAAAAAGGATATGTGTGCTTTGGATGGAGATGATGTGTGTTCAAATTCTGGCTCTAACCTGAACCAGCTTCATGGCCTTGAACAAGTTACTTCATTTCTCTGAGCTGTAGTCCATGGAGCTCCTGGACTGGCTAAGAAAACAAGGTTTTGTTTTGTTTTGTTTTCCCTCATCTCTTGTAGTCCCAGCACCTGGCTAAGTGCTGGACCCAGACCAGGTATTCATTCATTCAATGCTAGTTCTTTTTGTTTCCCTCACAAGGGTGTCGTAGTCTATGGCAAACAAAACTTTTCTCTAGGAAATAAGATCTCTAAGCTCTAGATGTTTTTTAGGTATTTCAGAGTTTTCAGTATAGTAATAATCTGGTACGGGGAAATGCAGGCAGTTGCATGGGATCCACTGTAGCTTTTCACCTAAATCTGACTAAAGCTTCTGTGAGGGCTGGAAGTATAAAGAGAACTACTATTTACTAAAAATAAAACAATTGTGGGGAGAGGGATAAATTAGGAGTTTGGGATTAACAAATACACATTACTATATATAAATAAACAACAAGGACCTACTGTATAGCACATGGAACTATGTTGAATATCTCATAACAACCTATAATAGAAAAGAATCTGGAAAAAGTATATATATGTATATATAACTGAATCTGTAAAAGTATATATACATATATATATAAAACTGAGTCACTTTGCTTGTACACCTGAAACTAACACATCACTGTAAATTAACTATACTTCAATTTCAAAAACAAATTTCAAACCTTGCTATACTGGGGAGGATGAGAGAAGAGGGTGAGAACACAGTCTTCTCAATTGATTTAGATACTGTCATTGTGTCATAGTACCAACGATATTTATGCAGGTAGAATCCTCAAATCCTAAAGCCTGTTCAAAAGGGTTCAGAACATGAATCCATGTGTGACTCCATGTGGTTATTACAAAGTCTTCCAGTGAAAGTTGAAAAACATAAGGCACCTACAGTCGCAAGCCTGTTCCCTCATGGCTTAACACAGGAAGACGTAACCGCAAACTCTGCTTGGGGCAAAGTCATACATTCAAGAAAACTTGAAAACTTCTCGGCAACTTCTCTAAATCAGAGAGCTCCAAGACACGGTAGCCCCAGGGCCTGCTGTTCCTGATAGGTTTTCTATAATATAATGGCAAAACAACTTACAAATGAGACAGTGGTTTCTAAAGAGATAAGATTCTGCTTCAGATTTTCTTTGGTACTTGTAATAGTTATAAGTAAATCAATAAATACAAAAAATGAACTGCCAAAGGATCTTCCAGAAATGCAGTAATGTTACTTGTTACTTGCGGCCTCTCACTTCACTTTCAACTGGCCATTCAATGTTTCACTTGATTTGTCTGGAAGTAATATACTGATGAGTTCAAAGAACTTCTGACTATACTGATAATAAATTATAAAAATAATGGGAAAGCCATAGAACATTAAAAAGTTGTGGGAAAGGTGATCCTATTCCAAGACTTTACAGTGCAATAATAACTAAATGTAAAAAGCAAGAAAATCATTGCAGTATGAAAGATGTGACTTGGACTTCCTAGTAGTCCAGAGGTTGAGAATCCTCCTGCCAGTGCAGGGGACATGGGTTCGATCCCTGGTCTGGGAAGATCCCACATGCCGAGGGGCCCCCACGCCACAACAGCAGCAGGAGAAGCCACTGCAATAGGAAGCCCACCAAACGCAACGAGAGAGGAGCCCCCACTGGCTGCAACTGGAGAGAGCCCACACACAGCAACGAAGACCAAGTGGGCAGCCAAAGATAAATAAATTAAAATTTTTTTAAAAATGTGACTCCAGGCAGACTGTGGTAGCACAATGAGACACAACTAACTTCACAACAGATCTAGGTTTACTTTGCCCAAGGCCAGACTATAGCCGAGAACAGTATCCTAATCTGGTAAGGGAGATTTCTAAGTTAGCAAAAAAAAAAAAAAGGGAGGGAGGAAGTTGTAAAGGTTAGTTTTTAATAGTCTATTAATAAAGAAAAAAAGCTTAAATAATTCATCATAATTCATCTAGGAATTCTGCCCTGGGACAGAAAGAAGTCCAAAATTAATCATTTCACCACTCCACATTTTCCCAGGCCTTGGTTACAGGCATGCACGGCTTATACGAAACCACCTGTTCTGGTTGGCACACATCCTTTCACTTGATGGTTCACGCCTAATCATTTTTATCACACATGGATCTCAAACCTTCTCTCTATTCCCAGAGAGCCACAAAGTTTAGAAAAACTATCTCCTTGAGGTTGCCAGCCTGATCTTCCCATTTGGAATACCAGCAAATTCTCCTGTGCTATGCAGCTGATGGGGACAAATCCCCAGTAAGAAAGACAGTTCATAATTAGTCTCGGGAACACAGCAGTAGTCCCTGTCTGGACTTTTGTACGGGTCCCAAGCGTATCCCCTCAAAGTACATCTAAATTTGGAGCCTACTGGGATGGTATTCCTATAAGCCATTTGAGAAACAAAAATCGAATTTCAGGCAATACTGCAGACACTCTAAAAACTGTAAAAATGTTTAAATGGGTATCTTCTCTGTTCATGGATCTGCCACACCAGAAAGGAGCAGTGTAGAGGGGGTGGGAAATAAGGCGCATACACAGCTCCAGAGATGCCTGGAGATGTTAGGGATTCGCTAGCAACCTTGGCCAGACTACTAATGGTCCATAAACCCTCATTTGGAGAACACGGGCCTACAGGTTCAAAATCGAATTACAGTGCCTTATTAGATCACACGCTACCGAAACCACAGTCACAGCAGTCATAACTGGAACTAGGAACACTTTCCGTACACAAATATAAGTGTCTGCTTATGCATTTTTAATCGGATCAAATAAAACTGAAGCTGCAAACAAACTCAAATTTCAATTATCTCACTAGTGAGGGGATTTCCTAATAGCGTCTTTTTAAAAACCAAGTAGCTGCCAACCCTTTGCACATCTGACAGGCACGTCCCTGGAAATTTGGGAGCAACAGACTCCGTTACTTCTCAACAGCCAAGGAAAGAAATACCCTGAAAGGGAGAGATTCCTTTTTTTTTTTTCCTTTACGCTCCAACATGCAATCTAATAATGCACAAAACTTGGCTGCGGGGTTGCTGGACACCTCCAGGGTTCCAATTCTCGGGGCGAGTGCGCGCTAGTGCGTAAGAAGGGGGCGGAGGGGGTGCGCGCTCCGGGGACGCGCCGGGGGCCCCCGCCCCCTCCCGGAGCAGCAGCCTGGCACCAGCCCACCCTCCTCCACCCCTGCAAACAGACGCAGGACGCCAATAGAGCAACTTCTCCGCGGGGGCGGCGGGGGGAGAATAGCGGTCACCCCTGCCCCGCCGCGGCACGACCGGGGTCCCTCCTCGGCCGGGTTCCGAGGAGGCGGGGGGCGGGGGAAATGGGGGAGCCCTTCGCACGCCCCGCCTCCGCCCGCCTGGCCCGCGGCCGGGGGTCTGCCCGGACCCCCGCCCCTCCGCGCGGCCCGCAGCGGCGCACTCCCAAGGACGGCCACCCGGCCGGAGCGCGGCCTGAGCGCGAGCCCGGAGCGGAGCGCATGCGGAGGCCGGCCCCTAGCCTCAGGCCTCAGGCCGCCGCCTGCCCTCCGCCAGGCCGCCCGCCGCCGGCCCCAGCTCGGACCCGGGCCGGGCCTCGGCGGTGCCGCCGCAGCCCCTCATCCTGGCTTCATTCATAGGGCACCCCAGCCCGGCCGGCGGGGCGGGGCCGGGAGCCCGCGGAAAAGGCTGGCCCGCCGACGCCGGGGAGGAAAATAAAAAGTTTAAGAGAAGAACTTACCTAAAATGGCTCCTGCAGCAGCCAAAATACAAACAGCTATTATTTGGTGAAGTTTAGCTCAGACACCCTGCAAGGACACCCTAACCCGGATCGGGCCCGCCTTCCCTGCCATGCCATTGGGCTTCGCCGGCCCAAAATACAGTGTCATTGGTCAGTCCGGCTGCCGCTCAGGCAGAAGCCCATTTCAAGCTTGCTTGCAGGGGCGAGTGATGGGCTCGCTCCATTGTGCTCGTATTTGCATGGATGTGATAGCGGCGCTGATTGGCCGGCGCCGGGGGCCGCCCCGCCCCCTACCTCGCGCCCCCCGCTTCGGAGACGCCGCGGCGCGCGGCCCCGCCCCCCGGGACGGAGCGGCGGGGCTACGGGGGCGGGGCGGGGCCGGGGTCCTGCGGCCCGAGAGGGCGGGGCGGGGTCCTGCCCGCCGCAGAAGGCAGGCAGGGGGCGGGGACCTGGAGCGCGCTCTGGCGGGGCGGGGAGGGGGTTCCTCCAGCAGGTGGAGGTCTCTTAGGTATTGGGCTGGACAACTGGAACACCCGGGGCTGGCATCTCCGGGCCCGGGAGAAGATGTGACTGGGGTCCCGCGCGACAGATAGATTGCTCTGGGGCCGAGGTTCCGTAGGTCAGGAAAAGATGCCGAGGATCCAGGCGAAGAGTAGCTCTGTCTCCAGCCACATCCCTGCCAGTCCCCCTGGCTCCCTGGCACTCCTGGCACACGGGCTTCTTCCCAAGGACGATCCCCCCCCTCCCCGCGCCCGCCCCGCACACCCCGGGAGGTTTCCGCTTTGGGGGAATCTTGCAACACCTTGGGTATATACCTCTCTAAAATCAGGGGTCGAGCTTTGGTAGTTTTATGTTCTGCCCTGTCTCCCTCACTATCCTTGTAGCATCCTCAAGGACAGGGCCCAGCACATGGCAGGGATTCAACTAATTGTCTTAATATTCTTCCGTTCATTCGTTAGTAGTTAATTTTTGAATGCCCACTCAATGCCAGGCATTGATCTGAGACTGGAGATACAGGGGTTAGTAAGACAATGGCCTTGCTCTGGTGCGATGGACATGCTAAGGAGAAAGAAAGACAGTAAGTAAATACAAGGGGAGAGGTAGGGCTAAGTGCTATGAACGAAATAGACGGAGGCAGAGAGGAATGGGGAGTTGGCCCTGTCAGGCTGATTACTCTGTATACCATCCCATTACTGCCACCTCCCAGATGCAAGTCACCTCACCACTTTACCCCCTGTTTGCTTCCCTCATAGGTGTTTCCTTAGCACCCACAAAAATAAACAAAATAAGGTTGGATTCTGACTGTAGAAGCTTATTTCACCTTATTTAAAGTAGGAATGATCTGAGTCCCAGTGATTCCAAGAGCCGTTTGTCTGATACATTCAAGATGAACACGGTTGACTTTGTCAGAGGTAGCTGTAATGATTTAGAAGAGCCTTACTGCACCCCCAGAGAGAGGATATTTTTAGTGTCTTTGAAACCCCAGCAATCCTATGGTTTTCAGCCTGTGGCCCCAACTCTCTTTTTTGGACCAATTCTTCAACTTCTTGGCAGACCCAGAGATTTCATCAATTTGAAAATACAGATAGCAGCCCCCGTCCCACCTGTCAACCTCACCTGTGCACATTTCTCTCTTTTAACTCAAGACTGGCCACGATGTATCATGGTCCTTCCCTCCTCCCTTATTTTTCTTCCTTCCTTAACTATTGAGCACCAGCTATGTTCCAGGTATTGCTTTAGACACAAAAGACAGCAGTAAATGAGGCAGATGATATCTGTGTCCTCAAGGAGCTTATTGTCTAGCTGAGTACAAGGGGGAGGTTGACGCATGGATTCTGAAGAGCTCCAGTCCTGCCCAGCTGGAAAGCGGACTTGCCCCCCTGAACCAGCTGCTGCAGGGGCTGAAGCAGGACCAAGCAGCTGGTAGCCACAGCTTCTCCAGTCTGACTCCAGGATCAAGGTTTTAAAACTGCTCATGGGATTTGGGTCTGTGAACTTTAACTTCTGGAAAGGGGCTGGGAGTAGAATTGTATTAGAGGCAGAGTTGGTGAGTCCAACATGGGAATCAAGCAGTCCTCATTTCACGCACTCAAATCTCTTGCCCACGAAAGATGAAAGCATAAATGAGGTGGGGGAGAGGGAAGAGAGTGTATATGCCTAAGCACAGAAGCACGGACAGTATTGGGAGGTGTGGGACGGAGAGGGAGGGGGGAGGTAGATGTGTCAGTAATTCCTCTTCTTAAACTCAAGAAGAGTCAGTAGCACGTAAGAAATTAAACACACGCAAAGACACAAATGTTATATCACTAAACAAGAAATCTATAGGAGTGCATGATTGATTCACAAATGAATGATACACGTACAAGCGAAGGAAAGATCTGGTCAGTGTACTCAGGAGAGGCAGCAGTCCTGACCTTCGAAGAATCTGGTTTGTAGAACTGAGCAAGGTGAGTGGAATCAGACCCTTAAAACGCTTCCACAGTATCCAGAGGCTGGCAAGGAAACCCAGACAGCTAAGTGTCTTCTGGTTGTATCCATCCATGGGGACGTCTTAGCCTGGGTTTTCCAGAACGCAGAGCCTGACTCTGTAGGGCAGGAATGAGAGGCAAAAGGAGGAAGGCAGGGAAAAGGGAAGAGCCAGTGCCAGGATAATTGTCCATCTCCTCTTCTAAGTGCTGCTGATGGCTCCCACTCAAGGGATCGTCCTCTCAGAATCCATATAAAATGAGACTCAGTACAGCCTGTGGGAGGTGGAATGGAAGGAAGCTTATCTACCAATTCATCTTGAATGATTTCTTATTCACTCCAGTTGTTTGTGCTTAGGTGCCAATGTGGGTTCTGAGGTGGCCCCAAAACTTGGTGTCAAGGAGTGTGCAGTAGGGCCACAGGGCAAAGAATTATTGGGGTACAGTTACGTGGAGTCATCCAGCCTTGCAGAGCTGGATGCTACAGCAGCTGGCAGGGACAGGCGTGGTTGCCACTAAGAGGTCCTGGAGTTCTGACGCCGGGGTGACACCAGTGATGCATGACTTTCTGTAAAAAATCCTTGTTTACAAAGAAAGCAATCCTTAGGAGCTCTGAAGGGGAGCCACATAAGGGCTTCCGACAGTTCTGGAACTTTGTGACGACAGCTCCACCAACATGAGCTGCATCCTGCCTGACCACATTCTCTCTTGTCTTTCCGCCTCTGTTCACTTGTCTGTTTTTAGACTGTGAGCTTCTTTTTAAAAAATTTTGTTTATTTATTTTAGGCTGCGCTGGGTCTTCGTTGCTGCACGCAGACTGCTCTCTAGTTGCAGCACAAGGGTTTCTCGGTGTGTTGGCTTCTCTTGTTGCGGGGCACAGGCTCCAGGGGCAAGAGCTTCAGTAGTTGCAGCTCTTAGGCTCAGCAGTTGGGGCCTGTGGGCTTAGTTGCCTGCAGCATGTGAAATCTTGGCAAACCAGGGATTGAACCCATGTCCTCTGCATTGGCAGGCAGATTCTTAACCACTGGACCATCAGGGAAGTCCTCTAGACGGTGAGCTTCTCTATTGTTCTTGCTTATATATTTGTGAAATGGTTGCTTTCCCCAGCCCAGTTCATTTTCCTCCTAGGCTCAAAGCAAAACTACATTTCTTAGTAATCAGATAGGTCCTTGTGACTGAGCTCTAATGGAATCAGGACAGAAGTAATAAAAGTATATCTCATTTCTAAGCATCCTCTAAAACTTCCTAAGTGATCCTCCAAACTCTTCTCCTATCCTCATCTGCTGGCCAGATGCAAAACTATCCAGTGGAGCGCACTTACCTGCCAGTCCAGGGGCTAAGACTCCAACTCCCAATGCAGGGGGCATGGGTTTGATCCCTGATCAGGGAACCAGATCCCACATGCCTCAACCAAGAGTTCGAATGCTGCAACTAAGACCCAGGGCACCCAAATAAATAAATTTTTTTTTTAAGATTGAAGTTTATTTTTGTCTTTCTCATAAAAAATCTAGGAAGCACCCATTTCAAGAGAGGCCTGGAGCTCTGTGGTATCGTCAGCAATCCAGGATTCAGTATTTTTGCTCCACCATCTTTAGCTTTCATTCCTCAGGTAACTTCACGGTCCATAGCTACTGGAACACCAGTCCGTATTTTTTTTTTTTTTTTTTTTGGATGGAAAAAGGAAAGACACATTGGAAGAAATTAAAGCTGAGTCATGGCCCTTAAACAGCCTTCCTGGAAACACTACACATCACTTATGCTTACATTTCATTGGCCAGAACTCAGTCACATGGCCACACCAAGCTGCAGAAGAGGCTGGGAAATATGGAATTTTTTTTTTTTTAATTCACTTGGCCATATGTCAAGTTAAAAATCGAGGTCCTTAAATGTCCATCAACAGACGAATGGATAAAAAAGATGTACACTATATATGTGGCAATATTACTCAGCCGTAAAAAAAAAAAAATAACAAAATATTGTCATTTGTAACAACATGGATGGACCTAGAGATTATTATACTAAATGAAGTAAGTCAGAGAAAGACAAACATCATGTAATATCACTTATGTGGAATCTAAAACATATCACAAGAGAACTTATTTACAAAACAGAAAGAGACTCACAGACATAGAAAACAAACCAAAGAGGAAAGGGGGAGAGGGATACATTAGCAGTATGGAACTAACAGACACACTGCTATATACAAAGCAGACAACAAGGGCCTGCTGTGCAGTACAGGGAACTACAGTCAGTGTATTGTAATAACCTATAATGGAAAAGAATCTGAAAAGTGTATATATATATATATATAGGAGAAGGCAATGGCACCCCACTCCAGTACTCTTGCCTAGAAAATCCATGGACAGAGGAGCCTGGTAGGCTGCAGTCCATGGGGTCGCTAAGAGTTGGACACGACTGAGCGACTTCACTTTCACTTTTTACTTTCATGCATTGGAGAAGGCAATGGCAACCCACTCCAGTTTTCTTGCCTGGAGAATCCCAGGGACGGGGAAGCCTGGTGGGCTGCCGTCTATGGGGTCTCACAGAGTCGGACATGACTGAAGTGTCTTAGCAATATATATATATGACTGAATCACTTTTCTGTACACCTGAAACAAACAAAATATTGTAAATCAACTATAATTTAATAAAAAAAATTGAGGTTCTGTCATTAAACAGTGGACTTAATTAGCAGTCTCTGGCACAATGTCCCGCAGAAATAATATTCCCAGAACGTAAGTTAGGATAAAATGACTAAATAAGGAGACTGTTTCTAAACATTTTTAACAGCTTTATTCAGGATAATTCTCATACCATATAACTCACCTACTGTAGGTGTACAGTTTAATGATTTTTAGTAAATGTATACAGTTGTGCAACCTTTACCACAATCCAGTTTTAGAACAGCTCCATCACCCCCAGGAGTTCCCTTCTTCCTGTTTGCAGTCACTTCCCACTCCCACTCCTAGGCCCAGGCAACCATTGACCTGCCTTCATCTCTACAGTCATGCCTTTTCTAGAATTTCATGTTTATAGAATAGTGCACTATACTGTCATTTGTGTCTGGCTTATTTCCCGTAAAACAGTATCTTTATGGTTCATCCCTGTTGTAGGATATATTGTCAGTTTCTTCCTTTTTATCGCTGCAGAGTCTTCCTTTGTATGGATATGCCATCTTTTACTTACCCACTCATGAACTAATGGATATCTGGATGGTTTCCATTTTGGAGCTATTATGAATAACACTGCTATGAACATTACCTACAAGTGTTTGTGTGGACATATGTTTTCATTTATCTTGGTAGATATCTAAGGAGATCGATGCTTATAATTGAATGCATACATTGAAAGGACACTCACTGACTGTCTGACTCACAAGCACTGTGAATAGGTGCTGGGGACACAGTGGTGAATAAAATGCAGCACAGGGACTTCCCTGATGGTCCAGTGTTTCAGAATCATCCTGCCAGTACAGGGACACAGGTTGGATTCCTGGTCCGGGAGGATCTCACATGCCTCAGAGCAACTAAGCCTCCATACCACAATGACTGAGTTCACGCTCTAGAACTCACAAGCTGCAACAGGAGAAGCCACTGCAGTGAGAAGCCCGTGCACCCCAACGAAGAGTAGCCCCTGCTCGCTGCAACTAAAGAAAGCCCACGCAAAGAGACAAAGACCTAGCACTTCAACTACTGAGCCTGTGTGTGCTAGGGCCGGTGCTCTGCAATAGGAGATGCCAATGAGAAGCCCATGCACCCCAATGAAGAGTAGCCCCCTTTTGCCACAGCTAGAGAAAACCCACAGACTGCAACAAAGATCTAGCACAGCCAAACGTAAATAAATAATAAAATTAATTTTTTTAAATGCAGCAAAAACTCAGCCTTTGTGGAGTTTGCAGTTAGTCAACTAATTGTGCAAACAAATGTAAAACATAGCAGCAGTAGTAAGTGCCATAAAGGAGGGGCACATGGTGCCATCAGAGCCCGTGCTGGAAGGATATGCCTTGACTAAGGAAGTCAGTAAAGCTGCCCATTAGCTGAGATCTTAAGTATACCATCAGGCTTCCCTGGTAGCTTAGATGGTAAAGAATATGCCTGCAATGCAGGAGACCAAGGTTTGACCCCTGGATCCGAAAGATCCCCTGGAGGAGGGCATGGCAACCCACTCCAATATTCTTGCCTGGAGAATCCCATGGACAGAGGAGCCTTGAAGACTACGGTCCATGGGGTCATGAAGAGTCAGACACCACTGAGTGACTAACACACAAAGTGTATCAGGATGATCACTCCCAGTGAGTTTTGTCCTTCTAAGTAATATCTTATGAGGCCATACACTTATTTCCAATAGTGTTGTCCTTGCAAAACTTCTAAGTCAATTTATAAGCAATGCTGGTCCCAGACCTCTTTGTCCTCTGATGAAGTCCTTGTGTGTTAACCTCTCAGAATGTTTTGTTTTCTGATTAGACCATGACGAATACAACAAACCACCTAAGAAAATCAACAGCATCTCTTTAGAGTCACTCTCACCAATTGCCAAAAGTGGAATTCCCCTGCTAAATCATGGCTCTTATTCCCCAGAGCTGGTGGAGAGGGGTTTGTGGCGGTTTGCAAAAATAAACTCACAGATATCATCTATTAAGGGAGGAGAGTGGGCAGCATCAGCTCTGTTCTTCCTTACAGCTCAAAATCATGTGCCTATGATCTGCCACTGAGAAGATGCCAGTGACCCATGGTGTGTGGAGGTAATGCCCAAAGAAGAATTAGAAAACTATAAAGAGTCAACAACTGAGCAACTACCCATACACCACATACGCATATAGGAACTTCCCTGGTGGTCCAGTGTCTAAGACTCCACACTCCCCATGCAGGGGGCCCAGGTTTCATCTCTGGTTGGAGAACTAGATCCCACATGCTCCAACTAATAGTTTCACATGCTGCAACCAAGACCCGGTGCAGCCAAGTAAATAAATAAAAGTAAATATTTTAAAAAAAAATGTATAGCTGGTGGCAGTGTCCTAGCCTGGCAAAAGCACTTTCCCCAGGATGAAACTGGATAAGAATAGTTAAGTCCACAGGATTTGGAGACCAAAAGAGCTGATTCTAATTCCAGCTCTGCCACTAGTGACCTTAGGAAAGTTACTTAGGGTTTTTTGATTTTGATTATAGGGTTGTTGTATAAATAATAGGTTGTATAAATTAAACTGGGCTTCCCCAGTGGCTCAGTGGTGAAGAATCCACCTGCCAATACAGGAGACGTGGGTTTGATCCTTGGGTTGGGAAGATTCCCTGGAGGAGGGCATGGCAACCCACTCCAGTATACTTGCTTGGAAAATCCCATGGACAGAGAAGCCTAGTGGGGTACAGTCAATGGGGTCAAAAAGAGTCCCACACAACTGAAGCGACTGAGCACACATGCATGCATGAATTAAATTATTCATACAAACTACTCAGCACGTGGTAACTGCTCAACTAATTGTTAATTACATTCTTTCCTCTGACCCCCATTTTCCTAAGTTCTGTATAGACCTTCCCAGTTCTGTTGACTTGTTTTTTTGAAACATATTAGTTCTATTGATTCGACCCAAGTCAGTCTCTGTCCTTCTTGCTCTTGGCCTGACGGACCGCCTTGTCTTTTCGAGTGGCTTCTGCTGATGTATATGGCCTCCATCCCTCATGTATTAATTGGGCTGATTTAACTCTTAAAGTGCTGTAGAGCTCCTTCACCCAGGTATGACACTGCTACTATTTTGATTTTTTTTTTAATCTGAGTTTATACATATAAATGACTGTGCTCACTTTCAATAACCATGATTTATGGAAACTCACACCTCAAATGTTCTCGGGCAGGATTTTTGAAAACACTGATCACCCTACCCTGAAATAGTTCCATAAATCCTTCATTCTCGCTCAGCAGTGTACTTTCCTGCAGCGACAGTTAGACCATTCTAGCCATAAAAACATGCTCAAGCTGAAGCTTTTTACCAAGCCTCAAGTTGCTTCGGAATCCTTTCCCTTATGTACGAAATTCTACCATAAGCATTACTGACTAATTTAGAGAGAGGACTATTTGCAAACTGACAATAAACACATTGCTGTTTTCACCCTGGGAATTAAGCACTACAGTTCTTTAAAATTAATTAATTTCCATGTTGCATGGTAGACACCCTCCAAGATATCTTTCAACTATCCCCACATGCAAGGATTCAAACCTTTATACTGTCCCCGCTACTTGGTAGGGTGAAGTAGGAAGAAGGATGGGCTTCCCAGGTGGCGTTAGTAGTAAAGAACTCACTTACCAATGCATGAGACATAAGAGTCAAGGGTTCGATCCTTGGATTGGGAAGATCCCCTGGAGAAGGACATGGCAACCCACTCCAGTATTCTTGCCTGGAGAATCCCATGGACAGAGGAGCCTTCCAGGCTATAGTCCACAGGGTTGCAAAGAGTCGAACGTGACTCAAGTGACTTGACAAGCATGAAAGTAGGAAGGATTTGCAGTGTGAAACCTGTTTGCCAACTCCAGACATCGACTTTGACAGTGACAACAATGAGGTAGTCATTTCATCTGTAAAATGGGGATAATGCCCTGTCTAGGCAATCTCTCAAGGTGTCATCAGGGTTAAATGAGATGCAGCATCTTAAAGAGCTTTGGCGTAAAACCAAGAATCATTATTGAAGATTCCAGGTGTAGCATTTTCTACACAAGACATCAAGTATAAACCCACTATGTATAATTTGCATGTGTCTTAGCGATGACCAGAGCCCATATTTATAAACCAGTGTCCTCGTGTTGTTGAAATGTCAGTGCCTCCAAAGTCTTTTGAGTTAGGGCCATAGACTCTTCCAACTGCTGGCGTGTGACATCTTCCCAGACCAGACTGCCCATCGGTCATAGAGAATTGCCAGGACACTGCCTCTCTTCATGCATTTCTGAAATACTCTTTTGGATAGCAGCACATTTTTCATTAAATTTTTCTTGAACAGTTTTGAAGAAGTGTAAACAATTGCCCTCTAAAGAGCTACTGTTGAGTTCCATGAAGAAGTACCTGGTTTTATGCCTTCTGATTACCCAACAAGTAAATAACATTTGCATGAGAAGAGCTGGGCTACCAAGATTTGCCCAAATAATTTCATTCCAGTTTAAATATGTACCCGTGATGGACTGTTGACCTTAAAACTATACAGGAATTTAGCTTTCATTTAGCCATGGTTCTCAGTGTCATGTCTTGACATGGCCAGTTATGCAGGATATGGCAAGTAATCTGTCACTGCTCATATATAAAGGAACACAGTCTAAATGATTTACCTTTTAAAAAATAAATAAATGGGAGCATATATTCTTATAATAATGTCATTCATATTCATTTGTATTCTGATGTGCTGTCCTGAGCAGCAGAGCAGGGGTGGCATTTTAGCTGAGCACTGGGGTACCTTATCTATGGTTCCACTTGAGGTGCAAGACCATTACCAGTTCTGACAACTATAAATCATGATGGTGTTGGTGAAAGAGTGATGATTTATAGTTATCACCGCTATTAATGCTTTTGCTTCAGTAGCATAAGCTTTCTCAACGTATTACTAGTATTTATAGGGCAAAAGTCTGGGGGGAAAGCAAAACATTAAAAATAAAGTTAGCCAGGACTTTCCTGATGGTGCAGTGGATAAGAATGGCCTGCCAGTGCAGGGGACGTGGGTTCGATCCCTGGCCTGGGGAGATCCCACCTGCCTCCGAGCAACTAAACCCGTGCACCACAACTATTGAACCCACGTTCTAGAGCCCATGAACTGTAACTACTGAGCCCCTGTGCCACAACTACTGAAGCCCGTGTGCCCTAGACCCAGCAAGTCACAACTACTGAGCCTTGCTGCAACTACTGAAGTCCATGTGCCTATAGTCTGTGCTCTGCAACAAGAGAAGACACTTTAACGAGAAGCCCACACATAGAAACTAGAGAGTAGCCCCAGCTCTCTGCAACTAGAGAAAATACGCATACAGCAATGAAGACCCAGGAGAGCCATAAATTAAGTAAATTAAATATAAATAAATAGGGCAGTGTGTACATGTCAAAAATTATTTTAAAAATAAATATTAAAACACAAAGTTAGCCAGATTTATTTAGTTTTTCCTTATATAATGGAAATTCTTGAAATTTTTAAATTGCCTTTTTTTTTTTTTAAAACACTTTTATAACCATTACACCATAAATATTTTCAATACTATTTGTCTTACTTCCCTAGGGGGAAAAAATCACCCTAGACGGTGAGGAGTATAGGTTTCATCCAAACTTCCTGATCAGGGTCACAGGGAAGTGCAACAGAGAAAACACTGAGACACAGCTTTGATCCAATGCCTTCCTTGCACAAATGCTCACGTATTGCAAGATCACTTATTTTCTTTACTGCTTCTGGGTGTAACAAGGACAAGGGCAGATCAGAGTCAACACAGGCAGGGCTCTGTAAATGAAGTAAAATTTCTGGAAGACCCATTGACATTGAGCAAGTACAAAGGACAGGCAAAACTGAGTCAGGATTAGGAGCCGGGGCTCCAAGTCTTTGGGAGTTAGGATCAGAAAAAAATGAGTGGTTGAAAGCAAATAGCAAAGATTCAGGTAGGATGGTCTGTTTTGGTAAGTATGTTCAAATAGTGGTGTGTGTGTGTGAGAGAGAGAGAGAGAGAGTATGTGGTCTTGGAAGGGTAGTGTTTAATTAATTTGAAAAGACAAGGTAGATAGGGGTAGTTCATGAATGATTAGATGGGTGGTTGGATAGTTAAAATGATGCATGAAAAAATGAAATATCTGTGAAGCACAATAAAGCAGAACATGATAAAATGAAAAAAATGATGCATGAATGATTGGTGGAGGAATGGATGGTTGAATGGATAAATGGATATAATGAAATTAGGATGGATGACTGATATGACAGATGAATGGGTGGTGGGCAAGTGAGTGATTTATTTGGATAAATGGATAAATAAATGTACAATGGATGGATGAATAGCTAGATAGATAGGCGTGTGGGTGCATAGATATTAGATGATTGAGTGGGTAACCAAACTGATGGATTGGTGGATGAACACAAAGATGGGCTAGCAAACAGATGGATAAATGAATGCATAAGTGAATACATTATGTGATAGGCAAAATGATGGCTCCCAAAGATATTTTAACATTCCTGAAATTTGTGAATATGTGAGATTACATGGCAAAGGAGAATTAAGCTTACTAATCAACTGACCTTGAGATGGAGAGATTATCCTGGATTATCTGGGTGGGCCCAATGTAATCACAAGTACCTTTAGAAGAAGGCAGAAGGGACAGAGTTAGAGATTTGAAGATGGTAGGCTTCTGGTTTTAAAGTTTAAGGAAGGAGACCAGGAATGCAGGTGGTCTTTAGGAGCTGGAAAAGGCAAGGAAACACATTCTTCCCTAGGGCCTCCAGAAGTACTTCTATTTTACCCACATTTTTCTTTGGCTGGACCATGAAACATGTGGGATCTTAGTGCCCTGACCAGGGTGGAATCTGTGCCCACTGCATCGGAAGCACAGAGTCTTAACCACTGGACTTCTAGGGAAGTTCCAACCACATTTTGATTTTAACTGCTTAAGACCTATTTTGGACTGCTGAACTCTAAAACTATAAAATAATCAATCTGTGTTGCTATTATTGTTTTAAATATTTATTTATTTGGCTGTACCAGGTCTTAGTTATGGCATATGGAATCTTCATTGCAGCATATAAGGTTTAGTTCCCTGACTAGGGATCGAACCTAGGGCCCCCTGCATTGGGAGCACTGATTCTTAGCCATTGGACCAGCAGGGAAATCCTTCTCCGTTGTTTCAAGTCACTAATTCTGTGGCGGTTTGTCACAGCACCAATAAAAATGGATGAGTATACAGATAGATGGGTGGATGAATGGAAGGACTGGTGAATGCATAGTGTTAGGTGCTTAGTCATGTCCGACTCTTTGCAACTCCATGGACTGTAGCCCACCAGGCCCCTCTGTCCATGGAATTCTCCAGGCAAGAATACTGGAGTGGATAGCCACTCCCTTCTCCAAAGGATCTTCCTAACCCAGGGATCGAACCCGAGTCTCTTGCATTGCAAGCAGATTCTCTATAGTCTGAGCCATCAGTGAATATATACATGAATAAATGGTTGGTTGGTTTCTTGGAGAAGAGGATAAAAGGAAACTTGTCTCTAACAACACTTCTGAAATCAAGCATGTGGATTTTCCCCTAACATTAAACAGTTCTGACACTAACTGCTTGGATCCCCCACAGGTTAAAGACTCATCCCCACAAGACTACTCCCCTCAACTTCAATGTTAATCACAAATAGAGGGGAACCAGGTTACTTACACTTTTACCCAAGTTGGTTATAAATTATGGTTTCCCAGGACTCTTTCCTCAGGTTTGATAATTGGCTATAATGGATCACAGAACTCAGGGAAATACTTTAGTTCTGTTTACCAGTTTACTATAAGGATATTGTAACAGATAAAATGAACAACCAAATGAAGAGGTATATAGGGAAAGGTTTAGAAGAGTCCTAAGCACAGGATTTTCTGTCCAGGTGAAGTCTTGGGTGTGCCACCCTCCCAGAACACAGATACATTCATTCACCAACTTGGAACCTCTCTAAACCCCATACCTTAGGGACTTTTTATGAAAATTTCATCACTGTAGGCATGATTGATTGGGCTTCCCACGTGACTCAGCAGTAAAGAATTCACCTGCCAATGCAGGAGATGCAGGAGAATGCAGGATTCTATCCTTGAGTCAGGAAGATCCCCTGGAGGAGGGCACAGCAACCCACTCCAGTATTCTTGCCTGGACAATCCTATTGACAGAGGAGCCTGGCAGGCTGCAGTCCACAGGACTGCAAAGAGTTGAACATGAATGAAGCGACTTAGCACACAGGCATGATTGATTAACTCAATCTCCAGTCCTTCTCTACTCCCCAGAGGATGGAGGATCAGGCTGAAAGTTCCAGGCTTCTAATCATGTCTTGATCTTCCTGGTAAGAAGCCCCATTCTGAAGCTATTCAGGATTGCCTTATGAGAACAAAAGATTTTTCAATCACCCAGGAAATTCCAAGGGATTTAGGAGCTCTGTGTCAGGAATCAAGGGTTGAGATCAAACATATTTATTATGTTACAGAGAGATAAATAAATATAGGCTAGGCTACATGAATGGATAAACAAATTGATGGACATATGGGAAAATGAATGGAGAATAGATGGGTGGGTGAGTGAACAGATAGTGGATATACAAATAAATGGCAAGATAAAATGTAGGTGGGTGTGTAGATACTTGGATAGATGGATGGTTGTCTGGTGAATGGGTAGATGATGCATGGACTGATGATCGGTATGATGGGTGATTAAATGGATATATAAATGGGTAATAAATGAATAGATACTTGGTTGGAGATCTGATTGGATGGGTGAGTACTTGTGTGTGTGATGCATGCATAAATTGAAAGCATCTTATGCTTAAAGACAGAAGCACTATCATTGACCTGAAATGTGGACTTTGTGGCCATCAGGGAAGTTTCCAGTTGGAAGAGGAGCAATCTAGATAGCCTGTAAAAAAGTGTACAAAGTCCTGATCTTGCACTAACCCTCTATTCTGCGGAATGAACCATTTAAAACAAGAGACTTTTGCATTTGATGGTTTCTCCATTTGGAATGTAATATTCTTAATATTCTTACTTTGGGGGTTCCCAGGTAGGGCAGTGGTAAAGAACCTGCCTACCAATGCAGGAGATGTAAGAGACATGGTTTTGAGCCCTGGAGGAGGGCATGGCAACCCACTTCAGTATTCTTGCCTGGAGAATCCCTATGGACAGAGGAGGCTGGTGGGCTATGGTCTATAAAGTTGTAGAGTTGGACATGACTGAAGTGACTTAGCACAAGCACACACATTCTTCCTTCATGTAATTAACTTCTACTCATTCCCTGCATCAGAGCACAAGCATTGCTTTCTCGAGGATGCCTTACTGATTATAAGCTCTTATAGTATCATATATCTTTCCTTTGGAGTACTTTAAAATTTTTAATTTTACATTTATTTGTATGATCATGTGATTAGTATCTGTCGCCTCCACTAAACTGCAGTTCCAAAGGGCAAGGATCAAATGGTATTTGGACTTACCATTTTGTCTCCATCTTTTAAGTCATGCCTGGCACACAGAAAATGTGGGGCTTTTTTTAGTAAGTACCTTTCTGAATGGTCTGAAACCTTCTTGCATCATTCTTACTCATATGACCAGAGAAGATCTTGCTGGTTTGCTGAAGCATTACTGATAACATGGTGGCAAAGTCTTTTTGGCTGTGTTGGGTCTTCATTGCAATGCATGGGCTTTCTCTGGTTGCAGCATTCAGGGGCTTCTCTAGTTTTGGCGTGCAGGCTTCTCTTAATTGCAGCGCACAGTCGCTAGAGTTTGCGTGATCTCAGTACTTGTGGCATGGGCTTAGTTGCCTCATGGCATGTAGGATTTTAGTTCCCTGACCAGGGATGAACTCAAGCCCCCTGCGTTGGAAGGCAGATTCTTAACCACTAGGCCATCAGGGAAATCCCATGTCTGGCTTTCCTAATGGAAGATTTTGACAAAGAATGTTCCTCCAAAAGAGAGGAGCCACACGCTGAGTTCAAGTCTTCTGTCCTAGAGAGGAATAGGGCCCCTTTCTCTGTGCCAGGTCCAACACATCTTTGCCTTAACGCAGGTCATCCTCACTCCGTTTTCCTGGAAACCGCAACCTCCCTGACTTGCTGAGGGCCTCTAGCCATCTTCCATCTCAACCTCCATCAGCAGCAGTTCCAGCCATTCTAGCCATCTTCCATCTCAACCTCCGTCAGCAGCAGTTCCAGCCATCAGCCCCTGCCCTGCTTCAGGCTGGCAGAAGCAGAAGCCCTACCTCTTCTAGCGACGAGAAGAACCTCTGTTCACCCTTTACTTCACCTCTAGTTAGTTGCACTTTGATCTTTTCAGGGATCTGCTGGGCTTCAGTTTGAGTTTTGTCATCTTTGCTTCCTTTCTGTGTCCAGGGCGCTCGAATCCCCGTGCTGCAAGGACTGGACAAGCTACTTAACCTTTCTGAGCCTATTTCCTAATCCACAAAATGGATGCAATGAATCTGTGTCCTGGGGTGGCTGTGGAGGTTAAATAAGACGATATAAATGGAGCATCTAGCACAATGACTGGCAACTGTAAGTGATGATCAATTATTAATTTCCATTCTTTTTCCCCCAGCTGTTTCTCTCTTATTTCTTCCCACAGCACAATGTGCTCTCCTTTTCTATTTTCCACTCTTCTGTCTACAAAATGTTTTCTAGCCTTCATAAAAATAGCACTACATAAAACAAAATTGCCAAGTATTTTTATATCCTCCAAATAACTCAATTCAATTATAGACTGGTCAATTTTAGTTGTTTGAGCATTACTAAAAACCATCTGAAGCTGGTAAATAAAGGTCTGTATTCACATTCAGAAAATAAAGAGCTAAAGCAGTACTTTGGAAAACAGTAAGGGACAGACACTTTCCTTGAGGCCTAAGATCTCATATGCAATGTGTCAGCCTTTTGATGCGTCTTCTGGCTCAGAGGCAATGCACAAGAAACTCTGTATTTTAAATTTGACACAACAGCCACAAAGCTAGTGGAAGAATGGAAGTCCACGTTTTCTGGGAAGGATTTGGCAGGGACTCTCCTGGTGGTTCTTCTCTGGTGGCTCAGTGGTAAGAGTACGCCTACCGATGCAGGAGATGTAGGAGATGTAGGAGATGGGGGTTCGATTCCCAGCTGGGGAAGATCCCCTGGAGTAGGAATGGCAACCCACTCCAGTATTCTTGCTTGGAAAAAATCTACAGACCAAGGAACTTGGCAGGCTACAGTCCACGGGGTCACAACGAGTTGGGCACTACTGAGTGCACACTCTCTCCCCTCTTCCTAGTGGCCCAGTGGCTAAGATGCCATACTCCCAGTGCAGGATGGTCTGGGTTTGATCCCTGGTCAGGGAACTAGATCCTACATGCCACAACTAAAGATCCCGCCTGCCGCAACCAAGACCTGGTGCAGCCAAATAAATAAATATTTGTTTTTAAAAAGAGTATTTTGCTGATAGTCCCTTTGTGTTACTTCCAAGGTGCCCACCTATGTGATTTAGTGCTGGAGACTTGAAAATTCAGAAGGAAAGTAAGAAATTAGTGGGAAAGGGGTTATCAATTTGTTTTTGGAATACAGTAAAGATTATATTAAATATAGACTATAGATTATAGTAAAGATCCCTTCCCTGATAGCTCAGTTGGTAAAGAATCTGCCTGCAGTGCAGGAGACCCTGGTTCGATTCCTGGGTCGGGAAGATCCCCTGGAGAAGAGATAGGCTACACACCCTAGTATTCTTGGGTTTCCCTTGTGGCTCCCGCCTGCCATGTGGGAGACCTGGGTTCACTCCCTGGGTTGGGAAGATCCGCTGGAGAAGGGAAAGGCTACCCACTCCAGTATACTGGCCTGGAGAATTCCATGGACTGTATAGTCCATGAGGTCACAAAGAGTCGGACACGACTGAGCGACTTTCAGTTTCAAGCTAAAGGGAGAATTCAAGACAGGGTCATAATCAACTACAACCAACATAAGCACAGAGGAAAGCAGATGGTCCAGGGTTCAAATCCTGACAGCACCACTTTTTGACTTAGTAAACTTAGATCAAGTTACTCCATTTCTCTAGGTCCCATTTTCTTCATCTGTAAATTAGAAACTAATATTGTTGACATGATAGAAATGTTCTGGCTATTAACTAGTCCATTAAATGTGCCAAGAACAGTGCCAGGCAGCTAAAAAGTGCTTAATAAGGGGGTAAGTGTGATTATTATTTATGGGGTTTCTGGCAGATTTGCCTTCTACGATTAAGAAAGGTACCTATTATTAAGAAAGGTATTTGCATAGCACTGGAAATGTTGGAGATTATCTCCAAAGAACATGGTAAGACTGACTTTTCTCAAAAAGGTCTGGATGAATTAACTCAAACTGGACTCTGATTCTCAGATGTACAGCTCAAGAACCTGATCTGTTAGTACGGAAAACAGTTTCGCCTCTAGGACAGACTCACAGTAACCAAACTCTTTAGACCAATGTATAAACCAGATCATAGACAATTAATTTTCAATGAAAAAAACAGCTTTTGATGGGACTAGGTCCCGGGCTCACGCTTACATGGGAAGCCAAGTCTTTATAAGATTACATCATAAGAAACATTTATAGTCAGAGACTAGGAGAGAGACTGCTACTGCTATTGCTAAGTCACTTCAGTCGTGTCTGACTCTGTGCGACCCCATAGATGGCAGCCCACCAGGCTCCCCCATCCCTGGGATTCTCCAGGCAAGAACATTGGAGTGGGTTGCCTTTTCCTTCTCCAATGCATGAAAGTGAAAAGTGAAAGTGAAGTCGCTCAGTCGTGTCCAACTCCTAGCGACCCCTTAGACTGCAGCCTACCAGGCTCCTCCCTCCATGGGATTTTCCAGGCAAGAGTACTGGAGTGGATTGCCTTTGCCTTCTCCCAGGAGAGAGACTAGGAAGAGCTATACACGTGATCCCAATCCATGCTACCCCAAGCCGGCAATCTCATGTTAGGGAGAGCCTTTCCTCTGCTGTGTACTGTGAAACTTTATCCTCTTGTCCAGCCAAAAAGGTAAACATTCACTGGTGATTTGGAATGCACAAAAAATTTTAAACTTCTGTACAATGAAAATACCAGAAATGAAGTCAAAAGACAAATGATAAACTGAAAAAATATTTGTAACACATATGACTAACACATATGGTTACCTGGGTTGGGAAGATCCCCTGGAGAAGGGAAAGGCTAAAATCTAACCAATAAAAAGTGCCTCTGAATCAATAAGGAAAAGAGCAACACTGCATCACTAAAACAGGCAAAAGATAGGAACAGGCAGTTCACAGAAAAAGAATACGAAACATTTATAAATTGTGAAAGGAAACACACTGTGCTTATGAGTAAATGTTTTGTACTTTTGTCAGGTTGATATTTTATTATTGTTATAACTTGCCTTTTTGTTATTGTTGTTCAATTACTAAGTTTTGTCTGACTCTGTGCAACCCCATGAACTGCAGTAAGCCAGACTTTCCTGTCCTTCACTATCTCCTGGAGTTTACTCGAATTCACATCCACTGAGTTGATGAGCTATCTAAACATCTCATCCCCTGCTGCCCTTTTGTTAATGAAGTGCATATGTATATGTAGATGTATATTTGTATGTCTCTGATATTATATTTATATAACATATTCTTCTACTAATTGCTTCTATCTTTTGCCTGTTTTTATATTGAGGTGTTCTTTCTCTTATTGATTTAAAAAACTCTTATATATATATATATTTATTCAGGAATTAACCCTTTATACACATGAGGAAAAAGCAGAAGAGAATCCCCTTTAACCAAACATCCATTGTGTGCCAGATTCTTTCACATAAAATTATCTCATTTATCCTCAAAACAATCCTAGGAAACAGGTGCTATAATCTCCATTTCATAGCTGGTGGCTCAGAGAGGCTGGGTAACTTGCTCAAGGACACACAGCTAGCAAAGACTACCTGAATCCTGAAGTGAAAGCTGTGCTCGTCCTTCTCAGTCATGCAAGTGCCCTCCCGGGAGGCTCCCAGCATTCCTGACCATCACCTAATCTCTACCCTGCTACAACACCCAGGGCCCCAGCGTATTCCTGCACCAGCACCAGCCGGGCAGAAGTAGTGGGTAGGCTGACAATCAGAGCATCCTTGCTGCAGCACATTGTGAGTTTTTGGGTTTGAGCCTGGCACACCTGAGCGCACACTGAGTTGCAATTCCTCCCCCACTTCTCGCCTTGGTTTCCCTTTTGCCTTGAGGCCAGGCCAAGTCAGACTCCTACATTTAGAGGAAAAAAGGAACTCATACTAAAGAGGAGAAAGCTAACATCCATCTTCCCTCCTTAAGAGGAAGAGTTGTAATTTGATCGTGTCAGATGCTCGGGTTGTGGTGTGAAAATCCGTATTTATTAGTAGGTCTTCTTTTTGTTGTTGTTCAGTTGCTAAGTTGTGTCCGACTCTTTTGTGACCCCATGGACTGTAGCCCACCAGGCTCCTCTGTCCATGGGATCTCCCAGGCAAGAATACTGGAGTGGGTAGCCATTTCCTTCTCCTGGGGATCTTCCCGACCCAGGGATGGAACCTGTGTGTCCTGCATTGGCAGGCAGATTCATTACTGCTGGGCCACCTGGGAAGCCCTTATTAGTAGGTAAGACCACCAAAATCATAACCAGGACTACATCCCTTTCTTCTTCCTCCATCCACATCTGCAGCATTTGCTGCTAATTTTCATAGGCACCCAGCGCATCGGCCTCATCTCAGTATTGGCAGGGCCCCAAGCAGGCTTTGCTGTAACATACCTCTATGCCAGAACCCAGGCTTCACTTTTCCACCTAGTAATTGCTCTTACATCCTTTAATTACCAACTCGCCTCTACTGTAAAGGACCCTCAGACCTTCCCCTCCACTATAAGGGACCCCCAAGTCCCCCCAAGAGGAAGGACCTCTAGTCGCTCTTTCCAAAAAGGCAGAGTCAGAGCCTCATCTTCTGTGCGCTACAACCCTGGTGCTACCTCTGCCCTAGCCCTGACCAAGTTTTACTGGGTCTGTGTTCACCACTAAACTCAAACAGGGATTCCCCCCAGGGCATCACTCATCTCTGCGCCCCCAGTGCCCAGCACAGAGTGATAAATGCAGGATGGTTCTTCTGAGGTCTATCCTCCCCACCCAGCCTGTGCCTAGACTCATGGGGCTGGCTTCTGTTTTCAGAGGAGAGGCTTTTTTTTTTTTTTGGCCATGCTGCCCAGCACGTGCACTCTTAGCTCTCTGACCAGGGATGAAACCTGGGCCCCCTGTGTTTGAAGCACAGAGTCTTGACCATTGAACCGCCAGGGACGTCCCACTGTTTCTGCACCTGATAATAGATCTCACTCTGATTTGTTGCTTTAAATAATTTACTTCCTTCTCCAACTTTCAGGAAGACCGTTTTCTGTCTCAACCTTGATATACCTCTTGTTTGGTATCACCTATCAGCTGGACTCCCACCACTAAGTCTGGTGGCTCATTGGGAGAGTCCTAGAGTCTGGGCTCTCCCGTGAACCCTGCAGCCCTTTAAATCCTTCCTGAGCTGGCAGAGTTCCCCCAGGCCCTGCTGTCCTCCCTGGGGTTAAATTCAGGACCAGACCCTGACCCTTTTGGCCTTCTCCAGGGTCTTATGGGCATGAGACCAGGCCTCTTCATGATCATAAGACTCAAACTTTGGTTGCAACTTGATCCCCTACCATTCTTCCCCCCTCCTACTCCACTTGAAGCATGTCAGAAGGCAAATCAGCTGAGTCACTCCTGAGCCAGAAATCCTGCAACATCACAAGTGAAATCAACAGAGCGAGAGAAAATTCGCTCTTTCCACAGAGAGGTGCTTAGAGCAGCCAGACAGCCCCACAGCCCCAGGCAGGTCAGGCAAAGGACCACCTAGATTGTAACTGCGTCCTCTCGCCTGTTGCCCCTCTACGGAGAGAGGTGCTCTCGGGACTGAGCCTGCAAACCTGTTCACACCTGAGTCATCTCTGGCACAAGGGAAGGACCATGCGATCCCACTCGGCTATCTCCAGGACCCTCGTTTTTCCACACCTCTTCAAGACGAGCTGTTGAATCAGGGGATGGGGGCGGTGGTCAGGTATACTGAACCCTAAGGGAAGAATCTTTCAGGGTCACTGCAATTGGCTTTTAGCAGCTGGCAACCCCTCTGGATCAGCTCCAAAGGTCACTAAATCATCATTCTTGCCCTGAAGGGTTTGTGGTTCAGCAGATGGAGATGTTTGAACACTCCAGACTGGGCTCTTGTGTAGAGAAAGGGAAATACAAGTTGAGATGGAGAAATCCAAACAAAGCCCTTGTGTGGAGTGTGGTTAAAAGGAAAGCATTGGTTAGAGGGTGGCAAGAGCTGATTTTATATTAAAAATTATATATGAAAAGTTCAGGCTTCCCAGGTAGCTCAGCTGGTAAAGAATCCGCCTGCAATGCAGGAGACACCAGTTCGATTCCTGGGTTGGGAAGGTCTCCTGGGGAAGGGCATGGCTAACCCCCTCCAGTATTCTTGCCCAGAGAATCCTATGGACAGAGGAGCCTGGTGAGCTACAGTCCACGGGGTCTCAAAGAGTTGGACACAACTGACCGACTGAGGACAGCACAGCACATGAGACGTTCTGATAGCTGTGGGACAGAGGGAGCAAAAAGACACGATGCTGGAGAGGTAAGGTGTAGGCAAGGACTTCATTTTGAGGGCCACATTTCTACAGAACATACACTGTGTTCAGGAGCACAGGAGGAAGAACAGATCTGGGAGTGAAGATGACAGGCTTAGGTTTGTACATGTTGAGTCTGAAATACTGGATTAGAATGAAATCCATTAACTCTGTGTGTTTGACATTTCTTTAGTCTCTATGAGCAAAGTGGCCATAAGCCATAGGACTTGTGCAGGACTCTTTGGATGAATAGGGATCACAGATCTAATCACACTCTCCTTGGGGAAGTTTGGATCTGAGTGATCAACTTAAGTAGCAGCATGGCCGGCAGAAGCCATGAGGCAGCAACGTTTCCAGGCAGAAGAGGCTGTGGGGTAGACAGAAGGAGCCTGGAGAGAAGCAAGGACACAGTGAGAGCGAATAGTAGGGGTAAAAGAAATCAATACTCACCAGAGGGAGAAGGCAGGAGATGGAGATGGAGACAGAAAGGCAATAGATCACAAGCATGGTGAAGTAACAAAGGCAGGGAGCAATGGTGCCCATTTATCATGGAACCATGGAATGTCTGGAAAGACAACAAACATTTTCTGTTCATCCACAACTACTAGACTCCAGGGAGACGTCCAGCTCCTCTCTCTCTCCCTGGCTTTGCCTCCAAATAGGAGGCATGCCAATGTGCATGGGCCACAGGCCAGGATACTAACTGGGCCACACGGCCAAGGGTGAATCTCCCTCCCTTATAATTAGCTCTTTTGAAATACTACCTCTGATCCTCTGAGGTGGTTGAGAAGATATATGTCCTGGATTTGTTTCCATTTAAGATTTGTGTTTCTAACCCATCAATGAAAGCCTGGGGTGGGTGGGTAAGTCAAGATCTGCTGGTCAATTATCCTGCTCAGTATATTCATCCTTGGGGTTACCATTTCGTACCATTGGGGTGGGAAGTGGAGATTGGCTCCATGGTGGGGATAAGACAGAAAGGATATGAAACCATTCAGGGTTTCTGGTTTGCAACAATAGAAACCACATCCAGTTGAAGGAAGACATTTTCCCATATGAGGTATGGGGAAGTCATTCTGGCTTATACATGATTTGGCTTGAACTTTACGCTGACTTGAACAGCCTGTCTTACGACTTGTCAAATATGCATTGTATATCTGCTTTAACTATTAAAGAAGGCATTTAAAAATAAAAATGGCTATGGTTCAGGCATCCAAAATGGAGCTGGGTGGCCACTGTGGATGTGATCTCAGACACATTCGTGCATCACTGAGAACCTGAGTTTTCTGACCTGTATCAAGCTCAAGGATGCCACCCGCCATTCTCAGAATAATGTCTACTAGCAGCCGCCAGCGCCAACTTCAGATCTCAAAGGCTTCCCCCCTCGTAACTATGTAATCATTTTGGCTCCCAACCAATCCTTGCTTAACAAGCATCCTTACTTCTTGCCGGTTCTAATCCTAATTCTTTAAAAATTTTTTTATTTGTTTGTTTGTTTTTAGCTATGCTGGATCTTCACTGCTATGTGCGAGCTCTCTCTAGTTGCAGCTGCCGGGGGCTCATCTTTGCTGTGGCATGCAGGCTTCTCATTTTGGTGGCTTCTCTTGTGGAGCACGGGCTCAGCAGTTGTGGGCGCACCAGCTTAGCTACCCCATGGATCTTCCTGGACCAGGGATACGAACCTGTGTACCTTGCATTGGTGGGTAGATTCTTAACCACTGGACCATCCGGGAAGTCCCTCCCATCCTAATTCTTGACTGACAATTGTACATGACTTTGCAGGTTTTGCCTGTGGCCGCTTTCATTGTGGAGTCTGGAGAAATACAACTGAAGCCCTCCTTGAGTCTGAGTCTCTCAGGCTCTAGTCTCCAGATTGACTCAACTAAAACGTTTCCATCCCAGTTTGTTTATAGATTATTTCTGTTGACATGGTGATCCGAAAGAGAGAAAGTGATTTATTGGAAGTAGATCATAGAACTGACCAAAAGGGCTTGAACACTGGCCTCAGAAAAGCAAGCTAGCATCCTACTTCAGAGACAGTTCAGTTAGGTCATTTCTGCCAGAGCTGCTGCCCCCAATGGGCTAGGCTCTGACTTCTTACAATGGGTGCTGCTCAGGTGCGCCAAAGGTGAATGTACTCTTCTGAGGTCAGTTAGGTCTCCCTCTAGCTCAGATCAAAGAAATCCTCCACGTGGGTCAATCCAGCACAAGAGGCCAGAACCTCAGAAAAATGAACACAATATTGTACATTTACCTGGCTTTGTTCTCTGGGTGCATATTTCTTTCAAAGACTTAGGGAGAAGGAATGAGCAGAAGTGGTTGGGACAGAATGGGCATCAGGTCTCAAAGAATCCTTCACCTTCTCCAAATTCCATCGTCACCAACATAACTTAACACTGACCAAGAGAGCTCTAAGCTGAGGCCTGAGTGGTGAGTAGCTATTAGCAAGGCAAAGAGAAGCGGGGAGAGATCTTCCAAGATATGTAAAGGCTTGGTGTGATCTTTTTAAAGATTCTTTTTGATGCAGACCATTTTTAAGATTTTTATTGAATTTGTTACAATATTGCCTCTGTTCTATGCTTTGGTTTTTTGGCCAAGCTCCCTGATCAGGGATCCAACCTGCACCTCTTGCACTGGAAGGGACCCAGGTCTCCTGCATTGCAGGTGGATTCTTTACCAGCTGAGTTACAAGGGAAGCCCAAGAATACTGGAGTGGGTAGCCTATCCCTTCTCCAGAGGCTCTTCCCGACCCAGAAATCAAACCAGGGTATCCTGCATTGCAGGCAGATTCTTTACCAACTGAGCTGTCAGGGAAGCCCTGCATTGGAAGGGGAAATCTTAACCAATGGACCACCAGCAAGGTCCCTAGGCTTGGTGCATTTAAGTTACTGACTGAAAAGTCATCTTCCACATGACTGGGAAGATAAGCAAAGGGGATGGGGGATGTAGTGATTCATTTGGAGAGCAGGGCTAGCGTTTGTTCCAGCTGGGACACATGAGCCCAGGACTGAGACCCTGAGATGAGTTATAGAAGAAGAGCATAGTAGGGAATTTGGATTTTACGCTGATGGCAGTGGGACACCATTGATATATTTGAAAGTGGGGGAGGGGCAGATGTGATGATATTCGTGCTTTAGGAATGGCAGCTGACTCCTATAAGGATGTTAGTTCCATAAGGACAAGGACTCTGTTTTGCTTACCACTGTATCACCAAAGGCTTCCCAAGTGGTTCAGTGGTAAAAAAAATCCACCTGCCAATGCAGGAGACACAGGAGGCATGGGTTTGATCCATGGGTCGGGAAGATCCCCTGAAGAAGGAAATGGCAACCCACTCTAGTATTCTTGCCTGGAAAATCTTAAGGACAGAGGAGTCTGGCGGGCTACAGCCCATGGGGTTGCAGAGAGTCGGACACAACTGAGCGGCTGAGCACGCACACACGTATCAACAACTCCTAACATGCGGCAGGTGCTCAATAAACAATCGCGCAATGAATGAATGAGTAACTACGGTATGGACAAGGTAGCCAGATCATCAATTAAAAGGTGACATGGAGTATAAATATTAAATAACAGGTATTCTGAACTATAGTGATGGAGAGAAGTAGTCAGATTCAGGCAGTGTTTGGGAGATAGAGTACATTAGATGCTGGTAGCGGTGTAATGATGCTGGTAGGGTGAACAAGTTATCCAGGATGCTATCCTAGTTTTTCAGTTAGATACAGGAATGGCAGGCTACCACTCCCTAAGACACGAAAGACTGGGGTAGAGATGAAGAACTTCATGAGTTGGCATGTTGTTTTAAGTGTCTGTAGGACGTCTAGGTGGTAACCTCCCTTGGGAAGTTCATTACAACAGAAGGCCCTGGGAAAGCACACCTACAGTCAGATAGACTACTGGTGGAGATGTAGCAATTCATTTGGAGAGCAGTGCGAGGGTTTGTTCCAGCTGGGACACGTGAGCCCAGGACAGAGACCCTGGGAAGTTCTACGTCTCAGACCCCAGCATTGTCTCTGCCTTTGACTCTGCCATTAAACATCTATGTATGCTTAAATAAATATTGAGGGCTTACTATGTGCTTGATCCTGATGTCTTCTCTTCCTGCTCTCAGTCCATGGCTCACCATTCTCTTACAGCTGCAGAGGATGGGCAGCTGGCTTTTATTGGGAGACTGAGCCCAAACCCTGCAGCACAACTTTCTCAGAGTTATGTAAGCTTGCACAGAATGCCGGAGCCTCGGTGTAACACAACACATACTGATAAAGCTGCGGGCTCAGATCACATACTTGTGCTGCTCTCAGAGTTAAAAATTGTTAAACGAAATAAATCGCTTAACCAAATGTTTACTCATACACATTTTAACAACTCCTGATGTAAGAAAAGAGAGCCCTGTTTTGTCATTGGGCTGTGGTCACTCCCATTTCTCTGTCCTCTGATGTGAGGCCAGCCCTGCCTTGTAGTTGGCAGCTGGGGAAATCAGGCAGGAGAAGGCAGGAGGGTGGGGGAGGAACTGAGTAATTTGTGTTACTAAGCTGCCAAATAGTAACTGCCCTGTTCCTTTGGGGTCTGGAGGTGTGCGGATGCAGCACCAGAAACCGCTCTTGGTGGCGGTGGTGGGTTTGCTCCTGTATCCCTTGATCCTACAAGTGTGTGAGTCAAAGAGAACAGGAAAGAAAGGAAGGGGTTTGTTAACTACGTTGAGCCTGTGATCAAGAGACAGAGCTGCTGCCAGTAGAGAACACTTTTTTATTTTTATTGGTGTGATAAGATCTGTATTTAAGAAGGAATGAAAATAAGGCATGCATTTTGAACCTTGACAAACACTTATTAAGTGCTATTTAAATGCTAAATTCATTTCATTCGGAAATTAAATCATACTCTCAGAAAAGTCACTGAAATAACGAAGCGTGTGCTGTCCAAGGTCGGCTTCCTCTCGGATCCCATCACTGTCTCCCCCTTGCTTTGCTCTGTCACAGCGGGGCTGACCCCGGAGTTTCCTTTCCACGGCTACTCTGTCAGCTGGGTGACAGTTGGGAGGCGCTGGCAGAAGACTGGCGAACAGGAGGAAAGGAATAGCCAGGGTGTTTCTCCCCCAGCTCTGTCGTGGGAGGCATTCTCAGGAGTGGCTGTCGTCTTTGTCCCTCGGTCCTAGGCGTATCAGTGACTCCCTGTCATTGTTAAGCTCTGAGTTGCCTCACTGTCCTCAGGTTAGCTTGTCAGCGCCTCCATCACTTACATAACCAAATCTCTGCCTTGAATTTCCTCTCCTTTATTTTATACAAGTTTGTTTATTATTTTTGATTATGCTGGGTCATCGTTGCTATGCTCGGGCTTTCTCTAGCTGTGATGCACAGGCTTCTCATTGCAGTGGCTTCTCTCGTTGCAGAGCGCGGGCTCTAGGGCACACAGGTTTCGTAGTAGTGGCACACAGGCTCAGTTTGCCTCAAGGCATGGGGGACCAGAGATCAAACCTGTGTGCCCTGCACTGGCAGGCGGGATTCTTAACTACGGGACCACCAGGGAAGCCCCAAATTCCCTCTCCTTTAAATACTTAAAGTGGTTCTCTTTTCCTGGTTAAGCCCTGTCCGTTATAGGTAATATCAGTGGAGAGGGATCATAGATGAAAACTTTGTTTTTTAAACTGAAGACAGCCACTTTCTGAAAGATGGTAACAAAGAATCAGAAGCTGCAGTTTGCCTGGGAACTGTGGGCATACAGCGAGTGATGAGCCTAAACCTTCCTGGCTCTGAAATGAACCTAGGTGACAGGGGGTGATGGAGAATAGACCATCCCTGTGAAATTAGGTAAGGCTCTTAGTGGCAAGCAACAGATACAGACTTGGACTAATTTAGGGATAAAGGAGACACAGTCGCAGACTATAGGAAAAGTCACAGGATTGTAAGGAAAGCCAAATAGTCAGCTTTTAGAAAGATCAGGAATAAGGTTAGCTCCAGGATCTAGGGAGCCAGAATTAGCAGTCTCTTTAGGAAGTTTGGTTTTAGTAGCTCTACTACATGGAAATCACTTGTGTTCTAGAATCATTCTGTTCCAAGCAGAGATATCACTTTGCTGACAAAGGTCTGTATAGTGAAAGCTATGGTTTTCCCAGTAGTCACGTACAGATATGAGAGCTGGACCATGAAGAAGACTGAGTGCCAAAGAACTGATGCTTTCACATTGTGGGGCTGGAGAAGACTCCTGAGTGTCCCTTGGACTTCAGGGAGATCAAACCAGTCAGTCCTAAAGGAAATCAACCCTGAATATTAATTGGAAGGACTGATACTAAAACTGAAGCTCCAATACTTTGTCCACCTGATGCAAAGAGCCAACTCCTTAGAAAAGACCCTGATACTGGGAAAGATTGAGGGCAGGAAGAGAAGGGAAAAATAGAGGATGAGATGACTGGATGGCATCACTGACTCAAAGGACGAGTTTGAGCAAACTCAGGGACATAGTGAAGGATAGGGAAGCCTGGTGTTCTGCAGTCCATGGAGTTGCAAAAAGTCGGACACAACTGATTGACTGAACTGATATGTATATATGGGCTTCCCTGGTGGCTCAACAACAACATTCTGCTGCAGATTCAAAATCCAGGGAGGAGGGGTCCACTTAGCATCAGGCAAGCGTTTTGATTGGGCTTCTCTACTGGCTCAGCGGTAAAGAATCTTCCTGCCAATGCAGGAGACGTGGGTTTGATCCCTGGGTTGGAAAGATCCCTGGAGAAGGAAAGGGCAACACATTCCAGTATTCTTTACTGGAAAATTCCGTGGACAGAGGAGCCTGGCGGGCTACAGTCCATGGGGTCTCAAAGAGTTGGACACAACTGAGTGACTAAATGACAACGGCTTATGATGGTCCAGGGAGAGCAGGACCTCAAGGCCAAGTGCAGTGTAGGCAGGTAATTTTCCTTCCCCACCAAAGAGAGCAGGTGAAGGGACCTCCCTGGTGGTCCAGTGGTTAAGACTCCAATCTTCCACTGCAGAGGGAACAGGTTTGACCCCCTGATTGGGTAACTAAGCTCCTAGATGCCTCACAGTGAGGCTTCCCCCAACCCCCCAAAAAAGACAGAGCGAGTGGAGAGCTGTGTTGTTTGCATCATGGCTCCACAGTAAAAATAGAGTAAGACAGGAAGAAGTGGCCCCAAAAGTAAACTGGAGTGTTCCCTTCTCCAGTCAAGAAACCACGTGAGTCTACTAAGTCACTTCAGTCATGTCCAACTCTCTGTGACCCTATGGGCTCTAGCCTGCCAGGTCCCTCTGTCCATGGGATTCTCCAGGCAAGAATACTGGAGTGGGTTGCCATGCCCTTC
This sequence comes from Bos indicus x Bos taurus, assembly GCF_003369695.1. Classification (NCBI taxonomy): domain Eukaryota; kingdom Metazoa; phylum Chordata; class Mammalia; order Artiodactyla; family Bovidae; genus Bos; species Bos indicus x Bos taurus. The sequence continues at coordinate 13,215,965 of NC_040088.1, read as the reverse complement.
TCCAGGGGATCTTCCTGAGCCAGGGATCAAACCTGCGGGTTCTTTACCACTAGCGCCATGTGGGAAACCCTCAAGAAGCTGACCAAGAACCAAAATGAAGGCAAACCTGAGGAAGACCTGACTGCAGCTGGAGACACTGGCTCAGGGATCAGATGATCCATATGGACTTGCTTCCACCTTTGAGGTCGAAGACAGCTGCCTGCTTCCATGTAACTTGGGGCCTGACTGGGGAATCCTCAAACCAGTCAATTCGGCATGGCAGAGAGGGGTGAGATTGAGGGGCTGGGGGATAGATTCCCAGATCAGAGGTCAAAGCATAGGGCAGCAATAGGCTTACTTACTTTGTTCCTGGGGTATGTAAGAACAGCTTTTGTTTGTGCTGAGAGCTCATTAGGACAGAATTATTCAGCATGTCAAATCCTTGTTCCTGGAAGCCAAGCTCTGAAAAGCATTAATGGAAGAATCATATCTTCACTTTTTAAGGTAGAACCGTTGAGGGAAGGCAGAAGCTCATGAAAGAGACTGGGAAAGATTTCCAAGGGTCAAGAGGGTAGCAGGCTCGCCAGCCTAGTCTAAGCTGTGTCCACATATGGGGTGTAACCTGTCTGGTTATGTCTCTGTAGAACTGATGAGCTTGCCAACCAGATGTCTATTGGCATTGGGTTATCAGGGGCTTTGTGGCAGGAAATTCACCCTAAACAAAGAGGGAACCAGAGAACAAGACCTAGTGAGCGAGGCCTTCATTGTGGGCAATTCTGAGCTCAGAGAAGGGGGTTCCACTTAGATTTGTGTCCAATAAGTATCATATCTGAATCTTAAGTTGGACTTGGGAGAGAGAGATAGAGACTGAACTGAAGACAGACTGTAAATGGGAAAACTAAAAGAGATGCTAACCTGAAGACTTTGCACAGCTCTGTCCCCAGTCACAGCCCAGCTGCTGGTCTTTTATTGGTATCTCGCCACGTGGCAACGTCTGGAGGAAGAGAGCATTGCCCAGTGATGTAGGTGACCCCACTGGAGGGTGGCTGGAACCAAAGAATACATCTGCAGATGTCTCAGGGTAACTGTCCGGACTTGTGAACATATGTGAGACACCCCTGGGCCCCTGAATGATCTGGTCTGAGATTGTTGCCTGGAAGTGGAGGTTTTGTGTTTGAAGCTAGGAGGAAGAGCCATCCAAATACAGGTTACTGGTTGAAGAACACTCCCAACAGGGCACGATGACGCTGATAATAAGAATAGCTGCATCTTCCAAGACTAACCCAGTTGCTGTCTTTTAAAAAATATGTCTAGTCATCTTCAGCTTGGTAGTGAATCTTCAGTGGAAAAAACTTGCCTGGCATTCATGATAAAAGAAGCCTTGTTTCTAAAAGCAGGGTTCAGACTGGGAGCTGGGGGTGGGGGATACCCTCCCTGTCTCTTTCCCCTCTTCTTGCTTTCCCGCCTACCTCTCTCCTTTCTCTCCCTCTCTCCATGCCTCTTTCCCTCTGTCTCTTTCTTTCTTTGCCTCTTCCATCTTTTCCTCATCAATTTCAAGACCTTGCAGCAGTGGCTTTCACAAAACCTGATGGCTTATGCCTTCCAGGAGGGGAAGTTCACAAATTGCAACAGAGTGGCTTTTTTTTTTTTTTGGTTTTTGTTTTGTTTTTCTTTTTTTTTTAAAGCTGAGCAGCAGGATCACAGAACCTGCAGGTTTGCTGCCTGCTCAGCAGGATAAAGAGAGCAGAGCTTAAAAGATGAAAGCCAAGCCGACCAGAAGAAAGGAAAACATGAAGAATGCTCTTGAAAGGGGGAGGAGACTTTGCTTAAGCCACTGGGGTAAGAAGGGGACACTGCCCCCAAGCATATGCTGTTTCCCTTGTCCAGATGGTGTCATTTGCCCTGCGAAACAAGTACCAGACAATGAGACTTGGATGCTCTCTCAGAAATAAATGTGTGAGGAAGTCATTTGGGAAATGATGCCCATGGCCATTGTACTTAAACAGAAGAGATCCAACCGTATTGGAAAACAACTGCCCTGCAATGCTAGCCTCCAGTTCATTTGAATACTCTGTTTACATTGTTACCAGTCACCAGTCATATTTGCACAAGGAGAACTTCCACCTGCTTGTAGTTTACCTAGGGCACATACTGTATTTACATGGTATAGATTAGAGTGGGAGAACTAGTTACACCAGTTTGGAACTGGAAAAAGTGAAATGAAATGTTCATCTTGGTTTCCTCAGACCCACTGCCTGTGCCACAGGGGCTGCCATGTGGTAATCTGTATCGTCACTGCCACCATCCTCTGATCATCTCTGATAGAATGGCTGACTGTGTGCTAGGCACTGGTCTAAGAGCTCACAACATTCAAAGGAAGGATGTACTGTTACCAGCCAGGGTTCTTAGCCTTCTCCAATCCATAGAAATTGACCAGAGGCCAGACAAAGCTTTCAAGGCCAGGCTTCAGCAAAAATAAGTAACAGGTTCCCTTGCTCACTCCCTCAGTTTCTTATTTGAGGTGAGGGTAAGGGTGTGTCCAGGGATCCAGCCAGAGCGGGGGCTTAGGTGTTTCTCCCACCTTTATGGTGGTGTTGTGTGGAGAGGGCATTCAGAGCACCCTGCTTTTGCTCCTGACACTCTCTTTTGGCTCTTGGGTCTTCAGTGGCAGTTGGGCTTTTTGACTTTTTTGTATCTTTTTTGCTCATAACTTGCCCCAACTGCAGCATGCACGTAATCCCTTAGTCCCTTACAGTTTGTATTTTGTAGCTTAGGAAGACATTTGTCCAGGTGCAAGTTTTGCAACACTGCAGCGAAGGGTCCCAGGTCCCAGGCCTGTCTCAGTACCATCATCATCCCTATTTTACAGAAAAGACAACTGAGACAGAGTTTCTGAAACTTGCCTATGGTTAAGTAGCCAGTGCACACTACTGTGAGGATACTAAAGCCAACATTGGAATCCCGGCGATGCTCTTTAGTGCCAGTTGTTATTCAAGACTTTGGGTGCAAGATGGAACACTGAACTAGTGCAACTGATAACGAACCTTCTTCCCCCGAATCCTTACATAACAGTGCAGGTGTTTTAAAAAGGTTTACATCTTCAAAGATGAATCTCCCCAAGCAGGGATAAAATTTTAGAAGTTGGAGAGCACAGGAATAAATGGGGCTCACTTAGAAGACCCAGAAACCTGATCCTAAACTGGCCATGGGAAAAGCCAATAAATGCAACCTGCTTTTATGGTAGAACCTCCCCTGCCTTTCCCCTCACTCCCCCAAAAAAGTTTAGGGATTGGTAGCACCATCAGATGGGGCTAAAACATGAAGATTGATTTAAGGACTTCCCTGCAGTCCAGTGGTTAAGACTCTGAGCTCTCAGTGCAGGGGGAGCAGGTTTGATTCTTGGTCAGGCAACTAGATCTCTAATGTCTCAACTATTAATAAAAAAGATCCTGCATGCTGCAATGAGGATCAAGATCTCACATGCCTCCCATGGAGACCTAGCACAGCCAAATAAATAAATATTAAAAGAAAAAAAAAAAGAACCAAACCCAGAAAGATTAAAGTCTAAAATTCCCAGTTCTCTTCCCCAGCAGATTATTTTCTGGAGAAGGTAAAATTGGGCTTCTAGATTTGGGGGTGCCAGGTATAATTGAGGCCAGGGGTGTCCCTGCTGAAAACACTCTTTTCTGAATGCAGAAACTGAAGACTGAATGTGAAAACTCCCACCCATTTCTTCTCTCAAAATTGCTAGAATGCCAGATCACATCCTCTAGGCAGGAGTGTGGCCAACTGGTCTCTCTGGGGAATCTGCCCAGCCTAAGAAGGATCTAACAAATGGATCCTGGGGAATCACCTCACCATGCAGTTCTCAAACCACATGTCCACGCCAAGTGCAAAAAGCTGCTGATTAGTTTTTTGGTGCTTTCCTCTTATGTATGACCAGGCAACCTAAACTTCTAAGCTTAATCCAGTCATCCAAACAACCCACTAAACATCCCCAAACATTTGAGGAAAACTCCAGTGTGAAAGGTAGAGACCCAAATAGGTTCAATTTGAAGGAATTCAAGACAATAGACAGGAGATAAGATTAGACAGTGCATCCATGAAAAACGAACAAGGTGTTATAAAAGGGGGATCAAGTCTCCCCTGGTGGCTCAGAGGCAAAGAACCCGCCTGCCAATGCAGGAGATGTGGGTTTGATCCCTGATGCAGGAAGATCCCACGTGCCTCAGAGCAACTAAAGCCAGGGCACCACACCTGCCCAGCCTGTGCTCTAGACCGTGGTCGGCGCGAGAGGCCACTGTGGAAGCCCACGCACCGCAGCCAGAGAACAGCCTGCCCAGCAACAAAGGACCCAGCACAGCCATAAATAAATAAAGCTGTTTTTAAAAAGTTGGAGAAGAGAAGATATCCCTTTCTCTTAAAAAAAAAAAAAAAAAAAGAGGGCGTATCAATCACATAAAGAAAGATGTCTTGGGAATTCCCTGGTGATCCAGTGGTTAAGATTTTGTGTTCCAAAGCAGGGAGGCTGAATTTGATCCTTGATCGGGGAATTTGATCCCATATGCTGCAACTGAAAGATCCCACATGCCTCAACTGAGATCCACCAAAGCCAAATAAATAAATATTTTTTTAAAAAAGAAGTCTTGGAAATGAAAGCAGCTCTCATGGAAAGGGTGAACTCATTTTCCTTGGACATTTAGAAGATCTGTGTGGTCTTCCGTCTTCTACTCGTGAAGTCTGATGCTGTTATGATTTTGATATTTTCTATGAAAATCATTTTAATTCTCTATAAGCTCTTAGGATCTTCTGTCACCAGTGATTCCCTCAAAGATGTGACTTGGAGATAGAAATAAGTGTTTGGTTTGGATCTATTCCTTAGAATCTCTGTATCTTAAAACTCATATTTTCTGGGATTTTTCAATTATTTTCAATATTTTTCTACTATTGATTGAATAATCTCCTCCCATTTGTTCTCTCTGTTCTTTACTTTTCTAATTTCTATATGTTATTCAATTGTTGCAACTCCTCATTGATACCCCAATTCTCTCATATTTCTTTTTTTCTTTTTACATTTTTTAGAAAAAAAAATTTAATGGATGAATTGTATTTATTTATTTTTCATGTTTATTTACTTATTTTCTTGGCCGTGCCTCTCAGCATGTTGGAATCTTAGTTCCCCGGCCAAGGCTCGAACTTATGCCCCCTGCATTAGAAGTGTAAAGCTTTCTTCACTGGACTGCCAGGGAAGTCCCTCATATTTCCTTTCTTATTGTCCATCTCTATATCATTTTGTCTTTTAGAGAGATTTCCTCATGAGAATCCAGGGAGCAAGCCCTCGGGGAGACTGTGGCGTCCTCAATGTGGCATCCATCCTCCTGCTGTTTGAGCTGTGGGTGTGGGGGTGGTACTGGGAGCCGACCCCCGTCCGGCTCTCTTGCTGCTGTATTACTGAGACCCCGCTATAACCCTCTTGTCCATAGCCTCTCCTCAGTTTTCCCACTCTCCAATCCAAATCGTTTTCATTCTCACCCTACAGCAGAATCTATTGATAGAAGTGGGGGAACTGGGACTGCAAGATTGTCTTCTGAACCCTGGCATATTAGTACATCTCTTGAAAGCCATTCTTGCTACTGACCATCCCAAAGAACTGGGTGCCATGAGTGCCCAGTGAGTGCCCAAGACTCCAGTTTAGGTACTCCCTCTGAAAAGTCAATGCCTGAGGAAAAGACAGGATCAATCTGATGGTCCCTTAGAGCAGTTTAGGGACTCACAACTCATCACAAACCAGGGACAGGAAGGTTTTTGTTAGACCTCAGGTAACACACCGCTGCTTAAGCCTTGCTGTGTCCCGGGATGCCAGAGGACTTGTTTCCTTAGCAACAATAGTCATGTGACAGGAAAACACAGAGCTCCAAAGATGTTGCTTAGCAACTAGGCTGCACCTGCTGGGGCTCTGGGCCGACAGCTTGGGCCGGGGAGCTTGGCTTTGAACTTGGAAACTCCCATCAGGGCTGGCAAAAGGTGGAAGACCTAATTTGGGCAGATCCAGTTTTGGCCCTGGGCTTTTGCAGGGATGGCAGAGGTAAAAATGGAGAAGCTGAGACAGAGGGGCTTGGCTTTCCCATAGTAGTGGGATATGGGAAGTAGTGGCAGATGTGGAAAGAGCAGGGCTGGACAGGGGAAGTGACTGTTGGGTTGATGTGGAGAGCAATTCTCTGTCTGCTCACCCTGGAAAAAACTGACTTCTCAGAGGATGGGTTTCCAGAACCCTGAGGACGAATGCATCTGGCTCAGGACTCCACTCTGCAGGGCTTTTCAGGAAGTTGAATCAAGTCAGAGCATCTGGGCCCTCAGCGTTGGCCCAAGGAGAATTTCCCTCTGCAAGAAATCAGAGCTCTCCACAAAGGGAAGACACTGGTGGTGGTCAGGAGTCACAAAGAACCAGCCTCAGGAACCTGGCTCTTCAAGCTCAGGGCCTCAGGGAGCTCTCCATGGTTTGGGTGGTCTTCCCACCTGCTCTCCTTCTGACCCTCTAGTGTTAGTTGCTCAGTCCTGTCCAACTCTCTGCAACCCCACACCCTGTAGCCTGCAGGCTTCTCTGTTCATGGCGTTCTCCAGGCAAGAACACTGGAGTGGATTGTCATTTCCTTCTCCAGGGGATCTTTCTGACCCAGGGATGGAACCCAGGTCTCCTGCATTGCAGAAGGATTTTTTTTTTACCATCTGAGCCACCAGGGAAGCCCTCTGACCCTCTGCCAGGGCCCAGCTGGCTGGAGGGAGGCTGTGGAGTAAAACTGCTCAGATTTTGAATTCAGCTTCCTCTCCCAAGGGCTAGTGAGGAACTGTGTTTGGTGTTTCAGTTTCTCTATCTACAATGGCGATGATATGAATGACAGCCTCAGGGAGCATTGTGAGGATTAAATGAGTTAAACCTTGAAAAAAGTGGTGATCGTACGTACTTGTTGGCATAGAATAAGTGCTCAGTAGAACTATTGTCAGTATACTCCCACCCCAACCCTGGCACCCAGCAACTGGCCCAGCAGACAGACTCACCAGGTTATTTTCTGATCTCTCTTGATGATCCTCAAGCACATGGGAATAGATAGTGGCAAAAATTCTAGACCTTTTTTTTTTTTTTTGCAGACAGAAGGAATGTGCCCCTTTCCTCTAAGGAGTTTGCTGAGGGTTTGAATATCCTTGATCAGTTGACTTTATTTACTGAACCGAGCGCCCCTCCAAACCTTGCTGCCCAAACACCCCCATTCTCTCTTTTTTTTTCCTTAAAAAAACTATGTATTTATTTATTTGGCTGCATCAGGTCTTTGTTGCGGCATGCGGGATCTTTCGTTACAACGCTTGGACTCTCTATTTGCAGCACATGGGCTCCAGAGTATGTGGGCTCCAGCAATTTTGGGATAGAGATTCTAGCTGTGGCATGTGGACTCTGGAGTGCACAGGCTCAGGAATTGCAGCACATGATCTTCGTTGCTCTGAGGCATGTGGGATCTTATTTTCCTGACCAGGGATTGAATCCGAGTGCCCCGCCCTTCAAGGCGGATTCTTAACCGCTGGATCACCAGAGATGTCCCAACACGCCCTTTCTTTATCCTGCTGCTTCTAGAAATTGCATGCATAGCATGTGGCTTTAAGTGCTAATTATTAGAGAAATGTGAATCAAATCTACAATGAGGTATCACCTCACACTGGTCAGAATGGCCATCATCAAACCGTCTACAAATAACAAATGCTGGAAAGGAGAGGGTGTGGAGAGAAGGTTATTCTTCCACACTATACATGAGTATGTAAATTGCTTCAGCCAGAATAGAAAATAATATGGAGGTTCCTCAAAAAAAAAAAAACTACAATAGAACTACCATCAGTCAGTTCAGTTCAATCACTCAGTCCTATCCGACTCTTTGTTACCCCATGGACTGCAGCACTCCAGGCTTCCGTGTCCATTGCCAACTCCTAGAGCTTAAACCATCCAACCATCTCATCCTCTGTCGTTTCCTTCTCCTCCCTTCAATCTTTCCTAGCATCGGGGTCTTTTCCAATGAGTCAGTTCTTCGCATCAGGTGGCCAAAGTATTGCAGTTTCAGCTTCAGCATCAGTCCTTCCAATGAATATTCAGGACTGATTTACTTTAGAATTGACTGGTTTGATCTCCTTGTAGTCCAAGGGACTCTCAAGAGTCTTCTTCAACACCACAGTTCAAAAGCATCAATTCTTCAGTGGTCAGCTTACTTTATAGTCCAACTCTCACATCCATACATGACCACCAGAAAAACCATAGCTTTGATTAGATGGGTCTTTGTTGGCAGAGTAATATCTCTGCTTTTTAATATGCTGTCTATGCTGGTCATAGCTTTTCTTTCAAGGAGCAAGTCTTTTAATTTCCTGGCTGCACTCACCATCTGCAGTGATTTTGGAGCCCAAGAAAATAAAGTCTGTCACTGTTTCCATTGTTTCCCCATTTATTTGCCAAGAAGTGATGGGACTGAATGCCATGATCTTAGTTTTCTGAATGTTGAGCTTTAAGCCAGCTTTTTTACTTTCCTCTTTCACTTTCATCAAGAAGCTCTTCAGTTCCTTTTCGATTTCTACCCTAAGGGTGGTGTCATCTGCGTATCTGAGGTTACTAATATTTCTCCCCATAATCCTGATTTCAGCCTGTGCTTCATCCAGCCCAGCATTTTGCATGATATACTCTGCATGTAAGTCAAATAAACAAGGTGACAATATACAGCCTTGACATACTCCTTTCCCAATTTGGAACCAGTCTGTAGTTTCATGTCTACTTCTTATTGTTGCTTCTTGACCCGCATACAGGTTTCTCAGGAGAAAGGTAAGGTGGCCTGGTATTCCCATTTCTTGAAGAATTTTCCACAGTTTTTTGTGATCCACACCGTCAAAGGCTTTGGCATAGTCAATACAGCAGAAGTAGATGTTTTTCTGGTACTCTCTTGCTTTTTCTATGATCCAGCAGATGTTGGCAATTTGATCTCTGGTTCCTCTGCCTTTTCTACATCTAGCTTGAACGTCTGAAAGTTCTCAGTTCACATACTACTGAAGCCTTACTTGGAGAATTTTGAGCATTGCTTTGCTAGCCTGTGAGATGAGTGCAGTTGTGCAGTAGTTTGAACATTCTTTCAAATGTTTGAACATTGCTTCCCTTGTGGCTCAGCTGGTAAAGAATCTGCCTACATTGAGGGAGACCTCAGTTTGATTCCTGGGTGGGGAAGATCCCATGGAGAAGGGAAAGGCTACCCACTCCAGTATTCTGGCCTAGAGAATTCCATGGACTGTATAGTCCATGGGGTTGCAAGGAGTTAGACATGACTGAGTGACTTTCACTTCACTTTGAACATTCTTTGGCATTGCCTTTCTTTGGGATTGGAATGAAAACGGACAAAACCATAATTTGAAAATATACATGCACCCTTATGTTCATAGCAGTGCTATTTACAACAGCCAAGACTGGAAGCCACCTAAATGTCCATCAACATATAAATGGATAAAGAAGATGTGGTACATATACAGAATGGAATACTACTCAGCCATAAAAAAGAATGGAATGATTCCATTGCAGCAACATGGGTGGTCATAGAGAGGTTATCATGCTAAGTGAAGTAAGCCAGACAGACAATGACAAATATCATGATACAGCTTATATGTGGAATCTAAGAAAAAAAAAGATACAAATGAACTTATATACCAATACAAAGCAGAAATATACCCAGGGACATGGAAAATAAACTTAACGGTTGCTGTGCTGTGCTCAGGCACTCAGGCGTGTCCGATTCTTTGCAAACCCATGGGCTGTGGCCCTCCAGGCTCCTCTTCCCATGGGGTTTTACAGGCAAGAATAATGGAATGGGTTGCCATTTCCTTCTCCAGGGGATCTTCCTGACATAGGGATCAAACCCTTGTCTCCTGCGTCTCCTTCATTAGCAGGCGAAAGTTTAACACTGAGCCACTTGAGAAGCCCAAACTTATGGTTACCAAAGGGGAAAGGCAGGGAGAGAGAACTTAAGAATTTGAGGTTAACATTTACACAGTATTACATATAAAATAGATAACCAATAAGGACCTACTATATAGCACAGGGAACCATACTCAATATTTTATAATAACCTATGAGGGGAAAGAATCTGGGGAAAAAAACAATAACTTGTGTGCAAGAAAAAGAAAAAAAGGACAATGAGAGCACGAATTTGGGAGTTAAGCTCAAATCCCAACTTCTGCCATAAATCTAATTACGAGATTTTGAGCAGGTGACATTACCTCTCCGAGCCTCAGTGTTCCCATCTATAGTACAGGAAATGACAGCTCGTAACCTCCTTGGTATGAGACAGGACTGACTTTTGATAAATGTTAGCAATGTTGACCCTTGTCGATAGTCAGAGGCAGGACCTAAGGTCTTTCTCTTCTTGTGGCCTGACACCTTTATGAGCTGACTCCCAGTGAAACTGTAAGGATGAAGGGATGACTGATTCCCGTGGATCCCCAAAAGGGAGGGAGGAGGCAGTTAAAGCAGCTAGTGATTGAAGTGCCCCATCTCTACGTGAGTGGGTGCTGGCAGCCTCGATTGCAGCTTTGCGGTCCTGGGGCTCCAGACCCTCCCTGACTTCCCTGCTTTCTGGTGCTGGGGGAATCCCAGCCCACTCGCCGAAGCCTTTGCTCTACTCCTGCCGGCCATGGGGCCCCTCAGGTCTCCCCCTCTCCCTTCAAAGCGGAGGCTGGTGCCTGCTTTTCCTTCTTTCTCAGCTGGGCTTGTTCCCCAGCTGACCCTACAGCTGCATGTTTCTAAAATTAGCTGGATCCTGCATTTGACTCTGATAATGAATTATCCAAATGGAGAAAATTGAATAGTTAACTGGTTCACAGGAAGATAATTAGCTTTGCCGAGCCCCTGTTACAGGCAAATAAAGAGGAGGCTTGTTTCTCAATTGCCTTCATTAAAGGGAGTCCCTTTCACACAGGGGCCCTGCCTCCCTGAGGCCCTGTTAGGTTCCTGGTTTTTCATCCCCCAAATAGGCAGATGGTACCATGTAGCAAGTGTAGGCTTCTGACTCTAACAGGCTGGGGTTGAAGCCCCAGCTCTGCCACTCTCTACCTGTGTGACCTTGGACAAGGGATACAACCTCTCTGAGCCTCACTTTGCTCATCTGAAAATGGGAAGAGCGGTGTGTACCTCACAGTGGTATTATAAGCATCAAATGATAAAATGTAAGAAAAATTCTTGGTTCTTCATTTACTTGTTGTTTCATCACTAAGTTGTATCCAACTCTTTGTGACCCCGTGGACTGTAGCCCGTCAGACTTCTCTGTCCGTGGGATTTCCCAGGCAAGAATACTGGAGTGGGTTGCCATGCCCTCTCCAGGGGATCTTCCCAATCCAGGGATCAAACCCAGGTCTCCTGCACTGGCAGGTGGATTCTTTACCACTGAGCTACTCGGGAAGCCTCTTCACTCACAGATGAATTTATTTATTTTTATTGAAGTGTAGTTGCTTTGCAATGTTATGTTCCTGCTGTACAGGAAAGTGAGTCATCTGCATGCATGCACATATCCCCTTTTCCCCGGATTGATGAATCTTTCATTGATAAAGTTCTTCACGAAGTTCATCGTTGTTATCAAGTTTTCATTGACTGGAAGCTGTTTTTACCACAGTATCGTCATTACGGTTACCACCACAGCACCCTGGAAACAGAACAGAGTCTCAGCCAGTGATATACACACGGAAACCATGGGAATGTTGTTGTTGTTGTTTAGTCGCTAAGTCGTGTCTGACTCTTTGCAACCCCACGGACTGCAGCGTGCCAGGCCTCCCTGTCAAGCGTAACATGCTGATAGATGCAGAGCCGACACAAGCTGAGGATGGTGGGAGGGTCTCTTTGAATCTACTCACTCGTCCCTGTCCTCCTGATATTGGCTCTGCCTTCTGGTCCTAGGCTTTCTGAGTCACCACTTGGTCAATCATCTCTCACAGCAAGCCCCCAGAAACTCCCTCCTACGCAGAGCATCTCATCCTCACCTACAAGCCTCAGCCCTTTGACCTTTTAAAGTTTCATTTACTCCTCTCTGGATTTCCCTGGTGGTCCAGTGGAATCCAAAGATTCTGTGCTCCCCATGCAGGGGTCCTGGGTTCCATCCCTGGTTGGGGAACTAGATCCTATATGTTGTAACTAAGAGTCAGCGCAGCCAAATTTATAAAAACAACAACAAAAAATTGTAAAATTTCATTTATTCCTCTCAAGCCCAGCCACCTCTGGTGTTTATCACTCTCTGACATGGCCAGTATGTATAGATCCACATGTTGAAGTCAAGGGCAAGGGATCTGAAGGCAGACGGCCTGAGACTGAATTCAATTTAGGTATCTGTTGATTGGGAAGATCCCCTGGAGAAGGGAATGGCTACCCACTCCAGTATTCTTGCCTGGGAAATTCCACGGAGAGAGGAGCCTGGCAGGCTGCAGTCCATGGGGTGGCTAAGAGTCGGACACGACTGACTTCACTTTCACTTTTCGCTTTCATGCATTGGAGAAGGAAATAGCAACCCACTCCAGTGTTCTTGCCTAGAGAATCTCAGGGATGGGGGAGCCTGGTGGGCTGCTGTCTATGGGGTCTCGAAGAGTCGGACACAACTGAAGCGACTTAGCAGCACAGCAGCAGCAGTGGCATGTAGAATCTTTAGTCATGGCATGTGGGATCTAGTTCCCTAACCAGGGAAGGAACCTGCGCGACATGCATTGGGAGCAAAGTCTTAGCCACTGGACCACCAGGGATGTGCCCTAATTTTGCTTTTTATTTCCTTGAGATCATACAAGTGATTGGAAAAAGAACTTCAATAAGCACACTTTTACTCCCCACCTGGACTTTGTCCATATATCATTGTCACTAGAGATGAACTGCTTGTGTTCTTTCCAAGGCCAACCTTTGCTTTATCGCTAGCCCCCATCCTTGCTTGCTTACTCAAGGACATCACTACAACCATTTAGCCTCTGCTTCCTACAACATATTTTTTTTTTTTCTCTACTGGAAAACTCGTATTAGCATAAAAATAAGCTTTTGGTTCTTCATTGTAAAAAACAAAGCAAAGGAGTTCCCTGGCAGTCTAGTGTTTAGAGGGCTTCCCCAGGGGCTCAGCAGTAAAGAAGTGAAGTGAAGCCACTCAGTCGTGTCCGACTCTTTTCGACTCCATGGACTGTAGCCTACCAGGCTACTTTGTCCATGGGATTTGCCAGGCAAGAGTACTGGAGTGGGTTGCCATTTCCTTCTCCACAGCAGTAAAGAAATCACCTGCAATGCAGGAGACGTGGGTTCGATCCCTGAGCCAGGAAGATCCCCTGAAGAAGGAAATGGAATCTTATTGCTTTGCTGTACATCAGAACTTATTGAAAGAAGTTGTTGTTGTTGCTAATAACTGCTGTGCTTTCTCCTCCAACTCTCTCTTGAATCCATTCCACCTAGGCTCCCACACCCACCACTCTACCAAGACCAGACTATTGTAATCACCAATGGCCTCCATGTTGTTAAATCTAATGGTCAATGGATGGTTATCATCTTGCTTGACCTTGAGTTGGAGACAGGCTATCTGGTCACTAAATCTCTCTTTCTTCTTCCTAGGCACCAGCTGGACCATATTTCCTAAACTTCTTGGTGGTTAGGTGGGGCCATATGACTGGGTTCCAGCCAATGGAAGGTAAGTGGAAGGAAGTTCTGTGACTTCCAAGCCTGACTTATAGAAACATCTTGTGCGGGATATTTACTCCTCCAGATCCACTCCTCTCACTGTCCTCCATGCTGTTGTGTACCTTGGGAGCATAACCACTAGGGACTTTATCAATGAGCCTTCTGGTTTCTGGTTGGGTGGAGTCAATGGAAGATACCTGGAGGAGACTGGAGGGCAGGAGGAGAGTGAGGTCAGAGTATTTGTTCCCCCGGCTCCCTCCTGTGGGATTGGGTTGGCTGTTTTCCTCTACCAAAGCTTCAGTCCAGCATCTCTCCCCACATAGTTCTTTCTCTCCCCCATTTCCTCTGACCGTTACTTTCTCCTGTCTCGTCAGACCTGGGGTGGTAATAGCTCCCACGATCAACCATATCAGAGTTACAGGAAGCCTGTAACAGTGTTCCTGCCCCTGCTCACATCTTTATGCATCGTCTCTTTTTTACACTTTTCTGTAGTTACCCAACTTGAATGTGCTCTCTGTCTCTCACCAGACTCTTACCAATTCACTTCCCGTGTGCCAGCCTCATCTCCCGCCCCCATTTCCTGGCTGACATCACACGCTAACTGACCTTGAAAACCACAAGTTGAAGATGACTCAGACTCTATCAGCATGGGACCCTGGTTATCATCGTGGAGTGGAGAACCGCTTCTCTTTCCCTTTTATCCTTCCCCTCTGCTGCTGAAAATACTATATGTGAACGAGAAATAAACATATTGCCTATACAACTGAGATATGGGGAATAGCTCTGTCACAGCAGCTGGTTCCTCCGGAACTAATACAACTGACCTGCAGTGTTTGGCACAGGTGACGATTCTCTGCTCCTGGAAACACTTCCTGTTCTTATCTTCCATGACGTTGTATTCTTCTATTAATAGTTTCCCTTCTACTTCAATAACCGTTCTTAGTTTTCTCTGTTGCTTCTTTCTCCTCTCCCCAATCTAAATGTTGGATTTTTCCAGACTCAGTCCTGGATCCTTTTCTTTATCTCCATTTACTTCCTGGTGACCTCATCCACTCTCATGGCTCTGTTGTTTAGTCACCAAGTTGTGTCCAATTCTTCTGTGATCCCACGGACTGTAGCCCGCCAGGCTCCTCTGTCCATGGATTAACCAGGCAAGGTAAGAGTACTGGAGTGAGTTGCCATTTCCTACTCCTGGAGATCTTCCCAACCCAGGGATTGAACTCAAATATCCTGCAATGGCAGGTGGATTCTTGACAACGGAGACACCTGGGCCTCCCTCTCATGGCTCTGCTGCTGCTGCTGCTAAGTCACCGCTTCAGTCCTGTCCGACTCTGTGCGACCCCATAGACAGCAGCCCACCAGGCTCCTCTGTCCCTAGGATTCTCCAGGCAAGAATACTGGAGTCTAACACCCCAAAACTGATATTTCCAACCCTGGATTCTCCCAAGAACTCTTGGCTTACATATCTAACTACCTGCTTGATATCCTCTTTTAGTTATCCAGTAGCATCTCAGATATAACATGTCCAAAATCAAATTTCAGACCTCTTTGAATCTTGCTCATCCTATAGTTTCTGCCATGTTAGGAAACAGCAACTCCACGCTTCCAATGGCTCAGGCCAAAAATCTTGGAGTCATCTTGGATCCATCTCTTTTTCTCTCACCCTATGTTCAATTTGTCAGCAAATCCTATCAACTATATCTTCAAAATATATTCAGAATCTGTTTCACCACCTGTGCTATCTTGGCCTCAGGAGGTGCCAAGCTTTGATGAGAAGGGAAGTAGTCTTGTCACATCACTGTCAGCATCATCTATTCCTGAATCATAGCCTTGAACTGCTTTGATTGTGCATTCTTCCAAGAACTCTTTCCCAAACCCTGTCCAAATCTTCTTGGTTCTCTCGTCAGACACAGATCTATAGACCAGAGTGTTTCCAGAAAACTCATTCTCCCATCCTGGCAGACATAAGAGCATCAAGACCTCTTACAAGAAACAGTCAGTAGAGGAAAGGGGTAAGCACAATTAACAGTTTTTGGCACAAATTGAACTAGCTCTGGGATGGAAAAATAAATCATTTTTGAGAAAATCTTCATACTCAAAACCTCAAAAAATGGTCACTGGATCCTTATAAAGTAATTCAGTGAAAGCTAGTATCTTTTTTTATAATGAAATGTGGTATCTCAAACCTTTTTAGTTTTTTTTCTTTGGAAATATTTTATCATTTTTCTCATGTAAACCATATACTTTTGGTCATAGTCCTATGTACAGGTATTCTACAGTTATTATTGCAATTATGAATGGATTTTTTTCATTCCATTTACTCACTGGTTATTGGTAGTATAGAAGAAAGTCATAAATTTCTCTATATATTTCTTTTTTTGTGTGTGTTTCTTATACTGAAGCACTTTATTGACTTCTCTTATTAGTTTCAATAATATTTTCAGTTGGTTTTCATGGATTTCCTAGAAAGAAAAGAGTGTAGTCTGGATATAAAGATAATTTACTATTATTTTAATATTGATCTCTTTATTTCTTTTTCTTTTTAAAATTTAAATTTCTTTTTTAAAAATAAATTTCTTTAAATTAGTTTCCTAAAAAATTTATTAAAAAAAACTTTTTTCATGAAATTAAAAGACACTTGCTCCTTGGGAAAAAAGCTATGACCAACCTAGACAGTATATTAAAAAGCAGACACACTACTTAGCCAACAAAGGTCCCCCTAGTCAAAGCTATGGTTTTTCCAGTAGTCATGTATGGATGTGAGAATTGGACTGTAAAGAAAGCCGAGCACTGAAGAATTGATGCTTTTGAACTGTGGTGTTGGAGAAGACTCTTCAGAGTCTCTTTGACTGCAAGGAGATCAAACCAGTCAATTCTAAAGGAAATTAGCCTTGAATATTCATTGGAAGGACTGATGCTGAAGCTGAAATTGCAATACTTTGGCCACCTGATGCGAAGAACTGACTAATTTGAAAAGACCCCTATGCTGGGAAAGATTGAAGGCAGGAGAAGGGGACAACAGAGGATGAGATAGTTGGATGGCATCACCGACTCAATGGACATGAGTTTGAGGAAGCTCTGGGAGTTGGAGATAGACAGTGAAGCCTGGAGTGCTGCAGTGCACGTGGTCACAAAGAGTTGGACACCACTGAGCGACTGGACTGAACTGATTTCTTTTTCTTAAGTTCTGAGACTTCAAAAACATTTTGATTAGTAGCAATAATAGCGAGCATCTCATTTAATGGAAATATGTTTAATGTTTTACTATTAAGATTGCTGCTGTGGCTTCTGATTTTAAAAGAGTATCCTTGGCCCTCCTTTTCTTTCTTCCTAAGGTATTTGCCATCATTACTGTCATTTTCATCATTATCTGGAATAGATGTCACATTTTAATTAATGCATTTTTGGCGTATATTGAGATGATCATATGCTCTTTTCCTTTCGCCATCTGATGTATTACAGAATGCTTGATTCAACACACATTACTTAATGCTGAACAAATTACCCTTCCTGGAATAAACACTACATGATCCTGGTGCACAATTCTTTTAATATACTGCTGGGTATAACTTATAAATATTTTATTTAAGACTTTCAAGTCTATAAATGCCTCATTAGACTTTTGTATTATAAAACACACTGTATTTTTGTATTACAAATTACATCTTTTCCTATGCTAGTTTAAAGATGTAGTTAAAATAACATAGAAATGATATTTCAAAATAAGATTTCCTAGAACTCATTCATAAAACCATCTGGGATGCTGTTGCTGGTGGGTGTAGATTATTTACAACTGTTTCCATTTTATCAATGGGTTTTGCTTCTTTAGAATCAATTTCAGGAACTTAACATTTTCAAGGAAAATCACTTCAGATAAATTTTTAGGTATATCAACATAGAATTTTCTAATAATTTTTAGTTCTTTATATGTGGAGATAAAAACCCTATTCCTTACACTTGGCATTGTGTTTTACCTCTTATTTTTTTCTCTGGCTTGATACTTTAAAATTTTCCTCTTCTGTTTAACCTCCTCCTTTTTTAAAGAATCAGCTCTTCATTTTATTTATTATCTACATTTTTTGCTTTCTAATTTATTAATTTCTATTTCTATCTTTAATAGTTCATCCTCCTAAAATATCTGTGTCTCCTTTAACATTTGCTGGTGGCTCTGCTAGGAGAATTTTGGTTCAAAACGTATTTTTTTCAGGGACTTTCAGGGCGGACCAGAGGCTAAGACTCCATGCTCCCAGTGCAGGGGCCTGAGTCCAATTCCTTGGAACTAGATCCCACATGCTGCAACTAAGACCCGGAGCAGTCAAATTAAATAAATTAATTAATTGAAAAAGTCACAAAAAAAGCCACTGTTTCATTACAATAACAATTAGATAAAACTCTTCACACTAGCAATGTGTATAATACCCAATGACATCAAGTGTGTGGGGAAAAGCCACTTTCAGACATCATTGATAGAAATGCATATTGATACAACCATTCTGGCAGGCAACTTGGCGATATGCATGAAAAGTTTAAGTCAGTATGTATTTGAACAAACTATTCCACTTCTGGCAATTTATGCTTCGACAAATAACTAGACCAGTAGGTAGATAAATATTTAAAAAGATATTCTTCAGAGGATTGTTTCTAGCAGTAAAAATTAAAGAGATTGGATAAATGATGATATAGTCATACAATAAAATACACTGCAGCCATTAAAAAGGTTGTGATCGGTTATGTTTTGAGTTGATTTATAAGAAAGTTCAGCAGGGACTTTCTTGGTGGCCCAGTGCCTGACTCTGCACTCCCAGTGCAGGGGGTCTGGCTTTGATTCTTGGTCTGGGAACTAGATCTCATATGCCGCAGCTAAGAGTTGGAATACCACAACTAAAGATCCTGCATGCTGTAACTAAAGCTTTCGTAAGCAGCAACAAAGATCGAAGATCCCGTGTACTGCAACTAAGACCTGGCACAGCCATTTAAATAAATAAATACTAAAAATTTTAATAAAGAAGCTGGTTAAAGATAGCAGGACATATGATGGTATCTATGTAATTGCTCTGCATATAATCTGGAAGGTCATTGGTCAAAATGTGAAGGGTGGATATTTCTGCTGACAGGCTGTGTATCTTTCCTGTTCATCATTTTGTGCCATTCTCTCAATAATTATGCCTTATCAGAAAAAAAAAAAAAAAAAAAACTTTAAAGAAGAATCCCCAGTTGTTTCCACATTCTGGAGTATATACAATAAACATTCACTAGATGCTATGCTGAACATGGGGAGAAGGCAATGGCACCCCACTCCAGTACTGTTGCCTGGAAAATCCCATGGACGGAGCAGCCTAGTGGGCTGAAGTCCATGGGGTCGCTAAGAGTTGGACACGACTGAGGGACTTCACTTTCACTTTTCACTTTCATGCATTGGAGAAGGAAATGGCAACCCACTCCAGTGTTCTTGCCTGGAGAATCCCAGGGACGGGGGAGCCTGGTAGGCTGCCGTCTATGGGGTTGCACAGAGTCGGACACGACTGAAGCGACTTAGCAGCAGCAGCAGCATGCTGATCAAGAAAAGAATTAGTGCAGTTCTTCACTTGGATGGTGACGAGGAGATAATATTGGTTGCTTAGAGAGCATAGGGGACTGATGGACGGTTCCCCCCGCCATAGGAAACAGAGAGTTCAGGAGGCAGAGCAGGAGCCCCTGAAAATCCAAAATGGAGGGTTGGCCTCAATACTTGGCCCCAATTTATCCAGATCTTTTAGGTTTCCTCCAACCCTGAAACATTGGCTCCTGTCTGCCTCTCCTGACTCAGCTTCCTACATATACTCAGCATCTCACACAAGTGTCTTGGGCTTCTGTCTGTCAAAACAGCCACAATTTCCAACTGTCTCACACATCCTTGTGTCTTCCTGCCTTTCCGGATGCTGCTCTCTTTGGAACACTTTTTCCTGCTGCTTTTCCTTAGAAAAACATCCTTTGGTTCCATAAGATCCCACTTGTGGTGGAAGATTATTCAGCAAATATTATTCATTGGAGGAATGTATTTCCTTGCACTTTGATTGTCAGCTTTGTCGTATGACCTACTTTGGCCAATGGGAAATTAGTGGTGTGAGCAGAGGCTTAAGATGTGCTTTCATGTTCAGCTTAGTCTCTTGAATGCCTCTATTTTGCCATGATAACCGGGTAGCCAGTAGTGAAGGAGGGCCAAAATGCATGGAAAAGACAAGTCAAATCTGTAGCTTGGAGTGAAGCCCATGTAAGCCCAGACAAAATCAAGATCAATGCCCAGCAAGCTTCCAGTCATCTGCATGAGAAATTTACAAACGCTCTATGCATTGTTGTTTGGCCCTGAGATTATTACAGTGTTTGTTATGCAGCAGTGGTTGACTGCTGCACAGCTAACAAAGTCTTTTGCCCTTGCTTGTTGTATTTTGGACTTATCCTCTAACTATGCCCTCAAATCCTGTGTCCCCTATAGTACAACTTTGGAAGAGCCTTTATTATGCTGTATTGTGATTATTGGAGCTTTCCAGATGGTGCAGTGGTAAAGAATCTGCCTGCCAAGGCAGGAGACGCAAGAGACTTGGGTTCGACCCCTGGGTCGGGAAGATCCCCTTGGATTAGGAAATGGCAACCCACTCCAGTATTCTTGCCTGGAAAATACCATGGACAGAGGAACCTGATGGGCTACAGTCCAAGGGGTCACAAAAGAGTCAGACACAACTGAGCAATTGAACAGACACACACACATTGTGATTATCGGCTTAACATGCACTGCTGTTCTTCTAAATGCATGGTAAGTGCATTGGTAAGCTTCTCAGTTCAGTTCAGTTCAGTCGCTCAGTCGTGTCCGACTCTTTGCAACCCCATGAATTGCAGCACGCCAGGCCTCCCTGTCCATCACCAACTCACGGAATTCACCCAAACTCATGTCCATCGAGTCGGTGATGCCATCCAGCCATCTCATCCTCTGTCGTCCCCTTCTCCTCCTGCCCCCAATCCCTCCCAGCAACAGAGTCTTTTCCAATCAGTCAACTCTTCGCATGAGGTGGCCAAAGCACTGGAGTTTCAGCTTTAGCATCAGTCCTTTAAGCTTCTGCTGCTGCTGCTAAGTCACTTCAGTCATGTCCAACTCTGTGCAACCCCATAGACGGCAGCCCACCAGGCTCCCCCGTCCCTGGGATTCTCCAGGCAAGAGCACTGGAGTGGGTTGCCATTTCCTTCTCCAATGCATGAAAGTGAAAAGTGAAAGTGAAGTTGCTCAGTCATATCTGACTCTTAGTGACCCATGGACTGCAGCCTACCAGGCTCCTCCATCCATGGGATTTTCTTTAAGCTTCTAAATGCATCTAAATGTTCCGGGAGACCTTCAGTCAAACTTGCACTTGGGAACCTGAAAACACCCCTTGTCACTCAACTAATAGCTAAAAATTGTGTTAGTGAACACATTGTACCAAGATCTGTGAATCTGTGAGCATATACTGCAACAAGTTGAATATGGAGTATTTGGTATTTATCCATACCCATTGGATAATGGAGAGAGGCCAACCATTAGACCTGCTTTGAATAAAAGAAAAAAATAAGCCTATGAATTCATGGCCCATGCATTCTGCCCTAAGAGAGGAAATAAAAGGGATGGAAACACCTTCCTTCTTTTTTTAAAAAGTGTATTTATGTATTCTTTTTGGCTGTGCTGGGTCTTTGTTGCTGTGAGGGCTCTTCTCTAGCTGCAGCTGTTGGGGGCTGCTGTCCAGTTGCGGTGCTCGGGCTTCCCATTGCAGTGGCTTCTTCTGTTGAGGAGCCCTGTAGGGCATGAGGGCTTCAGTAGCTGCAGCACTAGGGCTCAGTAGGTAATGGCTCCTGGGCTCTAGAGCAATGGCTCAGTAGCTGTGGTGCACAGGCTTAGCTGCTCCAAGGCATGTGGTATCTTCCTGGATTAGGGATTGAATTTATGTCTCCTGCATTGGTAGGTGGATTCTTTACCACCAAGTCACCAGGGAAGCCCCACCTCCCTTCTTTGAAGCCTTGCCTTACTCTGTTCAGGCTGCCAAAAGAAATTGCCGTAGAGGACGTGGCTTACAAACAACGTAAATTTATTTCTCACAGTCCAGAAGGCTGGGAAGTCCAAGATCAAGGCACTTTGCAGATTTCGTGTTCAGTGAGGGCCTGTTCCCAGGTTCACAGATGACTTTCTTTTCATTGTGTCCTCACAGGGAGGAATGGTTGAGGGAACTCTCTGGGGTCTCTTTTATATTTATTTAGTTATTCACTTATTATTTATTTATTTTGGCCATGCTGCACAGCCTGTGGGACCTAAGTTCCCCTACCAGGAATTGAACCCAGGCCCTTTGCAGAGGGAGTGCGGAGTCCTCACCAGGGATTACCCTGGGATCTCTTTCATAAGGGCACTAATCGCATTGATAAGGGCTCCACCTTCCTGACTTAGTCACCCCCCAAAAGCTCCCACCTCCTCATACCATTGTATTAGGGACTGGGTTTCAACAAATGAATCTGGGGAGGGACACATTCAGTCTTTAGCAAGCAGTGATTAAAATATAGGACATCCAAAGCTGTTTGAAAAAAGAAGTCTCAGCCAATAGAGTCTGAAGGCAATGTGGGTGAGAGTCTGGGTAGAGAAATAATGGGTGGTCAAATGATCTTAGATCACACTCTGTCTCATATTGTGAGAAAATTCCCATTGCTGATTTTTGAAATACCAAATGCCAGAATTAAGTCTAGTCTGAAATAAGGAGTCACCTATAATTTTGACAAAGCTTTAAACCACCAAAGTCTAGTTCAAGGTCATTACTAGCACTTGGCACATGCTTGATATAAATGTGTGTTGAACAAATCAACAAATATTTACGTGTGCGGAAAGGGAAATATTTACGTTGTCCTTTACAAACCAACCAATCTACAGAGATATTCTAGAATATGAGAGTCTTCAGGGACCCTGGATAAACATGTGTGATCTTATCTTAAATCGAGGTTGGTATAAGGTTATGGAAGTCCAGTTACATGTGCAATATTGCTGAAAAAGCAAGTTTCCAATTATATTACAAATCTTAAAAATGACCTTACCCTTTGACCTGAAAGTACTCTAGAGAGCACTTTTGAAGGAATTATTTAGAGACACAGATAAAAATCTAAAATCACACTCGGTACATGGTTATTTCTAATAGGAAATGAAAGGCTTGCTAGCACAAACTGCTTTGTGACTTTTCAGTTATCTGTGAAAGTGAAAGTGTTAGTCGCTTAGTTGTATCCAACTCTTTGTGACCCCATGGACTGCAACCCGCCAGGCTCCTCTGTCCAAGTAATTCTCCAGGCAAGAATATTGGAGTGGGTTGTCATTCCCATTTCCAGGGGATCTTCCTGACCCAGGGATTGAACCTGGGTCTCCCACATTGCAGGCAGATCCTTTACTGTGGGCACTGTCAAATTTGCTATATCATCTGTCTTCCGAGATACAGGCCAGTTTAATTCAAACAGACCAGAACAGGGAGAAAGGGGAGAGAAAGGGAAAGAGAAAAAAGTGGAGAGAGAAAGAGGGGAAAGGAACTGAAAAAGGGGTAGAAATGGAGTCTGAGAGAGAGAAAAAAAAAAGAAACAGGAACAGGGTGGAGACAGAATAAAGACAGAAGTTCCTGGTGAGTGGCACGTGGTGAATAAATGTTTGTGGAATAAAGACTTTAAAGGGGTTTAAGAGTCAGAGATGGGAGTGGATTGAAAGGCGGGTCCCCAGCTCCCTGACCACAGTAGATCTCGTTCACTCTAGAACACCCACAGCTGAGACCCTGGCACAAAGGGAGGGAAGCTGGCAGCAGGGTGGAGGAGAGGGAGGCAGGGGAGAGGCAGGGCTGCAGCTGAGCCCCTGGGCACGCAGGGCAGAGGAAGGAGGAGGGCTGCCTGGCTCTATCTTGGGTTGGGGTTGTAGGGAAGGAGCTTGGGTCATAAGGGGCAAGGATGCCGAGTTGTAAGACCCTCACTGTGGGCTTGGATGGCATTACCTCCTCCACCTCCCATGAGCTCCTGTTTGTTGTGGGGGTCAACTTATTGATTTTAATTGGCAGATGCTGTTGCAATGCTCTAGCTGCCTTTGTATATTTGGGATGATTTTAGAACTTATCCTTCATTTATTTCAAGTTTGTCCTTTCACGTATAACTCAGATCTCAAGAGGAGAATCTGATTTCCCTCCACCGTTTGGTGGACTGGTGTTTGTGTGTGTGTGTGTGGTGCAAGTGTGGGGGATTATGTTTTCTCTAGTCTTCTCTGGCTCAGAATTCCTGCTTCCACTGAACAAACTCATTTCAGGACTGTCTTGCCTTTTCATCCTGACCTTCTGGTCCGTACAGAAGCATCGCCTTCCAAGCAGCCTTACCCAAACCCCCTGTGCCTACTCAGTGTCTGTGTGAGTAGCAGTCCTTATCGAAGGTTTTGTGCAATAGAGACATTTCTTACTGCTCAACACCTTCTCTGCCTCAGACTTCCAGCTTCTGCCTCTTCTTAGCCCCCTCCAGGTTTCCTTCAGAAGCCCAATTCTTCTCCCTTTGATCTGAAGAAACAACTTAAGTCTCCACCCTTTCCTCATCTCAGGGTCTAGCTTTCACGCCTGCAGCATCTTCTTTGAGCTTTATAAACAAAAGGCTGCCCGCTCTTTCCAGTTTGTAGTAGCAAAGAACAAGCAAGGACTCTGAAAGATGAGGCTGTCTTAGATTGAGTTTCCAGAAACAGAGACTAGAAGAAGAGGATTCATGTAAAAATTATTTATTTAAGAAGTGTTCCCAGAAAAACAAATGAACAAACAGGTCGGTGGGTGGTGAGTAGGGAAGTGAGAGTTGGAAAGAAAGGAGGCTAAGGAAACACATGGGAGCCGGCAGTGTCCTAAGATGGGCAGCTCTGGTGCAGTCTCTCATGGCAACACTGGAGACGCCTTAAAACTGCCCCCACAAAGGAGCAAGAGAGCTAGAGGGCTATACCCCCTGTTTTCAGTCGTTTGTTAACGGCTGGTCCTGAAACTCAGCAGGACTCTGTGGGGTTCCTGGGCACAAAAGCCTTTCTATGTCTCCTTTCAGAGAAGGCAATGGCACCCCACTCCAGTACTCTTGCCTGGAAGATCCCATGGATGGGGGAGCCTGGTGGGCTACAGTCCATGGGGTCACTAAGAGTCAGACACGACTGAGTGACTTCACTTTCACTTTCATGCATTGGGGAAGGAAATGGCAACCCACTCCAGTGTTCTTGCCTTGAGAATCCCAGGGACGGGGGAGCCTGGTGGGCTGCCGTCTATGGGGTCGCACAGAGTGGGACATGACTGAAGCGACTTAGCAGCAGCAGAGCAGCAGCAGCAGCTTTTCCCCTTTGCTGAGTTCCAAAGTGCAGGTTCAAACCATTGCTAATCAGGGAAAGGAGGGGATGCAGAGTCAAGAAACAATAGTGCAGGACCTCCCTGGTGGTCCGGTGGTTAAGAATCCTCCTGACAATGCAGGGACGCGGATTTGATCCCTGGTCCCGGAAGAGCCCACACTTTGTGGGGCAACCTACGCATCTCAAGTACTGACCCATAACGCTCTAGAGCTGCACTGCAATGAAGAGTAGCCACAGCTCAACTAGGGAAAGCTCGCATGCAGCAAGGAAGATCCAGCACAGCCAAAAATAAATAAATAAAAATTTCAAAACGAGACAAGAGTGCTGTCTTGGGGCGGGGTCCCGGTCCCCTCTTAAGGTTTAGACATATCTTTGAACTCTTCTGCCAAACTAAAGCCCCTACCAAATGAAAGATGTTCCAGAGAGAGGGTCACAGATCAGTAACCTTGAGAACCACAGATCTCGAGACCTCCTGACATGGGAAGGTCTCTAGATTGAAGGAATGTAGGTCCTGCACACACCCTAATCCTCATCAGCAACCCCACCCCTTGACTATAAAACTCCTCACCATGCCCGCCCCACACCCTGGGTTGGGACACACAGGTATGAGGCCATTAGCTCCCTTGGCCTGGCAAAGCAATAAAGTTGTTCTTTTCTACCTGACCTAAAACTGTGTCTCCGAGATTTAAGTTGGTGTCAGGGTATAGAGGCCAGATTTGGCATCAGTCCTAGGGGGACATGGGTTTCCCTGGTGGTTCAGACAGTAAAGAATCTGCCTGCAATGCAGGAGACCCCAGTTCAATCCCAGAGTTAGGAAGATCTCCTGGAGAAAGAAATGGCTACTCACTCCAGTATTCTTGCCTAGTGAACTCTGTGGACAGAGGAGGCTGGTGGGCTAGAGTCCATGGGACTGTAAAGTGTCGGACACGACTGAGCAACTAACACACACACCCTAGAGGGACATGTGTTCCTAGGCTCTCTATCAAGAAATGCAGGGGCAGGCTGCTGGGAGTGACGTCTCAAGGAGACCTAATGTGCACACAAGCAGTTCAGGGGTCCTGGGAGCTCTGGGCACAGCAACCAACAGTATCTGCTCTGAGCCTTCCCTTCTCCACCCTTCCCCATCACTTCAAGGGAAAGGCTGTCTCGTGGAGGACAGTGTCCTCGCTGGTGGGAGCCACGCCACTCCTTAGAAAGCAGAAGCAGCTGTCACTGAGGATGTGATGTCAGCATGTGTGACATGATGAGAAACATATTTGGTTTCCATCCCTGGTTCCTGGCGTTGCGCTCCTAAAACCCCTACACTTTGCTGGGTGATGGGAGTATCTTTTGTTAGTCACAAGGCCTTTCTATTACATTTGAGTTTACTTTAATGAGATGACTTAGAAAGGGGCCCCTGTACAGCCTCAGGAGGGGGCTGGTCACTAGAAAGACCAAGTAGGGACTGCCCTGGTGGTCCAGTGGTTGAGAGTCCGTCCTCTTATGCACAGGATGCAGTCGTGACCCCTTGTCGGGGGACTAGGGTCTCACATGTCGCTGAGCAGCTAAGCTGGTGCACTGCAACCAGAGAGAAGTGCCCGCCACAAAGAAGACCCAATGCAGCCAAGTGAATAAATATTGAAAAAAAGAAGACCAGGTGATTTATAGGATTGGAGCTTTTATCTCCATTTGAGGGAAGGGATTGGGGGCTGCAGAATAAATTTCATAAAAACTCTCAAACAAGATTTGATGAGCTGGTGCACATTCCACTTGCCAGGAGGGCAGTGCGCCCTAGACCCACGGGAATAGAAGCTCTTGAGCTCAGAACTCTTCCTGACATCATCCCATGGGACACTTCATCGGGCTGCTCATCTGTATCCTTTGTCATATCCTTTTTATTTTTATTTATTTATTTTTGGAAGTCCTTAGAGGCCTGTGGGATATTAGTTCTCTGACCAGGGATGGAACCAGTGCCCTCTGTATTGGAAGTAAGGAGTCCTAACCACTGGACCACCGTGGGGGGGGGTCCCTATGATATTCTTTTTAATAAACTGGTGAATGTAAATTATGTCTCCCTGAGCTTTGACAGATGTTCTACAACTGGTCGGTCAGAAGCAGATGCCACAACCTGAACTTCCTTTTGAACTGGGGGCAGTCTTGAGGGACTGAGCCCTTAGTCCATGAGATCTGTTGCTATGTCTAGGTAGACAGTGTGAGAATTCAGCTGTAGGACACCCAGTCAGTGTCTGCTGAGAGCTGGAGACTTGCTTGGTGGTGTTGAAAATACCCTGGAGCGTACTTCCTTTTCCCATTTTCTGGCCCCTCTCAGTTACATGGTAGCTTCTCAGGAGGTCTTCAGGGTCCTCACGGTCAGAAAGGAAGGATGAGCGTTCACACCAAGTCCTGGGATCAGCCCCTCAGAACCCTCACATGAAACTACTCTGTTCCCCTTCTAGATGAGGGAATAAAGTTCCCACCCAGGTCATGGAGCCCTGGCTGCAGAGGTGGCTAGGGCTCCATTCTCTTTCAAATATGCAACACCTGACTTTGGTTTGCTAGATGTCAAGGGCAGGCTAGCCTTGTGTTTGAGACACAACTCTTCTGTCTGTGGCTATCTTCCCAAGGATGGAAGCAAGATACTTGGTATTGTTGTTATCCAAGTCCTGGCATGTGATAATGGCCCTCTGACAGAGGATGAGAAATCTCCTATTTTCCCCACTTCATGAAGTCACCCTCAGGGGTTGGAATCAGCCACATTAACCTCCCCTTACCGGGCCCTCTGAGTCTGAGAGGCAACTGGTGACCTCTGCAACTCTGAATGGCTTCTCAAGAACATCCAGTGTTCCGATGTTGCTGCCCCTGGGATTAACCCTCTTAACAGGGGGAGGACAGTGTAGGGTGAGTGAGATGCAGCTGGATCTTGGCCATCGATGATTTTCCAGTAGACTTTTGCTTGCTCCAGCAGACCCTGAGTCTCTTTCTTCATTAACAGCACCTTCCTCTGTTGCTCTTTTCACAAGCATCACTGGTCTGAACACACACGCAGAGAACTCCTCTCTGCTCATCACAGAACTGGATATCATGTCAGGCATCTGGCCAGCCTCAGGGAGGCTCTGAAACCCAAGCCTGCTGCAGATGTCCAAGCAAGGCCCTGCAGACTTCCTGCAGTTTCCTCTGCTCCTCCTCTTCGGTACCTTCCACACTCCAACACCCCTGTGTCAAGGGGGTGGTGATACTGAAAACAAGTGCATTTATTTCCACCTTGTCCCCAAAGTCTCAAAATGATAGTAGAGACATTACAACAAAAAACGCAAACATCCACAAGGACAAAGAGAACTGGAGAGGAGGCAGGAACAGAGGACAGATGCCAAGAAAATTTTGGGATCTGTAAAAAAGCTAGTGGTAACTGATTTAGAAGAGTTGAGAAGGCTGAAATTTAAACTGAGAAGGGAGGTCAGCAGAATAAGAAGCAGCAGGTGGATTCTTTGTTGCAGGACCCCAACTGGAGTATCCCTGAAGATGGAGATGAGGGATGGGACTGAAAATAGAAGGCGGTCTTGGCTGTGCCTTTGTTTGAGGGGTGGTGAGACACTCCGCACCCCACCCTCCCCGCCCCGCCCAGACCTCCACTCCCAGATGACTGCCTCCCCTGCAGTGGAAGATGGTGGGGAGGTCAAACCAAGAGGCTCTGGATTCAGAGACACCAAGCACAGCTGAGAACAGGGGACTGTACTGAAAATGGGCATTAAGTGAATGTCTACCTGGAAGTGGCAAATGCCTCACTCACGGTTCTGGGCCAGCAGCCAGAACGATGGTAGACCAGCTTATATCCTCTGGGAGGAAAAATGGAAGATTCCTCTCTAGGAAAATTGACTAGGCCAAGAGAAATGACCTGCTAGTATTTGGTGTTTCCCTCCGTGAAGCAGCTGCATCCCCACATGATCACCATGCAGAGACTGTGAAGTCCCCCTGCAGACAAGCCCCATCCATGCACCTAGGACTCAAAATTAGCATTTTGGTGCCTTTACTGTTATGTCAGAGCCTACAGCTAAGCATTCCTTGACATGAGAGGAGAGTATATATATATATATATATATAATTTATGTCTGTACATGTATTTGGCTGCTCTGGGTCTTAGTTACAGCACACAGGATCTAATTCCCTGACCAGGGATTGAACCCAGGCCCCCTGCATTGAGAGTGCAAAGTCTTAGCCACTGGACTGCCAGGAAAGTCCTGAAAGGGGAGTTTCTAATACAGAATATAGAGATATAAATCCATCAATTACCCAACTAAGTATCCTAGGCGGAAAGAGGGAATGCAGCAAGCAAAAGAAAATTGCAAGAACATCCTAAACCTTGTTTCTGCTGGGGCCCAGGGAAGGCTGCCCCCAAATATGCCGTCATGGCATATTTATTATTTTGAATTAAGGTTCCTTGAGAAACAGCTGGTAAAAAAGTTATATATATATATAATCCATTCTGACTCCCTCTTTCCTTGTGAATGCAGGAAATAAATTTCCCATGTGAAAGTACCCTTTCTATACAAGAAGGAGAGAAAGCATGCTTACCACCAGAATTAGGTTATTAAGGCTAAGAAAGCTATAAACACACTTTGTTACTTATTCTTTAGCCTGTTACCTTAAAAAGCACAAGCCCCTCTAATTTGTGAGGTCTTCACAGTTTGCTTTGGGTCCTTGTTGGGACCAAAGGTCTATGAGAGGGACTAAAGGTCAACCAGAGGTCTATAAGACCTCTGTTCTCAAGAATTAACTTTTTTTTCCTCCTGTTAATCTGTTTCATGTCAATTTAACTATTAGAGGAGCCAAAAGAACTCAAGGGGGAAAGGGGGAAATTTCCCCTTCCCTGTCTGTCTCTATGAAAATTACGAAAATAGAACAGTGAACGAAGAAAAGGCTCATCCCGAGAATAAGAGCTTTGAGAAATTCAAAACATGATAGCAGAAATTTAAAAAAAGTCAATAGATGATTTAGAGTATAATTTGAGACATTCTCAGAGAGGAAGGAAACTACAAAGAAACAGCAAACAGGAGAGAAGAGGTAAGAAAATGCAAGGCTCAGCCAAGAAGATTCAACAATTGACTGATGGAAGTTTCATAGAAGAGAGGAAATAAGGGAAAGAAATGAGGAAAGAAATGACCACGTTAGGACTTAATGCTGGTCCTTGGCAGAATAGATAAATAAAATTTAGTATCTCCATACAACAGAATGCTACACTATGATGCAACGTTAATAAACTCTAGCTACATGCATAGATGTCTGCTAGGAACAATGTGGAATGAGATTCGAGCCACAGAGGAATGGCATTTCCGTGTGTGAGGACATTCACTTCTCACTTTTGGCTCTGCTGCCTCCTTGCTGTGGCACGTGGCTTTCTCTAGTTGCTTCGAGGGGCTTAGTTTCCTGATCAGGGATCGAACCCACATCCCCTGCACTGGAAGGCAGATTATTTACCACCGGACCATCACGGAAGTTCCTGTGATGCATTTCTATGGTGTTCAGAGCAAGCAAGAGTAAACGAAGTATAGTCTAGCCACACGTAATGAATGGTCATGATGGTGAAGGACAGGGAGGCCAGGTGTGCTGTGGTCCACGGGGTCGCAAAGTCAGACACGACTGAGCGACTGAACAATGACAACGATAGTAAAACCATAAAGAGAAGCAAGGGAATTAGGAGAAAAGTTATGAGGATGGTGATGCGATCGGTAGACGGAGAGTGCATGTGGCATGGCCCCAGAAGGGTATGGGATCAGAAAAGAGTGCATAGGGAAGTTCTAGGTATTGCCAATATCCTATTTCCTAAATTGGGTGGTGGGTTCATGGGTGTTTATTTTACTATGATACTTCATAACTTGTATTACTTATATTCATATATATATATATATACATACACACACATATATATATATGAAAATATAAGAAAATTTCCCTGAACTAGGGATACGAGATTAGAGTCCAGGGCAATGGGAGGGGGGAGGGGGGAAGAAAAACCCTATACCAAAGTACATCTTTATGAAATTTCAGAACATCAGTGATAAAGAGAATATCATAAAAGCAATAAGAGAGGAGAAACAACTCATTCGAAAACTGAGAATCAGAAAGGTGTTGGTCCTTTCATTGGTAAGACTGAAAATAGAGGACAAGAAACCTTCTGATTCTAAAGGAACAAGATTCCTATCTAGAATTCGAGGCCCAATAAAGTAGGAAATGAGAGAGCAGAATTAAGACAAACTCAAACAAGCCAGGCCTCACAAAATTTATCTTCTCTGCATCCCTTCTCAAAATGAGAGAATCGTGCTCCACCAAAGATGAGCCAGTAAATCAAGAAAGAGGGAACCATGGAAACCAGGATTCCAAAACATAAAAGAGACAAAAGGAATAAAAATGATGCCAGTTGAAGGAAATTCCCCCAAACAGCAGGAAGCAGGCACCGCACAATCCAGTTTGGAGCAGGAGAACAAGAAAGAAAGCTCGAGGAGACAGTTCTCCATGAAAAACGTAAAACTAAGCATTGCCTAGTATTTAAGTGAATGGAGATGAGATTTAGAGTGCTGTGCAACAGTTTCAAGAAGAGTTACCGATGGGCACACGGAAAACTAAGCTCAAACCAGCCAACCAACCAACCAAGATTCCATTTATTTACCCCAGGGAAAACCAAAGGCTGTACAGGAAAGCATACATAAATATAATATACAATGTAGCTCATGAGTGTATAAAATTTATATAATCCTAACATGCTGAATACTGATGAAACCAAAAATTACAGCACAACTGTATAAGAAGAAGGAAGGCAGTGAAAGTATGGTTGTGGGTAAGAGTGTGTGGAATTTAAGAGGATCAAATCTGTACCTGCAGTAGTGGTGAGTAAATGCTTATTTTCGAAAAGAATCGATCGAAATAGCAAGGGAGAGAACACTTCCCAACTCATTTTGTGAGGCTTGTCAAACCCGGAACCTGAACCAGACTAGGAGAGAGGAACACAGGAATTTACAGCCAGTTGATCATGAACATAAATGGAAGCTTCATTAATATTTAGCAACGTGAAAGCAGGAGAAGCAAGCTGGTTTTTACCTCATTAATGCAAAGCTTGTCCAACTTCTAAAAAATATCATTATAAATCATCACAACAATAGCTTAAAGGAGAAAAATCTACATGATTATTTTGATAGGCACAGAAAAAAATTTTTAATAAAATTCAGCACCAATTTATGCTAAAAATAATCTTAATCAACTAGTGAAAGTGAAAGTCGTTCAGTTGGTCCGACTCTGTGACCGTGCTCCAGGCCAGAATACCGGCATGGGTAGCCGTTCCCTTCCCCAGGGGATTTTCCTGACCCAGGAATTGAACCGGGGTCTCCACTCCAGTACTTTTGCTTAGAAAATCCCATAGATGGAGCAGCCTGGTAGGCTGCAGTCCATGGGGTCGCTAGAGTTGGACACAACTGAGCAACTTCACTTTCACTTTTCACTTTCATGCATTGGAGAAGGAAATGGCAACCCACTCCAGTGTTCTTGCCTGGAGAATCCTAGGGACTGGGGAGCCTGGTGGGCTGCCGTCTATGGGGTCGCACAGAGTCGGACACGACTGGAGTGGCTTAGCAGCAGCAGCTCCTGTATTGCAGGCAAGTTCTTTACCAGCTGAGCTACCAGGGAAGCTCCCCGCTAGGAGAAGGAAAAAATGTCTTAACTTGATGAAAACTTTCTACCAATAACTTATAGCCTATAGAATACTTAAGTGGTGAAGTATTAGACACATTCCCTTGAAAATCAGGAAAGTGACAGATCATCAAACCAACATGGTATATATCTTAAACTTACACAATGCTATATGTCAAATCCATTTCCATTGGAAAAAATCAGCATATAATCTGAAAAATAACATCAGGAAGATAACAAGCATATCCTCTAAAATCTTTCTATTCAACATCATATTTGGACAGTATGGTCAGTTCAGTAAGATAGTTGAAAGAAATTATATAAAGATTTATATCATTTATATCCTAGGGGAAAAACCTTGTTCTGAGGGAACAAGATTTCAGTCTAGAATTTTGGAGCCAAACTCTCAACTTTGAGAGAAGAATTAAGACAAGTTCAGACAAGACAGGTCTCAAAAAAGTATACCTTCCATGCATTCTGCGTTAGTTTCTTATTGCTGCTAGAATGAATTATCACAGATTTAGTGGTTTAAAACAACACGAATTTGGGAATTCCCTGGCAGTCCAGTGGATATGACTCCATGCCCTCACTGCTGAGGGCAAGGGTTCAATTGCTGCCTGGGGAACTAAAATCCCATGAGTGGTGCAGTATGGCCCCCCAAACAAAACAGTACACATTTATTCTCTTACATTTCTGGAGGTATGAAATTAGTGTGATGGGATTAAGGTGTTCTAGTAGCTCTAATAGGAGAAGGCAATGTCAACCCACTCCGGTACTCTTGCCTGGAGAATCCCAGGGACAGAGGAGCCTGGTGGGCTGCCATCTATGGGGTCGTACAGAGTCGGACACGACTGAAGCGACTTAGCAGCAGCAGCAGCAGCAGAGGCTCTAATCCTAATCAAATCCTAAAAGATGATGCTGTCAAAGTGCTGCACTCAACATGCCAGCAAATTTGGAAAACTCAGCAGTGGCCACAGGACTGGAAAAGGTCAGTTTTCATTCCAATCCCAAAGAAAGGCAATGCCAAAGAATGTTCAAACTACTGCACAATTGCACTCATCCCACATGCTAGCAAAGTAATGCTCAAAATTCTCCAAGCAAGACTTAAACAGTACGTGAACCAAGAACTTCCAGGTATTCAAGCTGGATTTAGAAAAGGCAGAGGAACCAGAGATCAAATTGCCAACATCTGTTGGATCATCAAAAAAGCAAGAGAGTTCCAGAAAAACATCTATTTCTGCTTTATTGACTATGCCAAAGCCTTTGACAGTGTGGATCACAACAAACTGTGGAAAATTCTTTAAGAGATAGGAATACCAGACCACCTTACCTGTCTCCTGAGAAATCTGTATGCTGGTCAAGAAGCAACAGTTAGAACTGGATATGAAGCAAAGGACTGGTTGCAAACTGGGAAAGGAGTATGTCAAGGCTGTCTATTGTCACCCTGCCTATTTAACTTACATGCAGAGTACATCATGTGAAATGCCAGGCTGGATGAAGCACAAGCTGGAATCAAGATTGCCAGGAGAAATATCAACAATCTCTGCATATCTGTCATCTGCAGATATACAGATGACACCACCCTTATGGCAGAAAGTGAAGAGGAACTGAAGAGCCTCTTGATGAAAGTGAAAGAGGAGAGTGAAAAAGTTGGCTTAAAGCTCAACATTCAGAAAACTAAGATCATGGCATCCAGTCCCATTCAGTTCAGTTCAGTTCAGTCGCTCAGTCATGTCCGACCCTGCGACCCCATGAATCGCAGCACACCAGGCCTCCCTGTCCATCCCAACGCCCGGAGTTCACTGAGACTCACATCCATCGAGTCAGTGATGCCATCCAGCCATCTCATCCTCTGTCGTCCCCTTCTCCTCCTGCCCCCAATCCCTCCCAGCATCAGAGTCTTTTCCAATCAGTCAACTCTTTGCATGAGGTGGCCAAAGTACTGGAGTTTCAGCTTTAGCATCATTCCTTCCAAAGAAATCCCAGGACTGATCTCCTTCAGAATGGACTGGTTGGATCTCCTTGCAGTCCAAGGGACTCTCAAGAGTCTTCTCCAACACCACAGTTCAAAAGCATCAATTCTTCAGTGCTCAGTCTTCTTCACAGTCCAACTCTCGCGTCCATACATGACCACAGGAAAAACCATAGCCTTGACTAGATGAATTTTTGTTGGCAAGGTAATGTCTCTGCTTTTGAATATGCTATCTAGGTTGGTCATAACTTTCCTTCCAAGGATTAAGCGTCTTTTAATTTTATGGCTGCAATCACCATCTGCAGTCATTTTGGAGCCCCCAAAAATAAAGTCTGACACTGTTTCCACTGTTTCCCCATCTATTTGCCATGAAGTATTGGGACCAGATGCCATGATCTTCGTTTTCTGAATGTTGAGCTTTAAGCCAACTTTTTCACTCTCCACTTTCACTTTCATCAAGAGGCTTTTTAGTTCCTCTTCACTTTCTGCCATAAGGGTGGTGTCATCT
This sequence comes from Bos indicus x Bos taurus, assembly GCF_003369695.1. Lineage (NCBI taxonomy): Eukaryota > Metazoa > Chordata > Mammalia > Artiodactyla > Bovidae > Bos > Bos indicus x Bos taurus. The sequence goes on along the minus strand of NC_040088.1, from coordinate 13,180,795 downwards.
GCATATCTGAGGTTATTGATATTTCTCCTGGCAATCTTGATTCCAGCTTGTGCTTCTTCCAGTCCAGCGTTTCTCATGATGTACTTTGCATATAAGTTAAATAAGCAGGGTGACAATATACAGCCTTGACCTGCTCCTTTTCCTATTTGGAACCAGTCTGTTGTTCCATGTCCAGTTCTAACTGTTGCTTCCTGACCTGCCTACAAATTTCTCAAGAGGCAGATTAGGTGATCTGGTATTCCCATCTCTTTCAGAATTTTCCACAGTTTATTGTGATCCACACAGTCAAAGGCTTTGGCATAGTCAATGAAGCAGAAATAGCTGTTTTTCTGGAACTCTCTTGCTTTATCGATGATCCAGCGGATGTTGGCAATTTGATCTCCGGTTCCTCTGCCTTTTCTAAAACCAGCTTAAACATCTGGAAGTTCACGGTTCACATTTTACTTCATGGAAAATAGATGGGGAAACAATGAAAACAGTGACAGAGTTTATTTTCTTGGGCTCCAAAATCACTGCAGATGGTGAGTGCAGCCAGGAAATTTAAAGATTCTTGCTCCTTGGAAGAAAAGCTATGACCAACCTAGACAGTGTATTAAAAAGCAAAGACATTACTTCGCCAACAAAGGTCCGTCTAGTCAAAGCTCTGGTTTTGCCAGTAGTCGTGTATGGATGTGAGAACTGGCCCATAAAGAAGGCTGAGTGCTGAAGAATTGATGCTTTTGAACTGTGGTGTTGGAGAAGACTCTTGAGAGTCCCTTGGACTGAAAGGAGATCAAACCAGTCTATCTTAAAGGAAATAAGTCCTAAATATTCATTGGAAGGACTGATGTTGAAGCTGAAACTCCAATACTTTGGCTACCTGATGCAAAGAACTGACTCACTGGCAAAGACCTTGGTGCTAGGTTTTATTTTTTTTTTCCCATGGGACATGACTGAGCGACTGAACTAACTCAACTGAAAAGGCTCTAGGGAAGGATCTATGTTCTTGCCTTTTCCAGCTTCTAAAGAGGTCCACATTCCTTGGCCTGTGGCCCCTTCTGCCATCAACAAAGCACATCACTCCAACCTTTGCTTCCATGGTCACACCATCTCCTTCTGCCTCTGTCATCACATAGCCTTCACTGTGTATGACACTTCCACCTGCCTCTTAAAAGGATCCTTGTGATTCCATTGGGCCCATCCTGGATAGTCCAGAGAAACCTCTCCATCTCAAGACCCTTAATTTTATCACATCTACAAAGCCCATTTTGTCATGTAAGGTAACACATTCACAGGTTTAGGGGACTGGGATGTGGATATTCAGTCTGCTGCACATCATTCCACGGAATCATTCACAGGTTATATGACTGTCTACATAGAGAAAGACAAGACAATTTACAAACATTATTAGAAATAACATCATCTTGGCAAAGTGATTCAATTGTTTTCCTATAGTTCAGATACAAAGCGGTGGAATATATAATTTTAAAAAAGATGTTATTTATGGCATCAAGAAATGGTAAGGTACTTTTCAATAAATCTAACCAAAGTTGTTTAAAGCCTTTATGAAGATTTTTTTAAAAAGAAAGATGACCTAAATAAAGAGAAAGGTTATGTGATTGTCTACACCGTGTGTGTGTATGAGTCACTCAGTTGTGACCGGCTCTTTGCGACCCCATAGACTGTAGCCAGCCAGGCTCCTCTGTCCGTGGAATTCTCCAGGCAAGAATACTGATTGTCTATATAGAAAAAGACAAGATAATTTACAAACAGATTATTAGAAATAATATGAGAGCTTGGCAAAGTGATTCAATTGTTTTCCTATAGTTCAGACACAATGAGTTAGAAAATATGATTTTTTTTAAAGATGTTATTTGTGGCATTAAGAAGTGGTAAGGTACTCTTCAATAAATCTAACAAAAGATGTTTAGTCTTTATGAACAATTATTTTAAAAAAGAAAAATCTTAAAGATGACCTAAATAAAGAGAAGAACATTATGAACATGTACAGAAAAACTTAAGTGTCATAAAGATGTCAGTTCCCCAATTTTATTGCAATTACGATAAAAATCCTGACATGGTTCTCTGGCAACTCAACAAGCCGATTCTAAAATGAAAATGCTAATGTACAAGAACATGTGAGGCATGCACGAGAAAGAAGAAGAGGATGGAGGACTCATCCTAGCTCACAACAAAACTTATTTTATGGTAATTAAGACATTGTTAACATTGGAACAGGGTTAGATAGCTACACCACTGGAACAGAATACAGAGCCTAGAAACACAGCCATAGATGAACGTCTGATATCTTCGACAAAGTGGCATTGCAGATCAGTGGAGAAAGGACAGATTTTTCCAAAACTGATGATGAGTAATTCATTATTCATACAGGCAGAATATAATGCAATAAAACTGAAACTCTGTCTTGGACCAAATACAAAAATCCAAGAGGAATTCAAGAATGCAGGAAGAAAACTTTTAGAGGAAACTACGAGAGCGTGTCTTATGATCTCTGTTTAGAGCAAAGATTTAATAAATGACAAAAAGCACAATCCATAAAGAAAAAAGCTGATAAAGTCAACATCATTAAAATTAATAATGTCCAAATATCAATAGACATCACTAAAAAATGAAAGGACAAACTGCAACCTGGGAAAAAATATTTGTAACATACATCATTGACCAAATCCAGACTATATTGATATAAATAACTTATAAATCAAAAATTAAAAGCACTCAATAGAAAAATGAGCAAAAGATAAAGAGGCAAATCACAGAATAAGAAGGCAAAATAGCTAATAAATGTATGAGAAGATGTTCAATCTCATTATCAACTAGGGAAATGCAAACTAGACCATAATGAAGTACCATTTCATATCCAGCAGTTTGGGAAAATTAAAAAGTCTGACACTTTCAAATGTTTGTGATCAAATGGAGAGTTGAGAACTCTTCCACGCTGCTGAAGTTAAGTGTAAATTGGTACAGGCACTTTGGAGACCAAGCAAGCAATATCTAAAAGTGAAAACACATACATTCTTCAACACAGCAGTTTCACTCATGGGTAAATGAATCACACAGAATGGCATGAGTACATACCCTAGGTTCTTGGACTTGAGCACGAGGAAACATTTACAAGAATGTTCATTGCAACATTGTTGGGTACTAATAAAAAGTAGGAAACAATCCAAATGTCTGTCAACAGGACAGTGGGTAAATAAATTGTGGTGTATTCATATATTGACAATAAAAGTCAGTACTATAAAAACAATGAGATTTTGAGCCAGGGAGTGGTTTACTTTTAAAAGATCTCCATTTTAGATGCTTCATCTCTGTGCTATATAAAAATATGCTCCTTGGACAAGGTGGGTTGATTATCTGGTATTCCATGAATGAAATAGAGAATTGAGTCTGAGTGTTTGGAGACTTTTATAGCAATTTGAAGGTGATTTTATGTATGCTGACTCTAACCATTTAAAAAGTAGGACTAGTGTTTTGTATTTTATAATTCATTATAATTTTTTTTTCTAGAAATAAACTCTTACTTACAAAAGTATTGGTGTATAATGAATTGAAAACAACCAACCAACCAGCCAACCAACCAAACTGCTCCTGAACTGATAGTCTGAGATGTATAAGAAAATTGATACCTATGTGATTTCTTACTCTACAATGTGTAGGTTTCCTTGTTCATTGGAGAGCTTGTGCTTTACTCCTAAAATATTAATGTCTAGCCTGGGATTCTAGAATTGTTTTGTTTGGTTCCGGATATTTGCCTTGCATATAAATATGTGGTTATTTTCTGCAGGCATTTCTCCCAGAGACACATGTAAATGTACTTGCAATACCCTGTTGGTAAACAGCAAGTCTTTAAATTTAGAATCAGATGGCAAGGTTGATATATAGATGTGTAATACATTGTGTTGCTTTCAAAGCAATATCCTTTCCAGTTAACTGACAAGTTTGCTGCTGTTTTAATCAAATTATCACGTAGTATGTGAAAACGCTAGATAGGGTTTAAAGTATTTCACAGATTTTTTTATGTAACAAGTGGACCATATGCTATAGAGGAATGGAAAGATACAAACTAATAAAACATAATCATTGTAAGAGAACAAAACCAAACCAAATCTCCTCTCCAGGGCTTTGGTAGCACACTTCCTGAGAAGTTTCAGGCTGTGTGTGGTCTTCGCCTGGGGCTTCAAAGCCTGCTTAATGGCCTTTGTGACAGCAGGGACCCAGGCTACTTGGGATTCTGCTTCTGAGAAGCAACAGGGTAGGTGCCTCTGATAAGCCCAAATGCACCTGCTTGGCAGCTCCCTTCCCCCCAGGAAAAAACTCCTGTTTAGAACGTGTATTCTTGAAGCCCAATTACTGATTTTGAGGATCCTCTTACACCTGCCACTTCTCAAGGGAATATTTTTGGGTATAATCTTTTAATCTTTCTGGAAGGCTGGCAAAAACAGGGCCAATGCCTGCTTTTCCATCAGAAACATGCAATCTCTTTCCATCATGCTGCTGCTGCTGCTGCTGCGTCGCTTCAGTCGTGTCCGACTCTGTGCGACCCCAGAGATAACAACCATCATAATGGTTTCTAAAGAACTTTGTCTTACTCTCTGGGTTCATTTAAAATTTCTGATTTATACCAACTTAGCGTCTTGGCTATGCTTTCCCGCTATTTCTCATTTCATTCCTTATGTTACTTTACATTTGCTGGAGACTTTTAGTATCTTCTACTTTTTCACCAACGCACTGTTCTAGAATATTCTCATCACTAATATGTTGCTTTGCTGTACACTTCATTCTCAGGTTGTAATACGACAAACACGAGGTGGATGCAACAAAGCTAGCGGTTCTAAAACCTTGTACTCCCACCAGAGGTTTCAGCAGCAAATTATCGGCCTGTTTTTTTCTGGCCTCCCAGCGCGGTCCCAATGAACTAGGTTCAGGTCTTAGATGACGTCTGAGATCTTGATTCCAGTGGCATCAACCTGTGAAGTTAGTGATTCCCCACTCCAGGAGCACCTAGCAAACCCAAAGCGGGCGACTGCATTAACTGACGGTCTGATGTTACAGAAACACGCAACAGCGGGGCAGGATCTAGGCTGGGTAGGGGAAAAAATAAATGGGAGAGGGCCCGATAATGAGAAACAGACGGGTCCCGGGACTTAAGTTTCCGAGGAGACAAGGTCATCGGTGAAGACAAAAGTGGCCGAATGAGAACAGCGCGTAGAAAAGATGAGGCGATAACTGATTCATCATCCAATCACTGATGAATGATTTATTCAGGAAAGCTTTGAAGCAGCAACTCCAGTGTCTCAGTTTGGTAGCTGCAGAGGCCAAGGTAGGAGATGAACACTGCAAGGTCCCCTAAAGCCAAGTTCAAATATATGCAAATGAACCGTCAGCGCTGTCACTGGCCAGCGGGGACGGCTCGGGGAGTGCTGAGGACGCCAGTCCCGAAGTCCAGACGGCCGCAGCAGCGCTGCCCACAGCTCGAGACGCCCCCTCCCGCAGCCCAGCCCAGACCCCAGAGCAGCTGACCACACGGGCCACGTGACAAGCCCCAAGCCCGGCGCTAACTGGCTGCCAAAGCCTCGCGGCCTCCCTCCGACTGTTGCCCAGAAATATTTTGGAAACTACGTTTCCCAGAGGGTCTTGCGACGCGGATTTCTTTCTGCTTTATTCCTACGGGGGCGGAGGCGGTGGTGGTGGTGAGGTACCGAGCTCACTCTGTCTTTGGGGGGCCTCGGCAGGCGCAGCCCCGGGACAGCGAGACCTCCGGGTATGAAAATATCCTGCGCTGTGAAGGCGGGGGACAGCGAGCCGCCGCCGGGCCGCCCTCTTTGCACAGAGGCCCCTGGGAAGTGCAGTAACTTGAAGTCGAGCCCCTCCACGTTCAAGAGGCGGGAGCTCGAGCCTCCCCGCCCTTGGGAGTCGCGGGTGCGGTGGAAACTCCGGAGGGAAGCGGAGGGACCGGGTGGGCTTTCCACACTAGCCTCGCCCCACCTCCAGGCGGCGCCGCGCCCGAGCGTCAGTGCTTCTACCTCTGGGTTATCACCAGCGGGAATGTCCCTTCTACAGTGTAGTCCTGAGAGTTTGCCAAGCTTAGGTTTCGATCAAGCAAATCTGAGAAGTTGGGAGCGCTATTTCAAAAGAAACATGATGACGGCCCTACATTATTTTCCCAGCTCTTGCTTCTCATCGGACACTTTTAAGTGGTGCAAAGAGTCATGGCGTCCGGCGTGTGGGGGATCTGTTTTATGTTGGGACTTGCCGCGAGCATTGACTTTTCGCCCTCAGGGGGCGCCCGCGGGGCTTCCCACTCTCCTCAGCGGATAGCTGCTCCTGTTCCGGGCGACCACGACCTTCCCCTAGCCTTCCTGTTTCTACCTTGGAGGATGTTCCTGCTGCCCAGCTTGCTGGGGTACTGTTCTCATCTTATTGGAAGGGAAAACTGAGGGTGTGGTGGATAAAGGTTGTTGACTTGACCAGACTAGACAGCTGAGTTCTGTAGTGTAGTAAGAACTCAGTACGGTTGGAACTAATTCTGATTCTTGTCTCAAACCTGAGAGGAATGGAACCTACATGTTTCTGACCTTAATAGTTGAGGCCGGGGGACTTCCCTGGTGGTCCATTGGTTAAGACGTCACCTTCTAATGTAGGGGGTGTGGGTTCAATCCCCCGTCTGGGGAGCTGAGATGTCTCACGGCCAAAACAAAACAAGCAATTCCCCACCCCGACCTCCCCTGCTCCCAAAAAAAGAAAAAAGCCCAAACAAAAAAACACCCAAAGTATAAAGCAGAGGCACTATTGTAACAAATTCAATAAATAAAGACTTAAAAAGTGGTTCACATTAAAAGAAAAAGTTGACGGCCCCTAATACTCCCTTCATGCCCCTATTCTGGCACCTTTTACTGGTATAGACTTCTGAAAAGTTTAAGGAGCTGACCTCTTAAGTGTCGTCTATCTCAGGTGGGCCATTTGTACCTCTGCAATATCAGATATGGCACAGCCAGTGGGGTTCTGCCCCTTCCAGAAACCAGTGACTCATATCACTCTCTGCTTATGTCAGTATCTGAAGGGCCAGGAAGAACTGGCAAGATGCAGAAAATCCAGGAAAGGGCTGGTACTGTCTAGTAGAACTCTGTGATGATTAAATTCTTCTATAAAGGCCCTGTCTGATAAAATAATGTCTCAAATTCTGCTCAGACAGTAGTTCCAGTTTTCCTGGGTGGGCCTTGACTCTAGGCTGTTTGAAAAACAGTTCAGCCTCAGACTACAGACCCTTGGGCTAAGTCTTCATGGCGCTCTCCAGATCCTTAGCGGTTACTATGCTATTCTTAGTCGGCAGCTCGAGCCATGTGCAGGAACACACGTAGGGTACAGACAGATGGAATGTGTATGGCATCCAGATATGGCCAGTGCCTTGCGACCTTGCCACTTCAGCATCCTGCCCAGAGCAGATGCTGGTCAACACTATGAATGGATGAGCTTATCTTCTCTTCCCCAGGCTGGAGCTCTCTCAGCTACTGCAATGGGCTTCTAGGATCCCTCCCTATCATCGTGGACTAATGGCCTGTGCCATCCAGTGGAGGTTAGGGACACCGGTGTTTCATAAACCACCTCTTCCATCCTGACCCTTTGTGGGTGTGTCAAGGGGCAACTGAAAAACCAGCGAGTAATAATTCCTTGGAAACATGCTGGATCCAGCGATTTGGGGTGAGAATCTGATTTTCTATTTTGAGACCCTGTGTGCAAAATAAAACCGGAGAAGGCAATGGCACCCCACTCCAGTACTCTTGCCTGGAAAATCCCATGGACGGAGGAGCCTGGTAGGCTGCAGTCCATGGGGTTGCTAAGAGTCGGACACGACTGAGCGACTTCACTTTCACTTTTCACTTTCATGCATTGGAGAAGGAAATGGCATCCCACTCCAGTGTGCTTGCCTGGAGAATCCCAGGGACGTGGGAGCCTGGTGGGCTTCCATCTCTGGGGTCACACAGAGTCGGACATGACTGAAGTGACTTAGCAGCAGCAGCAGTGCAAAATAAAAGCACCTGCTACATATGATTAAGGGCAATGTCATTCTGGAGAAAGAGGACTAGATTCGGAGTCATCCTGGAGCTGCGAGTGAAAAGCTGTATGACTTTGGACAAGGTGTTCAGCGTCTCTGGGCCCCAGTTTTCTCCTGAGTAAAATGAAAACATTGTAGACTCTAAGCTTCTTCCTGTGGTCAATGTGAATGCTTAAAAAATGGCTGGTCACGTTTGCGGTCAACTCACATTAAGTACCTTCCAAGTGATCTTCTGCCTGAATCAGGTATTTTTTTCATGGTTTAGTTTTTCTAACACCTTTCACTTAACCCTTCCACTTCCAGTGCCTTCCTCATTTGCTAGATCTTCGCAATTTTTTGGCTTCTTCATATTCAAGTAAATCGTGTCGGATACCAGCCAATGAATCACCTGCTCCTTTACGCTGTCTGGAGTCTCTTTAATCCCCAGCAGTCTCACTTCCCTGACAAAGCACAGAAAATGGTTCTAGTCTCTATCTTCTCCCATCCCGCCTGCCAGCCCTTCTTACTTCCCGGAAAAACAGGGAGGTTTCTAGTCTGGCAGTTATCACTCTTGCCACTAGATGGCGCATGTGTGCAAGTAATCAGCTTTTAGACGCAAACTTTTAATTTTATGTATTTATACTCCAATTCACAAAAGCTTTGAGAGGAATTATAAAAGCACAAAATACACAAAAGAATAAAATGAAAATCTGAGGGGATATAGAATAAGTAGAAGCGATAACTTCAGGGTGACATTAGCTCAAGGAGGTGGACGCCCGCTGAGGCTTACGCGGCTGACTCTCAGCTTCCCCGTAGCCAAAGTAAAGAGGGAAACATGAGTGGTAATAAAATCCCCACTTTTACATGAGAAAAATGAAGCAGTTATAGAAGAGAAGACACTGACTGACTAAAGTACAGAGGACACGACTAACGGTGGAACGAACACCGATGACTTAATCGGAGCTGCGTCTGTTGTAGGGAAGGGGACTCCCTTCCAGGGCCCAAGGGCAGGTGCTTGTCTAACACTCGGAAATGAATCCTCCAAGGAGACGCACGTAATGACAAAGCAAGAGACTTTATTGGGAAGGGACGCCCGGGTGGAGAACAGCAGGTAAGGGAGCCCAGAACTTCTCTGCCACGTGACTCGAAGTTTCAGGTTTTATGGTGAAGGGGTTATTTTTGGGTTGTCTCTGGGCAATCATCTGACTCGTGGTCCTTCCTGATGGTGCTCGCGTCGCTTAGCCAAGGTGGATTCCAGTGAGAAGGATTCTGGGAGGTTGGTGGGACATTAGGACTGAGCTCCTCTCTCCTTTTGCCCTTTCCTGAATTCTTCTGGTTGGTGGTAGCTCGTTCTGCATGCCTTACAAGGACCTCCTGTTGTAACGTATTGTAACTCATGCAAGTTACAGTGGTGCCTAGCCAAGGCAGGTGGTTTTGGTCAGTGGTCCCCCTAACACTTCTGTGATGTCCTTCTTTGCCGGCCTATGGTGTGATGCTAAAGTAGTATTGAGGACAGGCAGTTAGTTCTCTGGGGTTCAAACGCTGGGTTTCCAGGACAGAGTGAATTTATTTCTGTGTGCCTTTGTATTTTCAAACTGTGGAATTTGCACATACTCCCTCTCCCCCACTGGGATTTGGGTGGAGTTTGGGGAGAGTCAGACCAGCAAGCTAAGTCAGTCCTTAGCTCTGTGAGAAAATGAATATTATTTTAAGCTGCTTATTTTGGAGGTTAACTGCTTACACAGCGGTAGATAACTAATACAGAGTTATTTAATGGACACCCAGGGTGGCATCATGGATCATTTTACATGGGTGGTTCAGCTTGGTTTCAGGGACAAAGAAAATATTTTAGGAGAACTGAATAGGCTTTAAATCTGATAGACATGGGCACCAATTCAGGCTGTGTTTGTGGAAAGACAGAGGTAGAAGGACTCGCATAAAATGTCTACAAAGGAGACGTCTCTGCAAGAGGATGGTAAAGACAAGGACCTCAACTGTCCTGTTCACTGTGGCATCCTCAGGGCCTAGCACAGGGCCTGGCACATCGTAGGCTTTCTACACATCTTTATTCCATGTATGAATGAATGCTGAACTATAACCTTGGGTGAGCCATTCAGTTATCTGGGCAACCATCATGAACTGAGGTTCTACCATGTGCCGAGTATACAATGTCTCTGGAACTTTTGTGTCCTATACAGGTTACATCCACCTTTCTCCCTCATTGTGCTTTCCCTGTCTTTTTTTTTTTTCCACCTCTTTTTAATTAATTTTATTTTTGGCTGCGTAGGGTCTTCACTGCTGTTCGAGGGCTTTTCTCAAGTTGTGGCGGGGGCTGCGCTCTAGTTGTGGTGCACAGGCTTCTCATTGTTGCAGCTCCAGGGCTCTAGAACTCAGACTCAGTAGTAGTGGTGCACAGCCATAGTTGTGGCTGCGGCATGTGGAATCTTGCCTGCCCAGGAATCGAACCTGTGTCCCCTGCATTGGCAGGCAGATTCTTAACCGCTGGACCTCGGGGGAAGTCCCTCCTCACTATCTTATTGCCTTGAAATTCTTTATTATTTTTGTAGAGACTTGCATGGAGAAGGCAATGGCACCCCACTCCAGTACTCTTGCCTGGAAAATCCCATGGATGGAGGAGCCTGGTGGGCTACAGCCCATGGGGTCACTAAGAGTCAGACACGACTGAGCGACTTCACTTTCACTTTTCACTTTCATGCATTGGGGAAGGAAATGGCAACCCACTCCAGTGTTCTTGCCTGGAGAATCCCAGGGACTGGGGAGCCTGGTGGGCTGCCATCTATGGGGCCTCGCAGAGTCGGACATGACTGAAGTGACTTAGCAGCAGTAGCAGCAGCAAAGACTTGCATGTTATTTAACTTTTATGCTGAAAACTTTCTCATGGGAATAGTGTTCCTAGGTCCTTGTGCTCTGCTCTGCTAAGTTGCTTCAGTTGTGTCCGACTCTTTGCGACTTTATGGACTGTAGCCCGCCAGGCTTCTCTGTCCATAAGATTCTCCAGGTAAAAATACTGGAGTAGGTTGCCATGCCCTCTTCCAAGGGGTCTCTCCAACCCAGGGACTGAACCCTTGTCTCTTGTCTACTGCATTGGCAAGCGGTTCTTTACCACTAGCGCCACCTGGGAAGCCCTCTTAGGTCATTACAAGAAGTAATTTCTGGTCACAGTTTCTCCATGAGAACCAGAATTGCTCAGGGCATTGGGTTTATTTTGTGCAACTTTGTCTTAGGGCCTGCCCTATTCCCCCCACCCCTGCCTTTTTTTTTTTGGTATAAAAAATGTCTCGAATTGGCTGATGCTCACTAAAAACAGTTCAGTCCCCCTAAGATGACCACTATCTAGGGTCTCTTTTGTCCCTTTCACACTGACTTTGGTGCTGATCGTTTTTTGGCTGTGCTGGGTCTTTGCTGCTGCTCAAGGTCTTTCTCTAGTTTCGGTGCGCCAAGGCTACTCTCCAGTTGTGGTGCACAGGCTTCTCATTGTGATGGCTTCTCTTCTGTGGAGCACGGGCTCTAGAGTTTGTGGGCTCAGTAGCTGTGATGGACGGGCTTAGTTGCCCCATGACCTGTGGGATCTTCCCGGACCAGGGATTGAACCTGTGTCCCCGCCATTGTAAGGCGGACCCTTAACCACTGAGCCACCAGGGAAGTCTGTTTGGTGCTGATTCTAACCAGATTGTACTATAATAGAAATTTTCTTGGGGTGGAGAAGATTGAAACAGAGTGATTTGCTTCAGATTCTTGTCCCACCAATTTGTAAACACTCCTTTCTCCATAATTAGCTCTGGGCTGCCGTCTATGGGGTCTCACAGAGTCGGACACAGCTGAAGTGACTTGGCAGCAGCAGCAGTTCTCCTCTTTCTCCTCCCCTACTTCTTCCCCCTTCTCTACTACACCAGCATTATCACCACACAGCCATTATTTATTGAGTGCCTACTACATGCTCATCCCCAAGTTATGCAGCTGCTACATGCATTATTTAAATCTATGTGACAGCCTGAGAATTGCCTTGCTAATTTTGTTAGTCCAGGTCCATCAAGAAGCAGACACCAAGCTGGAGTTAACTGTGCAAGGGTTTTACTGGGGGAAGCGCCTGGGAGGGAGCTAGAGAAGGCCAGAAGGGCCATCAGACCCCAGGTGAAGAAGAGAAGGTGGGGCAAGTGTCCCAGACGGCCCTGCAGTTTCAGGAAGATTCAGTCTAACAAAGGTTTGGCAAAGCTGTAGGGCCTCCTTGAGCCAACGTTAGCCAATAAAGAAGTCCCTTGTCTCAGGACTGGGTCTGACTTTGCACGCCATTGAACTCAGCCATGGGTTGGGGCAGCCCCTGGGAGGCATGGCCAATGGATTTCAGAGCACAGGGGCCGGTGTCTTCAGCTCCCTGCAACAGAAAGAACACTTTTTTGTGGCAGCCAGTTTTTGTTAATCTTTCTTTTTATGTATCCGAAGCCTGATTTATTTGGGGGTGGCAAAGACCTGATTCTGAATGAAAGAATTTTAGTTCCTAGCCTTCCTTGCAACTAGATGTGGCTCTCTGACTATATTGCAAGACCCCTGGTCATGCAATATAAACAGGAATATTATGAAGATCTGCCAGAAATGCTTCTGAAGGGGCTCTGACTTGACTAAGAGGTGCATCCCTTTTTCCCTTCCTCCTTGCAGGGACTATAGACAAAATGGCTGTAGCCTTAACAGCTGTTTTGTGCCAAGAGGCAATATGTTAATAATGACATGGCGTACCAAAAGACAGACAGCAAGAGTCTGTGTCCCTAATGATTAGAGACCTCATACCAGTTCTGGGTTTCTTAGCTCCAACTTCAACCTGAGAGGAAAATAAACCCATTTTGTATAAGGTAATAATTTACCTTGTTTGTGTTATAAACAGGTAAATCTAATCTTAATTGGTACAGTTTCTCGTTACCACAGCTCTACCAGGTGGGCCTACTTCTGCCTATTTTACAGTAAAGGAAGAGGAACCGTAGCATGATTAAGTGTCAGAACCTAAATTAGAGTCCAGGGTGGTGCTTACAATACTTTCAGCTTCAAATAACAGAACAAATGAATTGCCTGGGAAACTTGCTCAATACACAGATGGCCACAGTCCTCTCCCCTGGAAATCCTCATTCAGTAGGCTCATGTTAAGGCCTGAGAAGTTATTTTATCTCAAACAAGCAGTCCAGGGTGTCTTTATCCTTGAGGAAGATTGTAAATCCCAGTGTGGATGATGACCAATGATAGGCACCTCAACCAGGAAGGAGGTGAAATTCTTCACATAAGATTTCTGGACTTCCTTGGTGGTCCAGTGGTTAAAGAACCAGCCAGTCAATGCAGAAGACACGGGTTGGATCCCTGGTCCGGGAAGATTCCACATGCCTCGAGGCAGCTAAGCCTGTGTGCCACAACTGCTGAAGCCCACGCACCCTAGAGTCTGTGTTCCAAAACAGGAGCATAGCCCCTGCTCGCTGCAACTAGAGAAAGCCTAAGTGCAGCAATGAAAACCCAGCGCAACCAAAAATAAAATAAACAAATAAATAAATCTTTTTTTTTTTTTTTAAAGAAGACTTATGTGAGCATGAGAGTCGTGCGGGGAGCTGGAAAGCAGCACAGGTTCTAGCCTCCACTTTCATAGATTTGGAGTCAATAGATCTGTGGAACCTGGGGGTTTGCATGTTTCAAATGGTCCCAGGTGACCCTGATGCCTGTGATTCACGGAGTCCAGCATGAGGGACCCCGGCTTCATGGTTCGGAGCACTGCTGGAAGAGGGCAGACCTGGGTTCAGATCCTGATGCTGCCATTTACTGGCTGGATGCCCTGTAGCAGGTTGATGAAGCTCTGTGCATCTCAGGTTTCATCATTTTCAAACTGGAGAACATAATAAGGCCTACCTCACAGAGTCGTTGTGAGGATTAAACGAGGTAATTTATGTAAAGCTCTTAGCTCTGCATAAATAAGCTCTCGGTAAATGGTGACTGTTGTTATTATCATACTTCATGCATAGGTCTTGCAAACAGGATGAGCACAGAGTTCTGTCACTATGGATAATTTATACAAATCCCTAGGGAACTGTGATTCTGCTGAGGCTGGTATAGGAAGCTGGACTCCCGCTTTCTCTCTCTTCTGGCCTTGAGCATGAGTAAGCTGCCTGTGCAGAGGCAGAAGTGGAGCGAAGGTCCTCTGAGCCCTGCTCCTAGGTTCCCCCAGAGGCCACCTCCCCGCCTTCCCCTTTCCAACCAGTCTGCCAGCCATCGACACGTCTACACTCAATGGGCCTATTTTCTCACTTCCTCTTCCCTTTGGAATCACTGCAATCTGGATTCTGCTGTCACTGCTTTACTGAAGTGACTCTCAGGCAGGTCACTAGTGGCTTCTAGACTGTCACATCCAACAGTTCTTTTGATTTATTTATTTGACTGCCCCAGGTCTTCGTTGCAGGACACATGATCTTCGATTTTTGTTGCAGTGTGTAGGATCTAGGGCTTCTCTGTGGCTCAGACAATAAAGAGTCTGCCTGCAGTGCAGGAGACACAGGTTTGATCCCTGAGTCAGGAAGATCCTCTGGAGGAGGGAATGGCAACCCACTCCAATATTCTTGCCTGGAGAATTCCATGGACAGAGAAGCCTGGTGGCCACAGGCCATGGGGTTGCAAAAAGTTGGACACTACTGAGAGACTGAGCACGTGCACACGTGCGTGCACGCACACACACACACACACGCACACATGTAGGATCTAGTTCTCTGACTAGGGCTCGAACCCAGCCCCCCTGCATTGGGAATTGCCGGGGTCCTGCCCCGGCTGATCCAGGGTATTAGAAGCGGGGACGGCGTCGGCGACCTATTTATTTAAATATTTTATCAAAGATATAAAGAGTAATAGGATGAGGATAGCTCAGTAGGAAAATTCAGTGGAGAAAAGAGGCTGAGTAGCTTGGTTTACGCGGGAGACCAATAAAACTTCAAGACTTACGTAGGCCGCAGGCGTCCTTCCGTTCTCCCGAAGGAGAGGAGACACTGAGGCCTCCCCGGTCGGATCTTAGAAGCCCAGGCGTAATTAGTAAGCATGGTGGGTTCCGCGCTCCAGATGGAGACTCAACCAGAGTGAGAGAGAGAGCGACATGGGGAGACCAGTATTTCGAGAAACTGACCCCAATTCTTTATTTTCCATGGTCTACTTTTATACACTGAGATGTTATGCAAAAGTCACGCGGGGTCAGCAGTCCTGACTTTTATTAAAGTCAGGTGCTTCACACAAATGTATACAGAGGTCTTAGGGGTGTTACATCATCTTCTGGCCAGGGGGGCCTGCTGACAATTTACGACCCTCTCCTTGTGACAGCGGTCAGTCAATCAGGACACTTATTTCTCCAGGGCTGATTATTCTCAAAACAGATGCCACCCAAATAAAGTTACATTCCTACAGGGTGAGGGTGTAGTGGGTTTTAGTTAAGGAAAGAATTTACTTAGCCTAAGGTCTAACGTGATTAATATCAAAGGTTAATTCTATATATTCATTAATGTGTGTAAGGGCAGGGGATATGGAGACTTAGCAACAAACATTGGCTCAACAAATGAAAAACCCTTCACCAACACAATTTCTAATTAGCCCATTATACTTATACTAATAGTTTTCTAACTTTTCTAAGGAACCTGTTTTTAGAAGGTTTAAAGCATCTCGTGCCTCTCACGGTTGGGAGGCTGTGAGCAATCACATGTGGCCGGACAAGCCTGTCAGGCAGGCTAGAGAACCTTCAGAGGAGTTTGTAGGTTAAAACACTCTTATCACACCCAGGAATTATTATTAACTGGAGCTCTAGGTTAACTCCTTCTCCGAAAGAGGTGGTGGGGGACAGCCCCCCGTAAAGTCAGAGATGTAGGTGAGAGCATAAAGTAGTAAAGTAGGCAGGCTCTGGTTATGGGGGTAGATGCTTGAGGATTTCCAGGGGGACTCCTGAGGCTCGATCCCGCCTTTGCGTATGTCGAGCCTCCTTCCTCATGACCTTTGTCACGGGCGGAGTACTCTGGCCCCCAACAGGGAATGTAGAGTTTTAGTCACTGAACCACCAGGGATGTCCCCTCTGTAAGGTGAGTGTGGAGAAAAAGAGAGCAATCTGGGCATTCAGGCAGAGAAAAGATTTAGTATAGGAAGAAAGAAAGAAAGAAAGTGACTGGCTTTAGAGAAAAACCAGTGCCCTCCCTTTACAGCCAACCCTTCTAATACTCTATCGATGGGAAATTGTGCCCTGAAGGGAGGGGGCCTTAGTTTATCTTTAACCCTTAGCTGAGGTCTTGTGGTCACATAGTTGAAGGGGTCTCATGGTCAGGTGGTCACGTAGTCTTGAAAAATTGGCACCAGCAGGGGAAAAACAGGATATTGCCTTCAGGAAAAAAAACAGGATGCCCACTAGGGCAAGGTGGCCACTGTGGCTTCATCCCTTGTTTGTCATGTCACCACAATGGACCATATTTTCACTATATGCTATGGGCCCCTTGTGAACCGTAACTCCCTCCACGGGTTATTTTAAAGTGTTCTCCTGCCTTGAACCCCTGCAGCAATTGTTATTCCCTCCAGGAACTTGGCTCTCTTGGCTTCCAGGACTCCATGGCTCTTTTCCTTTTTCTAAATCTGTGATCACGTCCTCTAGCCTTTGCTGAAACTCTCCTTTCATCCTTGTCTTACACAGCTTTGTTCTCTGCCCTTTGAATCCTTCATTTGCCTCAAATTCCTTTTCACGGTTCCTTTCCTTCCCCTGACCAGAACCCACCATCACAGGTGAACGATCTGGCTTATTAGGGAATCCTGAATGTCTTCCTTCATCCTTCTATGAGACGACTTCAAACAGGCCCAAGCAGCATGCTCCGAAGTCTTCTTCCCTGGTGTTCCTAAGGGGCCTAGCAACACCCATGAAAACAGGACCTGGGTTTCCTGTCATTCAGGCCCCAGCGGGACCCTGAGACACCCTTCACTATCCCACATTACACAGGTATCAGAGACAGTCACTCCTCAGGGTATGTTTCCCGTCCATCCTCTTAGCTCAGATACTAAGGCCTCATGTCCAGTTTATTGCTCCACTGATACCCAGGGCCTTTCAGAGGAGTTGGGGCCATTCTTCCTTCTGCCACTGACCTGTCTGACTTTGGAGCTCACTTTTTCCTTTCCAGTTTTGATTTTCTCCCGAATGAAATGCAAGAGTTGGACTAGTCATCTCTGGATTCACCTCTAACCATGGCCACCATCCCAGTCAGCTTTCTCATCCATTGAATGACTCTTGACTCAATGGACATGAATTTGAGCAAACTCTGGGACATAGTGATGGACAGGGAAGCCTGGCGTGCTGCAGTCCATTGGGTCGCAGAGTCGGACACAACTTAGCAACTTAAACATCAACAACAAGGCACACAGATGTGCTCATAGAGGCACAAAACATTTCTGGAACAAGTCCTAAGAAATGGACAGGGGTTTCCTGTGGGGAATGCATGTGGGATTCTGGGGTGCTGGATGTCCAGACTCTTCTTTTGTACATCCAGCCTGCTCTTCAGTGGGTCCTACTCTGTACAGTGGCTGGAATCTGTTCTGATGGGTCTGCACCCTTCTTGCAGTTGTAAAATATTTTGAGTGCAATTCCTGTTATATCCTTTTGATGACTGAACTTTAAAAAATAACAACTATGGGCGTGTATCACTTTCATATTTAGGCACTGGAATCAAGGAGATGTTTCCAACTTTGTTTTTTTTTTTTTTTTTTTTAACTGTGTGACTTTCAGAGTCTTAGTTCCACAACCAAGGATCGAACTCAGGCCCTCGGCGGTGAGAGCATGGAGCCCTAACTTCTAGACTGCCAGGGTATTTCCTCATTTCCACATTTTAAAACAAACTAGTTAGAGAATACTAATGCTTCTAGAACCTTTACTGCTGGATAACAAGCCTCCTCCTTTTCCATGAACATTGCTTCCCTCTATTCTCTGTGAATGAGTCTGTTCCCTTTGTCCTATGGCTGGCAGCTTGCCTCCTGCAGACCCATTCACCCTGAAGCCTTTTGGTTCACAGCCTAGCGATGAAGATGGCCCAGGGGCCACAGGGTTGATTATAGTTCTAATCTACAATTATACAATGTTTTTTCACATTGCTCATGAAATTCCGACTTCCTGATTGAGTTGGAGAGTTACAGTGTTCTGATTTGGCTGAAGTAGTATAGGCTGTGCTTACCATAAGAACTTGGCATATGAAACTGAATTCGGAAGTATTGGACAACAAATGTAAATGATTTTCTTCCGTCCCTTTACTCCTACACAACTACGCATATACCGTTTGCAGCTCACCCTGTGCGGAAAAGTGAAATGACTTATCCTGATGCCTTTAAATTAAGAACTGTTGTGACATCTAAGTGGCCTCTTTAAACAAGTTGCAGACGGACTGTGCTGTTGGAGGCTGCACGAACCTAAGACAGTGTTGCTGGAATCTGGTAGTTTTTGGTTCAAACGCTCTAGGTCCATTCTGTGTGTATGTGTGTTCAACATGAGTAAGTATAGTTCATTTACAAAGTTGTCTTATGTTCAGGTGTACAGCGCACTGATTTATATGTGTATATGTATGTATATATACTCATAAATAAGTGTATATATATATAACTATATATTATATGTATATATATGTGTATATATATATACACATATATATGTATATATATAACTATATATATATGTATATATATAACTATATATATATATAACTATATATACACTTATACACTCATAATAAGTATATATAGATACACATATATATTATGAGTGTATAAGTGTATATATATACACTTATATATATAACTATACTTATATATATATATATATACACTTATATATATACTATACTTATATATATTATGAGTGTATAAGTGTATATATATACACTTATATATATAACTATACTTATATATATATATATATATATACACTTATATATATACTATACTTATATATATTATGAGTGTATAAGTGTATATATATACACTTATATATATAACTATACTTATATATATACACATATATATACTATACTTATATATATTATGAGTGTATAAGTGTATATATATACACTTATATATATAACTATACTTATATATATACACATATATATACTATACTTATATATATTATGAGTGTATAAGTGTATATATATACACTTATATATATAACTATACTTATATATATATATACACATATATATACTAACATATATTATGAGTGTATAAGTGAATATATATACACATATATATAACTATACTTATATATATATACACATATATACTATACTTACATATATTATGAGTGTATAAGTGTATATATATACACTTATATATATAACTATACTTATATATATTATGAGTGTATAAGTGTATATATATATATATATATATATACACACTCATAAATAAGTGTATATATATAACTACCTGGGGAAATCTCAGGTAGTTCAGTGGTAAAATGGTAAAAAATCTGCCTACAATGCAGAAGGCATGGGTTCAGTCCCTGGGTTGGAAAGATCCCCAGGAGACAGAAATGGCAACCCACTCTAATATACTTGCCTGGGAAATCCCATGAACAGAGGAGCCTGACAGGCTACATAAAATCCATGGGGCCTCACATAGTCAGACACAACTTAGTGACTCAACAACAACAACAACAGCAACACGTATATATGTGTGTATACACACACACACATTCTTTTTCAGATTCTTTTTCCTTATAGGTCATTATAAAATACTAAGTATAGCTCCTTGTGCTGTATAGTAGGTCCTTGTTGGTTATTTATTTTACATATAATAATAGTGTGTATATGTTAACCCCAACCTCCTAATTTATCCCTTCCCCGACTCCCCATTCCCCTTTGGTAATCATAAGTTTCTTTTCTATGTTTGCAAGTCTATTTCTGTTTTGTAAATAAATTCATTTTTTTTTCAAGATTCCATATAAGAATCTTGTGGGGCATTCTCCTACATGACCCCATTATATGAATTGGTCTCTGTTTGACTTATTTCACTTAGTATGATAATCTCTAGGCTCATCCATGTTGCTGCAAATGGTATTATTTCATTCCTTTTCATGGCTGAGTATAATTCCACTGTATATATGTACCACATCTTCTTTATCCATTCATCTGTTGATAGACATTTAGGTTGCTTCCACATCTTGGTTATTGTAAATAGTGTTGCAGTGAACAATGGGGTGCATGTATGTTTTCAAGTTATAGTTTAGTTTTCTCTGGCTATATGCCCAGGAGTAGAGTTGCAGGATCATGTGGTGACTCCGTTTTTAGTTTTTAAGGAACCTCTCTACTATTCTCCGTAGTGGCTATATCAATTTACATTTCCACCAATAGTGTAGGAGGGTTCCCTTTTCTCCATGCCCTCTCCAGCATTTATTATTTGGAGACTCTTGATGATGGCCATTCTGACCAGAGTGAGGTGATACCCCATTGTGGTTTTGATTTTCATTTCTCTAATAATCAGAGATATTGAGCACTTTTTCATGTGCTTTTTGGTCATCTGTGGGTCTTCTATGGAGAAATGTCTATTTAGATCATCTGTCTACTACTTGTGCTTTGATGCCGTTTTTTTTTTTTTCTTTAATTTTTGTTATGAAGTATATTTTGTTTTATTTCTGTGTAATAAAGAAGTTGGCTGGCCCTCGTCCTTCATTCCTAGAGATAACTTCTAAATCCTTGGAATTTCCTGAGTGACAAGAATGTCTTTGTTATCATGGTGAGCCAAGAAGAGTTTATGTAATGAGATGACTCAGGATGGAGAAGCGCCGTATCAGAAAGACCAATGGTGTGTTTAGAGGGTTGGAGCTTTGAGCTGTGTGCTATCGGCTTGAGCTCTTGGGAAGGGAGGGGGGCATTGCCAAGGATTCAGTTGATCATGGTCATGTAATGAAACCCCAATAAAATTCTTGACGCCAAGAATTTTGAATTGTGAATTTTCCTGGTTGGCCATACTCTGTGTTTTTTTTACAATTATGAGAGGGTAACACGTCCTGATTCCAGAGGTAGAGAACAATGAAAATTCTGCATTTAGGACACTCCCAGACCTTGCACTATTGGCTAGTTCTGTTTATTGTTTTGCTATATAAAATTTATATTAAAAAAAAAACTATTCAGAGGCTTCCCTGGTGGTCCAGTGGCTAAGACTCCGTGCTCTCAAAGCAGGGGGCCTGGTTTCCATCCCTGGGTGGACTAGATCCCACGTGCCGCAGCTAGATATCCTGCATGCCATAGCGAAGATTAAAGATCCTGTGTGCCGCAACTAACACCCAGAGCAGCCAAATGAATTAAAAAATATATATATTTATAAAGACTGATCACATAAGTATAGCACTTTCCTGATTCTGTCAGTTGTTCTGGAGAATGACTGAATCTGAGGGCATTGTGATTTGCAGCCAGCTGATCAGACATGAGAGTGGCCTGAGGATGCCCAGACTTGCAGCTGGTGTCTGAAGTGAAGGCAGTCTTCTGGAGGGCTGGACCTTTAACTTGTGAAGTTTGACCCTAACTCAGGATAGCTGGTCTCAGAAGTCATTGCAGTTTCCCTATTTAAGAAATTTAAAACTTAAAAAATTCCCAAGAGGAATACAATATTCACATACCCTTCACGTCTAGTCTTCAGTTAACGTATTCCAGTATTTGGTTTATTTCTCTTTCTATATATTAAATTTTCTTTCTTGAACTAGGTGAAAGTTGCCAACATAGTACCCTTAAACACTTCAGCGTATACTTCCTGAGAACCAGGGCATTCTCCTACATGACCCCAATATCCTGATCACACCCAAGGCGTGTAGCATTGATACAATACATTTTCTCTAACATACCATATTTAAGTTTCCCCTGTTGTCCCTATAGGGGAGTGAGTTTTATCACCCAAAAGTGTGCCTCTTTGGTATAAGAATTAATTCAGGCTAGTTGTTTATTTATTTTTTGGCCATGCAACATGTGGGCTCTTAGTTGCCCGACCAGGGTTCAAACTTGTGTCCCCTGCATTGGCAGCTTGGAGTCTTAACCACTGGACAGCCAAGGAAGTCCCTAGGATAGTCATTTTTAAGAAATGTAAGACTCAGGAGATTTTTCTTTTTATCTGCCTCTTAGCTGCCCAGAGAATTTAGGTAAAAGTTCTCTTCCCCACTAGAGCCATCACCAGAGGTACTTGCAAAGAATATGGTCTATGACATGGTGGTGGGAAACTGGGCAGGGCTTAGAGATCAGAGTCCGTTCTGTGCCCATTCATCTCTGCAGAGCCCGCAGACACTAACTTTTATATCTCCAAGTGAGTTGTCTTCCATTCTTTTGAAGTTCCAAACCACGCTCCCAATATCCTCTTTTGTCTTTAGCTGAAGATGGTATTTATGGTGAGGACTTTGGCCATTTTGGTGAATTACTCTGTTTCCCTGGGTCTCTCCCATGTCTACATGTTATTAAACTTGGTTTGATTTTCTCCTGTTAATCTGTCTCATGTCAATTTAATTCTTAGGCCAACCAGAAGAACCTAGAAAAGTAGAGAAAAATTTCTTCCTCCTTAACTTCCCCAAAATATCCTTTATAATTTTTTACCTTTTGACTTGTGATCTAGTCAAGGAGCACGCATTGCATTTGATTGTCATGTTTTTCTCATCATCTTTAATCTAAATTCTAGAACTGCCCCCCTGATTTATTTTATCTGATTATTTTTTTTGGTCTTTCATGACACTGACAATTTTGAAGGGGCCAGGCTACTTGTTGTGTCTTGTGTCTGGATTTGTCTGATTGTTTCTTCATGATTAAATTCAGGTCAGACATCCTTGGCAAGAACGCAAACTTTGGAGATGGTGTTTTGATGATAGGTTTGGATTGGAAAAGGGAAGAAGTACATTCGCAATGAGATATGAAGATGCTACACACGGCACACAGAACTTCTTGGGCCAATGGCCAAAGGGCATGATGGAGACAGTTTTACAGAGCAGGATTGTTGGATTGCCCAGGAGCAGGAGCTCCAACAGGAGCAGGATTGCCCAAAGATTCTCTTGTCTTCTCATTCTCCTGACATCATCTCATCCGAGCCCAAGTCAAGGCTTGGAGGGCTCTCCCTTGTCCACCTCCAGTGCAGACTCCTTCCCCAGACAGTCTTTATTTCATCTCAAAGGTGTCTCTAGAGTCCCACATATTCAACATGTTCAACAATGACCTTGTGAGTCTCCACACCAGCCCCCTCCCCAAGTGTGGTCCTCCTCTGGTGTCCCTTGTCACCGTGAATGGTGCCACAACCCATTCACTTATATAAGCCAGGAACTTGGACATCGTCCTCCATACAGGCTTTTCTTTCCCCTCCTCCTGTAGCCAGCCCATCATCACCTCCGGTCGCTTTGACCTCCTAAGTAGCTGTCAAACCCAAATGTTTTCTCCATGCTCTCTACCGCTGGCTTAGTTTTCTCCATGCTCTCTACCGCTGGCTTAGTTTTCTCCATGCTCTCTACCGCTGGCTTAGTTTTCTCCATGCTCTCTACCGCTGGCTTAGTTTTCTCCATGCTCTCTACCGCTGGCTTAGTCCGCTCTTGCCTCACAGCTGGTCTTTAGACCACCACACGAGCGCCCTTTTGAATCTGCTCTCCACGGAGTGTTAAGGCAAGTTTGTGGGACTGACACACAGTGAGGCCGAACAAACGGAAACGCTGGGATTTGGCAAAGCATTTTTAAACCGCAGGTGGCAGGGGAGGGTGGAAGGGTACCACGATCAGCTTGTGCACAGTTCCCTTTGGCTCATGGTGAGGCAGCAGCATAGAGCCACGTGGGTTAACGTGGTCAGTCCTTAGGCTCCAGGAGGCCCAGCATTGTGTGCTCATGGTCATCAAGTAGTTCTTCCATTTGGTGGGGGGCTTTCACATCTGCAAAACAACTCAGGAAATGTGCATCAAATACTGTATCTAGGTACTTGAGAGAGGAGCTAAAGAAGAAGATATGGGGGGAGGCCTGTACAGGGAAGACCCCATAGGGTCTTGGTCTGTTACAGGAGCAGCCAAAATATTTTTTAAATATGTAAATTTGATCATACCATTCTCCCACTCAGAATCTTTTAGTGGATATTCATTGCTCTTTCAAAAAAGGCCAAAATCTTTACAAAGGACCCTGGCCTCAATCCACCTCACTTTTGTGCACCATTCTTCCCCTTGCTCTCAGCTCTGCAGCTGCACTGTTCCCCTTTCAATGTCTTAAACTTCAAACAACTCCTATCCTCTCCTGCTCCCTAAGATGCATGCACATGTGTTTTCCTTATGTACGTTTTTCCTTTACATCTTTGCTCCTTAGTCCCTTCCCTTAGGGAAGCCTCCACCCCACCCCATTACACAGTCTTGTGTGTCATATGTGTTAGTCGCTCAGTTGTGTCCGACTCTTTGCAACCCCATGGACTGTAGCTTGCCAGTCTCCTCTGTCCATGGAATTCTTCCGGTAAGAATACTGCTGTAGGTTGCCATTGCCTTCTCCAGGGGGTCTTCCCAACCCAGGAATCGAACCTGGGTCTCCAGCATTGTAGGCAGATTCTTTACCGTCTGAACCACCAGGGAAGCCCTGACAATCTTAGAGCAGTCTATTTTATCCTCTTATCTCTCATTACATGTTATGTTTCTGTAGTTGTTCAATGTTTCCTTAAGATTTATTTCTTAGATTGCCAAGCTCTGAAGGACAATGCCAGTATCTGTTTTCTTGTTGGTAATGCATGTAGCACAGTTCCTGGTGTAGGGGAGGAAGAAATGTTCCTACCATTCTAGCTTCTTCCGGCTGGTCTAAAAATTAAATTGGCATGAGACAGGAAAGAATCCAGTGAATTTTAATAACATGTATACATGGGAGTGGAGCCTGGTGGGCTATAGTCCATGGGGTAGCAAAGAGTCGGACATGACTGAGCACCTGAGCATACATGGGAGAGACCCAGGAAAACAGTAACTCACTAAAGTGACCAAAGCCCTTGCATTAAATACCATCTCATACTTCTTAGTAAACTTATGTAAGTAACTGTATTTCCATAAAAATAAGAATTTTCTTTTCATTCACTAAGAGTTTCTGAATTCTGGAGGGATTAGGTAGGGAGAAAAAAGACAAATGTTTCAATTCTGCTTACAAAGGCATAATTTATCAAATTGCTGTAAGTAATAGTTAGCATAAGAGAAAAAGTTTCCTTATAACTGAAAAACAAAGATAAAAAAGCCAGTAATATTTCACACAAAGTCATAAAAATTATAATCATATTCATCAGTTCATTCAGTCCCATGTAATTAATTCTCATTGATCTTGATCTTTTGTTAGCAGTGTTATGAAGCCATCAGATTTTACATTAAAGTTCTATAATTTCTTACCCAGTTCAGTGGTATAAGGTGAAAGTTATCAGAAACATGTATTTGTCAAAAAGTTCTTTCTATGAATCTTCCTGAATATGAAGCATTTTTGTAAAAGCATCAGAGTAAAACAATAATTGTCTAAAAATGACAAGACAAATTGGCATGGTTAAAGATTGGATTCATTATAATGCAGTTGACAGGGGAACTTGGTTATTTCTGTGATGCATAACATTTTAGGATAATAACTAGAATTATGACTGATAACATTATACCAAGACATCAAGTTTTAGTAATTTCATATAATTTTTAGAACAAATTTTAATAACATTCTTCTATGCAATAACCTAAAAAGATTTATCAACACTTATTTAACAATGCTTCCCATGTAACTTATCATATTAAATAAGCCTAATTAGTTTAATTTCTCTCTTAGAGATATTTCAGGGACCCTCTGAATAATCTCCAAGTTAGCTAGAGGTCAAAAGGACTTCATTTATAATTTGACTTGGGAAGTTGTCAAAGATATTAAAAGGCTTTTAAACACTTGGTCAAGTAGGATCATAGGTCGCTCTGAAGTAATACTTAGCTATCCATTTAACCAAAGTCACAATAAAATATTTCAAAGGCAAATATAGATTACAACAGATTACTTAAAGAAACTTTTACAGTTTGTTATCAAAAGCAGATCCATTGTCCATGAAAACTTTGTCCTGTTAGCAAAATTTTTATTTTTTAAAATTTATTTTTTAATTGTAGTATAATTGCTTTACAATGTCCACTAGACCATTCAGGTGTGACCTAAATCAAATCTCTTATGATTATAAAGTGGAAGTGAGAAGTAGATTTAAGGGACTAGATCTGATAGAGTGCCTGATGAACTATGGACAGAGGTTTGTGACATTGTACAGGAGACTGGGATCAAGACCATCCTCAAGAAAAAGAAATGCAAAAAAGCAAAATGGCTGTCTGAGGAGGCCTTACAAATAGCTGTGTAAAGAAGAGAAGCAAAAAGCAAAGAAGGAAAGGAAAGATATACCCATTTGAATGAAGAGTTCCAAAGAATAGCAAGGAGAGATAAGAAAGCCTTCCTCAGTGACCAATGCAAAGAAATAGAGGAAAACAATAGAATGGGAAAGACTAGGGATCTCTTCAAGATGATTAGAGATACCAAGGGAACATTTCATGCAAAGATGAATGAAGGACAGAAATGGTATGGACCTAACAGAAGCAGAAGATACTAAGAAGAGGTGGCAAGAATACACAGAAGAACTGTACAAAAAGATCTTCATGACCCAGATAATCACAATGGTGTAATCAGTCACCTAGAGCTAGACATCCTGGAATGCAAAGTTAAGTGGACCTTAGGAGGCATCACTACGAACAAAGCTAGTGGAAGTGATGGAATTGCAGTTGAGTTATTTCAAATCCTGAAAGATAATGTTGTGAAAGTGCTGCACTCAATATGCCAGCCAATTTGGAAAACTCAGCAGTGGCCACAGGACTGGAAAAGGTCAGTTTTCATTCCAATCCCAAAGAAAGGCAATGCCAAAGAATGCTCAAACTACCACACAATTGCACTCATCTCACACACTAGCAAAGTAATGCTCAAAATTCTCCAAGCCAGGCTTCAGCAATACGTGAACCATGAACTTCCAGATGTTCAAGCTGGTTTTAGAAAAGGCAGAGGAACCAGAGATCAAATTGTCAACATCCGCTGGATCATCGAAAAAGCAAGAGAGTTCCAGAAAAACATCTATTTCTGCTTTTGACTATGTCAAAAGTCTTTGACTGTGTGGATCACAATAAACTGTGGAAAATTCTGAAAGAGATGGGAATACCAGACCACCTGACCTGCCTCTTGAGAAACCTGTATGCAGGTCAGGAAGCAACAGTTAGAACTGGACATAGAACAACAGACTGGTTCCAAATAGGAAAAAGAGTACGTCAAGGCTGTATATAGTCACCCTGCTTATTTAACTTATATGCAGAGTACATCATGAGAAACCCTGGGCTGGATGAAGCACAAGCTGGAATCAAGATTGCTGGGAGAAATATCAACAACCTCACATATGCAGATGACACCACCCTTATGGCAGAAAGTGAAGAGGAACTAAAAAGCCTCTTGATGAAAGTGAAAGAGGAGAGTGAAAAATTTGGCTTAAAGCTCAACATTCAGAAAACTAAGATCATGGCATCTGGTCCCATCACTTCATGGGAAATTGATGGGGAAACGGGAAACAGTGGAAACAGTGGCTGACTTTATTTTTTGGGGCTCCAAAATGACTGCAGATGGTGACTGCAGCCATGAAATTAAAAGGCGCTTAATCCTTGGAAGGAAAGTTATGACCAACCTAGACAGCTTATTAAAAAGCAGAGACATTACTTTGCCAACAAAGGTCCATCTAGTCAAGGCTATGGTTTTTCCAGTAGTCATGTGTGGATGTGAGAGTTGGACAATAAAGAAAGCTGAGCGCCGAAGAATTGATGCTTTTGAACTGTGGTGTTGGAGAAGACTCTTGAGAGTCCCTTAGACTGCAAGGAGGTCTGACCAGTCCATCCTAAAGGAGATCAGTTCTGACTATTCATTGGAAGGACTGATGTTGAAGCTGGAACTCCAATGCTTTGGCCACCTGATGCAAAGAGCTGACTCATTTGAAAAGACCCTCATGCTGGGAAAGATTAAAGGCAGGAAGAAAAGGGGATGATGGAGGATGAGACGGTTGGATGGCATCACTGACTTGGACATGAGTTGGGTACACTCCAGGAGTTGGTGATGTACAGGGAGGCCTGGTGTGCTGTGGTCCATGGGGTCAAAAGGAGTAGGACAGACTAAGCGACTGAACTGAATTGAACTGTTGTACTAGTTTCAAGAGCTTACTTTTGATATTAAAATTAATCTACTCAATTAAATTCATTCTAATCTTATCCTGTCTTGATCAGGCGCAATACTCTTTTCTCAGGATTCCTTTCCATAAACCTTTATAACTCCCTCTTTTACATTCAGATTTTGTCCTATGTTTTTCATTTTGTAGAGCCCCTCTTTAGGGCAAAATTACTTTCTTTTTCCTTAACAAAATGGTTTTCCATTTTTAATATATATTTAAAATTTTTCCTTGTCTATGAAGATGTTTTCTTTATTAATTTTAGTTATTTTAATTACATGTAGTAATTAGAATTTGATTGATTATGAATTTGAGTTTGAGCACACTCCAGGAGTTGTTGATGGACAGGGGAGCCTGGTGTGCTGCAGTCCATGGGGTCACAAAGAGTTTTATACGACTGAGCTACTGAACTGAACTGATTAATTAAAATTCTTAACCCTTAGAAACCTTAATTTCTAGCAAAAACTAAGAAGCTGTGAGCTATTTGTTCTGCCAGTGCTTTTTAAATTAAAAAAAAAAAAAAAAACTATGTATTTTTAGCTGTGCTGGGTCTTTGTTGCTGCACAGACTTTTCTCTAGTTGCCGCGAGCAGGGGCTACTCTCTGGTTGGAGCATGGACTTGTCACTGCAGTGGCTTCTTTTGTTGCAGAGCATGGGCTCTAGGGTGTGCAGGCTTCAGGAGTTGAGGCACTTGCTCAGGAGCTGCAGCTCCTGGGCTCTAGAGCACAGGCTCGATAGTTGTGGCTCAGGAGCGTAGTTGCTCTGCTCTTCCCGGACCAGGGATTGAACCAGTGTCTCCTGCATTGGCAGGCAGGTTCTTTACCACTGAGCCACTGGGGAAGCCCTCTATCAGTACTTTTTGATTGGCAAACTTATGGATACGTTTTATAATTTCTAAAAACATATAATTTCCTTATAGCATAATTTTTTTCCAATGTGGTACAAGTAATGTTTACTGATAAATCCAGCATCCTTCTGTAATAAGACTAGAGTAGGTAAACTTAGACTTTTTAAGTAATTAATGTCTTGGTATTTTATCTTATTTAGAAATGATCTAGACATCCAATGGATTCCTATCACTGACCTTAACTTAGCAAAACTCTACAGTTTCAAGTTACCAAAAAGATTTGCAGAAGCTCTTTTCAAGTCCATGTACCGTAATTATTGCTATAGAGTTCACCTATAAACTTTTATCCCATTTACATTATTTAAAACATTTGTCCTCAACAATTATGTTTAGATTACCCATGAAACCTTCATGAGACTGAAGTCAGCCATCCAGGCTATTTTTCTTGCTGATAAGTTTTATAACACCATTAATATGAACCTATTTGAAGTTTGGTATAGCCAAGTAGAATTAAAGTTTTATTTTTAATGCTGATAACTCCATAGACATGTCTATTTTAAGTAAACAAATAAGTTAAATTTTGCTTTTATTTACTGAAGATTAAACCTAAGTGATGTGAACTTGAAAAATATTTGAATTAGTTTCTACTATATTTTTGAGAATTTTTCATAAGCACTTGTTTGTTTTAAAACCAATTAAATAGAGCTCATTTTTATAAATTAATTTTTACAATAGCATCCAGAGGTAGAAAAATGCTCTACCTATAATGTACATACATCGACATCAATACATGTAGATACAGACAGAGATCTCATAGTTTTCGTTTAAAAACTAGTCATGAATTAAGTACAATATAAAACTCTAGCTTATAACTAGCTTTTAATTTATAAATAATTGGAATAACTTAGGTTTATCTGCTCAGAGGACCAAGGCTTTTTGTTATTTTTTAAAAGACGTTTAAGATTTGTGTGACTAACCCTTGAGCAACATAGGTTTGAACTTTGTGTGTCCACTTATATATGGATTTTTTTCAACAAGTTTATTGGAAAATATTTTGTATGTTTGTGGCATTTTGAGCAAACTCATAGATGAACTGCATAGTCTAGAAATATTTTAAAAACCTAGGAAAAAGTTAGGTATGTTATCAATGCTTAAAGTATACGTAGATGATATTTTATTATTTACTATTGTAAATATACTCATCTAGAACTTGTCAAAACTTACACACTCAAGTACTTACAGGTTGTGCATGGTGTCATTCACAGTCAAGAGAAATGTAAACAAAGATAAAGATGCAGTATTAGAACTTCCCTGGTGGTCCATTGGTCAAGAATCTGCCTGCCAGTGTAGGGGACATGGGTTCGGTGCCTGGTCCAGGAAGATTCCAGTGCTGTGGATTCCAGCTAAGCCTGTGTGCCACAACAATTGAGCCTGTGTTCTAGAGCTAGTGAGCCCCAACTACTGAAGCCCTTGCCCTAACTACTGAAGTCCCCATATCCTAGAGCTTGTGCTCTGAAACAAGAGAAGCCCCTTCAGTGAGAAGCCTGTGCACTGCAACTAGAGAAAGCCCCTGCGTAGCAGTGAAGACCCAGCACAAGCAAAAATAAATAAATAAATAAATAATTTTTAAAAGATGCACTATTAAACCATAACTGCATAAAAGTAACTCTAGTATGTACTGCACTGTGGTAATAATTTTGTAGTCACCTCCTCTTGCTATTGCAGTGAGCCTGAGTGTTGTGTGTATCTGCTTAAAACACTGTGTGACGATAATCATCTCCATGTGAGCAGTTTGTTTCTCCAGTAAGTGGTAGATCCCAGTAAAAAGTGGTTTCTCATGGTTTTCACATATTTTTCATTGTGTTTAGTGTAATTCCATAAACCTTGAATAACACCATGGGACCTATAGGAAGTGCCACTACTGATGCTAAAATT
Source organism: Bos indicus x Bos taurus (assembly GCF_003369695.1). Classification (NCBI taxonomy): domain Eukaryota; kingdom Metazoa; phylum Chordata; class Mammalia; order Artiodactyla; family Bovidae; genus Bos; species Bos indicus x Bos taurus. The sequence goes on along the minus strand of NC_040088.1, from coordinate 13,149,737 downwards.
GCCTTCAAGATGCAGAGAAAAATCATGACATTACAAGAAAAAGTTGAATTTTTGTTATGTGTGATAGATTGAGGTCTGCAGCTATAGTTGCCTGCCATCTCAAGATAAATGAATCCAGTGCAAGGACCATTGTAAAAACAGTAAGGGAAATTGGTGAACCTATCACTGCAGCTACTCCATCAGAGACAAAACCCTTGCACTTTTTGCAAAATATCTTTCCATCTGGTGTCAAAAATGCAGCTTTTATGTGGATGCAGGATTGCTATAGGAAAGGAATGCCTATACATTTTAATGATTCAAGAGAAAGGAAAGTCATTGTATGACAACTTAAAGCAAAAAGAAGGTGAGGGATCTAAACCTGGAGAATTTAATGCCAGCAAAGGATGGTTTGATAATTTTAGAAAGAGTTTTGGCTTTAAAAAAATGTCAAGATAACTAGAGACAGCAGATGAGTTCCCGAAGCCATTAAGAAAATCTTTGAGGAGAAAGACTGTCTGCCTGAACATTATTTTTTTTAAGTTGGAGGATAATTGCTTTACAATATTGTGTTGGTTTCAGCTGTACAACAATGTGAATCAGCTTTGTTGTTGTTCAGTTGCTAACTCATGTCTCTTTGCAAACCATGAACTGCAGCACGCCAGGCTTCCCTGTCCTTCACTATCTCCTTGAGTTTGCTCAAACTCATGTCCGTTGAGTCAGTGATGCCATCCCACCATCTCGTCCTCTGTCATTCCCTTCTCTTCTTGCCCTCAAACTTTCCCAACATCAGGGTCTTTTCCAATGAGTCAGCTCTTTGCATCAGGTGGCCAAAGTACTGGAGCTTCAGCTTCAGCACCAGTCCTTCCAATGAATATTCAGGGTTGATTTCCTTTAAGATTGACTGGTTTGAGTCAGTCATAACTATATATATATATATATATATATATCCCTTCCCTCTTGAGTCTTCCTTCCCGCTCCCCCAATCCTACCCCTCTAGTCATCACAGAGCACCAGGCTGGGCTCCCCATGTTATACAGCAGCTTCACACAGCTATCTGTTTTTCACCTGGTAGTGTATATATGGGTTTCCTTGGTGGCTCAGTGGTAAAGAATCTGCCTGCAAGGCAGGAGACCTGAGTTCGATCCCTGGGTTGGGAAGATCCCCTGGAGGAAGGCATGGCAACCCACTCCAGTATTCTTGCCTGGAGAATTCCATGGACAGAGGAGCCTGGTGGGCTGCAGTCCATGGGGCTGCACAGAGTTGGATACGACTGAAGTGACTGAGCAGCAGAAGTGTATGTATGTCAGTGCCACTCTCTCAATTTGTCCCACTCTCTTCCTACTCCACCGTGTTCACAAGTCCACTGAGCAGGTTTTTATCACAGAAAAAAGTGCCTAATTTTGGGGAAAATGCCTGGGGACAAAAAGGACATTTGTTAGTAAGGGAGAAGTGAGTACAGGATTTAAGGCAGGAAGGGATAGGCTGACTCTGCTGGTTTGTACAAAGGCTGTTGAGTTTATGATCAGGATTGCTCTCAACTATAAAACTGCTAACTCCTGGGCCTTGAAAGGGAAAGATAAACACCAGCTGCCAGTCTTTTGGTCATACAACAAGAAGGCCTGGATAACAAGAATTGTTTTTCTGGATTTCTTTGTCCCTGAAGTGAGGAAGTACCTTGCCAGTAAGAAACTGTCTTTTTAAAGTTCTTTTTAAAGTTCATTGTCTATTGGACAATGCCCTGGTCATCCAGAACCCCATGAATTAAACATGGATGAATTCAATGTGTATGGTGTCAAAGTAGTTTATTTGCTCACAAACACAGGGCTTCTAATTCAGTCTCTTGATCAGGGGATCACAATACCCCTTTAGGCTCATTACACATAGTACTCTATGGAAAGGGTCATCAGTGCTGTGGATGAAAGTCCCAATGGAACATGATGAGAGTCTGGAAGGATTATACCATCAAAGATGTCATCATTATTTTAGAAAAAGCCAGGAAAGCCATCCAACCAAGAATAAGAAAATCTTGCTGAAGAAAGCTGAGTTCAGATGTTGTACATGATTTCACAGGATCTGTGCTAGAGCCAATCAAGGAAAACATGAATGAGATTGTGGATATGACCTAAAAGGTAGGGACTGAACTTTTCAAGATAAGAATTCAAAAGCTAATAGATCCTCGAGAGAAGGAAATGGCAATCTACTCCAGTATTCTTGCCTGGGAAATCCCATGGACAGAGCCTGGCAGGTTACAGTCCATGGGGTCATAAAGAGTTGGACATGACTTAGTGACTAAACAACAGCAACAATAGACAGCACACCAGAGGAATTAATAGAAGACAACTTGATGGAGATGAATGCTTCTGTACTAGGGCCATACAATGAGGAAGAAGCTGAAGAAGCAGTGCCAGGGGGACTTCCTTGGTGGCCCAGTGGTTAAGAATCTGCCTTGCAATGCAGGGGATGTGGGTTCGATCCCTGGTTAGGGAACTAGGATCCCACATGCCGTGGAGCAACTAAGCTTGCACGCTGCAACTAGAGAATTCGATTGCTGCAACGAAAGATCCCTCATGATGCAACAAAAATTCCACGTGCTTCAACTAAGGCAAATCAATCAATCAAACAAACAAACAAAAAAAAAGAATCAGTGCCAGAAAACAAATTGGTATTAGGCAATCAGGCAGAAGTGTTCCAACGGTTCAGGACTGCTTTTGACTTCTTTCACGACGTGGTGCATTCTGTGATATGGGCCTTGAAGTGAAAGCACATAGTGGCAGATGGCTTGGCGCCCTGCAGAAGCATCCATCACACCCAGAGGGCCTGTTTCTCCTGCCTGTCCTTCCACATCCTCCATTTCTTCCTCCTGTGTCTCCTCTGAGGCAGTAAGACCAAGCCCTCTTCCTCAGTCTGCTCAACGTGAAGACGACAAGGATGAAGATCTTCATGATGATCAGTTCAGTTCAGTTCAGTTTAGTCACTCAGTCATGTCCGACTCCTTGTGACCCCATGAATCACAGCACACCAGGCCTCCCTGTCCATCACCAACTCCCGGAGTTCACCCAGACTCACGTCCATCGAGTCAGTGATGCCATCCAGCCATCTCATCCTCTGTCATCCCCTTCTCCTCCTGCCCCCAATCCCTCCCAGCATCAGAGTCTTTTCCAATGAGTCAACTCTTCGCATGAGGTGGCCAAAGTACTGGAGTTTCGGCTTTAGCATCATTCCTTCCAAAGAAATCCCAGGGCTGATCTCCTTCAGAATGGACTGGTTGGATCTCCCTGCAGTCCAAGGAGCTCTCAAGAGTCTTCTCCAACACCACAGTTCAAAAGCATCAATTCTTCGGCACTCAGCCTTCTTCACAATCCAACTCTCACATCCATACATGACCACAGGAAAAACCATAGCCTTGACTAGACGGACCTTTGTTGGCAAAGTAATGTCTCTGCTTTTGAATATGCTATCTAGGTTGGTCATAACTTTCCTTCCAAGGAGTAAGCGTCTTTTAATTTCATGGCTGCAGTCACCATCTGTAGTGATTTTGGAGCCCCCCCAAAATAAAGTCTGACACGGTTTCCACTGTTTCCCCATCTATTTCCCATGAAATGATGGGACCAGATGCCATGATCTTCGTTTTCTGAATGTTGAGCCTTAAGCCAACTTTTTCACTCTCCACTTTTACTTTCATCAAGAGGCTTTTGAGTTCCTCTTCACTTTCTGCCATAAGGGTGGTGTCACCTGCATATCTGAGGTTATTGATATTTCTCCCGGCAATCTTGATTCCATCTTGTGTTTCTTCCAGTCCATCATTTCTCATGATGTACTCTGCATATAAGTTAAATAAGCAGGGTGATTATATACAGCCTTGACGTACTCTTTTTCTTATTTGGAACCAGTCTGTAGTTCCATGTCCAGTTCTAACTGTTGCTTCCTGACCTGCATACAAATTTCTCAAGAGGCAGGTCGGGTGGTCTGGTATTCCCATCTCTTTCAGAATTTTCCACAGTTTCTTGTGATCCACACAGTCAAAGGCTTTGGTGTAGTCACCTCCACTTAATGAATAGTAAACAATCATCATGCTGCCCAGTTAATAAACTTCACTGTTGTGTATGTGTATATCTTTGTGTGAAAATCTAATAATCGTATATTGAGAACTGTATGAGACTTTTTGTATTATCATCATTTTCATCAACAGCTGAGTATACCCTGGAGGAGGGCACGGCAGCCCACTCTACTTTTCTTTCCCAGAAAGTCCCATGGACAGAGGAGCCTGGCGGGCTACAATCCATAGTGTCGCAAAGAGTCGGACACAACTGAAGCAACTTAGCACATGTGTGCTCATCATGTAGAACATCATGTGCAAAACCTGTATTAAAGTGGGCAGTCTGTTCTTACATAGGCATAGGTGAACTATATTTAATAAGGTTAATGATGTGTTTAGTTCTTTGTTTCCTGCCTTATAACTTTGCTTTCCAAGCTTCCCTGGTGGCGCAGTCAGTAAAGAATCTGCCTGCAATGCAGGAGGCCTGGGTTCAATTCCTGGGTGGGGAACATCCCCTGGAGAAGAAAGTGGCATTCTACTCCAGTATTCTTGCCTGAGAAATCCCATAGACAGAGGAGCTTGGCAGGTTACAGTCCATGGGATCGAAAAGAGTTGGACAGGACTTAGTGAATAAACCACCAACTTTACTTTCAAAGAATTACATTACCATACAGTATCTCTCTCTCTCTGTCTCATAATTGGAGAAACATATCAACCTATCATCACAGGTAAGTGGTTTCTTAAAAAAAGATGTAACAGTGTTTCCCATGCCGTATCGTGAATATGACTGTAATATTGTATGCCATAAAATTTTTATAACGATTCACTTACTAATGTATAGGCTAAGCTACTCTGAAGCAATCATACACCATGCTGCTGTAAACCAATCACATTGCTGCTTCATCATTATCAATGTGTGAATCGTTATATCAGTAAATAAATGTGAATTGCTTTTCACATTATCTTTTCATTTTTTTTAATGTTTAGTGTTAGTAATACATATAACATTATGGTGTTTTGTATCATATAAGGCAATTTGATGCAAGTAGTGACAATTCATCTTATAAACATGAACGTATGGTATTGATAGGTGTGTTTTCTCTTCCTTGTAATTTTCTCAAAAAAAATTTTTTTTAAAAGATTTGTTTATTTTGGGATGTGCTGGGTCTTCATTGTTGTGCTCGGGCTTTCTCTAGTTGCAGCGAGCAGGGGCAACTCTTCATTATGGTGGCTTGTCTTGTTGAGGAGCCTGGGCTCTGGGGTAAGCAGGCTTCAGAAGCTCTCAGACTCTAGAACATGGGCTCAGTAGTTGTGGCAGATGGGCTTGGTTGCCCCCAGGCATGTGAGATCTTCCCAGATCAGGGATTGAACCCGTGTCCCTTGCATTGGCAGGCAGACTCTCAACCACTGGATCACCAAGGAAGCCCCCCTTACGATTTTCTTAATGACATTTTCTTTTCTCTAGCTTGCCTTATTGTATTCTTACAAAAGCATATACAAAATATATGTTAACTGACTATTTTTGTTATCAGTAAGGCTTCTGGTCAACAGTGGGCTGTTAGTAGTTAAGTTTTGGAGGGGAGTCAGAAGTAACATGCGGATTTTCTTTTTTTTGGTTGTGCCACATGGGGTGCAGGATCTTTAGTTCCTTGACCAAGGATTGAACCCAAGACCCCTATAGTGGAAGGGCAGAATCTTAGCCACTGGACTGCCAAGGAAGTCCCCTACATGCTGATTTTTAACTGTGCAGGGGCCTCAGTCCTCTAATCCCTGTGATGTTCAATGGTAACTGTATTTGTCTTTGATAAATAATCTTAATTAAAGTGGTTGTGATTTCATAAAGATTTGTAAGGCAAAGACAGTTGTTTTCAACTCCTGAAATAACAGCTGCTGTCTAAATGATATCAAAAAGCTGATCTGCCCATCAAACTACATTTTCTTCAGTTTGCTTCTTTATACAGAGATAAGATTTCCAACTAAAATGGAAATCCAAAGAGTTCTCTGTTCTAGAACTTCAGGGTTCAATGCATCATACCTTCTAAAAGGTGTTTAACAAGGGTCCTCTTTCAGGGCACATAATTCAACCCCAAATCAATTCACCTTAGGGTTTCAAAGCTCCACTATTACTCCTGTCAACCCTGGAATATCAATCCCCAGCTTCCAGCGCACACTGTGTGGGCTCAGGCAACCCTCCTGACTCCCTTTAGTATGTTCAATTAACATTTCTGAGGGGCAGATGTATATGCCATGGTTTACAATACCACGCAGGGGACCATTCACCAGTGAGACACAATGTTCATATCTACAATACAATCAAGAGACATAACCACCATTCAGATACACCAATCTTCCTACCATACTTCTAGCTTGATTTCGTCAAATCTTAATGTCTAACCATAGCCTCCATTAGGACTCCATCAACAAGTCTCCATCTTACAGTACTGGATAGGGGAAGAGTTACTAGGCAGAAGTAACATCCATTTCTATAAAACACACAGGCAATATTGTAGAACCTGTTCACACGTAACATATGTTCAAACATTCCAACCTTTATAATCCTATCAACCCTTGCACTTCGATGTTTCTCAATCTAGTTGTAGCTCAAGTCAGGGTTCCGCCACGGGTTTTGATACCACAGCTCATGAGATTCCTGCATCAACGAATCCCAGAAACTTCTTTCCATTCCCCTGGCCATTTTATTATCAATGAAAAATTGATCAGTGGATCTAAGAAAGGATTGGAAAATTTTCAGTTCAGTTCAGTTCATTTGCTCAGTCAAGTCTGACTCTTTTCGACCCCATGGACTGCGGCATGCCAGGCTTCCCTGTCCATCACCAACTTCTGGAGCTTAATCAAACTCATGTCCATCAAGTCAGTGATGCCATCCAACCATCTCATCCTCTGTCATCCCCTTCTCCTCTGGCCTTCAATCTTTCCTAGCATCAGGGTCTTTTCCAATGAGTCAGTTCTTCTCATCAGGTGGCCAAAGTATTGGAGTTTCAGCTTCAGCATTTTAATTTTATTTGAGCCAAATTTGAGGATTATAATTAGGAACCAGAGATCAAATAGCCAACATCTGCTGGATCATTGAAAAAGCAAGAGAGTTCCAGAAAACCATCTACTTCTGCTTTATTGAGTATGGCAAAGCCTTTGACTGTATGGATCATGAGAAACTGTGGAAAATTCTTCAGGAGATGGGAATACCAGATCACCTGACCTGCCTCCTGAGAAATCTGTATGCAGGTCAAGAACCAACAGTTAGAACTGGACATGGAACAACAGACTGGTTCCAAATCAGGAAAGGAGTACATAAAGGCTGTGTATTGTCACCCTGCTTATGTAACCTACATGCAGAGTACATCATGTAAAATGCCAGGCTGGATGAAGCACAAGCAGGAATCAGATTGCCAGGAGGAATATCAATAACCTCAGATATGTAGATGACACCACAGAAAGTGAAGAACTAAAGAGCCTCTTGGTGAAAGTGAAAGAGGAGAGTGAAAAAGCTGGCTTAAAACACAACATTCAGAAAACTAAGCTCATGGCATCCGGTCCCATCACTTCATGGCAAATAGATGGGGAAATAATGGAAACAGTGAGAGACTATTTTTGGGCCTCCAAAATGACTACAGATGGTGACTGCAGCCATGAAATTAAAAGACGCTTGCTCCTTGGAAGAAAAGCTATGACCAACCTAGATAGCATATTAAAAAACAGAAATATTACTTTACCAACAAAGGTCCGTCTAGTCAAAGCTATGGTTTTTCCAGTAGTCATGTATGAATATGAGAGTTGGCCTATAAAGACAGCTGAGCACTGAAGAATTGATGCTTTTGAACTGTGGTGTTGAAGAAGACTCTTGAAAGTCCCTTGGACTGCAAGGAGATCCAACCAGTCAATCTGAAAGGAAATCAGTCCTGAATGTTCATTGGAAGGACTGATGCTGAAGCTGAAACTGCAATACTTTGGCCACCTGATGCAAAGACTTGACTCATTGGAAAAGACCCTGATGCTGGGAAAGATTGAAGGCCGGAGGAGAAGGGGATGATGGAGGATGAGATGGTTGGATGGCATCACCGACTTGATGGACTTGAGTTTGAGTAGGCTCCGGGAGTCGGTGATGGACAAGGAAGCCTGGCGTGCTGCAGTCCATGGGGTTGTAGAGTCGGACACAACTGAGTGACTGAACTGACTAACTGAAGAGCATCTTAGAAAGCTCTGAGAACTTTTCTACCCGTTAAAAGTCAAGATACAGTTTGTGTAGGTTTTTTGAGACAGAGGGCTGTCCATTAAATGATGTATTGACAGTTTGCATAATCCAGATTTAAGCACCATCATGGTGGGTCATGTCAACCCTCACAAAGTTCAGAAGTAATGTTATCTTTTAAAGAAATGTCTTATTGATGCTGGGAGAATAATGCTGTTTATGGTTAAGCAGGTATTCCTGGTGATGGAAGTTTGGTCAATGCGTAATGTGGATACACAACACAAATGAGGGGAGAGGGGAGGCCAAAGGGCAGAAAAGAACTTTTATGTTTAAGTGTTTCTTGTCTTGCCATACCCGTTCCTATGTGTGTGCGTGCATGTGTGCTAAGTTGCTTCAGTCACGTCTGACTTTTTGTGACCCCATGGACTGTAGCCCACCAGGCACCTTGGTCCATGGGATACTCCCAGGAGACCCTTTTGTCAATCTTTACCTTGGTTAACCAGCCTAACTTTTGCCTTCCAGAAATTGCTGGTAAAGTTTCTCATTGTAAATTTTGCCTCTTGGCTTTTAAAATTTCTCCAAACTGGGGAAAATGGGCTTGTTTGGGGTCCTCTAATATTGGGGGACCAACTGGGAGTTTCTCTGGGCCACCCAGCCTTAGGTAATGCTGTATTAAGACCTTTGTTTAAAAAAAAGCATAATAAAGAAGGAAAAAAGAAAAGACCTTTGTCTAACCCCATTAATGCCCATTTTATTCATTCCATTTCTTTAAAAAAAATTTTTTTAATGGGTAATATATTGTAAATATGTCTTATTTTATTTTTTGGCCACACCACACAGCATTTGGGATCTCAGATCCCCAACCAGGAATTGAACCCAAGTCTCCTGCATTGGAAGCACAGAGTCTTAACCACTGGATTGCCAGGGAAGACCCTATTTCATTCCATTTCTTAATAGCAATCTAAAGATTTCCAGCCTGCTGGGATGAGTAGTGACTCTTTTCTTTCTGATTTTTCTTTGTTCTTCCTATTTCGATAGTTTCTTTATTTACCTCATTTCTTAATATCCCTTTAAAAGTTTCCACCTTGTTAGGAAGAGTCGCTTGACTTTCCCCGTTGCTTCTTCCCATTCTCCTGTTAATTAACAAAATGTTTTTTTTTTTTTTTAATATTTATTTATTAATTATTGAGCTGTGCTGGGTTTTAGTTGCTGCATGTAGGAACTTTAATTGTGGCATGTAGGATTTTTCTGTTGTTTTTGTTGCAGCATATGGGATCTTTTAGTTACAACATGTGGAATATTTCCCAGGTGGTGCAGTGGTAAAGAATCTGCCTGCAATGCAGGAGACCTGAGTTTGATCCCTGGGTTGGGAAGATCCCCTGGAGGAGGTCATGGCAACCCACTCCAGTATTCTTGCCTGGAGAATCCCCATGGACAGAGGAGCCTGGTGGGCTACAGTCCATTGGGTCACAAAGAGTAGGACATGACCGAGCAACTAAGCACAGCAGAGTGGAACATTTATCTTTATTTTAAAAAAGATTTATTTATTTGCCTGTGCTGGGTCTTAGGTGTGGCATGGGATCTTTGATCATTTGTTGTGGTATTCAAACTCTTCATTGCATCAGGCATGCAAGATCTTTTGTTGTAGCATGTGGGATCTAGTTCCTGAACCTGAGATTGAAGCAGGGCGCCCTGCATGGGGAGCATGGAGTCTTAGCCACTGGACCACCAGGGAAGTCTCAGCATAGTTTTTATTAGCATCCGTAAGACCCATGAGGGGAAGATGAGACCAAAATTTCACTAGGTCTTCCCAAACATTTTTTAGAAATTAAGGGAGTTTTTAACGTTAGCTGTTTTATCTCTTTGTCGTCATTGTTGTTCAGTTGCTAAGACTGGTGGGCTACAGTCCATGGGGTGGAAAAGAGTCAGACAGGACTTAGTGACTCAACAACAGTGACGGTCCACCTTTTAGTCTAGTGTTTTCACAGGCACCACTTAAACAGCTGTTTATGATGAGAGCTCTCTAAAAACTTAACAATTTCGAAGTTTTTTCAATTCAAGGATTCAAAATGTGGTCATTGATGAGTAGCATCTTGAAAGCAACTCAGGCCCATAAGCCTTTTTATAACTTAGCCATAGGTTAAAGGGGAGCCCCACAAGAGAGTACAAATGATGCTGCCCTCACAAGATCCAGAAACTTCTAAGGCATCAAAGTTCTTTGTTGCACAGGTTCTAAGGATGGTGTGGGGACAGCACTAACAAAGGAACAAAGGTTGGGATGACAGAGACCTCTCTGGACTGGAACCTGTCTTTGAAACCCTGAAACTCTTATTGGGGCTTGAACCCTTGCGGCTAGGACTTGAACCTGGCCAAAACCCTTTTTTTTTTTTTTAACTGAGATCAAATACCAGGTTTCAGGACTTAAGCTCTGATTCTTGATGTCTCATCACAGAAAGAATTCAGTGAGAGACAAAGTGATAGGTAAGAAATGGATTTATTTAGAGAGAAACACAGGTCTTCCCTGGGACTTCCCAGGTGGCACTAGTGGTAAAGAGCCTGCCTGCCAATGCAGGAGATGTAAGAGATGCAGGTTCGATCCCTGGGTTGGGAAGATCCCCTGAGGAGGAAATGGCAACCCACTCCAGTATTCTTGCCTGGAGAATCCCGTGGGCAGGGGAGCCTGGCAAGCGATAGTCCACAGGGTTGCAAAGAGTCGGACACAACTGAAGCGACTTAACACAGAGACACACACACAGGCCTTTTCTGGTAGCTCAGCTGGTAAAGAATCTGCATGTAATGCAGGAGACCCCAGTTCGATACCTGGGTCAGGAAGATCCCCTGGAGGAAGGCATGGCAACCCACTCCAGTATTCTTGCCTGGAGAATCCTCATGGACAGAGGCTACATACAGCCCATGGGGTTGCAAAGAGTTGGACACGACTGAATACAGCACAGGGCACACCTACTTAGTTTTCAGAGTTTGTCCTATATCTGCTATTTCTTAGAAAATAACCAGCTTGAAATAGTTAATATGCCAAGGAGACATATTTTGGGGAGACACATTCTGCTCCCCTACCCTGGCACTAAGCTCTCAATAAATACATGGGGATGCATGACTAGCCTCTGTGGAGCCCAGTGAGAATTCCAAAGAGTCTGTGTGCCCATGCAAATGTAAAAGGATTCATTCCACACTCTCCTCCAGTCTTGGCAAGTTTGATAAAATATTATCTATTTTATCTGCTCAGTCTGACTTCAAAAGTCCATAGGGAAATTTTTATTTCAAAGTGGTTCCTATATTTAAACTTTTTGAAGAGGAAAAGGGACCAGTATTTCTCCCATCTTTCCATTCTGTCTTGAGCCATGTAAGCTCAGGGGGTGGCCAAGGCAGTAAATGAAGTGAGAGGCCATTGATATGCAAATGTGGTCATTAAGATGAGAGGCCCCACCCAGAACTCTGCCTCAGTTCTTTCCAAGTCAGAGTCAATTTGCATTAAAAAAATGAATCTCCCAAACTTGAATTTATTCTCCAAAGCTAAAATGCATAGAAATTAAACTATTCAGAAACTGGAGCTTTCAATACAACACATTGCCATTTCTTGGAGAGAGAGCAATCAGATCTTCAACAATTAGATTCAGTTTGGCCTGTGAAAGGGTTACTAAGTTGTTAAGGACAGACACTCTTGACCTTGCTTGGACAGCGGGTAGTGAGAAATTTTATAATAATGGTTCAAAGAGGGCGTGATCAGCTTGTGGACAGTCTTCTGATTGGTTGGTGGTGAGGTAAGTGGAAGTCAGTATCATCAACCTTCTGGTTCTAAGTGATCTGGAATCTATGTGCTTGTATACCATTAATTTCTCCCACCTAGTTGGGTCTGCAAAACAGCTCAAAGGTATGGTTATGCATATTCCTTGATGGGAAACCAAGACCTTGCCCCAAGCCTGCAGTGTTGTTTCTCTTAACTGTTCCTTCCCTTGTCTCCACAACCCTTCCCTTCCCTAATGAGCTTCTGTTTGAACCTGCCCCTTGGAACTGAGCGTCCTGGAGGCTGAATGAATCTTGTTTCCTGTAATCAAGAAATGAGGGGCGCAGGAAGGCTTTTGTGCCCAGGAGCCTCACAGGGCCAGGCTTGGTATCATTTCCATGGGGCAGTCAAGGCAGGTACTGCTAGAGATGCTGCTACCATTTTCAAGTTACGGAAACTGAAACCCAGAAGGATCATGTGATACATTCAAGACTTAAACCTGAGCCTCTGGATTTCAAGGACAGAGCTCCATTCTCAACACTGTTTTTAAACAGTCAGATCATCCAAAGGGCTGTGATTCTATTTAGAGCAGAGACCAGACTCACCAACGTTTGTTCATGCCCACTCTTGGCCCAGTAGATTTCACAGGAGTTTTGGAATGTATTTCTAATCTCACAGAAAAGAGGCAAAGCAAATTTCCTCTAGATAACAGCAAGAGGGTAGAAGCCCTTCATCCCGCTGCCTAAACTTGGTTTCACACAAAGCCCTAAGGAGCCATAAAATCACATTAGTGGCTGGATGCTAGGGTCAGAATTGATGACTTGAGAAGCAGAGGAGCAGAGCTTCTGTGATCTCAGGAAAATGGGATGTGACTGCTGAAGTCTAGAGCCTGGCTCCCTGCAAACCTCAGTCTGGTGGCCAGTGCTGTCTCCTATGGCTGATGGATAATGGGCCAGCAACTCAGGCACCTGTGGACAGTTCCAACTTCTGCTTGGAACTAGCAATCGTGTCATCTTCGGGATTAGAATGTCGTTTTCTGATTCAAATGATTTCTTTCTTCTCTGCAACTGGGCCATGGTAGGAAGTATGCAGTGGGTGGGGCTATGCTGCATACCTGCTCTGTGGTCTTCAGCAGATGACTTCCCTGACCCTCAGTATCCCTATCTGTAAATAGAGACCTCATCTCATAGGTTTCTCATGAGAATCAAATGAGATGCTGTAATGGGGAAGTCTTAGCTTGGTGCCTGGTGTCAAAGATAAACAAATCTGGGCACTGGTTAAAGGTGGTAAGGACAGATTTTAATCAGTAACATAGAAAGGGTCTAGCATGTACTGAACTCAAGTCTGATTTGTTGGGGTGTTTACACAAGTGACTGGGCATTTTACAGGGAGAATGAGGGGATAGGGTGGCGATGAGTGGAGCTCAGTAGAGTCAGGAAAGTGGAAATTTACAAAACATGGGGACGTGGAGGGAGTTGGCCCATGTGAAGCCTGTCTGAGTTTGCTCCCAACCTCCCACATAGGCTGCTTGTGATAGAGGATGACTGTTTTAGTTGGGTAATCAAGGAAGGCTTCTCTGAGGAGATGACACCCGAACATATAAATGACAAGAAGGAGCCAGTCGTGAGAAGATGTTGGGCATGGGGGTTGCTGTTCCAGGCAGAGAGAGTTACCAGGCAGTACTGAACTTGGAGAACCTGAGGACAGAAGGCCAATGAGAGGGAGAAGGGTCTTAGAGTGGATCAGAGAGTCAGAGGTCAGACACTGCACAACCTTGGGGCTGGGGCAGGAAACTATGTTATTTGTTCAGCGTGCTGACTTAGTGTAGCCCTTGGCTAGGGATTCTCTAATGTCAGACCAGGATCTAAGTATCCTATCTCTCATGGTAACAATGCTCACACCTCCATGCCTCTGTATTAATACAAGCTGTTCTCTCTGGCTGCGATGCCCTCTTCACCTTCTCTATCCAAAGATTGCTCAGGTATCCTTTTTAATTTTTTTATTTTTTTTCATCCAATAGCAGCCTAAGCCCTCCCACCCCACCCCATCATCTAATTCCCAGCACACATAGCTCCCGCTCCCCAAAGCCTTTCAGGATAAAGTGGTCAGCGAGCCAGCCCCTCCTCTGTGCTGTCTCAAACCTTTGTAACTACACTTATGTTTGTGGTGTATCATCACTTTATATTTCTGGGTCTGTCTTCCATCACTCTCTGCTCCTTCAAGCAGGGCCAGTGTATGACTCCATGTTCTGCATCCAGCACCCAGTCAACATCAGCAGTGTGAATGTGCAGTGGAGGCTCTAATTGACAGACTGTCTCCAAAGTCAGTCTTCCTTACTACCTCCTCCTCCTTCCTCTATCTACCTGCTTTCCCCCATGTTTCTTGCAGCCATGCTGGGCCAGGAGCTCTAACTCTTTATTGCACCGTTAGTACCAAGCTTTGAGTCTTGGAAAGTGAGCTTTGGAAATAGACAAATACACATGGCCCTGCTTAGAATCTCTGCCCCCATGGTAGACAGTCATCAATTTTTGGCCATTCAGCATTTAGTCCCTTTTCATCAGAACACCTCTGGGAAGATCATAATAAAATCCTTTTATAGCTCCTTCCATGCCACAGGTCATGTTCTAAGTGCTTTATGTTTTTTAAAAATTTATTTTTAATTGGAGGATAATTGCTTTACAATGTTGTGTTGGTTTTGTGCTTTATGTTTATTCACTTGTTTAAACCTAGGAACAACCCTAGAGCTGAGTGTTATCATTATCCCTATTTTAAAGTGTAGCAACAGGGGCACAGGGAGGTAAAATAACCTTTTCAGGGTCTTGCAGCAATAACAGGCAGACTGACTTCTGAATCCATGCTCCTTACCATTACTTTACTGCCACGGTACATAGACATGTGCTGTTCTCCCCACCACAAAGTCAAGGGTCCCTACAGTTTGAGAGGTAGAGCCAGAGAGTGGTAGGTGGTGTCAATTAGTCAATTTTCCGTGGGATTGAAGCTGAGAGGCTGTGAGGTCTGGAGCTGCAGTAGCCATCTTGGAGTGATGTGGGGTAGGTTTGCCTGGGAAGGCAGTTGAAAGGGGACAGTGAAGAGAGCTGAGCAGAGAGATAATGAGAAGAGTTGATAATGACTGTACTGGTTTCCTATGGCTGCTGTAACCAATTTCCATAATTTCGGGACTTGAAACCACACGTATTTATTACCTGATAGTTGTGGAGGTCAGAAGTCTGAACGGAATTTCACTGGGCTGAAACCAAGGTGCTACCAGGATTATATTTTATTAGGAGGCTCTGGGGAGAATGCATTTCTTTACTTTTTTCAGCTTCTAGAGTTCCATTCCTTGGCTCAGGGCTCCTTCATTGTTAAAGCAGGTGGCATAGCATTTAAATCTCTGCTTCCATTCTCACGTAGCTTTCTCCTCTGACTCTGAGCCTCCTATGTCCCTCTTATAAGGACTCTTGTGATTACATCATACCCACTCAGATAACCCAGCATAATCTCCCCATCTCGAGTCTTCCTTTAGTTAAACATGAAAAGTCCCATTTGCCCTATAAGTAAACATGCATAGGTTCCAGAGATTAGGATATGGATATATTTGGGGAAACATTATTCAGCCTACCATACTGACAGCCTCCCCTCTGGGTCCTGCCAGGTTGGCAGGGTGGCCATACTGGGGAGGAGATGTTCTCAGCCAGTTTCCCCACTTCTGCCAGTCCCAGGCGGCAGAACGTAGAGCAGCATCAATGATAATCACCTTCGACTGCAAACTCTGGAGTCATGGCTACGGTTCAAGGACAAGCATTTCTTCGGGAACCATCTCCTGGGGGGCAGCAGCAGGATTCCATCTGCTGGAGTAATCTTGCCACATTCTCAGCACCTCTAGCTGAACCTCATATCTTAGCTGAGAGGCAGCTGGGATGTGTTGGCATGCACACATGTCCAGGTGGAATTGTTCCTTCCAGAGAAGACTGAAAATAGGCATTTAGTCTCCATAGTTTCCTGTTTCTCATCCTTCTTGGAGAAAAGGGAGGAAGGCAAGGAGGTAGGAGCCAGACCTTTCCCGGGAGCCAGAGGCAGGAGCCCCTCAAATGCTGTGTTAGCCAAAAGAAATAAGTATGCATCCATTACAATAACATCATCAACAGCCACAATATTTAATACTCACTGGCACAGAGTTCTAAGCACTTTACATGATCACTTATTAAAAATCATGAATGTAAAATTAAAATGTTAATAGTGTGATATGAAGTAATATATAAGCCCCCCTCCCACTCCAGGCTCTAGTTTCCCTCCTTAAGAAGCACATATTGTTTCTTGGGTGTCATTTCAGAATGTTTAAAATTCATGAACCACTATATATGGGCATGTCCTTTAGATAAAAACAAACGATTGCATTTCATGTATTTTGTATGGCTCCTTGATTTTTACATGTAACAATACATCTCAGCAATTTTTTTCATTTTAGCCCAAAGAGACCTATTTTATTTATTTTTAAAGCTGCATGGTATTCCATTTTGTGGATGTGTCATAACTTATTAACTTATTTTCCTTTGGAGAGGTATTTAGGTTGTTCATTGTCCTTTCCTCTTACAGAAAATAAGGCAGTGGAAAACTTCCTATGTATTCCTATGCATACAGGTGTGAGTTTATCTGTATAATAATTTCCTAAAAATAAAATTGAAGTGAAAGTGAAGTCACTTCACTCGTGTCTGACTCCTTGCGACCCCATGGACTGTAGCCTGCCAGGCTCCTCCGTCCATGGGATTTTCCAGGCAAGAAACTGGATTGGGTCGTCATTTCCTTCTCCAAAATAAAAATAAAATTGCTAGGTCTTATCTCTTTAGTCCTCGCAGCAATCTTATGAAGCATGCACTGTTATAATTTCCAGTATATAGGAAAACGGAAATACAGGGAGGCTAAAATTTGCACAATTACTGGTGGAAATAGAATTAAAATGAACTCTGCTGAGCACTGTGGAGACGGCAAAGCATATCAAAACCTGAATCTTCTAGGGTCTTTAGACTTATTGATATTAGAAAGGGTTCCAGTTTCTTTGCTCAAGATCCTGTGAGAATCTGCATCTGCAGCTGTATTAATCACAATAGGCTAGGTTATGCTGCTGTAACAAATCAGTCCTCAAATCTGAGTGTTTTAACAGGACAAAAGGCTGGAGGATGTCAGATGGGAGGATTCCAAGAGCTTAGGTTCTTGTCAAGACTGTTGAGTTGTCTCTCCCTCAATCTACTTGTGAAATTCTTAAGTACAACGACTGTTCTTTTCTTTTAAAAAGTACTTATATGTTTGGCTGTGTTGGGTCTTAGCTGCCATATGTGAGATCTTCATTGCACCATGCTGTATCTTTTGCTGCAGCGCTTCGGCTCTCTAGTGTGGCCCGAGGGCTCCAGAGCACAGGCACTCAGTAGTTGCAGTGTGGTCTTAAACTGCTCCACAGCATGTGAGATCTTAGTTTCCAAATTAGGGATTGAATCCATATCCCCTGCATTGCAAGGTGGATTCTTAATCACTGGTGAAGTTCTGACAACAAATGTTCTTATGGTTTAAGCCGTTGTTAGTTGAGATTTCTGTTACTGCAGCTGCAAACATTCCCAACTGGTACAGTGCTGTGCCCTGTACTGGATGCTGGGGTGTGGCACTGGATACATCTTCGATTGGATACATCTTCGGCCCTCTATGAGCTCACAGTCAGGTGGAGGAACTCTTTTTTGGAGTCGAATCTGGGCTTGAACCAAATGAGCCGAGAGCCGGTGGTGGTATGGAAGGGTCAGATGCCTGGCCCCTGGGACACCCAAAGTGTCACATGTCCCTTGTCCCCTCATTCTTAGTCCCATCATACTCTCTGGAGGTAAGATGTGATTGCCAGGAACTAGGTAACTCTCTCTCTTGTTATAGGTAGACGTTTGTTTTTCTGAGTAGCATTCGGATCACACTGGGGCTACAAATTAACGCATTATTTTAGGCCATTTCTGAGCCATCATTTCATCCTCCCCTTAGCTATTTACTGCATGCAAATTTTCCACTCCATGCAAATCGCTCACTTTATGCAAATCATCTACCGTATGTTCCTAAGCCCCAACACCTGTGCTGTGCAGAATCGGATGATTCAGGCCTTGGAGCATTAAAGCACAAACACTTAACTCAAGACATAGCTGAGCGGTGGATGATGGGAAGAGCAACCCCTGCAAGCGGGCCTGCTTCCCTTACAGCATGCCGACTCCCGCTGCCTCCCCCACCCCCTCTTCCCTCGCTACCTGCAAGCCCCTTCCAGGTGGTAATGACTATTTGGAGTAAATATTTTGATGTGAGCGGAATGATTAAACCCCGGCTGGCTTTGCACAGAACCTTAAGGCAATTAGGTTTCCCAATCAGTGCAGACGAGTGCATCGCTGAGCCTGGCAGGGCTCTGCTGGGTGTGCTCAGGAGCCTGCTTCTCTCAGGTACGCCTCCTGGGGGAGGGTGTTCAGGGGGCAGCTTAACTTTGGATGCATGTGGCAATTACCTGGGGAGCTTTAAAAAATTACTAATGCCTGGGTCCTACCCTCAGAAATGCGGATTTAATTGATCTAAGTTGTTATTATATCTTTACAAGTTTTTTAAAAAGATTTTTATCTGACTGTGCCAGGTCTTAGTGGTGGCACTTGAACTCTTAGCTGTGGCATGTGGGATCTAGTTCCCCAACCAGGGATCGAACCTGGGCCACCTGCTTTGGGAGTGGGGAATCTTAGTCACTGGACCACCAGGGAGGTGCCTGTTATTGTATCTTAAGTTTGAGTATCCATGGCCACACAACTGAACTATGATTCAAGCATACGTTGTCGTACAGGACGCAGGAAAAACTCTCCCAGGACACTGACCACTGTGTTGTGCATCCTCACGCCTACCAGTGGCCTCAGCATAAAGCGTGGCAACCGTGGCCCTTCTGTGGACGCTATGTAGGAACCCCGCTCAGAAACTCTCTTGTGCAACCTATGACTTAATCATTCCAACCCTCTTGGAAGGAAGCACTGGTCTCATTTCACTGACGAAATTCTGGCTCAGAAAAGTAGCTTCCTCAAAGTCTCCCAGCTAGAGAGGAGCAAAGTTTCCCCTAGAAGCCTAGACTGTTGCCTCCAACTGCCTGGCTAGCCACTCAGTCCTAGGACACACTTGTTTCTTTCTAGGATTGAAACCCTGTCGTAGTCACCACACTCTTGATCCCAAATCAAGGACCCTGAACTTTAAAATTCTGCTTCTCAAGTGAATTCCCTGACCCTCTGTAGACAGGCAATCTGGGCTTCCCCTTCCCATCCCAGGGACTATTCAGGAGATCTGGCATCACCTCCTGGGGGCTTCCCTGGTAGATCAGCTGGTAAAGAATCTGCCTGCAAGCAGGAGACCCCAGTTTGTTTCCTGGGTCAGGAAGATGCCCTGGGGGAGGGCACTGCAACCCACTCCAGTATTCTTGCCTGGAGAATCCCTGTAGACAGAGGAACCTGGTGGGCTGCTGTCCATGGGGTTGCATAGAGTCAGACATGACCGAGTGACTCAGCGACTCACCTGAGGGGCCCAGCCAGGTAGACAGGAAGATCTTTCACATTAGCTCTGTGAACTAGGCCTGAAGACAGGGGAGCCTCATGCCAGAGGAAGGTCCTTGGCGTCAAGTGGTTCTATTACTGGATGGGAGAGCCGAGTGGAGGAAATTAGCAAAGAACACCATGGAGGAGGATGCGTTTGGAATCCAACACACCAGAGAGTTCCAATCCAGGCTCTGCTCTTTGCAGAGACTGGAGAAGTCTCTTTTCCTCTCTGAGCTTCCGATTGCTAATTTATCAAATGAGGATTATAGCCACATATTGCTTTAGGGGTTTCGAGGAGGCTGACCTAAGTCA
This sequence comes from Bos indicus x Bos taurus, assembly GCF_003369695.1. Classification (NCBI taxonomy): domain Eukaryota; kingdom Metazoa; phylum Chordata; class Mammalia; order Artiodactyla; family Bovidae; genus Bos; species Bos indicus x Bos taurus. The sequence goes on along the minus strand of NC_040088.1, from coordinate 13,129,887 downwards.
ATGGATGTAATACCACTGGAACAGTGCCTGGCGCATAGTAGGTATTCATCCGAGGGTAATTCCTTTCTTGTCCTCTTTCCCTCTTCTCTTGATTTTCTTTGACAAATGACATAGATTGTGATTTTTAGAAAGCTTGTGACTAAATAGCAAACAGGACACAAAGGACATAATCACAGAGAAGCTGAAATGGGGACATTATTGATTTAATTCTTTAATGTTAAAAACAGTAAGCTTCTGAAAGAGTCTTTCAATCAAACATATTGTGTGGTTCCAAAAACCGCAGCAGGGCAAGCACGGCGCCTGCTGTTTCATGTCACATTGCGAACCTGCACTGCTGGGTTGTTCCTAAGAGAGTAGTGAGTGCGGAGCCACGGCTGGGCCTCGCCGCACCCGCTGCGGGCCCGTGTTCTTTCCTCCTTGCCTTCCTTGGAGAGTGGCATTTGAACTCTTGAGGACCATTCTGATGCCTCCATGTCCAACAAAAGGCTTCTGTGCTGGCTGACCTAAAAACAGCCAGACCAAGGAATGAATGAAGGTAGGAATGCAAGCTTCCCAGGTCTCGGAGCCCAAGGGGAGTTTCCTCCCTTTCCAGCATGACCAGGGTCCCATGGCCGTGGTACGCGGGACTGGCTGGGTTTGCTGAGGGGCCCTGTGTCCTGTGTGGGGTAGAGCAGCCTACTCCCCTTCGCCAGCCTGTGCGCTGGGGCTATGTAAGTAGCTGCTCTCAATTCACATCGCCTCCAGGTTCCTCCAGGCTGCAGCCCTTTGCCCGATCCTCTGGTCCTCGGTTTCAGGTGCTCTCAGGCCCCTACATTCACATTTTGGCTCCGCACCTAGTTCCCACCCTTAACTGCAGCCGGTCTCCTGGAGCTGGGCTTGATCTCACCCAGCTTTTCTTCAGGACATGACTTCTAGCCTTTGTGCCGGCTACATACCCCGCTTCCACCTGGGGTTCCCCTTGCCCCACCTCCTCCCCAGACCAGAGGATTCAGGAGTCAGATCTTCTGTAGTTGGCTGATCTAGAGTTGGGTCCTGATTCCAGCACTTACTGTGTGCATGCACTGAGGTATGTTTGTCTCCTTGAATTTCAGGGAAAGAACTGAGCCTCAGAAGGCAACAGCCATCACTCATGGTCACACACTGGATCCTTTTTTTTTTTGCATGTCAGAAATGCATTTTTTATTTGAAAGCAAGTTAAGTTTTTAAGCAAATTAGTTTAGTATGTAAATTTGATTTTGTTTTTATGCAGAATATAAAGATTTCCCTCATTGATCTTCCATGAGAGGGGCATTACAGGCCTGAAGGAAGAGTCTTTTGCACACATTGTGTGTATCTTATGTGTAGGGTGTGAAATGAAAGCTGCTCAGTCGTATCTGAGTCTTTTTAAACCCCGTGGACTGTAGCCCAGCAGGCTCCTCTGCCCGTGGGATTTCCCAGGCAAGAACACTGGAGGGGCTGCCGTCTCCTTCTCCAGACATGTGGGGTTTGGAAACCAGTGTAGTGCTTCCACACATCAATTAGGTCAAGTGACACCACGTGTTAAAAAAGGGATAAGAGAAATGTTCTGTTAATCAGATTTAAGAAGCAAGCATGACACAAAAAGTGCAGCTAAGACTTAGTGAGTAACTTCAGTTAGGGCACCGCAAGTTATAAGGAATAACAGGTTTGTGAAACTAGTGTGGACCACACATTGTATTCCATTTAAAAAAATGTCTATTTATTTATTAGGCTGTGCTAGGTCTTAGTTGCAGCATTCGAACTCTTAGTCGAGGCATGTGTGATCTAGTTCCCTGACCAGGGATCTAACCAGGGCCTCCTGCATTGGGAATGCAGAGTCTTAGCCACTGGACCACCAGGGAAGTCCCCCACACATGGGATTCTGTGAGACCCGGAATCCCAGACCCCCGACCCTAAAGCCAACACATTCCCTAAACAAGAATGTTTCTTTCCATCTTAAATCCCAATGGTCCTCTTCTCCCCTCCTCCCTCCCCTTCCTCTTTTTTTTTTCCAGATGAGAATGAGCCATTTCCAGGGCTACTCTCAGCAAATGAAGTTTCTAGCTATACGATCTTGGGCAAGCCAGTTACTCTGTGTTTCAGTTTCATCTTCTATTACATGAGGAAGACAGTGGTATTCAGTGTGCTAGGATCTATCTACTGCAGGGTCTTGTCTGGGCACCTGACTGGTCTGTTGTGTGGGTCATTGAGGCCAAGGGTCCTGCCTCACTCTCCAGGTCCTGTTACTCTTGCCCATCAGCTGGCTGTCTGGTAGTTGACTTGTCTCACCAACACTTACTTGTATCTGCTTGAGTGGATGGAGGTCTTCTGGGGTCCTGCTTCTTCCCAAATGGCCCTCATTTGAGGAGGGCAGCTCATTAAATGACATTCTCCAGGGGCCTGGGAAAAATATACATCCCACTCTGCCTTAGCTTGTGAGGCTGAGCCTGTCCCCTTCAGAGCGAAGATTTTCCTCGTAGAGCTGGCTGCCACCTTCGCTAATTCTTTTCTTTCTTCTGTTCTGTTTCTTTCTTTCTTTTCTTCCTTCCTTCCTTCCCTGTGCTGAGTCTTAGTTTCGGCACACGCCATCTTCATTGCCACGTGTGGGATGTTCTTAGTTGCAGCATTCCGGATCTGTAGTTGAGGCATCTGAACTCTTAGTTGAGTTTTGTGGGATCTACTTCCCTGACCAGGGATTGAACTGGGGCCCCCTGCATTGGGAAAGCAGTCTTAACCACTGGGCCACCAGGGCAGTCCCCACTTTGGCTGCTTCTTTGAGGCTTTGGCACTATTGAATGACTGGGTGTCATTATTTGGATACATGGTGTGGGTGTATATAGTTAGGAATCGCTACAACCACCTCTCCTACTCCCCTACGCCCCTCCCCCGTGAGAGCAGCAGCCCCAGGGGATTCGGGAGACTGGAGCTGCAGTACTATTGTAAATCAGGCTGACTCTGGAGCCCATCTTGATTTTGGACACAAGCAGCAGTGAGTGGTAGCTGGAAGCAAGGTCTTAGTTCCCAGACTAGGAGTCCTAACCACTGGACCACAGGAGCCAGTGGTGCGCACGCACACCTTAGCCAAGATGGATCTCAAAGTGAAGGCTTCTGGGACGAGCAAGACTCATTATGGCCTGGAATTATCCTTTGGCTTTTAACTCCGAGGGCCTTTCTGCACATGTGTAGTATCTCCCTCATCTTTTACTCAGTGTTTTTTTTCCTTCTCTTTGTCCTTGCTATGAGTATTCCCTTGAGGTGTTAACAAGAGACAAACACTGGCTATTTACCCTGATTTTGTTGTTACTTCCAAATATAAATGCATATGGGGGGCTGGTTGTAAATTCCTCAACTATAGCCCACCTATCTCTTAGGAAATGCAAAGAGGAGACTGGCTGATTGTAAATGTCTAACCAGGAGCCCATCTATCTCCTACCTCAGTCTTACCTTCCTTTTATACAGGATTATATTGTACCTTTTCTTATCAAATAGGCCAAGCTGAATTAGTTTTTCTGTTACCTGCAGCTGAAAGCATTCTAAATGATAAAATGTGAAGGGATTTCTGGTTGAAGACGGTGGAGTCACCAGGGATTGACTCCACATCCCCTGTGTTGGAAGGTGAAGTCTTAACCACTACACCACCAGGGAAGTCCCAGGGTAGTCTTTTCTTGCGAAATTGAATGTCTCCGAGAGGTGGTCTCTGGCCTTTGGCATCTGGGGTGGGTGGATAGAGCTCACAATTCTTTTTAAGGGAGAGATGGAGAGACTGTTGGGATTAATGCCTCTGGACAAAGAATCAGGGACAGAAGCCACTCCACTTTCCAGGTAACATGTCCTGGGAGAGGAGGGAGCTTGGCTGGAGGCAACACAAAGCCTCCAACCTAGACTCTGGGTGTTTGCTGGGCTGAGGAATTATTTCAAGTAAGACTCAGAATGGTGTCAATTAAAAAAAATTCTGACTCTTCCCCTGGAAATCCACCTAAGTTCTTCGGCATGGAAGACTAAGCAGAAAGAGCCCTTGCCTTCTTTTGGAGGAGGCAAAACAGTTCGTGTCATGGCTGGAGAGTGAGAGCTATATCCCCGTGGCTTTGAAGGTGGCTGTCTTGTGGGACAAAACAAGGCTTCCCTGGTAGCTCAGACGGTAAAGCGTCTGCCTACAATGCGGGAGACCCGGGTTCGATCCCTGGGTCAGGAAGATCCCCTGGAGAAGGAATCGGCAACCCACTCCAGTATGTGTGGGGGGTGTGTGTCTTTCTCTTGTGGGAAAGCTGCAATTGCTGACTATGGCCACCAGATGGCAGAGTTGAGAGCAACGCTATTTACAGCCTCGGTTCAGTTCAGTTCACTGGCTCAGTTGTGTCAGACTCTGCGACCCCATGGACTGCAGCATGCCAGGCTTCCCTGTCCATCACCAACTCCTGGAGCTTGCTTAAACTCGTGTCCATCGAGTTGCTGATGCCATCCAACCATCTCATCCTCTGTCCTCCCCTTCTCCTCCTGCCTCCAATCTTTCCCAGCATCAGGGTCTTTTCCAATGAGTCAGTTCTTCACATCAGGTGGCCAAAGTATTGGCGTTTCAGCTTCAGATCACAGAAAAAGCAAGAGAGATCCAGAAAAACATCTACTTTTGCTTTATTGATAACACCAAAGCCTCTGAGGGTGTAGATCACAACAAACTGTGGAAAATTCTTCAAGAGATGGGAATACCAGACTGACCACCTGCCTCCTGAGAAATCTGTAGGCAGGTCAAGAAGAAACAGTTAGAACTGGACATGGAACAACAGACTGGTTCTAAATCAGGAGAGTACGTCAAGGCTGTATACTGTCACCCTGCTTATTTAACTTCTATGCAGAGTACATCATGAGAAACGCTGGGCTGGATGAACCACAAGCGGGAGTGAAGATTGCTGGGAGAAATATCAACAACCTCAGATATGCAGATGACACCACCCTTATGGCAGAAAGTGAAGAGGAACTGAAGAGCCTCTTGATGGAGGTAAAAGAGAGTGAAAAACTGGCTTAAAGCTCAACATTCAGAAAACTAAGATCATGGCATTCGGTCCCATTACTTCATGGCAGATAGATGGGGAAACAATGGAAACAGTGAGAGACTTTATTTTCTTGGGCTCCAAAATCACTGCAGATGGTGACTGCAGCCATGAAATTAAAAGATGCTTATTCCTTGGAAGAAAAGCTATGACCAACCTAGATAGTATATTAAAAAGCAGAGACATTACTTTGCTGACAAAGGTCCATGTAGTGAAAGCCATGGTTTTTCCAGTGGTCATGTATGGATGTAAGAGTTGGCCTATAAAGAAAGCTGAGCATTGAAGAATTGATGCTTTTGAACTGTGGTGTTGGAGAAGACTCCTGAGAGTCCCTTGGACTGCAAGGAGATCCAGCCAATCAATCCTAAAGGAAATCAATCCTGAGTGTTCATTGGAAGTTACAGCCTAGGTGGAACTTGACCTCTGGAGGGAAACAGAAGGTGCTTGGGCTCCCAAGGATGCTCCAGTGAGGCCCCAGCTGGCCTGGCTTGGCAGAGTGTGGGCTGCTCGAAGGGAGAAGGGCACTCAGTGTTCTTATGTCCCTATTAGTCCACTGGGCTGAATGCTTGGTGACCAGCATCCTTGGGGTTTTCATGGCTCCTGGCTTCCCTGTGCCCACCTCCACTACCAATGGGCTCAGTCTGTTCGCTGGGAACACTGTCAGATGAAAAAGATGAGCAAGTCCTCTTTTGTACGTGTGTCCACATTGCTTCGGAGAAGGCAGTGACACCCCACTCCAGTACTCTCACCTGGCAAATCCCATGGGCCGAGGAACTTGGTGGGCTGCAGTCCAGGGGGTCGCTAAGAGTTGGACACGACTGAGCGACTTCACTTTCACTTTTCACTTTCATGCATTGGAGAAGGAAATGGCAACCCACTCCATTGTTCTTGCCTGGAGAATCCCAGGGACGGGGAAGCCTGGGGAACTGCCGTCTATGGGGTTGCACAGAGTCGGACACGACTGAAGTGACTTAGCAGCAGCAGCCACATTGCTTGGGAACTAAGGTGTGTGTCCTGTACCGGCATCTACACTTCAGCCAGGCTCCCCCCTCCTCAGGCCTCCACCCCAGCTCATCACTGGCCAGGGTCCCCAGCAGCCACGATCACTCAGAAAGGAGTTTGGCAGCTCTCCGAAGACCAGAGCAACTGGACCATTTGCTTTTTTAATTTCATCAAATAAAAGGGCAGGGACTGCATTGCAACAAAGTTCACTCCCTGCTTCATTCTCAGAATAATGTGTCTGGAAATGAATTAGAAGCTGATTTGACACGGATTTTAAATGAAAAGGTCAAAGGCATTGCAACTCAAAACATCCCTCCCTATTTAGTCAGGCCTGACAGCCTGTGACGAGAGCTCCCGACGAGGGAGGTGAAGAGACACTAGTGGTCCTGGGCCAGGCAGGTGGCAGGTGCTTTCGGCTGCTTCCTCTCGTGAAGTGGGCGTTGTTCTGATGAGCGATCCTAGCTTACCAACGAGGAAAGCGAGGCCCAGAGAGTGTATGTTATCTATTGCTGCATAACGAATTCCCCCAGAATTTAGAGGCTTAAAATAACAACTATTTATCATCCCATGTGGTTTCTGCACCCTGGAATCTGGGGGCGGTGGCTTAGTTGCATAGTTCCAATTTAGGGTTTTTCATGAGGTTGCAATCAGGATGTCGGCCTAGGCTGTGATCATCTGAACATGTAACTGTGGCTGGGTGAACTGCTTTCAGGATGGCGTTCTCACATGGCTGTTGGCAGGAGGCCTCAGTTTCTCACTGTGCGCTACTGATGAGGCCTCCTCCACAAGGGCCCTGAGGGTCAGTTGGTTTCCACCAGGGCTGTGATCCAAGGGAGAACAAGGGGAAGCCACATGCCTTTTCATGAACTAGCCTCAGAAACCATATACCATCATGGGTGCGTGCTCAGTCGCTGCAGTCATGTCCGACTCTTTGTGACCCCAGGGACCGTAGCCCACCAGGCTCCTCTGTCCGTGGGATTCTCCAGGCAAGGATACTGGACTGGGTTGCCATGCCCTCCTCCGGGATCTTCCCGATCCGGGCACTGAACTCGTATCTGCCTGCATCTCCTGCATTGCAGGTCAATTCTTTACCCAGTGAGCCACCTGGGAAGCCCCATGAACCATCACTTGTGCCTTATTCTATTGGGCACACAGACCGCCATGATGCAATCAGGGAGGGGAATGCACATGTCCATCAGAAGACAGGGACCGCTGGGGGTTTTCCTGGAGACTGGCTACTGCAGAGACTAGTGGAGAGATGGAACTTCACTCAGGAACCCATGGCTCCCCTGCAGCATGGGCAGAGGACTTGGAGGGCCATTCAGATAGGCGACACATTCAGTCATTCGTCTTTTGCCCATTCTATCGAAAAACTGGAAACATGCTGATGATTATTATTTGTCAGGGTATGGCAGATTGTCGCCTCATTCACTGTAGGTGGAAATATGATCAAAGTTTAAACTTTTCTTACATCTTGAATCAAGTGTCCTCATTCTAAGACTCTATTATTTATATATATAATACAAATGATATATAATATATAGTATTTTTATATAATTATATTCTATATATATTCACACACACTGAAACACTTATAATACATACACAAGGTTTTGTAGCAGTATCCTTTATAATAGGGAAAAATTGGAGACAAATCTGAGATTGGTTAAGTACATGTTTATTATAATGGAGTAGTATGCAGTCATGAAATAGACAAACATATAAGCCAGGATATATTGTTGAATGGCCATAGCATGTCATAAGACCATATATATAATGTGTACTATATGTATATATACTAGAATCCCATGTATGTATTGTACATAAAACATATAGATATCTGTATTTGTTTTATTTATTATATAATCTTTGTTTTTTTAGATTTTTATTTTATATTGGAGTGTAGTTGATTTACAATGTTGTAAATATACATATATATGTATATATACATGTATATATATATTTTTTCAGATTATTTTCCATTATAGATTATTACAAGATGTTGAATATAGTTCCCTGTGCTATACAGTAAATCCTTGCTGCTTATCTATTTTATGTGTAGCAGTTTTTATCTGTTAATCCCACACCCCTGATTTGTTTCTTCCTCTCCACTATCCCCTTTGGGAAACCTAAGTTTATTTTCTATGTCTGTGAGTCTGTCTCTGTTTTGTATATAGATTCATTTGTATTATTTTTTAGATTCCACATATAAGTGATATCATATTCGTCTTTCTTCGACTTACTTCACTTAGTATGATAATCTCGAGGTTCCTCCATGTTGCTGCACGGGGCAATATTTCATTTTTCCATGGTGGAGTAATATCTCACTGTACAGATATATCGCGTCTTCTTTATCCGTTCATCTGTTAATGGGCACTTGGGTTGTTTCCATGTCTTGGCTGTTGTAAATCATGCTGCTATGAACACTGGGGTACATGTATCTTTTTGAATTAGAGTTTTCATCTTTTGGGGATATGTGCCCAGAGTGGGATTGCCGGGTCGTATAGTAACTCTGTTTTTGGTTTTTTAAGGAATCTCCATATTGTTCTTCATGGTGGCTCTACCAGCTTACATTCCCACCAACAGTGTAGGAGGGTTTCCTTTCCCCACACCCTCTCCAGCATTCATTATTTATTGACTTTTCAGTGGTGACCATTCTGACTGGTGTGAGGCGATTCCTCACTGTAGTTTTGATTTGCATTTCTCTAATAATTAGCAGTGTTGAGCAATCAATACAATATTATTAACGACGCTACAGACATTATTCGAATTCCATCGGTTTTCCCACTAATGTCCTTTTTCGGGTGCAGGATCCGATCTAGGACTCTACACCGCATCTAGTTGTAGTGTTTTCTGAATTTTCTCTAATCTGTGAGCGCTTCTCAGGGTTTTTTTTTTTTTTTTTTTTTTTGGCGGGGTGGGGGGAGGGTGGGGAGGGAGGAGTCTTCATAACCTTGACTGCTTTTGAAGAGTACCGGCCAATTCTTTTGTAAATGACTCTCAGTTTGGGTTTGTCTGGTATTTTCTCATGATTCAATTGAGTTTATGCATTTTTGGCAAGGTATCACAGAGGTCACAGGTAGGGGCTTCCCAGGTGGGAAGAACTGGTAAAGAACCTGCCTGCCAATGCAGGAGATACAAGAGATGCAGGTTTGATCTCTGGGTTGGGAAGATACCTTGGCGTAGGGCATGGAAACCCACTCTAGTATTCTTGCCTGGAGAATGCCATGGACCGAGGAGCCTGGTGGGCTACAGTCCATAGGGTCACAGACTTGGACACGACTTAAGTGACTTAGTATGCACACCCAAAGGTCATCTGTGACCCTCTCAGGACATCGTATCATAGACGTTGAAATGTCTTTCAAACCAGTGTCTCTGCTAGGTTTCTTCACCATGAAGTTACTATTTTCCTGTTTGTATTTAATAAATATCTTAGGGGAGATACTTTGAATTTATGCAAATATCTTCTTTCTCTTTGTACTTTCAGTGGTATTTAACTTGTGACAGTTATTACCTTGGAGTTTGCCTGCTGGTGATTTTCTATTTCCATCATTCCTTCTACATTTATTAAATGATATTCTTCTGCAAGGGAAAGCTGTATCTTTCCCCTAGTTTATTCAATGATTTATTTATATCAATGTGGAAAACATGTTTTAAAAATCTGCTTTTTATGACACTCATACAAATGAAAAATCTTGAATTCTGAGGGTTTCTTCTTTCCAGAAAAAAAAGAACCAGTAATATTTGGTGAAACAATTCCCTATCATGCAGGGCAAGAGAAAGCAGGGGCTTTCAGGGGAGAGAGCCTTGGGGACCAGAACAGAGCAAGGGCCTCCTTGCAGCATAGGGATTCTTAATTTCATTTTTCAAATGATGAAATGCCTCAAAGAAGTTAATTTTTGAAATCATGCTGAAGCCAAAGCATTAGAACCCACATCTGTCTAAGACTCACATGCATTCCACTATCAGTCAGATAATGGAAGGAGCTAAATTTGAAGGTCCCTGGAGTTGTGCACCTATGAGGTCCCCAACTATACTGAGCTGTAACCCCATTTTCCCTTCCTTGGGAGACTCACGCTGGAGACTCATGGCTCAGGGGCAGTCTCAGCTGCTGTTCTACAGACTTGCCTTGTCTGAGCCTCAGAGATAAGGTTTCCTTTTATAGAGCCTTTCAGCTCTTCCCCACCTGAGCAGGACTCCATCTGACTGCAGTTCTCATCTGCACATAATTTAATTCTTCAGCACAAAGAAATGACAAATCAATTGTGTGTGTACATGTATGTGTGCATGTGTGTGTTTCTGATGGTGGTGGGGTTGTGAGAAGGAGCCAGACAAAACACCCTTCAAATTGGTGACCAAATCCCGTTGTTCTTAGGACTTCCCTGGTGATCCAGTAGTTAAGACTGCCTGCTTCCAATGCAGGGGACCTGGGTTTGATCCACGTGCCACACACTGTGGCTAACTCAAACAAACAAAAAAATAGCCCCCCCCCAAACAAAAACAAAGAACAAATGCCATTGTTCCCAGCTGTCATGTCCCTCAGGCTTGTAGATGAAATGCACTGAAAGCTCTTGTCCTCTCTGAGTTTCCTGGAAGACAATTTGGACTTTTAGGTTTGGTCAAGCATCCCAGGGGAAGCCTTCTATAAGCCCCTGGCCTACATCACACTTGCTGGCCCATCACACTGGTTCAGGCACCATGTCCTCCTTCATAGCACTTTCTCTGGGGCACTAGTATTTCAGGAATCTTTTAATTTATGCCTGACATCCTAACTGGACTATATGCAGCAGGACGGACAATTACCATGTTTCCTTTTAAGACTGAGAAAGGAATGCCTTCACAGGGAGAATGAAGACTTGGGAAGTGTAGTCTTCCTCTAGGTTGCCCTTGGGTATTGCAGCCCAGTTAGCTCAGCAAAGGCAGATTTACTGTGGAAAGGTCTGAGTTTTCTGAAAACACAAAGGTCATTGGATCCACACTGAATCTGGAGATGGATTTTATGTTTTTTTTTTATCTTTATAAAGGATGAGCAATGGACTAGATTGTTAAATAGCAGGATAGATGGCCTTATTCAGATATCGGAAATTGTGAATTCTCAGTGTGTGCGGTACACACCCAGACGGATGAAGGGGCTGAAACAACCCTGTGATGTTCTCAGAAGAACCACCAGATGGCGCTGCCGCCGCTTTCCAGGCCAGGCAAGTTGCGGCTGCTGTAATGACTGTTGAAAGAACTTTACAACCTAGAAACGATCGCATAACGAAAACCCTGGTTGTCTGGCAGTAGAAGCAGAATCAACGGCGGGCCAGGTTAGTATGAGGTGTCCTGGCGTAGAACCAAGCCATAATTGACCTCTGAGAGTAGCTCAGGGATGAACGGGGGTGGAGGGGTCCTAGCAGTATTTCGCCAACAGGACCACTCCCGGGGCAGCCAGAAACGTCAATTTTAGAATTAAGCAGAAATGGGAACCAGAGAGGTTGCTGGTTGTCAAAGGGTGAGAGTAAGTGACTAGTTCAAAGTGACACTAGAGGGGATTCCCTGGTGGTTCAGTGGTTATGAATCCACCTGCCAGTGCAGGAGACACGGGTTCGATCCCTGGTCCTGGAAGATCCCACAAGCGGCGGAGTACCAAAGCCCAGGTGCTACAACTACTGAGCCTGCGCTCTAGAACCCGGGAAGTGCAACTACTGAGCCCCTGGGCTGTGGTCATTGAAGCCTGCACCATTAGAGCCCGTGCTCCGAAACAAGGGAAGCCACTGCAGTGGGAAGCTAGAGAGCAGCTGTGCATGGCAGCTAGAGAGTAGCCCCTGCTTGCTCCAACTAGAGAGAAGCCCGCACAGCAGTGAAGACCCAGCACAGAGAAAAATAAACAAACGAAATTATTTTTAAAAAGGGATGCTAAGGAATTTTGTCAAATGTTTTATTAGTTCAACATGGCATCTGTTTCCCTTTGAGATGTTGGAGGGGTGAGTCGGGCCAACCCCTAAGTCCTACTTAAACCACTTGCAAGGGATTAACAATGCAGTCCCCTTGTTTTGGAAGGACTGATGCTGAAGCTGAAACTCGGGTACTTTGGCCACCTGATGTGAAGAGCCAACTCATTGGAAAAGACCCTGGTGCTGGGAAAGATTGAGGGCAGGAGGAGAACAGGGTGACAGGGGATGAGATGGGTTGGATGACATCACTGACTCAATGAACATGAGTTTGAGCAAACTCTGGGAGATAGTGAAGGACAGGGAAGCCTGGCTGCTGCAGTCCATGGGGTCGCAATGAGTCAGACACGATGCAGTAACTGAACAACGACAGCCCCTTGTTTTGCAAGCCTAGTGAGAGGGCCATAGCCTCAGCAGAGAGAGGTCCCCCTGCAAGCACAGACCTGAGTTCTGACCTGCAGCTGAGCGAGGCCCCTGGGAGGGACAGTGGGGTCAGCATCACTGAGAGATGATGCCAGGGGTGACCCCCGAGGAGAGCACGAGAGTGATCAGCAGGGTCCTGCCAGGGGAAGACAGGCATCCAGGGGCCACTTGTTGCTGGAAGAAAGAGAATGAATAACCACCAGGAGAGGAGACGGGGCTTGCTCTTCCCCCAGAAGCACTGCCTGCTAGTCAGGCCCTCCCATACCAGGCAGCCCTCCGCCCCTGCGTGGGCTGCGGAGCTGCTGGGGTCGTGTTTCCGCAGAACCACAGCTCTGCCCTTGCCTATGCAGAGTGTTACACATTGTTGGAAGAGGACCGGGAAGTCAGCGTGAGTCCCTCGGATTCCCACCGAGGAGGCTAATTAACCTCTGAAAGCCTCACATTTTCTCATCTTGAAAGACTTTTTAAAAAAAAAACAAAACAATTTTCTGGCAAGTTTGCTCCCAGGATTAAATGAGGTGAAGAGGTACGACAGGCCTGGCATAGAGTCTAGCTCACAGTGTGTGCCTGGATTCCAGAGCCACTGAACTCGCGACTCCCCAGGCTTGTTTTCCTAAACCTTGCTTGGCCTTTCTTCTGGGCCACAAGATCACACTTGTCATCACCTGCTGGGTCATGTCAACCCCTCTGCCTGCCCTGTACAGCACTGCAAACTTGGGCACCAAACAGCCAGATATTCAAGAAGGTGTCAATACTAGCAATCAATAGAGTTCACATTTGTGAGGGCCTTTTACAGTGTTTCCACAACTGTGACATTGATTTAAATGGCATTAAATCTTTTCTGAAACAAAGGTGGGGTGTAGGTTAAGTTTATTTTTTTGAAAAAATATTTATTTAGCTGCTTCGGGTCTTAGTTGCGGCATGTGGAATCTTTCATTGCGGCACACGGGCTCTCGAGTCTCAGCACTCAGGCTTAGTTACCCTTCGGCATGTGGGATCTTAGTTCCTCGACCAGGGATCGAGCCCAGGTCCCCTGCATTGCAAGGCGGATTCTTAACCACTGGACCTCCAGGGATGTCCCTTCGGTTAACTTTAAAGCAAACCCAATGTATATAATCCTAACACTAACCTGATTTGAATTTTTTATCCTCATTTTATAGAAGAAGCATTTACCCAGCCGTAAACCTGGGTGTGATCTTGTACTTCCCCCTCCTCTGTTTCACTGAGAAGCAGGCTCTTCACTTCTACTGCTGCTGCCTGGGCCAGTCCTCCTTACTTCTCATTTGGAACATGGCTCTCAAATTTCATGGCTTTCTCAAATTTCCCTCCCTCCATCCTAATGCTGTAGCAATCGCTCTTAGAGTAAAAAAATAATCATACTCACCTCTGTTTAGAAAGATGCAAATTAGTCCCAACCACCACCCCGCCTCCCCGAGAGAAGCCACATTCGTTACTGAAGCCCAGGACTCTCCGTGATCTAGTATCTGCCTTCCGTTCCCCGCATTCTCTCTCTCATCACACCTTGCCTTGCACCCCACGAGTATTCCTTTTTCCAAGCAGTGTAGACTTCTCTCAGTCTGATAGTATACTGGTTTATTTATCTATTTTATTATTAACATTTTGGGGAGAAATTTGAGCTCTGGGAGCTTTTAAAAACAAATAGCTCAGTGTTTTCTGTTTTCAGGTGAATTCATTCCTGTTGTCCCCTCCCGTGAGGATTTCTCTGCTCCCCACTCCATGTGGGCTCGGTCTCCCTTGGCAACAGTGTGGGGGTAGGGGGGAGCACATCCCAGCAGAAGTCTGCCTTGCTTGCTTTGGTCTTAGAATTTGCCTCTCCAGGGCATGGTTACTTCTGTGCGGCCGCATTGACTGGTAGAACGGTCAGAGCGGCGGGCTTGTGAATTGTTACCTGCACTGACTGCTGAGAGTCCGGAGGGAGAAGTCAGTCCGCGGTGCCCTCAACGTTTTGAAACACACAACTTTGGTCTCACACATTTATGAAACTGCAATCTGCCTACTTTTTCCTTTGTTCAGGTCTCCATTTGTAGCTCCCTTGGGTAGGTCTTCTTATTGGCACTTAATCTGACACCATTTTAGGCCGGCGCGTGTTTCTTTTATCATGTTATTTTAAAATGGGTTTTGTGGTTCTGGACAGCATTGTTTGTGGTTCTCTTCAACCTTGTTTGGTATCTGTGAAATAATGAGAAAACCGTACCTTGTAGTAGCAATACCTGTACAACTGTGCAAAGATGTGTAAGAATGTTCATCGCAGCTGAACTTTAATATCCAAAAATTGGAAACAACCAGAACATCAGTCAACAGTAGACCTATTAAATACATATGATTTCATCCTACATCATCATGAGAGATGCTTATATGTGCTAATATGGAAAATTGCCATTTATATTGTTAAGTGAAAATAATTTTATGTCAAGTGTGATTCCATTTCAGTTAAAGAAAGATTACTATTATATGCATTTATTTTCTTATTAGTAGTCTAGAACAAATTTGAAGGAATATTCATATTGTAACATTAGTTAGGGGAGTGGGTGGTGTAATAGGTGATGAAATTATAGAGTACTTTCTCATCTAAGCCATACATTACTGAATGTTTACTTTTTTATTTATAAAAATATTACTTTTATAATCAAGAAAAAAGTTTTAAATATTTCTTCAGGGAAGCAACCAAAGCTACCATCGGTGGACAATTCATTGCATTTAGTACTAGAATTACTAAACAGAATGAAAATAAACTCTGAAATAAATATTTATAAAACTAAGTTTCATGGTGATTTAAAAATAACTGAACTTAAGTAAGAAAGTAATAAAAAAAGCACAATTAGATGTACAAGGATGAGTGAAAAAACACAGGTTAGTTTTAACACCAATTGAAGCCAACAACATATAGTGGGGGAGAAATTTGCATCTATCTAGTTACGCTTCTTTGCAAAAGTATGGTTTACGAAACACTGGAAAGGAGTAATTTGAATTCGTAGGACATACGGTCAAATGCAATTTCAGTTTTGATTTCTGTTTGAAACAACTTTTTCAAGAGGCAGTTTGTTTCTTAGAGATTTGGGTTTCTTTCTTTTTGTGTGTATGTGTCAACTTTTGGGCTGTGTTTTTCTTGTTCAGTTTTGTGTTTTATATCTGCTATGTACTCTTTCCATCTTGGTGAATTTACTAAGGTTTTCTTTAGAATTAACTTCTCCAAATACTCCATGGGTCCTTGAAAAGAATATGCCTCTTTTGAGGGTATTGAGTTTGAAATTTATCTACTTGTTCTATCTTATGAATTTGATTGAGTCCTGTATAGAGCTGCTTATCTTTAGTGTCTTTGATCTGTCATTGGATAAGAACTGAGTCTTTTTTTTTTAAAGTTCTTATATTTACAACAGTTTTTGTATTATGTATTTTGATGACATGCTATTTGGTACTTAATGTTTCAAGATGTCTGTATTTTCATTGTGGAATAAAAACATTCACTATAAGGGTCCCCATTCTTCCAGTTTAATATCTTTTTACTTGGAATCAAAATTTGATCCTATTATCAAGAACACTGATTTTTTACAAATACAATAGCTTCGGGACTTCCCTGGCAGTCCAGTGGTTAAGACTTCACCTTCTAATACAGGGGTATAGGTTTGATCCCTGGTCAGGGAACTAAGAGCCCACATGCCTTCTGGCCAAAAAATCAAAACATAAAACAAGCAATATTGTCACAGGTTCAATAAAGTCATTATATATATTTTTATGAACAGCTGTATAGAGATGTACACTGTCCACCCATTTAAAAAATACAACTTGATGGGTTTTAGTATATTCAGAGAATTGTGTAACCATCGCCACAATCAATTTTAGAATACATTTCTCATCTCATAAAGAAATCCTGGACTGCCATTAGCAGTCACTCTCCATTTTCCCGTCTTCTAAAGCTCACGCAATCACTAATCTACTTTCTGTCCCTATTGATTGACCTATTCTGGGCCTTTCATGTAAATGGCATGATATAAGATGTGGTTTTTTGTGATTGGCGTTTTTTTTTTTTTACTTAGGATGTTTTCAAGGTTCATCCATGTTGTCGCCATGAAGAAACAGTACTTCATTTCGTTTTGTTGTTGAACAGTATCCATCGCATGCGTAGATCACATTTTATTTACAGACATTTGGGTTGTTTCCACTTTTGGCTATTATAAATAATCCTGCTATGAGCATTCATGTACAAGTTTTTCTGTGGGCATATGTTTTTATTTCTTTTGGATATATACTCATGAATGGCATTTCTAGGTCATATGCTAACTCATTTTTCTTTTGGTGATGTTCATTTTTTTCCCCTTACTTTTTCTGGTAAAGTTCTGTGTCTCTATGAGTAACGGTAACCTTTTGTCTGTAACATATGTTGAATATATTTTTCCAAGTTTATTTATTGGTCAAACAGAAGGTTTATATTTTTATGTAGTACAATCTGTCAGTCTTTCCTGTTTGGTTTCTATTCTTGACTTGATGTTTAAAAAATTGCCCTCGTCATTCTGGAACTATAAAACTATTTACCTAAATGTCCTTATGGTATTCTCCTGCACATCCTTTTTATGTTTACATCTTTGATGTGTCTGGATTCTATTTTCGTGTTTGGAGTGAGAGAGGCATCCAGTTTATTTTTTCCCCTGGAGGACTAGTCAGTTGGGAGAGATCTAGCAGGGCTGTTTTCCTTCATCTTTCCCTGCATCTTGGTCCTATGATAGATAGTAGCAGCTTCAGCCCATTTCTGGGTCCTCCTTCTTGCATCCTATGACCTGAGGACCCATGCCATACATACATAGATGTGCACCAGAAGTCCACGCCCCCCAGCTCTATGCTTGGGTGCATGCATGTGTGTGTGCTAAGTCGCTTCAGTCGTGTCCAACTCTGTGTGACCCTAAGGACTATAGCCTGCCGGGCTCCTTTGTCCATGGGATTCTCCAAGGCAAAAATACTGGAGTGGGTTACCACGCCCTCCTCCAGGGGATCTTCCCGACCCAGGGATCAAACCCATGTCGTCTGCACTGCAGGCAGATTCTTTACCCTCTGAGCCACCAGGGAAGCCCCTTCATAGCATATTACAGGCATCTTACAGGGTAACTCCAAGGCAGTAACTGGCTCTCCCTAGGTTGGGGAGTGACAGGTGTCATGCAATAGAGGCCAGCTTGGGACTTGAGGTGCCTGTTGTAGATGAGCGGGGTCTGGTGTCCTCTTGCCAGCATGTATTGTGATTGTGTAAGTGTGATATATACTTTATACAATTGAAGATGCCATAAAGAGGGGCGATGTGAGTTGGAGGCTGGAAAGAACTGTGGGGTGTGGTTTTGTACAAATGAAAAGTTAGTAAGAAGGGACATGATAAAAGAAAGAATAAAGCTAATGGCAGGTAGAAAGTCGAGGCTCCAGGAAATAGCCGAGGTGGACAGGTGATACTGAGATGATGAGTTTCAGCGAGCCCGTGTGGGT
The DNA here is from genome assembly GCF_003369695.1 of Bos indicus x Bos taurus. Taxonomy (NCBI): domain Eukaryota; kingdom Metazoa; phylum Chordata; class Mammalia; order Artiodactyla; family Bovidae; genus Bos; species Bos indicus x Bos taurus. Next base: position 13,112,003 of record NC_040088.1, on the reverse strand, counting down.
GGAGGCAGGTACGGACCAGCCCGGGTCAAGGATGCTGACTTAGGAAAATCTTCCTTCCTTCCTTTTCCAAGAAGATGATTCAACCTGGGAGTAGAGCAGGGCTTCTTTTTTTGCTTTTATTTATTTATTTGGCTGCACTGGGTCTTACTTAGTTGAAGCATGTGGGGTCTTTAGCTGCAGCATGCAGAATCTTTAGTTACGCCATGTGGGATCTAGTTTCCTGACCAAGGATGGAACCTGGGCCCCCTGCATTGGGAGTCTGGAGTCTCAGCCCCTGGACCACCAGGGAACTCCCAGAGCAGGGATTCTTAATGTGGGGTCCATTGAAGGGTCTTAGAATTCTGGAAGTCTGTGAACTTAGATGGGAAAAATTATATTTCTGTTTTCACAAACATCTAATTGAAATTTACTACTTCCTTCAATTATTAAATGTAGGCAACAAACTATATTAGTATTAGCAATACCTGTGACTTTGTTACTGATGGAAATCACTGATATTTTTATTTTATTTCACACTGTAGTTATTGCAGAGATCTCAAACATCATTCGTGTTCATCACTACTTGGAAGTTATGAAAGTTATTAGAGCGTTTGATAGATCTTCTGTTTAAAGCATTAATATATCCCCACATCACATTTTAAAACATATTGATAAAAAACATTTGAAAATATTCTGAGAAGCAATTCATAGATTTCAACAGATTTCTAAAGCAGTCCCTGGACAATAAAGGTCGAGAAACTCTGGGTTGTGGGAATTCCCTGGTGACCCAGTGGCTGGGAATCCACCTGCCAGGGCAAGGGACACAAGTTCGATCCCTGACCTGGGAACTAAGATCCCACATGTTACAGGGCAACTGATCTGTGGGCCACAACTACTGAGGCCTGGAGCCTGTCCTCCGCAGCAACAGGAGCCACTGCAGTGAGAAGGCTGCATGCTGCAACTGGAGAGTAGCCCCCACTTGGCACAGCTAAAGAAAGCCCTCTCGCAGCAGTGAAGACCCTGTGCAGCCAAAAAACAAACAAACAAACAGAAAAACTGCAAAGAACAACTATACCTCTGGGTTAGATGGTATGGAAGGGGGCAGATGGCTGGAGAAACTCTAAACCCTCTGAGCCTAGAGGGACGAGGGTTTTTTTTAAATTTATTTTTTTATTGAAGGATAATTGCTTTACATAATTTTGTTGTTTTCTGTCAAACCTCAGCATGAATCAGCCATAGGTATACATATATCCCCTCCCTCTTGAACCTCTGTCCCATCTCCTGCCCCATCCTGCCCCTCTAGATTGATGCAGAGCCCCTGTTTGAGTTTTGATCAAAGAGAAAAGTGAGAAGAAGCTCTGGGATGCGCTAGGACCTGTGTCTGACCTCTGACCACCCTTTGCTGCTGCAGTCTGTTCCTGGGTGGCCCTCAGGTTTACCCTGCTCCCAGGGAGGAAGATGGAGCCAGATGGACCTGGGTACCAGGAGCTGTTGTTCAAGGTCAGTGCATGTAGGTCTGGGAGGATGAACTGGGGTAGTGATGCTGGCTGCCTCATTGGTCCCAGGTTGATAATTGAGTAGGCACATCTGAGATCAAGAACCAAGCTTTGCCCTAGACTGACTGTGTCACCTTGGACTAGCTTCTGAGCCTCAGTTTCCTCATCTATGAAGCACTGTTTATTCAATAATATTGATTATGCTTCAAGCACCGAGTAGGAAGATTATACTCCTGCAGTCATTGAGTGGATTGAGATGATGTGTCTGAAAGTACTTTGAAAATGGATGCTCTCTTTGAAGATTAAAAAAAAAGTATCCATCTCTTTTTGCTTTTAGTCAAATTGCTCTTTAAAGAGAAGCAACTAGAGTCTTCCCAGAAAGGGTCCAGGCTTGGCGATTAGTAGTTCCACCAGGTGAACCCTTCCGATCATCCTGACAACTCAGTGTAAAGCGTCAGGACCAGATTCCAGTTGTTCTACTCAGACTGCTGGATTCAATTAGAGCTGTCAGCCTGGCTAACAGTGGATGCACGGTTATTTATGTACTGAAGTATCCTGATAATTAAACCCATTCAAAGTCACGATGATTGGTTACTTAAGAGGAGCGAATAATCATAAGTGAGGACTGTAATTTGAATGTACGTCACACTGTTTGGTTTAGAAGTACAGCGGAGTTTGTGGCAAGCAGGGCAAAGAAAAAACACTCCTTTGAAAGAGGCAAGGCAAGAATGTTAGAGCAAGCAGAGCAAGCCCTGCTATGATCCAGAAGGCATCCCAAGCTTAAAGATGCCTCTTTCTTTAGGTAGAACAAAGAAGCCACCCTGACTCCTCAGAGCCAGTAGAGTTCCACCTACATCAGATGCCTTCTGGGGACAAGATACTAGGCCATCACTGAAGATGATGACCATTGCTGGACCACACCTCTTCCATGGTCTACCTTCCAGCCTTGGCCACCAGCCCGGCTAACTGCAGAGGCTGCTGGAGATGCTGGCGTTTAGGCTCTGGCACCAAACTCCTCAAATCCCACCTCCTATCTTGACTGGCTGGGTCAGCTGTGGCTAGTTGCTTAGCCTCTCTGAGCTTCCGTTTCTTTCTTTTTTTTGACCGTGCCATACAGCCTGTGGGATCCTAGTTCCCTAACCAGGGATCGAACTTGCACCTCCTGCAGTGAAAACAAGGAGTCATAACTACTGAACTACAAGAGAAGTCCCTGGGCCTTGGTTTCTTTATCTGCAAAAAAAAAAAAAAAAAAAAGGGAATGACAATAGCTATCATATTAGGTTTTCCGAAGATTAAATGAAAGAACAATTGTAATTCACTTGGCTCAGTGCCTGGCCTACAGAAAATGCTCAATCAGTGTCAGTTGTCATTGTTGTTGTTATTATTAGAGGGTTGCGATGGATGGAAGCAAACTCCCTCTTCTCCTCTGGCATCCTGTTTTCTGTACCTGTCTGCTTCTCTCCATTCTTGGCAAAATTCTAGCATATTGGTTTCTTAGCCCTTTAGCTCAAAAACTTGGCCTGTATTTGCCCCAGGAACGGGACATGAACGCTTGCTTACAGGGGCTACAGGATTCTGATAGGAAGTTTCTTTAGCATCTTAGGACGAGGTCAAGAAATGTTCCCTTTTGATCTCAGTGTTTGGAATATTAGCATAAGTGAGAGCAGGGGAGGGGAGGGGAGGGATTTGGCTACTTAAACTGAGGGACAATCACATTATTTGTGAGTGGCTTGCTCTTGGATAAATGACTGCCTTTCTGAGCCCAGGGCTGTTGGGGCCAACATCACTGTGTGTCCACCACCAGCTCATTCTCCGCCCCGCCCCCTACCCCAGTGTGGCACAGTCACTGAGAGAGGTCTGTCCAGCCAGAGCGTCCTCAGCCCAGCTGCCCTGGCGCCCAAGTGGGGCCCGAGGACTCATTCTTCCCCAAGGGATGTACCTGATAGCGATGTGTGTCACTTCTGAGCAGAGGTGCTCTCTCTGCTTCCACTGGCCTGAAACAAAGGACTTCGAGTCCCTGGGAGATGGCAAGGCCACGAAATGGAAGGCACCTGGGTTCCTGCTAAGCAGGTAGAAGAAGGCCACCTGCGGCTGGAAACACTTTTCTGTTGGGTAAAGATAGTGACAAATGTTGAGTTTATTGTTATAGCACTTAGTATGACTGGAACTAACACTGATAAAGTGAGTCTACTGGTTTGAAGTGTTCCACAAACTCAGGTTGCAAATCCCGTATCTGTTGATTTAGTCATCTTTTTATTTATTTAAGATTTTTTGTGGATAAGGATTGTTTTAAAGTTGTTATTGAATCTGTTACAATATTACTTCCATTTTGCACTCTGGTTTTTTTTTTTGCCATGAGGCATGTGGAATCTACTTAGCTCCCCAACCAGGGATTGAACCCATACCCCCTGATTTGGAAGGTGAAGCCTTATCCAGTGGACCACCAGGGAAGTCCCCATCTGGTCATTTTAAAACTTTTATTTCTTGAGCACCTACTCGGCTCTAAATGTTGGAGACACGATGATGAAGAAGACAGACAAAGGCCTGGCTCTTATAAGGGATTTACGTTCTGGCTGGGGAGAATGCAAACAAAAAACCCAGTAATTGAGGTTTAACTTTAGAGAATGTCAAATGTCACAGAAAAAAAACAAAACAGGGTGAGGCCATAGGAAATGACAGTAGTTTTAGTCGGAATGGTCAGGCAAGACCTCTTGGAGGTGATGTTCAAGCTGGGGTCTGGCTGGTGATGATAATCATTTCCTTCCCCACTTACCACTTGGGTGAGGCTTCAGCCATGTCAGGTTACTCAGCCTTCTAGACCGTGCACCTTCTGGCCCCCTGCTGTTGGAGCACCTTTCTCTTCTGTGAGCCGCTTCTCCTTGTAGACCCAGTGCCCTGTCAGCAGCCCCAGGAGATGAACTGCTCTGGCAGAGACGACAGCTCCGCCTGCGTGGGCCTGCCTCTGCGACAGCAGCCGTGTTGTGTTCTATGTGCTTTTTTACATGTCGGTTTCCCCCAGCAGCCTGTGACCTCTTACTCATCTTTGTATTCTAGACTCTTGCACGGTGCTAGGCACGCGGTGGGGGCTTGATGAATATCTGTGGAATTGACTGGAATATAAAACCACCCAGAAATAATTATTTAATCATCATATTTAAATTACTGTGTCGGGAGCCTGCATAATGCATCGTGTTTTGCAGGAGGCTTTTGTTTAGTCTTGGTGTCTAGACCAGACTCTTTTAACTGTGTGCATATGGCAACTGAGCCAATTTCAATTAAAATGTACACAAATACTCATATTTCTCAAGCACAAGGCAGAATCTTTGTTTTCTTGTTTCTTTCCTTTCCTCCCCCCTGGTTGCAAAACATATCTTTTCTAGCTCCTGGTGAACTTGACAACCCTTCCTCAGGTTGACGAAATGGCTCACTAAATGCTCTATAAGGAGGGGCGTGAGGTTTGGGATAAGGGTCAGATGAGACCAGTTTCTACCTGTGAAAGCCTAGACCTGCTCATAGCTTTCAAGATCTCAGTTCCCCAACCAGGGACTGAACCCAGATTACGTCAGTGAAAGCCTGAAATCCTAACTACTAGACCATCAGGGAACTCCTGAAAGCCTAGACTTTGATCTCCCTTCTTCAGACCCTCATTGGACTAGCAACCAGTGATGCATGGGTGAAGATAAAACCATATTTGAGAAATCTTCAGTTTATGAGAAAGGTCAGTCTGTCATCATTCCCTGGGGAATCTGTTACAGGAAGGTGGGGAGGAAGAGAAGAGAGTCCTTATTTGGTGAGAACTTCTGTCTGTAAAAGGTCCCAGGTTTCCAAAATGTCAGCCCCATGTCCCAGGCAGCATCAATACTGCATGTAATTTATGCTCCAGAGATCCCCGTGATTCAGGTCAAGGCTAAGGCTAGACTTTATCGCATCCTTCCTGGGCCCCACACCTTCCCTCCCTTGCTTGCTGGTTTCTCCTAAGAGCTTTCCTTCAAGGCATCGTGCATCTGTATCCCTGTCTCAGGCTCCATTTTCGAGGGGCTCACCCCAAGGTGCCATCTCTGTGCCAGGTGCCTCATAGCCATGCCCCGAGGAGGGACTGCCCTGCACTGCTCCCCTGGCCTGTGAGGGCACTTTCAGACTCCTCTGCACCCTGTCTATGGTTGGCAACCTGGTTGGCCAGAGCTTAATGTACCTTGGTCCACATCTTGCCAGTGAGTGATGTCACTGCCTATTCGTGAGCCAGATCTCTGCTCCTCCTGCCACTGAGAAGGCCATCTCGGTTCACAGGGCAGGTGCGATCCCTGGGCTCTGGGTCTGCTCTGATGACCTTGCCACATGGCTTTCTTCCCATAGGAGAGCATGCCCATCCCAAGATTTAGATTTAGGGGCGAGCAGTAGGAGGCCTCACTCAGACCTTGGGGCTTGCCTGTGCTTTGCTAGAGACCCCTGATTTTGTTCATTGTGCACGTGCCTGGCCATTAATAAAGCCAGGTTGTTGTTTAGTCTTTAAGTCATGTCCGAATCTTTTGCAACCCCATGGACTATAGCCCACCAGACTCCTCTCTCCATGAGATTTCCCAGGCAAGAATACTGGAGTGGGTTGCCATTTCCTTCTCCAGGGGATCTTTCCAACCTGAGGATCGAACCTGTGTTTCCTGCTTGGCAAGCAGATTCTTTACCACTGAGCCACCACGCAAGTCCTAACAAAGCCGAGTCTCTGTTCCTTTTCTGTCCTTGGATCCTTAAGTGACTGGTTCCTCAGCACAAACCCAGAGGGGGAGAGGAATGAGTGGGAGAGGTTAAGCACCAAGCCCTGCAAACTAAATATCATAATTGCCCTTTGACTAATGACTAGAAAGCCCGACTAAGCAAAGCTTAGGATGTTTAGATAGCCCAAGGATGCATTAGTGTTTTCTGAGCTGGCATTTGAACCTTGGATTGTCTGGCTTCAAAGCTCACTCTTTTTCATCCACACCAGAGGTTGACAAGCTGCAGATGATTTCCTGCCCACAGCCAGTTTTTGTAAATAAGTTTTATTAGAACACAGTTATGCTCATCTGCTTATGTTGTGCTGTGACTGGTCATGTGCTACAATGACAGATCTGAGTAGGTACCATAGAGACCGAATGGCTCCAAAGCCTGAAGTATTTGCTACCTGGACCATTACAGAAGACGTTTTCTGACTTCTGGTATACACTCTACGTCACTAAGGAGTGTTCTCTTTATAGTTCAGGGACCCCAAGACATTGAGGGGTGGAAAAATACCTGGCCTTAACATCAGAAGATTTGGGTACAAATTCTGGCCAAGCGACTCTAAACAAGTTCATGGACCCTCCTTTTGTCTTGGTTTATTCATCTACATAAGGACTTCCCCAGTGGTCCAGTGGTTAAGAATTTGCCTTCCAATTCAAGGGACGTGGGTTTGGTCCCTGGTCAGCGAACTTAGATCCCTCATGCTGTGGGGCAGCTAAGCCTATGAGCTGCAGCTACTGAGCCCAAGCACTTCCTATGTGCTAAGTTTGTGTGTATGTAAATAACCTCTTTTTACGTACATAACCTACAAATGTCTGGCTCATGGTAGACATTCAGTAAGCTGTTGAATGAATGAGGTAGGTAGTGTTACTCTCACTTCTTGCATGAGGAAACTGAGGCTCAGAAAAGGAAAACAAATTACTCAGGGCTCGGCTGCCTGTCATGGTAGAAGCTGTTGGGTTTGGGACAGACGGAAGGCAGGAAGGGTTATGACGGGTCGTGTCTTCCTGTTGAGAATAGAGCTTTTCTCCTTCTGGGAAGACCTGTGGTGTTTGGGACTGGTTTCTTCTGGAGGTAGCAAAGATTGCTTCCTCTCGGCTTCTTCTCCTTGGAAATCCCGCAGGTGAATCAGGCTCTGTTCTATCCCCTTCAGTCTCCCCTGCGTGGCTTAGTGACTGGGATTGTCAGCAAACCTGTCATCTTCTTGTTGATGTGCGTCCGTAAAACGAAGATCAGCTGCTTCAGAAAAGCGAACACTTGGGAGTCATCATTATGGGAATCACTTGTGGCTTGGGTTCATCTGAATGAGATTCGGCCATACAGGAGCCAGACAGCATGTTTGAAAACATTTCTAACTGTGGCGCAGGTGATTTTAGTGGTGCAAGAAGATGTGGCATGGTCACTTTGCCTGCACGGGGCAGATGAAACTACCTGTAACCACCAGCTGCCCCTTCACTACGTGGACAAGTAGGGATGGAATGGCAGAATTCCTGAAAACTGCGTAGGAATTTTATAGCTTCCATGAGGAAAGAATTTCAGTTTTATGAAAAGGGAGATGAATGAATGGAGTTGATTTGGGGGAAAATCACTGGCTTAGTTTGGGTTTCCCTGGAAGCTTACTCTGAGACAGATTGGAAAACAAGTGCTCTGTTTGGGATGGGATTCCAGGAGACACTGGGAGGAAACACTGGGAATTGTCGAGTCAGGAAAGGGAAGGAAAACTATACAGGATGCATTTTCAAGCCGATAATCACTGTGGGCAAATGAAGATTAATTCCACTGGGGAACCCTGGGAACCGGAACACAAACACCTGCAGAGTCCTGCCCCTCAATAGGAAGAGGGAGCTAAATATTTAAACACCAGACCCCACCAGGTGGCGCTAGTGGTAAAGATTCCGCCTGCCAATGCAGGTGATGTAAGAGATGTGGGTTCCGTCCCTGGATCAGAAAGATCCCCTGGAATAGGAAATGGCAACCTGCTCCAGTATTCTTGCCTGAAAAATCCTACGAACAGAGGAAGCTGTTGGGCTTCGCTACAGTCCATGGGGTGGCAAAGACTTGGACATGACTTATTATACACCCTGCATCAGAGCACCCACTTGTCACTAGGGGTATCCAGCACTCTTTAGTTTGCTTTGCCGGTGGAAGCCAGAGACAGAAGTTGACTGATGTGTCCTGAAATGGTGAGGTTCAAGAAAATATGGGTGGGCCACCTACAAAATCTGCTACAAGCTCCCACTCTGAAATGAGACTACCAGGATTCAGGCCTCAGATTTGAGATTCCTCTATTTGCTGTGTGACCTTGGGCAAATTACGTAACTGCTCTAGTCTTATCAGCTGGATAAGAAATATGATGGTACAAGCCCTACTAGGTGACCATGAAGATGAAAAGAGAGAGGTGGGACTTTCCTTGTGGGCCAGTGGTTAAGAATTCGCCTGCCAATGCAGGGGACACCAGTTCTGTCCCTAGTCTGAGAAGATCCTACATGCCGGGGAGCAACTGAGCCTGTGTGCCACAACTGCTGAGCCCAAGCTCTAGGGCCTGTGCTCCACAACAAGAGAAACCCCTGCCATGAGAAGCCAGAGCACCGCAACTAGAGAGTAACCCCCTGCTCACCACAACCAGAGAATGTTCGTGCACAGCAATGAAGACCCAGTGCAGCCAATAAATAAATCAATATATAGTAAAAAGAGAGGCATGCAAGACACCTCTAGGGTGCCTGGCACTAGGCAAACATTCAATCGATTTTAGCTATTCTTGTTAATAACTAGTATATTTATTCTACTGAAATTGAATGGGGAACATTCAGACATAGAAGACATTATGGGGGAAAAGGGATACGAAGTAGTGACCCAAGGTTATGACCAATAGCTGCGTGATGTGGAATGAAATAATTCATAAATAAAGCCCCAGGGGGCCAGTCCTTGTGGTGGTGGGATGTTTTGAGAATGGCAGACAGGAAGTAGCCATGGAAGAAAAGACGTTGGAGTCAGGCCACATTCAGTTCAAAGAGGTTCTTTTTCCTGATTAAAATGTGGAGTTCTATAAAGCCCCTTCTGGTGACAGGGAGTGTGGAGTCCCACTGCATGGAGCAATGGAGAAATTAGGGACAGAATTTGCAGTAGCCATTGGAACACAGAAGCCATTCTACTCAAGAACTTCAAAGATAACGAGGTTAAACTTCAAAGCTACAGTTTGTCAGCCACAGACAGCATTGTGGATATAGTGTCCCTTTGGTATAAACATGGGGACTCTGAAGCTGTCTCTCAGATCCTAACCTGTCTGTTAGGAGGATCTTCTGTACAGTTGATGATGCCATGTACCTAGAATCAAAAGCTTCTGCATCCACAAGCTGAAGTTGCAGTAGCAGCAAATGACCAGTGTACCATAGAGCCTGATGCCCAAGGTGATGGGAACCAGCTGGGATGCAGGTTGTAACCATGACAACAACAGGTAACACTTGTTGAGAGTTTTCTATGTGCCAAGCCACATGCAAAACCCATCACAAGATGATGTTATTTTCCTATGACAGTAGTCAAAGAGGTGTCTGTGCCATGGCACCTGCAAACCCTCTTTCCATCGTGCTTATTAAAATAACTTCTCTGCAACCCAACTTCTCTGCTGCTTTCCCAGCAGCCTTTTCTAGGCTGGCCTTTCACCACCCACCCCCCAGATGTGTTCTGAGTTGCTGGGCTGGCGATGGGGAGGAGTTCTCTTCCCCGAAGAGCAAATGTGCCACACTGGGGGAGAACCACTGGCTCACTGTCACTAGCGAAGCAGAGGCAGGGGGAGGACCCTTTTGTCTCTGGGTTCAGCAACCCTCCTAGTGGGTGGCAGACAGCAGCATAATGGCCAGCCGGTGTGACACTGTGCAGATTGCCTTGTAAATAAGTTGTAATGCACAGGCAACAGGGAGAGGCCATAGCTCATGGATAAATGACTCCCTGCCATTTTGGAGTAATAAACCACGGCTAATCTGGACCTCTCTGTGGGGATTCATTAAGTGCTATGGTTTCCTGCGTGCAGGCCTGCTGGGACGTGGGCACTTCACTTGGCACTTCTTTCTGCATTGTGGTGGGGGCACCACTCTGGGCAGGGCCTTGGAGGGGAAAGTAAATACCTCTTACAAACAAGCCGGGATGAGCCCTGCAGGAACAATATATTTCCTCTGGAGAACTTGCTTTTTGAGGAAGTCTTTCTGTGGGATAGAGAAAAAAAATATAATAATGATAATGATAATAATAATAGCTAACATTTGCTGGGTACTTGCTCTGTGCCAGACACCATACTTTTAGTCTTTTCATGCATTATCTTGTGTAATTACCACAAAAATCCCATTAAGTAGATACTGTTATTATTAGTCTTATTTATTTATTTATTGGGCTGCTCTGGGTTTTAGTTGCAGCATATATAGGATCTAGTTCCCTGACCAGGGATCATACCTGGGCCCTCTGCATTGGGAGTGTAGAGTCTTAACCACTGGACCACCAGGGAAGTCATTATTAGTCTTATTTTTGATAGAGGAAGAAACTAAGGCTCACAGAGATTTTGTTGCTTGCTTTGGGTTAACGTAGCCAATATGTGGTGAGTGTATTTGTCAGCTTTTGCTACATTGCGGTAACAAATGAGCCTGAAATATCTGGTTTAAAATAATTGCTGCTGCTGCTGCTAAGTCGCTTCAGTCGTGTCCGACTCTCTGCAACCCCATAGACAGCAGCCCACCAGGTTCCCCCGTCCCTGGGATTCTCCAGGCAAGAACACTGGAGGGGGTTGCCATTTCCTTCTCCAATGCATGAAAGTGGAAAGTGAAAGTGAAGTCGCTCAGTCATGTCCGACTCCTAGCGACTCCATGGACTGCAGCCCACCAGGCTCCTCCGTCCATGGGATTTTCCAGGCAAGAGTTCTGGAGTGGGGTGCCATTGCCTTCTCCTAAGGTTTTCTTATTCACTCCTGTCTCATCCCACTCATGGACCAGCTGCCCTACTCTAGCTTTACTCCAGGATCCAGGAGTAGTCCTGAGACATGCTATTATCACGGGAGAAGAAGAAAAAAGCAAGAAGGCTGGTGTAGCCTGCCATGGCTGTTAAGGTTTCTGTTCAGCATTGGGATATGTCACTTCTGCTCAGATTTTATTGGCCAGGGAGGTCCATGGTCAAGCCTTCTTTCAGTGGGACAGGGAATTTGACTTCTCCTATAGAGAAGTACTGCAGTTGGTGACAATGAGGAGAGAGATTTAATTCTCTTACAGGCAAGGTAGAGAAAGGACAGTAATATAATCTACACAGGTGATTGAACCCAGACCTTTGTGAGTCTATACTTCGTGCTTGTAACCTCTGCCTTTGGGCTTCCCTGGTGGTCCAGGTGCTAACAATCCACCTGCCAATGCAGGGGACATGGGTTTAATCCCTGGTCTGGGGAGATTCCATATGCCACAGAGCAACTAAGCCGTGTGCCACAGCTACTGAAGCCCAGCACCTAGAGCCCGTGCTCTGCAACAAGAGAAGCCACTGCAACGAGAAGGCTGTGCACACAACTAAAGAGTGGCTCCTGCTCGCTGCAACTGGAGAGAAGCAATGAAGGCCCAGTGCAGCGCCCCCACCCCCACCCCTCCACCCCTAGGTTTGGGTCATGGCTCTACTGAGAAGCCGTGTGACCCAGGGCAAATCTCTTCCCCTCTCTGGGCCCTAGCATCCCCATCTTAGTTAGGTATACCTTGAAGCAGACCCAGAGACAAAGATCTGAGTGCGGATAGTTTATTTGGGAGGTGATCCCCGGAAGCCCTAATAAGGATTGGGAACGTAAACTGGGAAAAGGTAGGAGTTTAGTAAAGTGTGTAATATCAAGTGGGTTATCCTCAGAGCAACTGGGGAACAATGCTGCTGAAAAACACGGGGGGAGACACATCTGTTTATCTCCCTCGAGGGGATGAGGCAGCTGGGATATTTATTCCCAACTTCAGGCCTTCATTGGTGGAGGGCTCTTTCTGGGGGCACTGACTTTTCTGCAGCCAGAAAAAAGCCTTTGGGCAGAGTTTTGTGTTTGTGATAGGCATCCCTTGGCCAGCAGAGGTGAGCTAAAGACCCCCTCTCTACGGTGAGCAGTGTTGACTAGAGCAGATTTAAGGCCCTTCTGCTTTTTGTCACCCGTGCCTGCAGTCCTGCCTGGCACTGGGCCAGCGTGTTTGTGGTCTAGTTGAGTCTGTTCAGTTCAGTTCAGCCACTTAGTCATGTCTGACTTTGCGACCCTATGAATCGCAGCACGCCAGGCCTCCCTGTCCATCACCAACTCCCAGAGTTCACCCAGACTCACGTCCATCGAGTCAGTGATGCCATCCAGCCATCTCATCCTCTGTCGTCCCCTTCTCCTCCTGCCCCCAATCCCTCCCAGCATCAGAGTCTTGTCCAATGAGTCAGCTCTTCGCCTGAGGTGGCCAAAGTACTGGAGCTTCAGCCTTAGCATCATTCCTTCCAAAGAAATCCCAGGGCTGATCTCCTTCAGAATGGACTGGTTGGATCTCCTTGCAGTCCAAGGGACTCTCAAGAGTCTTCTCCAACACCACAGTTCAAAAGCATCAATTCTTCGGCGCTCAACCTTCTTCACAGTCCAACTCTCACATCCATACATGACCACAGGAAAAACCATAGCCTTGACTAGACGAACTTTTGTTGACAAAGTAATGTCTCTGCTTTTGAATATGCTATCTAGGTTGGTCATAACTTTTCTTCCAAGGAGTAAGGGTCTTTTAATTTTATGGCTGCAGTCACCATCTGCAGTGATTTTGGAGTCCAGAAAAATAAAGTCTGACACTGTTTCCACTGTTTCCCCATCTATTTCCCATGAAATGATGGGACCAGATGCCATGATCTTCGTTTTCTGAATGTTGAGCCTTAAGCCAACTTTTTCACTCTCCACTTTTACTTTCATCAAGAGGCTTTTTAGTTCCTCTTCACTTTCTGCCGTAAGGGTGGTGTCATCTGCATATCTGAGGTTATTGAGATTTCTCCTGGCAATCTTGATTCCAGCTTGTGCTTTTTCCAGCCCAGCGTTTCTCATGATGTACTCTGCATATAAGTTAAATAAGCAGGGTGACAATATACAGCCTTGACATACTCCTTTTCCTATTTAGAACCAGTCTGTTGTTCCATGTCCAGTTCTAACTGTTGCTTCCTGACCTGCATACAGGTTTCTCAAGAGGCAGATCAGGTGGTCTGGTATTCCCATCTCTTTCAGAATTTTCCACAGTTTATTGTGATCCACACAAAGGCTTTGGCATAGTCAATAAAGCAGATATAGATGTTTTTCTGGCACTCTCTTGCTTTTTCAATGATCCAGCAGATGTTGGCAATTTGATCTCTGGTTCCTCTGCCTTTTCTAAAACCAGCTTGAACATCAGGAAGTTCACGGTTCACATATTGCTGAAGCCTGGCTTGGAGAATTTTGAGCATTACATTACTAGTGTGTAAGATGAGTGCAATTGTGTGGTAGTTTGAGGATTCTTTGGCATTGCCTTTCTTTGGGATTGGAATGAAAACTGACCTTTTCCAGTCCTGTGGCCACTGCTGAGTTTTCCAAATTTGCTGGCATATTGAGTGTAGCACTTTCACAGCATCATCTTTCAGGATTTGAAATAGCTCTGGGGGGTGGCTAAAGGGCGTTTGCATTTCCCCTGCACCCCGCTGTGGAGTCTGATGAGGCTTCCCTTGTGGCTCAGATGGTAAAGCGTCTGCCCGCAATGAGGGAGACCGGGGTTTGAGTCCTGGATCAGGAAGATCCCCTGGAGAAGGAAATGGCAATCCACTCCAGTACTCTTGCCTGGAAAATCTCATGGACAGAGGAGCCTGGTAGGCTACAGTCCATGGGGTCGCAAAGAGTCAGGGACACGACTGAGCAACTTCACTTTCACTTTCACTTTCCGCTGTGGAGCCTGATGACCCATTACTAGCTCCTCCTCTTTCCCTTTCCACAGCAAACCCTCTTTGTTTTGCAGGCTGGTCTGTTGTCTCCTGACCTTCATAACCCCGGCTCTTCCCCAGGGCACAGCAACTCCTGTTGCCTGCTTGAGTAGGCGGCGTGGAGGGAGGGGCTCTTTTCCCCATAGACCATGCTTTCCTTGGCCGCAGGAGGCAGCATCAGTAGTATCCTGGTTTCACACTGTCACTTGCAAACCAGGCTCTTCCTTTCGACACAAAATGCCCCTTTGCTTTGAAGCCCTTGCTGGGGCCATCTGGCACCGCCTTTGCTGAGATGACACTCTTTCATGCACCATTCACCATCCTCACCCAAGCTCCATCCTCTGAAGCCTGGCTCCCAGTCTGCCCTCCACTCTGAGCATCACCCCGGGGCCTCTTCTTGTCTATGAGGTTGATACACCCAGAGCTCTTGCACTGATGTTTCTGCCTTGTTCAGGTCCCTTATATCTTCCTCCAGGACAACAGAAGCAGCTTCTTTACCAGTCTCCTTCTGCATTTCTTCCGTCAACCCCCTCAATTTCTGTCTTCCTGTTCATCCATACCTTGGCCAAAGCACCATCTCTAAAATAGGAGTGGGTAGAGAAATAGTGAAGTGTAGTGGTAAAGAATGGGGACTCCAGAGACAGGCTGTCTGGGTTGAAATCCTGTTGTTGTTGTTACTGTTGTTTAATTGCTAAGTCGTGTCTGATTCTTTGCAACCCCATGAACTGCAGCATGCTAGGCTTCCGTGTCCTTCACTGTCTCCCAGAGTTTGCTCATACTTATGTCCGATGTGTTGATGATGCCATCCAACCCTTGTCACCCCTTCTCCTCCTGCTCTCAATCTTTCCCAGCATCAGGGTCTTTTCCAATGAGTTGGCTCTTCGAATCAGGTGGCCAAAGTATCGGAGCTTCAGCATCAGTCCTTTCAATGAATATTCAGGGGATTGATTTCCTTTAGGATTGACTGGTTGATCTCCTTGCAGTCCAAGGGATTCTCAAGAGTCTTCTTTGGCACCACAGTTCAGAGGCATCAATTGTTCCGTGCTCAGCCTTCTTTATGGTCCAACTTGCACATTAATACATGACTACTAGAAAAATCCTGTATCTTGCTTATTAACGATGACAACTTGAACAAGTGACTTACCCACTCTGTGCCTCCATTTGCTCATCTGCTAGATGCACCCACCTCATAGGGTCATTGCCGTGATTAAATGAGTTAACATCTATGACGTGCTCAGGACACCACCTGACACACAGTGCTGACTGAATGACTGTTTGTTAAGTAAGTTGAGTCCAGTGATGATATCTTCTGTCACACAGGGCAGCATTTGAGCTGATCTGTCTGGCACATGAGGCCCTGGGTCACTGGTTAAGATGATGAAAACTTCAAACCTCCAAGCCATGCCACCTGGGTTCAAGTCCCAGCACTGCCTATTCTTAGTAATATACCTTTGAGCAAGTAATTAAACCTTTCTGTGCTTCATTTTCCTGCCTGTAAAATGGGCTTGTCCTACATCATAGGTTGTTATGAGGATCCAACCAAGCTGGAGTGTGTTCACGTGTAAGAGCAGTGCTGCTTGATAAGTATGGTTTATCCAGAGTCATGTGCAGATGTGAGAGTTGGACTATAAAGAAGGCTGAGTGCCAAAGAATTGATACTTTTGAGCCCTGGTGCTGGAGAAGACTCTTGAGAGTCATTTGGACTGCAAGGAGATCAAACCGGTCAATCCTAAAGGCAATCAGTCCTGAATATTCATTGGAGGGACTGATGATGAAGCTGAAGCTCCAGTACTTTGGCCACCTGAAGCGAAGAACTGACTCATTAGAAAAGTCCCTGATGCTGGGAAAGACTGAAAGTGGGAAGAGAAGGGGATGACAGAGGATGAAATGGTTGGATGGCATCACTGATTCGATGGACATGAGTTTGAGCAAGCTCCAGGAGATAGTGAAGGACAGGGAAGCCTGGTGTGCTACAGTCCATAGGGTCGCAAAGAGTCAGACGCGACTTAGCAACTTGAACAACAACTCGGTAAGTATGACATCAGTGTTTTTCTTCTTCCTCTGGAGTGTGGCTGGCCTGGGGCCCTGGTGCGAGGCTGGCAGTCCCAGAACATCTAACCAGGCTGGGCGTCTTGCTCCTTGTTGGGGAGTGCCGTGCAGTTCTAGGCTAGTCTCAGTGAGCTCCTGTCTCTGTTCTTTGAAGGGCTGGCTCTGCAGGAGAAGTGTCCTTGGGCAAGAAGCAGGCCTGTTAACTCCATCCCCAGGCACACACACACGCACGCACACACACGCACACACACAGGCCTGCCCACCCTCTTCAAGGCTCTCTCCAAGCCCTTCACTCCTTGTTCAGCCTCATCAGTGCTTCATTATAAAATCCTCTCCAAGTTCTCTGTCCAAAGGTCAGCATAATTATAATCACTGCAGCAATCAGGTCCAATTTCTCACCCCCCATCGACGAGAGTACCGTCATGGCCTAAGAGGTCTGGTTCTTTGGGGCCTGCCTGTCCTCGCTCTCCACTCTGGGCACAGCAAGGCCACTCCCTGACCACCCCCCACTCCACACACACACACGGATGGTGGTGGTCAGGGGCCTGGCCCTGCACCCCCTGAAACACCCTTTTTATTCAAACCACCTCTGTCCGAAGCCCACTGTCCCTAGGGTGCTCTCTGCCCCTGGGTGGGCCTGGCAGAGGAATGTCGACCAGTGTCACACCAGGCAGGGATGACAGTTCTTCTCACGTCCTCCTGTGAGGCCCCGTCTCCCGCTGTTCCTGACGAGAGTTTGGATCGAGTAAGGGAGGGAACTCCACATGGGGCCACTGACAGCCAGGGTGTCCCTGGTGGCAGGGTGGAGGTGAGATTCTCATGGCAGGTGAACAAGTTCCGCCTTCATGCCACAGAGTCGGGCAGGCCAACCCTGCACGGGATTCTGCAGCTGGGCTCTGATCTCCAGGGGCTTCACAGCTTGAAATGCTTTGCCTGTTGAACTGTGTCCCCACCATTCCAAATTCATATGTTGACGTCTTGATTGCTAGTACCTCTGAATGTGGTTATGTTTGGAGATGAGGGCCTTTTAAGAGGTGAGTGTGTTAAAGTGTGGTTCACGAGGGTGGGTCCTAATGCAAAGACTGTTGCCTTTATAAGAGGAGATCATGACACAGATATGAGGGAAGCACAGGTGAAGACACAGCTGCAAGGCAAGCAGTGAGACCTCAGAAGGGATCAAACGCGCCAGCACCTTGACCTCAGAGTTCTAATGTCCAGAAATAGTCGAAAATAAATTTCCACAGTTGAAGCCACCCAGTCTGTGGTGCTTTGTTCCGGCAGCCCAGATCCCAATCCGTTATTTCCCTGAGGGCAGGTGGGGAACCTGTGAGGTATAGTTCGGGCCGAGGCAGAAGAGGAAAGACGACCTCAACAGAAGTAGGTTACCTTTATTCAGGTAAGGAGGGGCGACAGTCAGCCTAACGGCCAGGCTGAGCGCGGAGAGGGATCAGGGAGGCTCCACATGTATAAGGAGGTTTGTGGAAGTGATAAGGGAGACATTAATCAGGCAGGATGTTTTGGGTATTCTTTAGTTGAGATGGCATTTGTAGTTGGGCAGGGGATGATAAGTCTTCTGGGCAGGTGTAGGGGGTGGAAGGTTTCTGGACAGGAGGTGATAAGTCCCAGATAGAGGCAACTGGCCTGGAGCATCAGGGCGGAACCTAAAGTTCTGTTTTGTTTTCTCCGAAGTTAGATGATTCAGCAAGGGCCTTTGAAACTGTTATTTTCTTTTCTAGGCCCAAAAGACTCCTTCAGAACCCATATGAGTCAGCCCCTCAAGATGCTCATTTAAGAGCCAAGGGGCCACGGGATTTAAGTTTTGCTTGAGGAGAGAGTTTTCCAGTGGCTGCAATACCCCAGCCCTACTAGGCGCCCTCTTGTGATGGAGGGTATCTGGGAGGCAAAATGAGCCATTTCTTGCTTGTGCTGCTGGTTAGTAATTATTACGTACTACATATTTTCTTGGACATGAATCTGAACAATTTCTGGGAGATAGTGAACGACAGGGGACCCTGGCTTATTGCAGTCCATAGGGTCGCAAACAGCTGGACACAACTTAGTGACTGAACAACACGAGCAACTTATTTTTTTCTGTGCAGGGCGCTGTGCCCATCTTTTCATGACCATCGTGTGTTTTGTCTTAACAGCAATCCACTGAGGCAGACTTTATTCCGAGTCCCATTTCTTGAGCATTTCAAAGATATTTATTTATTTTATTTTTGTCTGTGTCAGGCTATAGTTGCGGCACGCAGGATCTTCGTTGCAGTGCTCTCGCTTAGTTGCCCCGTGACACATAGGATCTTAGTTCCCCGCCCAGGGATCGAACCTGAGTCCCCTG
Organism: Bos indicus x Bos taurus; assembly: GCF_003369695.1. Lineage (NCBI taxonomy): Eukaryota > Metazoa > Chordata > Mammalia > Artiodactyla > Bovidae > Bos > Bos indicus x Bos taurus. The sequence goes on along the minus strand of NC_040088.1, from coordinate 13,093,436 downwards.
CATTGGAAGGGGAGTGAATTCTTAACCACTGGACCACCAGGGAAGTCCCTCGAGTCTTGTTTTTTTTGAGGAGGAAATTAAAGCTCCTCAAAGGAGAAAAGAGGTTAAGACGCTGGAGAGCTCATGACTAGAGAGTACAGGGCTGGTATTTGAACCCAGGTTTGTCTGAGGCCAGAGTCCTGGCTGATCAGGGACTATGTTATTGGGACTTTGAGAAGTCTTAGACCTCAGTCCTGCTCTCCACACACAAAACTCCCTTCAGGTGTCCTGTCTGTGTTAATTTTGCTTTTATTTCCTGGGACCACCAAGAGAAAAGGCCGCTTATTGGCTCTAATGCTCTGGTCCCTTTGTAGACCATCCTTATGGGAAGTGAAAGTGACAGTCACTCAGTCCTGTCCGACTCTCTGAGACCGACCGCACAGATTGTAGCTGTCTACCCCTTGGTCCATGGGGTTCTCCGGGCAAGAATACTGAAGTGGGTTGCCATTTCCTTCTCCGGGGGATCTTCCCGACTCAGGGATTGAAGCCAGGTCTCATGCATTGCAGGCAGTCTCTTTACTGACTAAGCCACCAGGGAAGACCCATCCTTATGGGAGCCATCCTTTAAGATGCTGCCCGAGGATCTCTGCCTCCAGGTGTTCACACCCGCCTGCTGAGTGTGGGCCAGACCGATAACCTACTGACTCACGTCATGTAACTCACGTCATGTAGCAAAAGAGATGGCCTGTCACTTCTGAGATCACGATATAAAATGACTGTGCCAGGGACTTCCCTCGTGGCCCAGGGGTTAGGACTCCAAGTTCCAATTCACGGGAGAATCGGTTTGATCCCTGGCTGGGGAACTAAGATCCCACATGCCGTGTGGAGTGGTCAAAAAATAAAAGAAAAGAAAAAGAGTGAGGTAACTGTTGCTGAGCACCTATGATGTACTAAACTTTTCACTTAGGTTACCTTGTTTATTTCTCATGCACAACTCTGTGCAGTATTACCACCTATTACAGGTGTGAAGGATAAAGGAAGAAATCCCAGTAAGCGATACGTGGTTTTTTTTTTTTTTAAAAGGCTGTGACTTTTGGGTGCTTGTCTCTTGCTCGCTCCGAGGGAAGCCAGCTACCACATCCTGTCCCAAGGAGAGACCCAAGTTCAAGGAGTCGAGGGAGGCCTCCAGCCAGCGGGCAGGTGAGGGAGTGTGGAAATGGTTCCTCTTGCTCTAGAGCCTTCAGGTGAGGCGATGACCGGGGGAGGCATTTTGATCGCAGCCTTGTGAGAGGACATGAAAAGATCCAGCTATAACAGTGTCAGTCTTTATTTTTGGGGGCTCCAAAATAACTGCAGATGGTGACTGCAGCCATGAAATTAAAAGATACTTACTCCTTGGAAGGAAAGTTATGACCAACCTAGATAGCATATTGAAAAGCAGAGACATGACTTTGCCAACAAAGGTCCGTCTAGTCAAGGATATGGTTTTTCCAGTGGTCATGTATGGATGTGAGAGTTGGACTGTGAAGAAAGCTGAGCACCGAAGAACTGATGCTTTTGAACTGTGGTGTTGGAGAAGACCTTGATCCCTTGGACTGCAAGGAGATCCAACCAGTCCATCCTAAAGGAGATCAGTCCTGGGTGTTCATTGACTGGACTGATGCTGAAGCTGAAACTCCAATACTTTGTCCACCTCATTGGAAGAGTTGACTCATTGGAAAAGATTCTGATGCTGGGAGGGATTGGGGGCAGGAGAAGAAGGGGATGACAGAGGATGAGATGGCTGGATGGCATCACCGACTCGATGGACATGACTGTGAGTAAACTCCGGGAGTTGGTGATGGACAGGGAGGCCTGGTGTGCTGCGATTCATGGGGTCGCAAAGAGTCGGACACAACTGAGCAACTGAACTGAACTGAACTGATGCCACATCCTGACTCCTGCCCCAAATTGTAACATAGTGATTGTAACATAGTAGGTTTTTGTTATTTTGAGCTGCTGCCTGTTGTTGCAGCAATAGTTAACAAATATATACCCCTTTCTTCAGCTCTCCTAATGGAACTGAAGAAGGTGCAGTTCTTTGTTTTTTTTCTTTAAGAGGTTTTTTGTTTTTGTCTTTATTGCCTTTGTTACTGTATTGCTTCTGTTTTATGTTTTGGTTTTCTGGCCATGAGGCATGCAGAATCTTAGCTCCCTGACCAGGGATCAAACCTGCACTCCCTGCATTGCAAGGTGAAGTCTTAACTACTGGACTGTCAGGAAAGTCCCTCTGTGTGTGTGTTTTTTTTTAAACACCCGCTAAGTTTGGGCTTTCTTAACATGGGGGTGGCCTGGAGCTGTGCAGGGTGTCTGCTGCCTAGCCCACCAAGGCTGGCCAGAGTGGCTGAGGGGTATGTCAAAGGGACTCAGCACCTGTCCTTCTGTGGTGATCCACCTAGTCCTGGTCTCAAGTCCTTGCCCTCCGCATTCTCCACTGCATCACCCTGGCAGTCTGTCCTGCTCATACGGATACCCACTTTGTTGTTGTTGGGGGTGAGGTACATTAGCAGGGAGTTAGCAGAACCCAACAGAGGTAGGGTGGAGGAGTAAACAGCACGGGTGAGCTCCCCTAAAGGGGCAGCCTCATTGAAACCCTGGGAGATGCTGGGGGCCTCTGCTGGGTCTCTCAGGAGCCTGTGTATTTGCACGTGGCCTGGTGGTCACAGCACAGGTGGCCCTTGTGCTATGTGAGGAAAGTGCTCTACTGGTGACTTTAGCCTTGTAGAGTAGCTTCCATACCCCCGGCTCTGCTGCTGTGTGGCTTCTAAGCCAAGGGCAGAAGTCAGTGTCAGTGGCTCTGCCAGGCGTGGACATCTCTATAGCAGACCCTGCTCGGCAGCTAGAGACAGAGCTAAGCCAGGAGGCAGCTGCGATGACTGTGTATATTTCTCAGCGACACCCCCAACACAGAGGAGACCTTGAGGGCTTAAATGTCCTATGATAGTGTATACAGTCAAAGCAAGAGAAATACCCCAGGTGGTGAGACTGTGACCCACTATTACAACCAGACTGGTGTGGTCTAGAGTTTTGGCAAATATTAAGTGTTTGTAAAGACAGCTCACTGAGCATTTGCTATGAATGTAGTGTGATCAGGCAATGTGTTACCACTTGGCACTAAGACATTTAATCCTCATAACAAACTACACAGGAGGGCTATTCTTAATCTCTTTTTATACAGGTTTAGAGAGTTAAAGTAACTTGTACAAGGTCACTGACCCAGGAAGTGAGAACATGTCACAATAAACCCAATGTCTGGCTTGAAAGTCCTTGTGCACAACGGCTTGGCCGCCATCTATCCATCCCCAGGAAGACTGACAGCTGGAAGCAGTGTGTGCGTAGACTCATGGTTTGAATGGTGGTAATACACCTACTATGTGCCAGCATTCTGCAGTTCACATAGTTCATTTAATCACTAACAAGGCTCGAGGTAGTTAGCAATAGCTGCCTTTTGCAGATAAAGAAACTAACACTCAGAAAGTTCAGGTCATTTGGTCATAGCAGCCCACTAATGTACAGCTGGGGTTCATATTCAGGCTGTTTGGCATAAAACCCCTCTCTCTTTCCAGCCTCGTGTTAGAGGAAACAGCAGGGAATCTATGGAGAGGTTTGTTGTGAGCCTCAAATCACCTGACTGATTGCATTTGGCTTTCCAGAAGCACCTGGGGGTGCACCAAGGCAGGGTCCAGGCATCATCCCCATGGCGTGGATAGAAGGCTTCCCTGAGCAGGAACACCCTGCCCACTTGTGGGAGGGCTGAGCTGGTTCCGTTTCCTCTTTACTGATGCGGAGTGAATTGAAGGTTATTGCAATGAATAATAAATGAGCTATCATAGCGGAGCCGATTATTCCAAAGTGTTACCGATGTTTGTGTTGATAAAAATGAATAAATGGCTGAGCGTTTGCAGGGAATGGAAGAGAAAAGACATAAAGAGGAAATTCATGTGTGTGCCTCTGCTAGTTAGAAACAATGAGTCTTGAAACAGAGGCAGTCAGAGAACGGGATGAAGCAGCTCTGTGATTTGTTACGTAGGGAAAACAGTGACAGAATCTTTCATCTCTGACCGTGTTGGCTGCAAAGAGGTAATAGACATTGGCTTTGAGCAGAGGAGATAAGAGACCAAGAGGAAAATAAAGTTCAGAACAGTGAATATGAGAGCCAAATCGTTGCTTGGTTTTTCTTACAAGATGCAGAGACAAGATGCAGAGGAAGGCGCAGCCATTTCAGGTTTCTCTGCAGATAGAGGAGAGGACCTTACTGGTCTCAGATGTAGGGGAGGGTTACTCCCTGGATCAGAGCCAAGGTCAGATGCAGGAGGATTATGCAAAGCCAGATTCAATGGAGGGGATCATAGAGTTGCTCCTTTATACTCGCGGCTCTAATCCAGCTATTTGCAACCTCTTCCTTTTTTTTTTTTCTCTTGCTGAGATAGATTCCCAGATTCAGTTCCTGAAAAACTGGCCACAACTATTCCTCTTTCTTTCCTACTCAAAAGGCAAGCCATAATCCAGAAGAGTGAGAATGATGCTGTGTCCATGGTGCCCAAACTGTGTGCTGGGGTGCTAAGGAACAACAAACTTGGGAGAGGGCGTGCCTTGGGATGTTTTAAATGTTTTGAGGGAAACTTGACATCCTCTGGACATCATGCTAACGACCAGCTCAAGGAGATCCACAGTGTTAGTTCGTGCTACATTCCTTTTCATGACATCATATCTTTGCAAAGCTGGGTTTTCAGCTGCTGTGATTAAAAATCAAGTATGGTGTGTAGTGAGCAGCAAGGATTGTGGCCTCCAGTCAGATTAAAAAATGTGAGAAGTTGTGCAGTGCTCAACAGCTACACATGTTCCATGACTAAGTGAAGTTACTTGAGAATGAAGTACCAAAAAATGTATTTTTTCTATCAATTTATGTACAATAAAAAATTAGTTACTAACTTAGGACATAAAATCTTATTAAGTTTGGCCCTAACAATTAAATAAATAATTGTTAGGCATTTCTATTAGCCTAGTGCTCCCATGAAAAAATGACAGAATTAAGGATTCTGTTGGCAACAAAAACTTTGGGAAATTCTGTGTTAAGTTATCGATCAAGTCTTAGCGGGAAGCCAATGGCACATTCTAACTTGGTAATTTGAAGAGAATGTAAGAAAAGAGTTCATTCCAGAGGTGTGGGCAAAGTGTAGAGAAATCAGAAGGAATAGGCAGTATCTTGAGGTTACAAAGGGAGAGGAGGGTCATTCCCTGGCGGTCCAGTTGTTAGGACTCTGTGCTTCCACTGTGGGCATGGGTCAATCCCTAGTCTGGAAACGAGTATCTCACACGCTGTGCAGTGTGGCCAAAATTAAAAAAAAAAAGAAAGGGAGAGGAGGATGGGGAAATTGAGAGGAAGGAGGGAGGGACTGGTTACCACAGCTGCAGACAGAGAGCGTTGTTGGGAGAGGCACGCCTGCAAATGAGGTGATCAGTTTCAGCTCTCTGCATGGAGGGACCTGGGAAAAGAAATGTTCTTTCCTCACTGATACCCCTCCCAATTCCCGCAGGTGCTCCCCACTGGCCACACGCGACCAGTAGCCAGAGGACAAGTGCACCTCTTAATAGCACCGTAGAAATCACAGAAGGAGGTGGCAGAAGGTGGAGACTAGCCATGAGGGGCACATAGGAGCTGTCTGATACGTGGTATTATGGGGCAAAATTGGAAACTGCTCTTTAAAAAAATTAAAAAAAAATTTATTTGGCTGTACCAGGTCTTAGTTGCAGCACACGGAATCTTTGATCTCTGTTATATCATGCAGGGTCTTTAGTTGAGGCATGTGAACTCTTCTTAGTTGCAGCATGTTGGATCCAGTTTCCTGACCAGGGATAGCACATGGGCCCCCTGCATTGACAGCATGGAGTCTTAGCTACTGGATCATCAGGGAAGTCCCAAGTTGCTCTTGTTTATACAAATATAAAAAGTCCTTCTCAAAATTGTGGAATCCATTAGAACTACAATGAGCATTTATCAAGAACTTTGCTGTGTGCGCTGCTGAGTTAAGCACCTGACATGCATTCTTTCATCTAATCTGTCATCAGCCTTCCCAAGTAGGTTGTATTATTCTCTTTGTTCAACATGGACCCTATAGCCAACACATGGTAGAGTTATCATGAAGAAGTGAGAAAATACATTAAAGCCACTTTGTCTATTGTATGCACAGTGGGGCTCAGTTTTCATGTAAAATCTTTCCAACAGAGAAGAGAAATATGGGCCAACTAACCCAAAGGTATTCTTTTCTTTGGAAGTTGCATTTCCCAGTGAAAATTAGTAAAGGAGCATCTGGCCTCTGTGAATTACACACACATGGTTGAATCCTCCAGAATCCAGTCTCTTTTGCATTTCTCATCCTGCAGGGCTGTGGATTGACACCACAGTGGCCTTATCAAGGTGCCGTGTCACAGAGCTCAACCCGCAGTACTGGCCTAGCATAGTTGCACTATCCTGGTGGTTCTCAAACTGTGCCCAGGTTCCTAAAATCCTGATCAAATGTTTCCCGAAATAGGTGGCCCTTAGTTAGGTCTGGAAGGACAAAGGGGATATGTGTGAGTGGAGGAGGAAAGGGAGGCATTCAAAGGTTGATTAACAAATAGGCAAGAAGGGAGTGGGTTTCAAATCGTAAAGTAAGGCAAAAATTAACTCAAAATAAATTAAAGACTTAAACATAAGACTTAAAACTGTAAAATTCCTAGAAGAAAACACAGGAGAAAAGCTCCCTGACATTAGTCTTGGTAACGATTTTTTTCTTTTGGATGACACCAAAAGTACAAGAAACAAAAGCAAAAATTAATAAGTGGTGCTACATCAGACTGGAAAGCTTCTGCGCAGCCAAAGGAATGATCAACAAAAGGAAAAGGTGGCTAAGATGGCGGAGGAGTAGGACAGGGAGAACACTTTCTCCCCCACAAATTCATCAAAAGAACATTAAAACGCCAAGTAAATTCCACAAAACAACTTCTGAAAGCCGGCAGAGGACATCAGGCACCCAGAAAAGCAACCCAAGTCTTCGAAAGGAGAGAGAAGAAATACAGCTCCACTCACCAGAACACCGACACAAGCTTCCCTAACCAAGAAACCTTGACAAGCCACCTGTACAAACCCACACAGAGCGAGGAAATGCCACAATAAAGAGAACTCCACAAACTGCCAGAATACAGAAAGGACACCCCAAACTCAGCAATTTAAACAAGATGAAGAGACAGAGGAATACCCAGCAGATAAAGGAACAGGATAAAAGCCCACCAAACCAAACAAAAGAGGAAGAGATAGGGAATCTACCTGATAAAGAATTCTGAATAATGATAGTGAAATTGATCCAAAATCTTGAAATCAAAATGGAATCACAGATAAATAGCTTGGAGACAAAGATTGAGAAGATGCAAGAAAGGTTTAACAAGGACCTAGAAGAAATAAAAGGGAGTCAATATAAAATGAATAATGCAATAAATGAAATTAAAAACACTCTGGAGGCAACAAATAGTAGAAGAACAGAGGCAGAAGATAGGATTAGTGAATTAGAAGATAGAATGGTAGAAATAAATGAATCAGAGAGGATAAAAGAAAAACGAATTAAAAGAAACGAGGACAATCTCAGAGACCTCCAGGACAATATTAAACGCTACAACATTCGAATCATAGGGGTCCCAGAAGAAGAAGACAAAAAGAAAGACCATGAGAAAATACTTGAGGAGATAATAGTTGAAAACTTCCCTAAAATGGGGAAGGAAATAATTACCCAAGTCCAAGAAACCCAGAGAGTCCCAAACAGGATAAACCCAAGGCGAAACACCCCCAGACACATATTAATCAAATTAACAAAGATCAAACACAAAGAACAAATATTAAAAGCAGCAAGGGAAAAACAACAAATAACACACAAGGGAATTCCCATAAGGATAACAGCTGATCTTTCAATAGAAACTCTTCAAGCCAGGAGGGAATGGCAAGACATACTTAAAGTGATGAAAGAAAATAACCTCCAGCCCAGATTATTGTACCCAGCAAGGATCTCATTCAAATATGAAGGAGAAATCAAAAGCTTCTCAGACAAACAAAAGCTGAGAGAATTCAGCACCACCAAACCAGCTCTCCAACAAATACTAAAGGATATTCTCTAGACAGGAAACACAAAAACAGTGTATAAACTCGAACCCAAAACAATAAAGTAAATGGCAACAGGATCATACTTATCAGTAATTACCTTAAATGTAAATGGGTTGAATGCCCCAACCAAAAGACAAAGACTGGCTGAATGGATACAAAAACAAGACCCCTACATATGCTGTCTACAAGAGACCCACCTCAAAACAGGGGACACATACAGACTGAAAGTGAAGGGCTGGAAAAAGATTTTCCATGCAAATAGGGACCAAAAGAAAGCAGGAGTAGCAATACTTATATTAGATAAAATAGACTTTAAAACAAAGGCTGTGAAAAGAGACAAAGATGGTCACTACATAATGATCAAAGGATCAATCCAAGAAGAAGATATAACAATTATAAATACATATGCACCCAACACGGGAGCGCCACAATATGTAAGACAAATGCTAACAAGTATGAAAGGAGAAATTAACAATAACACAATAATAGTGGGAGACTTTAATACCCCACTCACACCTATGGATAGATCAACTAAACAGAAAATTAACAAGGAAACACAAACTTTAAACGATACAATAGACCAGTTAGACCTAATTGATATCTATAGGACATTTCATCCCAAAACAATGAATTTCACCTTTTTCTCAAGCGCACATGGAACCTTCTCCAGGATAGATCACATCCTGGGCCATAAATCTAGCCTTGGTAAATTCAAAAAAATAGACATCATTCCAAGCATCTTTTCTGACCACAATGCAGTAAGATTAGATCTCAATTACATGAGAAAAACTATTAAAAATTCCAACATATGGAGGATGAACAACACCCTGCTGAATAACCAACAAATCACAGAAGAAATCAAAGAAGAAATCAAAATTTGCATAGAAACTAATTAAAATGAAAACACAACAACTCAAAACCTGTGGGACACTTTAAAAGCAGTCCTAAGGGGAAAGTTCATAGCAATACAGGCATACCTAAAGAAACAAGAAAAAAGTCAAATAAATAACCTAACCCTACACCTAAAGCAACTAGAAAAGGAAGAAATGAAGAACCCCAGGGTTAGTAGAAGGAAAGAAATCTTAAAAATTAGGGCAGAAATAAATGCAAAAGAAACAAAAGAGACCATAGCAAAAATCAACAAAGCCAAAAGCTGGTTCTTTGAGAGGATAAATAAAATTGACAAACCATTAGCCAGACTCATCAAGAAACAAAGGGAGAAAAATCAAATCAATAAAATTAGAAATGAAAATGGAGAGATCACAACAGACAGCACAGAAATACAAAGGATCATAAGAGACTACTATCAACAATTATATGCCAATAAAATGGACAACGTGGAAGGAATGGACAAATTCTTAGAAAAGTACAACTTTCCAAAACTGGACCAGGAAGAAATAGAAAATCTTAACAGACCCATCACAAGCACGGGAATTGAAACTGTAATCAAACATCTTCCAGCAAACAAAAGCCCAGGTCCAGACAGCTTCACAGCTGAATTCTACCAAAAATTTAGAGAAGAGCTAACACCTATCCTGCTCAAACTCTTCCAGAAAATTGCAGAGGAAGGTAAACTTCCAAACTCATTCTATGAGGCCACCATCACCCTAATACCAAAACCTGACAAAGATGCCACAAAAAAAGAAAACTACAGGCCAATATCACTGATGAACATAGATGCAAAAATCCTTAACAAAATTCTAGCAATCAGAATCCAACAACACATTAAAAAGATCATACACCATGACCAAGTGGGCTTTATCCCAGGGATGCAAGGATTCTTCAATATCCGCAAATCAATCAATGTTATACACCACATTAACAAATTGAAAAACAAAAACCATATGATTATCTCAATAGATGCAGAGAAAGCCTTTGACAAAATTCAATATCCATTTATGATAAGAACTCTCCAGAAAGCAGGAATAGAAGGAACATACCTCAACATAATAAAAGCTATATATGACAAACCCACAGCAAACATTATCCTCAATGGTGAAAAATTGAAAGCATTTCCTCTAAAGTCAGGAACAAGACAAGGGTGCCCACTTTCACCATTACTATTCAACATAGTTTTGGAAGTTTTGGCCACAGCAATCAGAGCAGAAAAAGAAATAAAAGGAATCCAAATTGGAAAAGAAGAAGTAAAACTCTCACTGTTTGCAGATGACATGATCCTTTACATAGAAAACCCTAAAGACTCCACCAGAAAATTACTAGAACTAATCAATGATTATAGTAAAGTTGCAGGATATAAAATCAACACACTTGCATTCCTATACACTAATAATGAGAAAACTGAAAGAGAAATTAAGGAAACAATTCCATTCACCATTGCAACGGAAAGAATAAAATACTTAGGAATATATCTACCTAAAGAAACTAAAGACTTATATATAGAAAACTATAAAACACTGGTGAAAGAAATCAAAGAGGACACTAATAGATGGAGAAATATACCATGTTCATGGATTGGAAGAATCAATATAGTGAAAATGAATATACTACCCAAAGCAATTTATAGATTCAATGCAATCCCTATCAAGCTACCAACGGTATTCTTCACAGAGCTAGAACAAATAATTTCACAATTTGTATGGAAATACAAAAAACCTCGAATAGCCAAAGCTATCTTGAGAAAGAAGAATGGAACTGGAGGAATCAACCTACCTGACTTCAGGCTCTATTACAAAGCCACAGTTATCAAGACAGTATGGTACTGGCACAAAGACAGAAAGATAGATCAGTGGAACAAAATAGAAAGCCCAGAGATAAATCCACGCACATATGGACACCTTATCTTTGACAAAGGAGGCAAGAATATATAATGGATTAAAGACAATCTCTTTAACAAGTGGTGCTGGGAAAACTGGTCAACCACTTGTAAAAGAATGAAACTAGAACACTTTCTAACACCTTACACAAAAATAAACTCAAAATGGATTAAAGATCTCAACGTAAGACCAGAAACTATAAAACTCCTAGAGGAGAACATAGGCAAAACACTCTCCGACATACATCACAGCAGGATCCTCTATGACCCACCTCCCAGAATATTGGAAATAAAAGCAAAAATAAACAAATGGGACCTAATTAAACTTAAAAGGTTCTGCACATCAAAGGAAACTATTAGCAAGGTGAAAAGGCAGCCTTCAGAATGGGAGAAAATAATAGCAAATGAAGCAACGGACAAACAACTAATCTCAAAAATATACAAGCAACTCCTACAGCTCAACTCCAGAAAAATAAATGACCCAATCAAAAAATGGGCCAAAGAACTAAATAGACATTTCTCCAAAGAAGACATACAGATGGCTAACAAACACATGAAAAGATGCTCAACATCACTCATTATCAGAGAAATGCAAATCAAAACCACTGTGAGGTACCATTTCACACCAGTCAGAATGGCTGCGATCCAAAAGTCTACGAGCAATAAATGCTGGAGAGGGTGTGGAGAAAAGGGAACCCTCTTACACTGTTGGTGGGAATGCAAACTAGTACAGCCACTAAGGAGAACAGTGTGGAGATTCCTTAAAAAACTGGAAATAGAACTGCCTTATGATCCAGCAATCCCACTGCTGGGCATACACACTGAGGAAACCAGAAGGGAAAGAGACACGTGTACCCCAATGTTCATCGCAGCACTGTTTATAATAGCCAGGACATGGAAGCAACCTAGATGTCCATCAGCAGATGAATGGATAAGAAAGCCGTGGTACATATACACAATGGAGTATTACTCAGCCATTAAAAAGAATACCTTTGAATCAGTTCTAATGAGATGGATGAAACTGGAACCTATTATACAGAGTGAAGTAAGCCAGAAAGAAAAACACCAATATCATATACTAACACATATATATGGAATTTAGAAAGATGGTAACAATAACCCTGTGTACGAGACAGCAAAAGAGACACCGATGTATAGATCAGTCTTATGGACTCTGTGGGAGAGGGAGAGGGTGGGGAGATTTGGGAGAATAGCATTGAAACATGTATAATATCATGTATGAAATGAGTCGCCAGTCCAGGTTCGATGCACGATACTGGATGCTTGGGGCTGGTGCACTGGGACGACCCAGAGGGAGGGTAGGGGAGGGAGGAGGGAGGAGGGTTCAGGATGGGGAACACGGGTATACCTGTGGCAGATTCATTTTGATATTTGGCAAAACTAATACAATATTGTAAAGTTTAAAAATAAAATAAAATTAAAAAAATAAAATAAAAAACTCAAAAAAAAAAAGAAAATAAAAGGAAATGGTGACATTGCAAAATGGGAGAAAATAGTTGCAAAAATATATATCTGATAAGGGAATGAATAATACCCAAGTTATATAAATAACTCATACAAATCAATACCAAAAAAAAAAAAAAAAATCAAATGGTAAAGTCAGGTTAAAGCTGAAAGGTAGCAGTCCATAAATCCTTGACTGAAAAGTGAATGTTATTGGATCTCTCACTGCAAAAATAAGTAGAGTGGATGGCATCTCCACTTGTTAGCTGGGAGACTGATTTCATTCCACAGTGAGGAGGTAGCCATGGTTTTCTCATGTCTTCTCCCACTTGCCACTAGACCAGGGGTCAGCAAATGTTTTCCACAAAGGGCCAGGCAGTAGATATTTTAGTCTCTGCCATCCATATAATTTCTGTTGTAATTCTTCAACTCTGCCACTGTGTGAAATCAGCCAAGGCAATATGTAAATGAACAGGTATGGCTGTGTTCCAATAAAACTTTATTTATAGACCCTGAAATTTGAATTTCATATAATTTTGATGTGTTATGAAATATTCTTCTTTTCATGTTTTCAATGATTTAAAAGTTTGAATAGCACTCTTAGCTTGCAGGCTGTACAGAATCAGGTGGTGGGCCAGACTTGGGCTATAGGCTATTGTTTGCTGACCCCTGTACTATATCATAGATGTCATGAGGGCAGAGGAAATTTGTTTCGCTCATTATCATTACAAAAGAGTCTGAGATGCAGTACTTGGATGCAATCTCAAAAATGACAGAATGATCTCTGTTCGTTTCCAAGGCAAACCATTCAATATCACAGCAATCCAAGTTTATGCCCCGACCAGTAACGCTGAAGAAGCTGAAGTTGAACAGTTCTTTGAAGACCTACAAGACCTTCTAGAACTAACACCCAAAAAAGATGTCCTTTTCATTATAGAGGACTGGAATGCAAAAGTAGGAAGTCAAGAAACACCTGGAGTAACAGGCAAATTTGGCCTTGGAGTATGGAATGAAGCAGGGCAAAGGCTAATAGAGTTCTGCCAAGAGAATGCACTGGTCATAGAAAACACCCTCTTCCAACAACACAAGAGAAGACTCTACACATGGACATCACCAGATGGTCAGTATTGAAATCAGATTGATTATATTCTTTGCAGCCAAAGATGGAGAAGCTCTATACAGTCAGCAAAAACAAGACTGGGAGCTGACTGTGGCTCAGATCATGAACTCCTTATTGCCAAATTCAGACTTAAATTGAAGAAAGTGGAGAAAGCCACTAGACCATTCAGGTATGACCTAAATCAAATCCCTTTATGACTATACAGTGGAAGTGAGAAATAGATTTAAGGGATTGGATATGATAGAGTGCCTGATGAACTATGGACGGAGGTTTGTGACATTGTACAGGAGACAGGGATCAAGACCATCCCCAAGAAAAAGAAATGCAAAATGGCTGTCTGGGGAGGCCTTACAAATAGCTGTGAAAAGAAGGGAATTGAAGAGCAAAGGAGAAAAGGAAAGATATACCCATTTGAATGCAGAGTTCCAAAGAATAGCAAGGAGAGATAAGAAAGCCTTCCTCAGTGATCAATGCAAAGAAATAGAGGAAAACAACAGAATGGGAAAGACTAGAGATCTCTTCAAGAAAATTAGAGATACAAAGGGAACATTTCATGCAAAGATGGGCTCAATAAAGGACAGAAATGGTATGGACCTAACAGAAGCATAAGATATTAAGAAAAGGTGGAAAGAATACACAGAAGAACTGTACAAAAAGATCTTCATGACCCAGATAATCCCGATGGTGTGATCACTCACTTAGAGCCAAACATCCTGGAATGTGAGGTCAAGTGGGCCTTAGGAAGCATCACTACAAGCAAAGCTAGTGGAGGTGATGGAATTGCAGTTGAGCTATTTCAAATCCTAAAAGATCATGCTGTGATAGTGCTATATTCAATATGCCAGCAAATTTGGAAAACTCAGCAGTGGCCACAGGACTGGAAAAGGTCAGTTTTCATTCCAATCCCAAAGAAAGGCAATGCCAAAGAATGCTCAAACTACCGCACAATTGCACTCATCTCACATGCTAGTAAAGTAATGCTTAAAATTCTCCAAGCCAGGCTTCAGCCATACGTGAACTGTAAACTTCCTGATGTTCAAGCTGGTTTTAGAAAAGGCAGAGGAACCAGAGATCAAATTGCCAGCATCTGCTAGATCATTGAAAAAGCAAGAGAGTGCCAGAAAAACATCTATTTCTGCTTTATTGACTATGCCAAAGCCTTTGACTGTGTGGATCACAATAAACTGTGGAAAATTCTGAAAGAGATGGGACTACCAGACCACCTGACCTGCCTCTTGAGAAACCTATATGCAGGTCAGGAAGCAACAGTTAGAACTGGACATGGAACAACAGACTGGTTCCAATAGGAAAAGGAGTACGTCAAGACTGTATATTGTCACCCCGCTTATTTAACTTATATGCAGAGTACATCACGAGAAATGCTGGGCTGGAAGAAGCACAGCTGGAATCAAGACTGCTGGGAGAAATATCAATAACCTCAGATATGCAGATGATACCACCCTTATGGCAGAAAGTGAAGAACTAAAGAGCCTCTTGATGAAAGTGGAAGAGGAGAATGAAAAAGTTGGCTTAAAGCTCAACATTCAGAAAACTAAGATTATGAGATCCGGTCCCATCAGTTCATGGCAAATAGATGGGGAAACAGTGGAAACAGTGTCAGACTTTATTTTTCTGGGCTCCAAAATCAGTGCAGATGGTGATTGCAGCCATGAAATTAAAAGACACTTACTCCTTTGAAGGAAGGTTATGACCAACCTAGACAGCATATTAAGAAGCAGAGACATTCCTTTGCCAACAAAGGTCCATCTAGTCAAGGCTATGGTTTTTCCAGTGGTCATGTATGGATGTGAGAGTTGGACTATAAAGAAAGCTGAGCGCCGAAGAATTGATGTTTTTGAACTGTGGTGTTGGAGAAGACTCTTGAGAGTCCCTTGCACTGTCAGAGATCCAACCAGTAAATCCTAAAGGAAATCAGTCCTGAATATTCATTGGAAGGACTGATAATGAAGCTGCAACTCCAATATTTTGGCCACCTGATGCGAAGAGCTGACTCATCTGAAAAGACCCTGATGCTGGGGAAGATTGAGGGAAGGAGGAGAAGGGGATGACAGAGGATGAGATGGTTGGATGGCATCAGCAACTGGATGGACATGAGTTTGAGCAAGCTCTGGGAGTTGGTGATGGACAGGGAGGCCTGGCGTGCTGTGGTTCATGGAGTCTCAAAGAATTGGACACAACTGAGCAACTGAACTGAACTGAACATTATCATTCACTCAGAACCCAGCAATGTGCTTGGTACAGAGTGGCCACTCCAAAAAGAAAAAGAAAATCTGTTGGATGAATGAATATGATACATTCTCCTTAGTTTCTTCTTCTCTGCATTTGTGCAAGAAAATTTTTGGTAAAGGAGATGAAAGAGAGTCATAAGGAATTCAGTGCCTTCTCTTGTCTACATTTTAAGCAGGAGTTAAGAAGTTTATGATTTTAGTGAAAGGAAATATTAAATAAGAGTCTGCTATAGAGCTTTAGTTGTCAATCTGTTATGATGCTCTGAGATGAGACCCAGAGCAAAAACATGCCAAGAATGTTTTTTTTTTTTTTTAAATCTCAGAATGAATCCAGAATTATAATGTTGTTTCCTATTTAAGTGCAGAGGGAGTCTTAAGATTAGATTAAACATGATCATCATTGAAAGTTAGTAAAAATGTGTTCATAATACTAAGAACTGTGTGGTTTTAAATGCTCTAAGTCATGAATTACTTTTGAAATATATGGTAACTAGATAGTAGCAATTGGTGTTGGGTTGGGACTGGCAGTTTCTGTAATATGTATTCTAGGCTGTGCATTCAAGCTGGAAACATGCATGACAGACAGCCCCTGCCCCCGTGAAATACTGACTGGGCTGGAGGCCATAGCTGAGCCAGTGTTGAGCATCCTGGAAACAAGTGAATGAACTTTGACTAAGGAAGCATCTTGGAAATATTTGAGATATTAAAAAAAAAAAAAAAAGTGACTTTCAAAGAGTGATTATGTGCATGGGAAGAATAAATGGGAAAGAGCCATAAAGACTGACCTTCCTCCTGGCAGAAGTATGCCCCAACTCACCTACGTGAAGGGAGCAAGCAGTCAGGGTTGTGGGTGCTGACTGTACATTTGTGCTGGTTGGAATGTCCCACCGCTCAAGGCCTTCCTTTTCTGGCTCATTCTTCTTCTTCTTCTTTTTTTTTTTAACATGTATTTATTTGGTTGCATTGGGTCTTGGTTGTGGCATGAGAACCCTTGGTTGTAGCATGTGGGATCTCGTTCCCTGACCAGGGATCGAAGTTCCAACTTGGGCCCCCTGCATTGGAAGCGCAGAGTCTTAGCCACTGGACCGCCACGTAAGTCCCTCTGGTGCCTTTTTAACCATTATTATTACACTTTAATAATGCAGCGTAGAATGCTTATACATACGTATGACTTCTTGAACAGAATGAGCTTCACCAGGTAGAAGAAGGAGACATCACCGTGTTTACAGGACTCCCTTCTGTTCCCAAGGTAGTGGAAATCTTTTGTCTTTTTCTGTTTCTCCAGTTTCCTTCCCTCCCCCACTGCTAGCAGCACCCCTCTCCCCTCATTTAACTGAGGCGGCTCCCATCCCCCTGGACCAGCAAGGGCGTGTGATCCTGGCCTCGTCTATCAATGCGTTACACTCACCTGGCCATAGTGGCTGGGTCAGGCACGAGCATGTGACCTAAGCTGAGCGTATGACCTAGGCATGTGACCAATGAGGACCCTTCCCAGGTGTTTGGTGAACAGACCCATTACCTGGTGTTCTCCTTCAGTGGGCAGTTAAATGAGGAGGCTGCTAAATGGGAAATAGCTGCTGGTGGTCTTGCTGAGGAGGAACTCCTGAGAGGGTAGGCAACATGGAGGATGGCTTCTGTCAATTTACTTTACCTTGTGAAACGTTCATGCCCTTAGTCTGTAAAGTGATGGAGAATAATATTAATACCTATCTCACAGTATTGTTTTGTGGATTAAATGCCAAATACAAAGTATTTGAAAAGCATTTCTTCCTTTACCTCCTGCCTTCCTTCCTTTTTTTTTTTTAAAAAAAAAATAGCTTCTTCATTATTTATTTTTAAAAGATTTATTTATTTAATATGTTGGCTGTGCTGGATCTTGGCTGCTCTGCACGAGCAAGGAGGGCCTATCCTTGGCTGAGGTGTGTGGGCTTTTCATTGCAGTGGCTTCTCTTGTTGCAGAGCTTGGGCTCCAGCGTGCAGGTTCAGTATAGTTGTGCGTGGGGCTTAGTTGATCCTTGGCCTGTGGGATCTTCCTGGACCAGGGGTCCAACCAGTGTCCTTTGCAGAGCAAGGCGGATTCTTAACCACTGAACCACCAGGGAAGCCCTATTTACTTACAGACACGTGTAGACTTTCTCCAGCTGCCAGGAGCGTGGGCTACCCTTCCTTGGAGCGTGTGAGCTTCTCATTGTGGTGGCTTCTCGTGTGGACCACCAGCACATGGGCTCTTCCTGGACCAGGGATGTAACTCATGTCCCCTGCATTGGCAGGCAGATTCTTAACCCCTGGGCCAGCCTGGAAATCCCCTTCCTTCCCTTTTTCTTTCTTCCTTTCCTCTCTCTCTTTTTCCTTCTACTTGCTCTCTTTCCTTTAAGACCCTCCCCCATCCCAAAAGAGATGAAAATTATTTGGGCATGGACTCAACAACCTTTACCAGTGACTGCTCACTCTCCCACGGGGCTGGGAAGCCATGGAACAATCATCTTGGAGGCTTCAGGGAAAGCGGGGCTGGCGTGGCCACCCAGAAGGCGCAGTTCTGACATAGGTGGTGGGCAGAGGTTATGGGAGCAGATCTTTGAAAGATCTTTTCCATATGGAAGAAACTTCTACCCAAGAGCTTTACGCTAAGATAAGGGTGTTTTTATTTTTATTTTTTAATGGCCTCACCATGTGGCATGTGGAATCTGAGTTCCCTGAACAGGGATTGAGGCTCTATTGTTGAAGCATGGAGTCCTGACCACTGGATCACCAGGTAATTCCAAGGGCATTATTTATTACTTAAAAAAAAATAAAATTGGAATATAATTTATTCGCAATGTGTTAATTTCTGCTGTACAGTAACATGAGTCGGCCGTATATGTATACATATATCCCCTCCTTCTTGAGCCTCCCTTCCGTCCCCACCCTCACCCCACCCGTCTGGGTCATCACAGAGCTCTGAGCTGAGCTCCCTGTGCTACACTGCAGCTCCCACTAGCTAACGAGTTTATGCATGGCAGTGTGAATGCTGCCCTCCCAACTCATCCCATCCTCTCCTTCCCCAACTGTGTCCACAAGTCTGTTCTTTATGTCTGTGCCTCTATCTCTGCCCTGCACATAGGTTCATAAGTACAGTTTTTCCAGATTCCATATATATGTGTCAATATCTGATTCTTATTTTTCTCTTTCTGACTTCACTCTGTACAACAGGCTGTAAGTTCATCTATATCACTACAACTAACTCAATTTTGCTCCTTTTTATAGCTGAGTAACATTCCATTGTATATATGTACCACATCTTTTTTATCCATTTATTAAAAAAAAAGTTTAAAATATTTATTTGGCTATGCTGGGTCTTAGTTTCAGCAGGAGGGATCTTTAGCTGTGGCATGTGGGATCTAGTTCCCTGGAAGTGTGAGCCACTGCACCATCAGGGAAGTCCCCCAAGGGCATTTTTAAAGGGTTGACGAGTTTCTAGTCCTGGGGGGCATCTGGCCAAAGATGGATAGCCATCTATCAGCAAGGCAATAGAGGGGACTTGTGTGCAGGGGGAAGTTTGGACTAAGCTTCCAAGATGGCTTCAGGCTATAGTCTATGATCTCTCCATCTAACACTGAGATAAGGCATTCCCTTCAAGCTAAACTGAGGAAAAACAACAGGGGATAAAAGTATCATTTCCTTATGGTTCTCAAACTCTAGCGCATCAGAATTGCCTGGAGGACTTGATAAAAACACACATTGTTGGGTCACATCCCCAGAATTTCTTAAAAAAATTTTTTTTGATTGGAAGATAATTGCTTTACAATTTTGTATTGGTTTCTATTGTTAAAAATCAAGAATCAGTCATAACTGTGTATATAAATCCCCCCCTTCCTGAGCCTCTCTCTCCTCACCCCAGAATTTCTGATTCAGCAAGTCTGGGATGAGTCCCCAAATCTGTTTCTAACAGGTTCCTAGGGAATGCTGATGCTGTTGGCCCGAGGACAGTATTTTGAAAACTGCTCTCCTGTGGGCTTACCAGGCTAGGAGGTAGAGACCCGAGTTCTTGCTACTTGCTACTCTGTGTGGCTATGAACATCAGGTGTGAACTCTATCTGAGATTCACTATCCTCATTGCTAAAAGGAGACAAGTTAAACTCTTATCATTGCTGATCATCTTTTCAATGCAATGGGTCTCCTTCAACTTTCCTTTCTCTTTGGTGGACATCCTATTTAGAGAGACATTTCCCCTAGATATATAATATGTCATTAAATAACAGCCGGCTTAGCCTTGACTTCCCTGGTGGCTCAAACAGTAAAGAATCTGCCCACAATTCAGGAGACCTGGGTTCAATCCCTGGTTTGGGAAGATCCCCTGGAGAAGGGAATGGCTACTCACTCCAGTATTCTTTCCTGGAGAACTCCATGGACAGAGGAGCCTCATGGGCTACAGTCCAGGGGGTTGCAAAGAGTTGGACACAACTGAGACTGACATTTTCATTGCTTAGCCTTATTGTTGGCAAATATCTGATTTTCTTTTTTCTTCTTTGTTGGACAGTTGCTCAGGGATCTCTGGATCTATAACCACTGAGTCAAGTGATATTTAAGATATCTCCTTAAATATCTTAAAGATGTGACCTTCTAGGATATTCAAGATCCAATGCCAAACCTTGAGTTACTTTTTGGAGGCTGGTGAGCCTCAGCTCTCACAGCTTATTAAGGATGTAGTCAGGGAGCCCTTGGCATCAACGGGAAGTTCAGGTGATGGCTTTGATAGCTTCTTCCTCAGTTCTCAGACAGGTGTTAAGTCCCCATGGCTTCCCTGGTGTCATTTCTTAGGGTACCATGTTTTGAGAGTTTGGGGCTG
This sequence comes from Bos indicus x Bos taurus, assembly GCF_003369695.1. Classification (NCBI taxonomy): domain Eukaryota; kingdom Metazoa; phylum Chordata; class Mammalia; order Artiodactyla; family Bovidae; genus Bos; species Bos indicus x Bos taurus. Next base: position 13,072,856 of record NC_040088.1, on the reverse strand, counting down.
GTACTGATTCAAAGATCTTGGAGTTCATGACCCAGATACGTTCTTCAGGAGAGCCATTAGTTTTTAAAAGAGATGAAAGGATAAACGTCTCTAGATGTTTCCACTTAGAGATGACTTTGGTTCTCATTAGGCTGAATCAGTGCAGATGTGTATATGAGTATATTGCCTGCACTTCACACACCTAGAAGAGGTGGCTGCTGAACATTTGAGCCTCTGCCAGCTGCTGAAAATCCTGCCTGAACTGCTTGGTAACACCTTTGTACCCACATCTTTTTGAGCTAAGTGAACTGTTAGCTTGTGCTAAAAACACATTGTTAGCTTGATCATTTGTATGCAATGCTTGGAGCTGAACTGCTGCCCTTCCGTTGGAGGGGAGAGGGGGCTTGCTGTTTTGAATATCTTTGTCTCTCTGGGAGCCGGTAGAACCAAGGCTGTCTGTGAACTGGAGTGATTTTGAGAGGCTTCCTCTGCAGGCTCAAGTTGATAAGACTCTTTTGCATGCAAGTGGTTTCTAAGCACTAAACTTCCTTCCAGGTTCCATGCAAGTTATGAGATCCTGTCCCCACCCCCTGCCACCCCCAACCAGTTCCTCACAGTTGAGCAGGGCAGCCAAGTCTCCAGACAGATGTTCAGGAAACAAAAGGCTCAGTGGGGACTGATGAAAATGACCCCCTTGGGCTCTCAGGAGAGGCTGCTTTTCCGACTGGCTGAACAGCTAACTTGGCGAATGATGCAAGCAAGGTAGAAGGTCGGCCCTTCACATGGGGGAACTAAATGGACACTTTTCTAAATTTTTTTTTAATTGAGGGGGCATTGCTATACAATGTTGTGTTGGTTTCTGCCGCAGAAGATGTGGTACATATATACAATGGAATAAACGGACATTTTAACGCTGGATCTTTGAAGGATTGTGGAAACCTTGTTGGAGTGGTCAGTCAAGATAAGTTAGATGGTGGCTGAAGTAGTTGAAGCAACAGATGATGGGCAAGGCCTGAACCTGCTGGGTTTAAGCGGGTGGATGAGTGGTGCTGGGCTTTCAGCCTAGAATACGGTTCCTGTGTCCTCAGCCCCTCACTGGCCCTCAGTTTAGTGGGCCTTGGCCTGTGAGTCATTCTGCAGGTGGGATCACTGGGGCTCTGACTTGCCTACCTGGTCCATCCAGGGCTGCACAACAGGCATGGCACTGCCTCTCCATGACAGGAAAAAGAGATTATTTTTTAGCCAAATTCTGCAGGATGATCTATTGCAGTTTTCATTTTCTCAGCACATTTTATTGAATTTTATTAGGTCATTTAGCAAATAATTTTAATTTTCTGCTTAGATCAGAATTTCAGAAAGTAATGTACTGTTGTACCGTTAATGAGTCCCTTAATAAGCTCCAGGAGGATGCGATTTGCAAACCACTCCCGAACATAACTGTCACTCAGCCTGGTTGCCAATTAGCTCACTCCTCAGCTGTTCTCCCTGAGAGGGCCCAGAGATTTCTGGAAGATTCCTGTACCTGGCTGGGCCTTCTGTGCAGGGGAGCAGGTGAGGAAGCCAGAGGTCATTTTAGTGTCAAGCTGTGGCACCTGCTGTTTTCTTGTTTCCTCCCTGGAGATCTGGTTCATAATCTCAAAACTGAAAGGCACCGTGGGTTGCATGGATCAAGTAATCATGACAACTTGGCAGCTTAACCACGCAGGCATCCTGGGATTTCAGCTGCAGGATGGTGATGAGCAGAGAAGGGGATAGGATGCAAAATTGATTGAAGACGTGTTTATGCTGGGCACTGGACCAGGACACTCTGTTTATTAATATTATCTTTTCTACAAACAAGACATTAATACTTTTCTTGTAAATTGTTTTGTGCTCTGCTGTGCTTAGTTGCTCAGCTGTGCCTGACTCTTTTTGACCCCATGGATATAGCCTATCAGGCTCCTCTGTCCATGGGGATTCTCCAGGCAAGAATACTGGAGTGGGTAGCCTAAAAATCCAGGGGATCTTCCTGACCCAGAAATTGAGCCGGGGTCTCCTGCATTGCGGAGAATTCTTTACCAAGTGAGCTAGTAGGGAAGCCCCAGTACTAACAAAATCACTCCTTACTCTGCTAACAGTTTTAGGACAAGTGTTGGTAAAACTTTGGCCCACAGGCCAAATCTATTTTACAGATTGTTTATGTGAATAAAATTTTATTGGAAATTGAGGGAACTGAGGCCAAATTCTCTCAGCCACATATTGTCTAAGGCTGCTTTCATGCTACAGCGACGGAGCTAAATAGCTATGACAAAGACAGGGTGGCCTGCAAAGCCGAAGATATTTGCTATCTGGCCCTTACTGCAGTTTGCCGACCCATGGCTTAGAATATGGACTCTCATGGCTTTTTCTACTCATTTGTATGCCAGGCATGTTCACAGATTCTATTGAATTTTGCACATAACTGAGATTGTACCATATGCCTTGTTCTGAGGTCTGACCTTTTTTTCCTCTTGATTATATGTCTTGGGGATCATTCCATGGCAGAATATTATTTTATTGATTTATATTTTATGACTACATAGTAATCTATAATACAAATACCTTGTAATTTATTTATGCTTTCTCTCTCTCTCTTTTTTGTATTTCAGCCAATTATCTTCATGAGTTTTTCTAAATAAACTTTTCATTTTGGCATAATTTTCAATTTACAGAAAAGTTGCAAAGATAATACAGAGAATTTCTGTAGAGGATCATTCAATTTCTCCTAATATTAACAGCTTATGTGACTGTGGGGTATTTGTCTACTGAGAAATCGACAGTAATACTATTTATTAATTTTTAATTATAGCAGTAATTCTTATCAACTCACTCCTTGTAAAAATAAAACAGTATTGCTGTTGTTCAGTCACCAAGTCAAGTCCTATTTGTTGTGACCCAGTGGACTGCAGCACGCCAAGCCTCTGTGTCCCTCACCATCTCCCGGAATTTGCCCAAGTTCATGTTCATCGCATCAGTGATGCCATCCAACCTTCCAAAACTGTATAGATTAGGCTAAAGTTCTCTTTGATTTTCCATCCTAATCTCAGCACCCTTAGCCCTGGGGTTCCTGCCCCACTTTGCTGTTTATTTTTCAAGACTTTTCTATATTAGCCACTATCTCACACACACACACACGATATTGAAAGTATAATACAGTTTTATAGTTTAAAAATGTACCATGCTTATCATTCTTCAACTCTTGCTTTCCTCTCCAGTGGCCCTGGATGTCTACTCGTGGTCACATACAGAGATTGGCCCCATTCTTGCACTCGCTGCTTTGCTTTTCCATAATATGACATAACATAGTCAGTTGAGCGGTTTCCTTATTGATGGCAGTTTAGGTTGTTTCTATTTTTTCACCATTATGAACAATGCTGCAATCAGAGTCCTTGCACATTCAGCTTGTTTTTTTTGCACGTGTGTAATTATTTTCTTTTTTTGAGGGATAGATTCCTGTAATTAAAATCACTGGGTCAATGGGCACGTATGTACATTTTTTCAGTAGATAGTACACAAAATTGTCATCTAAAAAGCCTTGTCATCATATAACTCCACCACGATGTGTGAGAGTGCCTTTTCCTAATAACTGTCACCCATGAAAATTACATTTTGGGGGGCCAGATTGAGAAATGCTTTGTTAATATAGGATAAAGTAGACTTTAGAATAAAGAAAATTACCTGAGATAGAGAGGGACATTACAGAATGATTAAAGGGTTGATTAACTGAGAACACAGAACAGAGGACACGATCCTGTTGTGTAGACATGGTTATAAAGAGGCAAAGCACAACAGCAAAACTGTGTCTGCTAAATCTAAACATTCTACCCGTCGAGCCAACAATTCCAGCCCTGGCTACACACCCAAGAGAAAGGAGTACATATGTCTACCATGCATCAGTGGCAAAGACAAATGTGAGGACGTTCAAAGCAGCATGATTCATAATAGCCAGAAACTAGAAAACAACCCAAACATCTAGCAACATAGAATGGATATATAGACTGTAAAGTATTCATGGGTTGGAATATCACACAGTAAAGACAAAGAATGAGTACCATTACAAGCAGCGAGTTGGATGAACATCAGATATTATGTTGAATGAAAAAAGCAAGTACCAACAAGCAGATAATGTGTGATGTCATTTAAAAGAAGTTCAAACACAAGTAGGGAAAATTAATCTGTGGTGTAGAAGTCAGTATGGTGGTTCCTTTGTGATTGGGAATGGGCATGAGAAACTTTCTGGGGCAGCCTACTATATCTGGAAATGTATATATCTTTTTTTTTTTTTTTCCAGCTGTGCAGCGTGGCTTGCGGGATCTTATTTCCCCAGTCAAGGGACTGAACCCAAGCCATGGCAGTGAAAGCCCAGAGGCCTAACCACTGGACCTCCAGGGAACTTCCAAGAAATGTATATGTCTTGATCCGAGTGGTGGTTACATGGATGTACACATAGATAAAAATTCACTGGCCCTTAAGACTTGTGCCCCTTTTCTATATCTTCATAACCAAGTATATAGTACATGATAGATTCTGATTGAGCAACACTGTTAACTACTTACTTTAATGCCAGACTCTGCTGTCATCTCCTGAGCTGCAGTCTTCCCTCATCTCTTACCACTGGTTACCTGCCTCAGTTTCCCTGATGCATCCTAGTTCCTTGCTGGATCTGAGTGCAGCCCTGCTAGTGCCCCTTCCTGGGGGAGGGCCTTGGATTTTGTGCCTCCAGCCACTGGCTGGGCTCCGTTCGTGGATATCCCGTTTGCTCCTTTTTTTCCTCTCCTGTAACTGACATTTATTGTAATTATCTAAAGCCCTGAAAGAGAAATTAAATTCAACAGTAAACGTGGGAAAGTAGCCTCATAGCATATTCTGAGGTCCTTGCCATGTTCATTCCTTTCTTTTTAAAAAAATTTATTTATTTGTCTGCATCTTAGTTGTGTCTCGGTTAGTTGGATCACGTGAGATCTTTCCTTGCGGTGCGTGGACTCTCTAGTTGTGGCTCGAGAGTTCTGGAGCACAGGGCTCGGTAGCTGTGGCATGTAGCTTAGTTCCCTGCCCCTGTGGCATGTGGGATCTTAGTTCCCCATAGAGGGATTGAACCCATGTTTCCTGAATTGCAAGAAGGATTCTTAACCACTGGACCACCAGAGGAGTCCCACTATTTGCTCCTTTTTGACCATGAATATTTTTCCTGTTTGAGGGATTGACTGCCAGTTCCAGTCCCAGAGGTGGGCTCCTCAGCAACTTGCACAGCCGACCTTTGGTCTCTTTGCTAAGGACTCCCTAACCCACTTAAAGTTTCCCACCATCTCCGCTTTCCATATTCTCTGCTTCTGGATGTCCCCAGCCTAGTCCCCCTCCAACACCATTGCAGTCGCCTGTCTAGATGATTATAAACATCCCTCTATGACATGACAGAGCTGTCTCTGTCACAGGCATCAGCTGGAACACAGCTGAGCACTGAGGCATCCCCTCTCCGGTCCCCTCTAACTTCCCCTCTAATGGGCCTCCCTGATTTTAAAGGTGCTATTTCCTGGGTGGTTAAAGGGAGATGAGATGTTTATCAGGGGATGTGCCTGAGCATCATCTTTGCCCGTGAATCCCCCCAGGCGTCTTTGCTACAAATGTGCCTGTTTGTCATTTCTTGCCTTGCTTGGAGCACTGACTTTATTGCCGGAATGATCAAATCTCTTCTTGCAAAAACACCACTGGAACCGATAGCTGGAAAGATGACCCCAGTGACAGCCCATTATTAGATAAATTAAAAAATGACTCAGCAGTTAAGGGACAGGAGTTCCATGTGGGCGCACAGCCTTCTCAGGCTTGCTTATGGGGTGGGATGGGAGCTGGGCTGTTGGTGGGTGATGGCAGGTGCTTTATTCCCGAAACAAAGGTGTCCATGTGCAATTGTGTCTACCAGAGCACTAGCTGGACTCATCTATGGGCTAGCTCCACAGTCTCTGGGCTAGTGGGTCCAGGTTCCTTGCTTTAATTGCTTTTTCTTTTCATATGGAACAAGAGTAAGGAGCAGCTTATTAACTAGTTCACTTTGACCAGTTTCCACTCCTTAACTAACCTGCAATAATTTGCAGTATTTCTGGAACAAAAGCATCAGAGGGCTTCTCTAAAGTTAGTACTGATGAGTCAAATGTTCAAGACAGAGTGGTCATCAGTTTTGTAGGGTGAGAAGTAAGCCTTAGGGGCTGTAGGGTGCTAGCTGTGCATAGCTGTTCCTTCCCTGTGTGGCTGGGTGGGTGGGTGAGGGCTGTCACTGAATGCCTGTCTTCTAGCAGTAATCTGTTCCCTGTCACCAAGATACCAGGGATCTGGGCCTGGCTGAAGTAGACCTGGCTTCCAGTCCCAGCTCTGCCATTTTCTAGCCTCTCTGCCTTGGACAAATCGCAGGAGGACATATTTCTAGAGTTGGAACAGCTCCTCTATGGCTTGACCTCTCTGCAACAGCTCTGCTTGCTCAGCCTCTCTCTGCTTGGTTACTTCTAAGACTGGAGTACTCACTACCTCTTGAGAGGAACCTGCTTCAATAGCCCCAAAGTGTGAATATCAAATGTAAAACGGAGCTCATGCATTCCTTTATTCATTGGATGTTGGCCGTATCTGTAACCACATCTCTAGGTTCTTCAACCTATGGGTACATTAATAGTCATATCTTGTCTATTACAGGAAGGAGGTCCATGTGGAAACCTCCTAGGACTGTGACATGTCACCAGATTAGACCTGGCCAGTGTGGGTGTCAGGGCCAGCCAGGCTGGAACCTTGTCCTAGTCTGTTGGAGCAAGTACAGCATGACCTCTCCCCTCCCTTCCCCTCCCTTCCCCACCCCTCCCCTTCTTGAAATATCCAAGTACAGGGTTGTATTTAGGAAATGAGGGGAGTGACCTCTTCCCATCTCTGTGCCGCACTTGGTTGTTTGGGTCACAAAGATACACTGACCGTGTGCAATTGTACAACCTCCTCCGTGTTCTGTTCAGTTCAGTTGCTCAGTCGTGTCTGGCTCTTTGTGACCTCATGAACCACAGCACGCCAGGCCTCCCTGTCCATCACCAACTCCTGGAGTTTACCCAAACTCATGTCCATCGAGTTGGTGATACCATCCAACCATCTCATCTTCTGTTGTCCCCTTCTCCTCCTGCCTTCAATCTTTCCCAACATCAGGGTCTTTTCAAATGAGTCAGCTCTTCACATCGGGTGGCCAAAATATTGGAGTTGCAGCTTCAACATCAGTCCTTCCAATGAACACCCAGGACTGATTTCCTTTAGAAGGGATTGGTTGGATCTCTTTGCAGTCCAAGCAACTGTCAAGAATCTTCTCTAAGACCACAGTTCAAAACATCAATTCTTCGGCACTCAGCTTTCTTTATAGTCCAACTCTCACATCCGTACATGACTACTGGAAAAACCATAGCCTTGACTATATGGACCTTTGTTGACAAAGAATGTCTCTGCTTTTTAATATGCTGTCTAGGTTGGTCATAACTTTCCTTCCAAGGAGTAAGTGTCTTTTAATTTCATGGCTGCAATCACCATCTGCAGTGATTTTGGAGCCCAGAAAAAAAAAGTCTGACACTGTTTCCACTGTTTCCCCATCTATTTGCCATGAAGTGATGGGACCGGATCTCATAATCTTAGTTTTCTTAATGTTGAGCTTTAAGCCAACTTTTTCATTCTCCTCTTTCACTTTCATCAAGAGGTTCTTTAGTTCTTCACTTTCTGCCATAAGGGTGGTGTCATCTGCATATCTGAGGTTATTGATATTTCTCCCAGCAATCTTGATTCCAGCTTGTGCTTTATCCAGCCCAGCATTTCTCATGATGTACTCTGCATATAAGTTAAATAAGCAGGGTGACAATATACAGCCTTGACGTACTCCTTTTCCTATTTGTAACCAGTCTGTTGTTCCATGTTCAGTTCTAACTGTTGCTTACTGACCTGCATACAGATTTCTCAAGAGGCCTGTCAGGTGGTCTGGTATTCCATCTCTTTCAGAATTTTCCACAGTTTATTGTGATCCACACAGTCAAAGGCTTTGGCATAGTCAATAAAGCAGAAATAGATGTTTTTCTGGCACTCTCTTGCTTTTTCGATGATCTAGCGGATGTTGGCAATTTGATCTCTGGTTCCTCTGCCTTTTCTAAAACCAGCTTGAATATCTGGAAGTTCATGATTCATGTATTGCTGAAGCCTGGCTTGGAGAATTTGAGCATTATTTTACTAATACTTTACCTCCTCAGTGGGAGCATCTCATTTATCTTCTGCATGATCCTTCTCTCCACAGGGCCTCTGACTTGTATCTAACCCACCTTTCCCCATCTCTTCTCTCCAACTGAACAAAATTTTCCCCTTCTGTGCTAACAAAGCAGGTATGCAAGAGGCATGGGCAACTCTTAGAGGGGAAGGAATTTTGTCTAAGTCCCACTCATAGGAAGCAATCAGTTGCCAGCACTGGCTTGGCCATGACACTGTGGTGCTAAATAGAGCACCTAGATGGTGCTTGGCACAGTGAATCCTCAGTACAGTTATAGCCAGTACAGTGGCCTTAGTGCCACATGCCAGGTCCGGTGTGAGACACTGTGGGTCCTGGGATGTGGGCAGGATGGAAGGTGGGAATTGGAATAGCGAGGAGGATGGGGAGGGTCACTCTGGCAGCTGTAGCTTACCTGATTCCCAGCACAGGCAGCAGATGGGGCCATCAGCAAAAATCAGTTCAGTTTCTCCCTCTGCCCCTCTTCCCTCCAGAAACCATTACAATTCTGAAATCTAGGTCCATCAAGAATAATGCTCAAGCTTGGGCCAAGATTATCCCAAGAGACTGAAGAGATTGGCTTCATGGAAGATGTACGCTAGACACACTATGGGCATGGGTGTGCTATCTGGGGGCTTACTACCTCCAGGTAAAACTCTGGTGGCCTCATGCCCCACTATACTTCATGTTATTCCATTCCTCTTCATGCTTCTGTGGAAATATCAGGTTAAGACTCCTGGATGCACTGATCATTGGAGGTTGGTCCTGGGTGGGAAGGTTGTGGGGCTTTCTCAGGTGGGTACTGAGGTGAGGAGGCCAGAGAGAGAATCTGAAGGTTAGAAAGAGAGGAAGCAAAGCCTGTGGCTGAGACGTGGGGTCCCAGATCAAGTGACCAGAATTTGTCAAAATTAAAAGCGGAATTCAGTGCTGCATGCAGAGTGGGTCAGGGAGAGCCATCCAGACTAAAGCAATGAAGGCGACAAGGGTGTGTTGGAGGCTTCCTTTCATGCTCTGTGGGCAGGAGTCTGGGTCTCTTTGAATGGCATCAGAGCCACTTAACGATGGGCATTTTCATTGTGTTCCTTGCAATTGGTTGGGTTTGATTCTGTTTCCAAAGATCCGTTGGGCACCCACGTGCACATCTCACAACCACTTCAGTCTTACATCCCAAAAGAATCCGTATTCCTTTCTTCGCACTTGCTTTCCTGGGAGTGGCTCTACCATTCACCTACTCTCCCAGGCAGGCATTTGTCACCTCCTTGCCGTTTGCCATCTCTTGCTAGGTCTATGTTCCCTCCTCAATATTCTTTGAAAACCATCCCCCTCCCTCTCTGCTCTATGGCTGCCAGTTCTAGTGTGTCTCCCCTGGGGCACAAGGTCCTTCTGGCTTGGCTTTCTCTCTTGCAGATCTACTTTTCACGTGGTCATCTTTCTGTGCCCAAACCTTAAGCATGTCTCTTCCTCCTCCAGAATGAATCCTTGCTGCCTTCTGGGTGATGTCCAGACCTTGCATGATGGTGCAAGAATGAATCCTTGCTGCCTTCTGGGTGATGTCCAGACCTTGCATGATGGTGCAAGAATGAATCCTTGCTGCCTTCTGGGTGATGTCCAGACCCTCCTGAGTTGCAGAAGTGTCTGGTTCTGTCTCTCTGCAGTCACCCACAAGCACTTCCCCCACACAGCACCACTGAAATGTACTGAGTACTTACTGTGTGTTGGGTACTGTGCTGGGAGACATTCATATGTGATTTCACTGACTCCAAGAACCATCTGATCTATACATCTGCCTGTTCTCTGACTTCTGCCTGGAACTACTTCCCTCCTCTCCAGCTATGTGTTTCCCCCTACAATCCATGTCTTTTGGAAAAGACTACATTTACACAGACTGTGTATTGGACTTACTGGATTTGAAGCCTGACTTTTTCACTTAGAAGCTGGGTTACCTTGTGCATATTATGTAGCCTTTCAATGCCTCAGTTTCCTCATCTATATGAGTAGTGGTAGCCCCTACTTTGTAATAGAACCCAATACATACTACCAGTAACGTGCTTAGCACAATGTCTAGAATGCCAGAATTGCCCCCAGAATGCCGGGTGTAACTCCACATACTGTTTTTAAATTGAAGTGTAGTTGATTTGGGCTCCCCAGGTGGTGCCAGTGGTAAAGAACCCATCTGCTAATGCAGGAGACTTTAGAGAAGTGGGTTCAATCCCTGGGTCAGGAAGATCCCCTGGAGGAGGGCACAGCAACCCACTCCAGTATTCTTGCCTGGAGAATCCCATGGACAGAGGAGCCCGGTGGGCTACAGTCACCAGGGGTGACTGTAGGGTAACCAAGAGTCAGACACACAACTGAAGCGACTTAACATGGCATGGCATGCATAGTTGATTTACAATATCATGTTAGTTTCAGGTGTACAATATAGCTATTCAGTGATACAGATACTTCTACCCTGATGCTGGGAAAGATTGAGGGTCGGAGGAGAAGGGGGAAACAGATGGTTGGATAATATCACTGACTCAATGGACATGAGTTTGAGCAAACTGCAGGAGATAGTGAAGGACAGGGAAGCCTGGTCCGCTGCAGTCCATGGGGTTGAAGAGTCAGATACGACTTAGTGACTGAACAATGAACAAAATCTATCTATCCTTCTTCAGATTCTCTTTTATAGATTATTCCAAAATATTGAGTACGGTTCCCTGTGCTATAAAGTAGGTCCTTCAGATCAGATCAGATCAGATCATTCGCTCAGTCGTGTCCGACTCTTTGCAACCCCATGAATCGCAGCACGCCAGGCCTCCCTGTCCATCACCAACTCCCGGAGTTCACTCAGACTCACGTCCATCGAGTCAGTGATGCCATCCAGCCATCTCATCCTCTGTCGTCCCCTTCTCCTCCTGCCCCCAATCCCTCCCAGCATCAGGGTCTTTTCCAATGAATCAACTCTTTGCATGAGGTGGCCTAAGTACTGGAGTTTCAGCTTTAGCATCATTCCTTCCAAAGAAATCCCAGGGCTGATCTCCTTTAGAATGGACTGGTTGGATCTCCTTGCAGTCCAAGGGACTCTCAAGAGTCTTCTCCAACACCACAGTTCAAAAGCATCAATTATTTGGTGCTCAGCCTTCTTCACAGTCCAACTCTCACATCCATCCATGACCACAGGAAAAACCATAGCCTTGACTAGACGAACCTTTGTTGGCAAAGTAATGTCTCTGCTTTTCAATATGCTATCTAGGTTGGTCATAACTTTCCTTCCAAGGAGTAAGCGTCTTTTAATTTCATGGCTGCAGTCACCATCTGTAGTGATTTTGGAGCCCAGAAAAATAAAGTCTGACACTGTTTCCACTGTTTCCCCATCTATTTCCCATGAAGTGGTGGGACCAGATGCCATGATCTTCGTTTTCTAAATGTTGAGCTTTAAGCCAACTTTTTCACTCTCCTGGTTATCAATTATATATATAGTAGTCTACATGCTCTTTATACCTGTTCTTCCTTCTGGAAGGATTCTATGCCAGCTGGACAATCTGGCTCACTTCTCATTCTTTAGGAACATTATTCCCTTCCCCTAGAGGCCTTTTGTGACCCCCTCAAGCTGGAAGATGTACCCTCCTTAGTTATCTTAGAGTATCCTGTGCTTACCTCCAACACAGCATAAAACAATTGTCCCTGGGGCAGTTGTGGTTTTCTTGTTTCTCTGATGTTTGAGCCCCTCAAGACAGCCCCAGTCTGTCCATGGTCACGTGTGCCAAGGGGTGAGCACAGTAGAGCAAGCCCTCAGTGGTGGGTGCTCACAAATGGACAAAATGAACAAGTAAGCGTGTGCCAGATCCTGGAAGGAGGCGGGGTGCCTTCCAGTCAGCTGTTTCATTGAGCTCCCTGTCCTACAACCTGATGTGTCAAAGAACTTGGGTGGCCCGTCGCACCTCTGACTTCCTGACAAATTTAATGTAGGTTCAGGGCTCTCTTTATCCTGCACTCCCCACTTCTCAGTCCCTCAGCTGTAGAGTCACATTTGCATACTGCAGCCATGATCAAGCTGAAAGCATAGTGGAGATGAAAGGAGCCAAAAGCCAGGTCTCTTGGGCAATTTCCCTGGTAATGTAGGAACAGAATTATCCAAGGAGTGATTGACAAATTAGAAGCACTTTGCACCTAATTTTAATGCATTTGGCTCCTTGAGAAAAGGAATATGTTAAAATTATTCACCTTGCAGAAGCTTCTGTCTTTCAAATCAAAATCAATCTTCATGTGGGGTACTAAATCTTAAGGAAACAAATTGCTTTCTATGGTACATTGCACTCTTTAAGTGGCTTTATTTGGAGGGCCAGCTGAGCAAGTTAACTTCAGCGGCACAGCTGGTTGGCGATTGTGGAGTAGGCGCTTTCCAACTTGCCTGTCGTTGGAGAGGGCCTGGCCTGGCGCTCATTAACCACCCTTGGATTAAGAAACAGTGAGAGTAAGCGGAACATGCACTGGACCATGGGGTGAAAATTAAAACAGAGTTTCAAGACTCAAGTCAGTTTGTTGATATACAAGACTGTGAACTTGGTTCTTGGAGCATCTTTTTTTCTTTTCTTCCCAGTGGTTCCCAAATATGAATGCTTTCATAGTTCAGGACCATGTTATGAAAGGACCACATAGACTCTTTCACATGGAGGTGATCATAATGGGATAACAATTTATAGTTTTTAATCTCATATGACATTTTAATGTTAAAAGAAGATAAAGCCAAAGGAATGTATCTCTAATTAGGGAATTTGAAGCATGAACTGGTGAGTAGAAGACTTGCTGCCATTCCCCAGGAGACTGCCTACTTAAGAATTTTAACATTTTTTGAGCTGGGAAGAAACATAGAGATTTTTCTAGTCTAGTCTGCATTTTCACAGAATGAAGAAATTCCATTACAAAATACTTTAATAGTTGCCCATGCTTGGCTTGAATGTTGTCAGTGATGGAAAACTCACCACATTATAAGGCAGCCCATCCCATTGTTGAGTAGTTTTAATTTAAAACAATTCCACCTTATTTTCCACTAAAATTGATCTTCCTGAAACTTTCACCCATGAGATATAGCTCTGCATTCTAGATCAAGTGTCTTTTGAATGACAGTCCTTCAGATGTTTGAGGGTGACTCCCAAGTCCCCTATTTCATCCCTCATTTGTCATCTGCTCTCTGGGTTAAACAGCCATCATTCCTTCTGTTGTCTCTCAGTATGAGTCTTCCAGCTGTCTCTGGGTCCTGCCATTTTTTTCTTTGGACATGTTCCAGTTTGTTCACATCTTTCCTTTTTTTTTTTTGTTTTTTTGGGTGCATTGTGTGGCATGTGGGATCTTAGTTCTTTGACCAGGGCTCAAATACATGCCTCCCTGGAGTGGAAGTGAAGTGCAGAGCTTCAACCACTGGACTACCAGGGCAGTCCCCATGTCCTTCTTAAAATGCAGTTAATGTAAGTTTTCTAAATGTAGCCCGGTTTTGGAGGGAGATTATCACTCATTCACGAAGCTTTGAAGCTGAGCCTGCCCATCCTGGAGCTGTGTGGATAGGCTTTGACAGTCTCCCAGGCAGGAGTGTGTCCTTCGACCTGTTACATTTGGTTTGGTCTGTTCTGGTCATCATTCTCTGCCATCCCATGCATTTGCTACTCCTTTTAGCCACTTTCCATCCTCACATTTGATGAGCTGTCTTCCTGCCAGTCTTTCTGATGAGATAAGAAAGGCCATTAAGGATAATTTACTTGGTAACAAGAGGTGGCAACAACAGCAGCAGTTTAAAAAAAAAACAAAACCCGTCTTCTAAAAGTCATATATATATTTATTTAAAACATAAACACAAAGAAAACAATGATCTAAACCATTTTTGTGCGTGTCTGTCCATAAACATTTATCTGAGCGCTTCATATGTTTTTGCTGTTTTACTTACTATGAACATTTTCCATGTTTAGTAATCTTCTACAAGACCGTTTTTAATGCTTCCCATTATATGGGCATACTATATATAATTTACTTAATCCCCTATTGTTGGGTATTTGGGTTTCTAATTTTTCTGTCTTATGAACTGTTGCTGCTAGGTTCTTGCACTCATCCATGATAAATTCCTAGAAATGGATTTGCTGAGGGCAGTGGGTAGACAAAACTTGGGATATTTGTTGCACTTCAGAAAGATTGTGAGATTTTAAACATACAGTTTTATATCCCAAAAAGTAGGAGCAGAACTAGATGCCCAACTTAAAATCCTTGCTTTAAATATGTGTTTCTTTTTTAAAAAACTTTGTTATAGAATATCCTTATTATTTTAGGCTTCCCTGTTAAGAAAGTTTATTTCTTTAAAATAAAATAAAATAAAAAAAAGATTGTGGGACCTTCGGAAACTGAACTTGGTATCATTTCTCATTCAGACCATGGGATAATAGTTGGTAATGATGAATGTTTCAAACTTCAGATCCCAGATCTCAGGGGCTTTGAGGAAGTAACCTGGAAGATTCACCTTGTCTAAAACCCTGACTGAAATATCCGGTCAGTCTTACTCAAAACATGCCCTAATTTCTGGTTGTATTGTAGTGGAATCAGTTTGGATTGCAGAAATTTCGAACCTGTAGTAGAATTAGTTTCTGTATTTTTGAGATGTGGCATAGTTAAATCGATCCTTCAAACTGGAATCTGATTATTTTATTGTTTTTTTCAAAAGATACGGAATTCACGGATACCAAGTAAATATAGTAGGTCCAGTCTCTCTAGGAACGGATGAATATAAGGCAATCACACAGCTGCTGACTATCAAAGGAACTGATGCGTCTAAGATTCTAAATTGTTAAGATGTAAATCACTTTCTTATACATATACAAAACTACAGAATTCCACACAGAAGCAAATCTTTATTTTAGCCGTAAAACTCAGAAGATGTTTCTAATCTGTTGTCCATCTGACCACAGGGAGGTTGTAGAGCAGCTGGGATTGCAGTTGGTTGCAAGTAACAGAAACCTGACTACAGAGCTTTAACCAAGCTAGGGTTCATTTCTTTCACATAACAAGAAGTCCAGAGCTGGTACAGAGGTTGCCAGGAATCTAAATACCATCTAACTTCTTGGTCTACCATCTTTGTGACAAGATTTTTATCCTCTGGGTGGCAGGATGCCCAGAAGATGCTATGCTATGCTAAGTCACTTCAGTTGTGTCCGACTCTGTGTGACCCTATAGACGGCAGCCACCAGGCTCCCCCGTCCCTGAGATTCTCCAGGCAAGAACACTGGAGTGGGTTGCCATTTCCTTCTCCAATGCATGAAAGTGAAAAGTGAAAGCAAAGTCGCTCAGTCGTGTCCGACTCCTAGCGACCCCATGGACTGCAGCCCACCAGGCTCCTCCATCCATGGGACTCTCCAGGAAAGAGTACTGGAGTGGGGTGCCATTGCCTTCTCCGGCCCAGAAGATGGGGAAGGGCTAAAGCTGTACACAAGCTAGTTATGTTCTTTTTATTAGAAAAATACAGATTTGTTTCTGATTTATTGCTTCAGCATCTACATGGCCACCCCCTTGCTGCAAGGGAGACTGAAAGTGTGAATATATGTCTTTTTCAAATCAAGGTTATGAATAAAAATGCAGGAGGAGAATGTGTTGGAAAAGCATTAGCCTGGAGACTAGAACTTTTAACTTCCAGGGTTATAATTTCAGCTGTACCACTTGTAGACTCTGCAATGCAGACAAGGCACATTTCCTTGTTGGCTTTAGTTGCATCATCTATGAAGTGATGAGGTTGGAGAAAATGATGCCTGAGGGCATCAGTGTCCTGGGGCTGGTTCATACTGACTCATGAGAGTGGAGTGTGTCTTCTCAGTCTGTAATCAGTGATGTTATGGTATGAATTTGGCCCTGGGGGTGATGGTGATGGTGGTATTTACACCACGGAAATTGGCCAATGCTATGAATGAAGGCTTTCCATCCATCTCCTCCCAAGCAGATGGTTAAACATTTACCACTAAGAGATCTTCCAGTGTTAACAGTCTCTGAAGCTATCATTTTATTTCTATAAATCAGATTCAAAGGGCAGTGAGGCCTCACTGCAGAGAACTTGAAGTCGCTCTTGTTCATTTTTTCTATCCCATTGCTATGGGTCTCTCTTACGTTACCTCCTTCTACATTCCCTGTAGTCTTTTTTTTCTTCTGACTTTCCCCCTTGTCAGCTTTTTCTTTAAGTGACCATGTTATAAAGTTTAAGAACAAATGCATTTGCTATGGTTATACATTAGAGTTTTGTGTTTCTGATTGTAAAATAAGATTGATGTTTTTAAAAGTAAATATTGAAAACCAAATCTATTCCTTTCTTTCTGCTATTACACCTGAAATTGAGTTTACTTAAGTACAACTCTGATACACTTTTTTCTTGTTTTTTTGTTTGTTTGTTTATTTTTTTGTTTTTTTCTTAATCATCAAAAACTACTTGTAATGATCTGTTAACCAACAACTCAACTGAGTTCTTTTTCAATTTTGTTGAAAGCACAGAATTGGAAACTATGAGCTACCAAAATATTGGTTACCATCTCATTAGAGTCATTTACTTTCTTGGAAGACTTTTAAAATTAAACTTTTTATTTTGAGACATAGATTCACATTCACATGTAAAAAGTAATACACAGGGATATAGTAACACCTTGCAAAACTCTAGTATGTATCAAAACAAAGATATTGACATTGATACATCCTAGTATATTAAAATTCTGAAAGAGATGGGAATACCAGACCACCTGACCTGCCTCTTGAGAAACCTATATGCAGGTCAGGAAGCAACAGTTAGAACTGGACATGGAACAACAGACTGGTTCCAAATAGGAAAAGGAGTATGTCAAGGCTGTATATTGTCACCCTGCTTATTTAACTTATATGCAGAGTACATGATGAGAAACGCTGGGCTGGAAGAAGCACAAGCTGGAATCAAGATTGCTGGGAGAAATATCAATAACCTCAGATATGCAGGTGACACGACCCTTATGGCAGAAAGTGAAGAGGAACTAAAGAGCCTCTTCATGAAAGTGAAAGAGGAGAGTGAAAAAGTTGGCTTAAAACTCAACATTCAGAAAACAAGTATCATGGTATCTGGTCCCATCACTTCATGGCAGATAGATGGGGAAACAGTGGAAACAGTGTTAGACTTTATTTTTTTGGGCTCCAAAATCACTGCAGATGGTGATTGCAGCCATGAAATTAAAAGACGCTTACTCCTTGGAAGGAAAGTTATGACCAACCTAGAAAGCATATTGAAAAGCAGAGATATTCTTTGCCAACAAAGGTCCGTCTAGTCAAGGCTATGGTTTTTCCAGTGGTCATGTATGGATGTGAAAGTTAGACTGTGAAGAAAGCTGAGTGCTGAAGAATTGATGCTTTTGAACTGCAGTGTTGGAGAAGACTCTTGAGAGTCCCTTGGACTGCAAGGAGATCCAACCAGTCCATCCTAAAGGAGGTCAGTCCTGGGTGTTCATTGGAGGGACTGATGCTGAAGCTGAAACTCCAATACTTTGGCCACCTTATGTGAAGAGTTGACTCATTGGAAAAGACTCTGATGCTGGGAGGGATTGGGGGCAGGAGGAGAAGGGGACGACAGAAGATGAGATGGCTGGATGGCATTACCAACTCTATGGACATGAGTTTGAGTGAACTCCGGGAGTTGGTGATGGACAGGGAGGCCTGGCGTGCTGCGATTCATGGGGTCGCAAAGAGTTGGACACGACTGAGTGACTGAACTGAACTCAGTGTATTAAAAATTTTTCAATCAAATATTTAAGATTCCATGGCATGGTTTGGGATATGAAGGGGAGGGGTATGCCTTCCAGTATTATTGGGCCCAGAGCAGATACCAGAACTCTGGCCAGCTTCCTGCTTCTCTTTAAGGTTTGTTCCATGGTGTGTACGCCCAGCAGTGGGATTGCTGGGTTGTATGGCAGTTCTATTTCCAGTTTTTAAGGAATCTCCATACTGTTCTCCATAGTGGCTGTACTAGTTTGCATTCCCACCAAGAGTGTAAGAGGGTTCCCTTTTCTCCACATCGTCTCCAGCATTTATTGCTTATAGACTTTTGGATCGCAGCCATTCTGACTGGCGTGAAATGGTACCTCATTGTGGTTTTGATTTGCATTTCTCTGATAATGAGTGATGTTGAGCATCTTTTCATGCGTTTGTTAGCCATCTGTATGTCTTCTTTAGAGAAATGTCTATTTAGTTCTTTGGCCCATTTTTTGATTGAGGAAACCAGAATTGAAAGAGACACATGTACCCCAATGTTCATCGCAGCACTGTTTATAATAGCCAGGACATGGAAGCAACCTAGATGTCCATCAGCAGATGAATGGATAAGAAAGCCGTGGTACATATACACAATGGAGTATTACTCAGCCATTAAAAAGAATACATTTGAATCAGTTCTAATGAGGTGGATGAAACTGGAGCCTATTATACAGAGTGAAGTAAGCCATAAAGAAAAACACCAATACAGTATACTAACGCATATACATGGAATTTAGAAAGATGGTAATGACAACCCTGTATGCAAGACAGCAAAAGAGACACAGATGTATAGAACAGTCTTTAGGACTCTGTGGGAGAGGGAAGGGGGGTATGATTTGGGAGAATGGCATTAAAACATGTATAATATCATATAAGAAATGAATCGCCAGTCCAGGTTCGATGCAGGATACAGGAATCTTGGGGCTGGTGCACTGGGATGACCCAGAGGGATGGTATGGGGAAGGAGGTGGGAGGGGGGTTCAGGATGGGCAACATGTATACACCCGTGGCGGATGCATGTTGATGTATGGCAAAACCAATACAATATTGTAAAGTAAAAAAAAATAATAATAATAAAAATACAATTTGTTGCAATCTGTGACTTCACTTTCACTTTTCCCTTCCTAGCACTTCCACAGCTAAGTCTTGTTTGAGCAGAATGAAAAAAGCAAGGAGGGTTTAATATCTTATTCCTCAAAAAT
This sequence comes from Bos indicus x Bos taurus, assembly GCF_003369695.1. NCBI lineage: Eukaryota > Metazoa > Chordata > Mammalia > Artiodactyla > Bovidae > Bos > Bos indicus x Bos taurus. The sequence continues at coordinate 13,053,632 of NC_040088.1, read as the reverse complement.
GTGGTTTTGAAGCAGCGACATGGGCATCCCCAGAAAGCTTGTTTAAAAAGCAGAATCTTGAATTCTGCCCAGACCTACTGAGTCAGAATGTGCATTGTAACAAGCTTCCTGGGTGATCTGTATGCCCTCTAAAGCTTGAGACATTCTGGTGCAAAAGGTTACTGGACAGTCTCTAAGCCAGATACATCTGTCCCCTGGGCCTCACTAAGGAGATCTACCTGTAATTCTAAGCATTTACTTGGACTTACCTGGCAGTCCGGTGGTTAAGACTCCATGCTTCCAATGCAAGGGGCACAGGTTCCATCCCTGATGGGGGAACTAAGGTCCTGCGTGCCACATAGTACAGCCAAAAATAAATAAGACTGATGTCTATACCTACACTACACACCTCCTTGCTGCAAGGAGCTGTGACCAGTCTTAGGAAGTAAGGCATAGGGTCAGTAGACCTAGATTACCGTCTGAGCTTTCTTTTCTCTCTAAAGGATTCCCCCTTTGGGACCCATCCTTGTGCCACTAATCCCAGAGTTAGTCTTTGAATGGATAATTGAAGGCATGGATCCCAATAACCTAGGACAGTTTTCCCTTTCATATGACTTTAGAGTCTGGAGAAACTGTCCTCAATTTGCTTTGTCATTCATGATTTGATCAAGTTGTCATGTTTGAACCTTCTCTTTTCTAAGGCTTAAGCCTTTTCTTAAAAGGATAGACCTTTGATGGTTACCTGTTTTGTGTCAAGTACCAGATGCTTAGTTTATGTGATCTCATTTAAGCTTTACCTCCCACTATGTAAAGTACACCTCATCACACTCCTTTTGCAGACTTGAAAAAAAAACCCAAGGCTCAAAAATTAAGTAACTAGGGACTTCCCTGGTGGCCCAGTGGTTAAGAATCGTCCTTCCAATGTAGAGCATGTGGGGTTGATCCTTGGTTGAGGAACTAAAATCCCACAAGTTGGGGGGCAACTAAGCTTATATGGCTATGACTACTGAGCCCATGTGCCACAAATAGATAGAAACCCTCAGCTACAACTAGAGAAGTCCACAGGAAACTCCTGCATGCTTCAACTAAGATCCAATGCAGCTAAATAAACAAATAAATATTAAAAAATTAAGTAGCCAAAGATCGTTCTTAAATGAGAAGATAGTAATTGTTTGAATGGTAGACCTTGAAAAATTCTCCTCCACTGGATAGAAATAAATGACTCAAATAGCATTTCCTTCCTCTGGTCTTGGCTTTTTTTTTTTTTTTTTCAAACTTCCCACCTGATTATAGCTACTGGAATTTCATGAGTGATCTGGTCCATGCCCACAATGCTTGGGCATATTTCTAAATACTGTTCACAGTTTGAGACTCCCCTGGCAGTCTGGAGATGAAGACTTGGCCTTCTACTGCTGGGTTGGAGGTTTGATCAGGAAGCTAAGATCTCACAAGCTTCATGCACAAAAAGCCAAAACATAGAAACAGGAGCAATATTGTATCAACTTAAATAAAGACTTTAAGAAATGGTTCACATAAAACAATCTTAAAAATAGAAATACTTTGTAGGTTTCATTTAATCTTCACGGGAACTCTGCACCACTGCTTTTATAACTCCATTTTACAGATGGGGAGTACTGAGTGTCAGAAATGGAAAACAGTATAATTTCCTAAAATGGTTACACGTCGAGTTACTATGTTGTCGTTCAGTTGCCAAGTCGTGTCTGACTCTTCCTGGCCCCATAGACTGCAGCATGCCAGGCCTCCCTGTCCCCCCACAACCTCCTGGAATTTGCCCAAGTTCACATCCATTGCCAGCAATTCCAATCCTAGGTGTATACCCCAGGAAATTAAAACATACGTCCACACAAACACTTGTGTACAAGCGCTCACAGTAGGATTATTCATGATAGCCAAAAAGAGGGAAACAATTGAAATGTCCATCAACAGAAGAATAGGTAAACAGTGGTATATCCATATAAAGGAATGTTATTCAGCCATAAAAGGAATAAGCTACAGATTCATGCTACAGCCTAGATGAAAGTTGCAAACATTATGTGAGAGAAGTGAAAGAAGCCAACCACCAAGGACCACTTATTATATGATTCCATTTATGGGAAGTTCCCAGAACAGGCAAGTGCATTGACACAGAAAGTAGATTAGTAGACATCTAGAGCTTGAGGAGCGATGGGGAGAGTGAAGAGGGTGAAAGCTAATGGAATGAAGGGTTTTTCTGGACACTGCAATGTTCTGAAATTGATTGTGGTGATGGTTGCAGGATTCCATGAATATATTAAAAGCTATTGAATTATATATATTTAAAAATTATTATATTTTATATATTTTTAATTGGAGGATAATGTCTTTGCATTATTGTCTTGGTTATGCCATGTATCAACATGAATCAGCCATAGATATACATATGTCCCCTCTCTCTTGAACCTCCCTCCCACTTCCTATACTTTGAATGAGTGAGTTTATGGCAAGTGGATATCTTTAATAAAACTGTAAAAAAAAAAAACACCCCCCAAAACCCAAACTGAAATCAAAACAGCTATGCAGCAGAGTCAACAGTGGAAGCGAGGGATTCTCTGTCCAGTCCTGTATCCATTCTACTCACTGCACCCTGTTCAGTCATGGCTCCCACCCCAGGCTCTTCCCCAATATCCCGCTGCCCAGCATTCCCAATCAGTTACGTTAGAAGGTCTGGAGTGGGGTCTGGGAAACAGTAGATTCTAAAGCTCCCAGGTAATTCCCAATGTGCACCATGATGTGTACAGAGAAACTTTTCTCGAGCCTGGCTGCATGGGCTCTGGTACCATGCATCTTTGTTCAGAGGCTGTGATCTACATGGAATCTAAAAGATCTGGCATGAAATTTTGATCAAAGCAATTACCTCTATGTTTTTTCAGTGGAGGTTGTTTATGGCATAGCAGTCAGAGAAATTGAACTGTCAGAAACTAATATAAGAATAATAAGGGAATATTTCTTCTTCATTGAACACCCAAGATGAATAGCAGGCAAAATAAAATTTTAAAGTTAATTGAATATGTATACAATGCTACTCTTTTGTTAAAAGACTATATTAGGAGACAACCAGACCCTCAATTTTTTCCAATAATGTTAGTGTTGTATATCCTGGCTTGAATAAAACACATTTCATAAAACACCTACACAGTTCTGCAGTACATTATGAATGGCCTCTCTGGAGAAATCTTATATGCCTTTCAACTTTGACATAGTGAGACAGTAATAATAGAAGTCTTTGGCATATCATTTTGCAGACATTGTAAGCATTTTTAGCTTTACTGATGGAAAGCCAGGGCTGACCTTACCTGGTACTGACCTGCAGTGGTTTGGGAGAGGTGAACGGGGCAGGAAGGGCCCTCCCTCTTTGTTCCCCGCCCAGGTGGGGCTATGGACACAAAAGCCAAATGGGAATGTATTAGAAATTGTGTGAGTTGAGATAGAAGGTAGCTGCTCTTGGAGAAGCTCAAAATGAGTGTGGCTTAATAAATGAGAAGCTGGCTTCTGTCTCAGGTAAAAGTCCAGGATGGTGCAGCCACTCTGCCCTTCACTAGTGCTCAAGGATCGAGCGTGCTCGATACTTGATGCTCTTCCATTCCTAGGCCATTTCCTTTCTCTGTGTTGTCAGATGTGACCCACCATGCCCATCAGCAGTGTATCTGCTCTGGAAAGGGGTTGGGGGTGGGGGGTGTGGAAAGCAGAGACCGCCTCTTCCTTCTACGGGCAGGAACTGGGAGTCGCATGCATCACTTCAGCTCACATCCTATTAGCCAGAACTTAACCATCCTAACCATAGGACCACATCTAGCTACAAGGGAGGTTAGGAAATGTAATGTTTATTTTGATTAGTAGAATGCCCAACTGAGTCCAGGCTTTCCATTACTACAGAAAAAGGAGAAAAATGGATATTGGGGGCTTAACTAACAGTTTCTGATAAAGGGAGACCAAAGGGCTTGAAATCATGGATATTATGAAGGAAAATGAGTTTTCTCCTTGGAGTTGTCTAGTTTTACCTCTCAACCATGTAATAAGGAAGCAGGCCCAACTAGCTCCTTCCTTTCTTCAGAATCCTGATTGTCTCAGGGTCTGATGGAAATTCAGATTCAGGGAGAACTTAGTGAGGTGTTGAGTGCCTAATGAAGCTTCAGTTATTCATGACAATCACATGAAATAGGTCTTATACTCATTTACTAATGGGAGACTAGTGGATCAGAGAGGCTAAGTGACTGTCCCAAAGCCACACAGCTGACTGAGTTCTAGAAGAGGTTCTTCTGCTGCTGCTAAGTCGCTTCAGTCGTGTCCGACTCTCTTCGACCCCAGAGACGGCAGCCCACCCGGCTCCCCCGTCCCTGGGATTCTCCAGGCAAGAACACTGGAGTGGGTTGCCATTTCCTTCTGCAATGCATGAAAGTGAAAAGTGAAAGTGAAGTCGCTCAGTCGTGTCTGACTCCTAGCGACTCCATGGACTGCAGCCCACCAGGCTCCTCCGTCCATGGGATTTTCCAGGCAAGAGTACTGGAGTGGGGTGCCATTGCCTTCTCCTAGATGCTAATGAGTAAGATTTTTAAGGAGATCACACCTAGGACATGTGGGGAGGGTAATGGGGCTTAGAAAGAGGGGGCAGCAGGTACTTAAAGGAAATGCAGCTATAAGAACTTCCATCAAGTGGAGATGTAGAGTGTGTGTGGGAGCGAGCGGTGGGAGATGCAGTGGAAGGAACAAGCAGGGGCCGGTTATGTGGGACACAAAAATAGGCTTTTGCAGGGAAAGGGGAGCCCTGACGGGTGTAAGCGTGAGAATGACATGGTTGGGTTTGCCTTTTGAGAAATCTGCTCTGGGGGCAGGAGATCAGCTGGGATCTGGAGAAAAGATCTAAGGGGGTGATAAACTAACACCTTTGTGGTGCAAATAGAAGCATGGGGACAGAGTCAACAGATGTCAAGGAGGTAAACCTTTAGTTCTGATTGAATGTGGGGATGAGAGAGGGACAGAATTACAGGACAATTCCTCGAAGGACCCCGGTTTATGGTGTGGATGATTGGTTTGATGATGGGTTCCATTCGTGAAGAAAGGTTTAACTAGTTTGTCTCCAACTGCAAAAAATCATGGTTCCAAACATCTTCATCATAGGAGACTGTACGACTGAGAAATATGTGGGAGGAGCTTCCCTGGTGGTCCAGTAGCTGAGCCTCTGTGCTCCCAATGCAGGGGCCCTGGGTTTGATTCCTGATCAGGGAGCTAGATCCCACGTGATGCAACTAAGAGTTCGCAAGCCATAACTAAAGTTCTCACCTGCTGCAACTGAAAAGATCCCACGTGCCACAGCTAAAGATTCTGCAATGAAGATCGACGATTCCTCGTGCTGCAACTAAGACACAGTGCAGCCAAATAGATATTAAAAAAAAAAAGAAGTGAGATAAACATGTGGGAAAAATAGAATCTGATGACCATGAAACTTATGAAAACCCCTATTAATACAATTTTACCCCTACAAAATTAAGGCAATAAAGAGTCCTGAATAAAGATGATGTCAATAACTTTTTTTTTTGAAAACCCCTATTAATACAATTTTACCCCTACAAAATTAAGGCAATAAAGAGTCCTGAATAAAGATGATGTCAATAACTTTTTTTTTCCACATCTTTAATTAGTAAAGCAGCAAAAATAGGCACTGTATCATTTAATTCCCACTGACTGTAGCTCTCTTGAAATTTTCTATACTGTCTTTACCAGTGGTTTTGATGGACTGCACGTAGATATGTTTCACTCTATTGAAAATGATAAGCATATTCAGAGGCATTTTCTTTTAGTGTCTAAAGCTCCATCCCAATGCTTTAATGCCTTTCGAATTTTCTGATCTGGACTGTCAAAGTCATCATATCTAGGTCCTGACTCAAAATTAACTATCACCAATTTATGCGTAAACTTGATCCCAAGTTCTCACAGCTATAATGTAAAGGCACAGAGAATGAAGTCCATCTAAGTACAACAGAGTAAGGGGAGATTACTGCTGGGGAGAGACTGCCACATTTTAAAGCCAGTTAAGGGTATGTACTGTAGACCATAAAGGCGTGAGTCAGCTTTCAGTTCCCCCTTGGTTTCTGACACTTCATGCAGCTGCTACTGTTCACTTGACTCCAGCAGGGGGCTCAGCTTCAGTGCAGTCCTTCAGCAACGTCTCCCTGAGACCAACAAGGATGGGAGAAGACAGAGGCAGCTTCAGTCTCCCTTGTAAGTCTTAGCTCCACATCCTCTCATGGCTGAGCTGGTCTTGACCTTACGTTTGAGCTCTGAAAATGGCTTGTTTGCCTTGTTCCTGAGAAGTTGAGCTATACAACTCGTTGACATGTCAATAACCTCAGATATGCAGGTGACACCACCCTTATAGCAGAAAGTGAAGAGGAACTGAAGAGCCTCTTGATGAAGGTGGAAGAGGAGAGTTAAAAAGCTGGCTTAAAACTCAACGTTCAAAAAGCCAAGATCATGGCATCCAGTCCCATCGCTTCATGGCCAACAGATGGGAAAACAATGGAAACAGTGACAGACTTTATTTTCTTGGGCTCAGAAATCACTGCAGATGGTGACTGCAGCCATGAAATTAAAAGATTCTTGCTCCTTGGAAGAAAAGCTATGACAAACCTATATAGCATATTAAAAGCCAGAGACGTCACTTTGCAAACAAAGGCCTGTATAGTCAAAGTTATGGTTTTTCCAGTAATCATGTATAGATGTGAGAGTTGAACCATAAAGAAGGCTGATCACTGAAGAATTGATGCTTTTGAACCGTGGTGTTGGAGGAGACTCTTGAGAGTCCCTTGGACAGCAAGGACATCAAACCAGTCAATCCTAAAGGAAATCAGTCCTGAATGTTCATTGGAAGGACTGATGCTGAAGCTGAAGATCCAATACTTTGGCCACATGATTCGAACAGAAGATTCATTGGAAAAGACCCTGATGCTGGGAAAGACTGAAGGCAGGAGGAGAAGGGGATGACAGAGGATGAGATGGTTGGATGGCATCAGCAACTGGATGGACATGAGTTTGAGCAAGCTCTGAGAGTTGGTGATGGGCAGGAAATCCTGGTGTGCTGCAGTTCATGGGGTCGCAAAGAATTGGATATGATTGAGCAACTGACCTGAACTGAAATAGGGTTTTGAAGGATAAATGAGCTCTTCCAAGGGAAACAAGCAGAGAAAGATAGCATATTTCTATAATTTTGTTAAAATTTCTCTCTACTCACCCCTCATAAGAGGAACCTGGCCTTAGAGGATAGTAAATGTGTGTGTATGTGTGTTTCTAGTCTTTTTCTTACATTGGGTGGCAGGTTCTTTACCACCGGCACCACCGGGGAAACCCTGTAGTCTTTTTCAAGATAAACAAAATTCTGAGGATTTCCCCTTCCTTTCCACCTATTTCTGGACAAACTTGGAGGCATAAGTGCTTTGCAAGAGCTACGTCGTGTTATAGCATGATGATGGATGAGAGAAATTTATCAGTGTTGGCTGAGAAATTCATCTATGAGTTTAAAACTTTAATAAATCACATCTTTTAAACCTGGGATTGAAAACCCATCTAAAGAGACAGTAGTAGAGTATTGGGTTATATACCATTCCACTTCATATGCTGGGGGTTTGGGGGGCCTTTACCCTGGGGCCTGCTTTGCTGTGACTCCTGCCACATTGCAGTCCAAAGTTCCCTTCCCTTGATTACTGTGATTTTTCTGTGTTTTCCTGGTAACTCAGAACCAATGAGAAACAATGACCCTGGTAATCACCTCCTGCAGTTCCTTTTGATAGGGCCCTCAGCAGAGCAGAACGGTTAATTATGGGAGGCACCCGGGGAGGGTGCTTTTAAACGCCCACAGCAGTGACAGTCACAGCAGCTCAATATCACTTCCACCAGCACCTTTCCTTTTTTAACTTAATTTCTTTTTTTTTTTTTACTGGAGTGTCACTGATTGACAATGTTGTGCTAGTTTCTCCTGTGCCGCAAAGTGAGTTGGTTATGCATACACATACATCCACTCTTTTTTAGATTCTTTTCCCATATGGAATTTCCCACATTACAGAATATTGAAAACAGTTCTCTGCGCTATTCAGTAGGTCCTATTATCTATTTTATATATAGTAGTGTGTATCGGAGAAGGCAATGGCACCCCACTCCAGTACTCTTGCCTGGAAAATCCCATGGACGGAGGAACCTGGTAAGCTGCAGTCCATGGGGTCTCGAAGAGTTGGACACGACTGAGCGACTTCACTTTCACTTTTCACTTTCATGCATTGCAGAAGGAAATGGCAACCCACTCCAGTGTTCTTGCCTGGAGAATCCCAGGGACGGGGCAGTCTGGTGGGCTGCCGTCTCTGGGGTCGCACAGAGTCGGACGCGACTGAAGCGACTTAGCAGCAGCAGCAGTGTGTATATGTTAATTCCAGCCTCCCTCCCCACTCTAACCACATGGTTGTCTTCTACATCTACGACTCAACTTCTATTTGGTAGGTTCATTTGCACCACTTTTTAGATTCTGCATGTAAACAGTACAGTATGATATTTGTCTTTTCTGATTTACTACCCTCAGCATGACGATCTCTAGGTTCATCTATGTTGCTGTGAATGGCATTATTTCATGATTTTTATGGCTGAGTAATATCCCATTGTATGTATGTACCACATCTTCTTTATCCGTTCTTCCACCAGTGGACATTTAGGCTGCTTTCGTGTCCTCGCTATTGTAAATAGTGCTGTAATGAACATTGGGGTGCATGTTTTCTTTCAAACTGTAGTTTACTCTGGATATATGCCCAGGAGTGGGATTGCTGAATCATGTGATAATTCTATTTTTAGTTGAGGAAACTCCATATTGTTCTCCACAGTGGCTGTATCAATTTACCTTTGTAAACAATGTAGGAGGTTTCCCTTTTCTCCGCACTCTCTCCAGCATTTATTTGTAGATTTTTTGATGATGGTCATTCTGACTGGTGCGAGGTGATGCCTCATTGTAGTTTTGATGTGCATTTCTCTAACAGTTAATCAGTGATGTTGAGTATCTTTTCATGTGCCTCTCAGCCATCTGTTCCACCAGCCCCTTTCTACACCCTGAGAGGCTGTGTGCTGTCAGGGTTGTGGACCAGAGAGACCAAGACTTTTCTGGGCCAACTGGCGGTAATTTTGTAAGCATGTGTGGAAAGGGTCCTATTTTAATGATGCCTCTTGGGGTGAAATCAGAAGGTCAGGGCAGTGAGAAAGCAATCAATGCATCAGGGGACCCTTAAAGGGTGATGTGTACAATCTCCAGTGGCTCATGGATGTTTCTTTTTCTCCTTCCAAAAGGGGCCAGGAGGATGTGTCACAGGAGGCCTCCAGGTACCAGGAGCACCAGCTATGCTTTGTTTCTCTGTGGGTGGAAAATATTCTGTGACTCGGGGAGGCAGCTGGAGACCAAAGCACCACTTGAAGTCAGGCAGCAGCTCAGGAAGAATGAATGGCTTGTAATTAAAGCTCTCTCTGCTTCGTTGCGGCGGCTAAGAGGTCAGCTTCAAGAATTCTGTCCTCTAGCTTGTTAGGACTCTCAGTCTTGGCCAGGTTTCAGAAATGTTTCCTTCTTAGCATATCTTCCTTTACAGACTTTAAAAGGGAGACCTACTGGGACTTCTCCAGTGGTCCAGTGGTTAAGAATACACCTGCCAATGCAGGGGACACAGGTTTGAACCCTGCTCTGGGAAGATCCCAAATGCCTTGGAGCAGCTAAGCCCATGCAGCGCCAATAATTACTCAGCCTGTGCCCTGGAACCTGGGAGCCACACCTACTGAAGCCCATGTGTCTAGAGCCCGTGCTCCACAGCAAGAGAAACCACTGCATTGAGAAGCCCGTGCAGTTTTAGTTGGAGAGTAGCCCCTGCTCTCCACAGCTAGAGAAAGCCCATGTACAGCAACAGAGTTCCAGCACCGTCAAATACAGAAGTGAATAATTTTAAAAGGGAGAGGGATCTATTAACTAGGCAATATTTGATTGGAGAAGGCAATGGCACCCACTCCAGTGTTCTTGCCTGGAAAATCCCATGGGTGGAGGAGCCTGGAAGGCTGCAGTCCATGGAGTCGCTGAGGGTCAGACACGACTGAGCGACTTCACTTTCACTTTTCACTTTCATGCATTGCAGAAGGAAATGGCAACCCATTCCAGTGTTCTTGCCTGGAGAATCCCAGGGACGGGGAGTCTGGTGGGCTGCCGTCTCTGGGGTTGCACAGAGTCAGACATGACTGAAGTGACTTAGCAGCAGCAGCAGCTAAAATTTGGCTCGACTGTCCCGGCCCATCAGTCAGTCTGGATGCACTGATTATTCCGTTCTGCTCACCGTGTACCCTCCCCCAGTTCAGTCTGCATCTTACCCTTCTGCTCTGTGCCAGGTGAGGCTGTGGAATCTGTGGATTGCACTACCTGGGCTCCCTCATCTTCTGGCTTTGGCTTGAGTCTGGCCAGTGAGAGGACATCATGGTGAAGGTGGGAGAGAAGCAATGAGGGTCTTGATTTGCACCCATTCTGTGGAGATACAATGTCTCTGACTTTAGCCCCCTTCCACATCTCCTGCTTCTGGGGTCATTCCTCTTCCATGGTTCTATTTCTTTCTCTTTTTTCCTAAATTGTTTTAACTTAAAAAATGTATTTATTGTATTTTTGGCTGTGCCGGGTCTTCATTGCTGTGTGCGGGCTTTTTCTAGTTGCAGTGTATGGACTTACTGCAGAGGTTGCTTCTCTTGTTGCAGAGCAGGGTCTCTAGACATGTGGGCTCCTTAGGTATGGTGCACGGGCTTAGTTGTCTGGCATTATGTGGAATCTTCCTAGACCGGGGATCAACCCCCCCACACTGGCAGACAGACTCTCAACCACTGGACCACCAGGGAATTCCAGTTCCATTTTTTACTGGGCTTTAACTAAACTACTTGCTCTGGAATCCTTATGGGAGGGCCAGCTTCTGGGGGACCCCAACCAAGACACCACCTAATTGGCCATCTTAAAAGAATGGTCAGCGTAAACGTGCCTAAGAGATGTTAGGATTTAAACAGCACTTGTGCTGTTACAGCCCTGAACCAATCAAAGAAGACTGTCTTTGGAGTTCAGTGGGTTATCAGTGGGAATTAATCCTGTTAAATAACTGCTTCCAGCTACTTGGGGAAGGAAAGCAAGCACATGGCCCTATTTAGGATTCACCTTGAATGTATGTCTAATGTTGCTTCTTCTGGGTTGCTGCCATAGTAACAAGAGTAATTAATTTTGTTACTACATCTCTTTCTCTCTCTTTTTTTTTTCTCACCACCTCCCTCCACTCCAGTTCATTCTGAACTGGCTTTGAAGTATTTTAGTGAAGCAGTCAGAACTCCCGCCTACCTTCATTTAAATGTTGATAGTGTCCTCTTTCTGATTTTATGAGGCTACCTATTCTTGTTGTATGTACCTCCATTTCTTTGGTGATAAAGCACATATATGTTATAGCTCAGGCCCTTAAACAGGATTCAGCAATTAGAAAACACAGATGCTATAGCAACTGGGGCAGTGTTTGGCCCCCTTGTCAACTCAGAACATCTGCTTGGCCAACGGGGGCACCTTGGTTTATTGCTGTCATTAGGAGCTGTCAGTCAGAGGAGCTGAGACTGGCGTTGCCCTCCGAGGTGTTCAATATTAAAAATCTGCATTTCCAACCAAGAGAGCTGAGTCCTACTTCAGTTTTTTTTTTTTTAAGGTCCTGAGTTTTTGTTCATCAGTGTGATTTCTAGGAGTTGTCCAAAAGACACACGATGGGTCCTTTTCAGTTGACACCTCTGCCCCCAAAGTCATAGACATGATAAATGTAGCAGCTGCTTGTGATTTTCTGTACTACTCCTCCCAGCCAGCCTATTTGATTTCAGGACCCCTGGGGTAGATGGCTCCATGTTGATACACCTGGACAGTGGAATACTAGGCAGCTTAAAAGTCACGGGTAGGTCTACTCATCCACTCAGTAGCACCTGGCCATGGGATGGGTTCTTGGAAATAAAAATGTCAGACGTGACCCCTGATCCAGTACACTTTACGAGACTACCTCCACGAGGCCCATGGGAGCTGATGAAGATGGAAAAAGGTAATAAAATATACTCTGGAAACTTCATGGAAATACAGGAATTAAGGAAGGTTGGCGTGATGGGTATATTTTGGGCAGAGACCCCATATCCCAGTTTGTAAATTGTGGCAAATATCATCAGCTGTTGTTGTTGTTCAGTTGCTAAGTCATGTCTGAATCTTTGTGACCCCACGAACTGCAGCACGCCAGGCTTCCCTGTCCTTCAGTGTCTCCCAGAGTTTTCTCACACTCATGTCCATTTTGACCAGATTTAAAGACTTAGCCTCAGAGGAGACAAATAAACTGCCCATTGTTCACAAGACTTTTTGCATTTTAAGACCTTGGATGTCAGCCAGTCTAACCTTCAATTGGCTCCTCTCTACAGAATCCCAGCAAGGGATTCATCCAGCCTCACTTGGCAGCTCCTGGCACTTCATCTGGTGATGATCTGCAGCCTGACTGGACAGCACAGACACGAGGAGGCCATTCCTTGTGACTCTGCTCGTCGACTCTGGTTTTACCCAAGTATTTCTGCTGCTTCCACACAGCAACCCTTCCTACTGGGCCAGCGCTTTGCATATTCCCTTGTAGAAAGGACGAACTCTGTGTTTTGTTTTGTTTTTTAGCTGTTTGCTATTCTCCAAAAGACATCTGGTAGTACTGTTCATTCTTCCTTCTAAGTATCTCGTGACTCTGGCTCCTTCTTTTCACCTCCATAGTCAGTCAGCACAGAAAAATAGGACAAAAATCCCATATGGCCATTACTGTCAGTTATTCTATTTCAGACACCCCCTTTTTCTGCTTAAACAAATGCAGCAGTCTCCTAGCTGGCTTCCATTTTGCCTTTTCAGCTACCTTTTATGGTAGGCAGAGATTCGTTCAAAAATAAAAACACCACTGTGCCATTTCCCTATTGAAAACCATTCAGTGGATGCCCCATGGTCTTCACTCAAAGACCAAAATCCTTAATATTCCCCTCAAGTTTTGCAACATCTGGCCCTTTCCAATCAAGGCTCTCAGCACTTCCCTTGGCAGCCGACTTGCTGGCCTTTTTCAAAAGTGTTTTAGCATCTTGATTGTGCCACGACTTTTCTAGTGCTCCAGGACTCACATAGATGCATCCTTCTGCCTGCAGCGAGTTCCTCTGAGCCACCTGATAACTTCTGCTCATCTTTTTGGTCTGAGTTTTTTTAATTTGTTCATTTATTTTGCTTGTGCCATGCAGCATATGAGATCTTAGTTCCCTGATCAGGGATCAAACCTGTGCCCCCTGCAGTGGTAGTCTTAACCACTGGACCACCAGGGAAGTCCCAGGTTTGAGTTTATAAGTAACTTCCTCTAGCAAGCCTTCCCTGAGAGGTCCCATCTCTTCAGGTTAGTGGTCTATGGTACAGATTCTTTTTTCTTTTTTTAAAAAAAAATTTATTTATTTATTTGGTGGTGCCAGGTCTTCATTGCCGGATGTGGAATCTTCAGTATTTGTTGAGGCATGCGGGATCTTTTTTAGTTGCGGCATGTGAACTCTTAGTTTTGGCACGTGGGATCTAGTTCCTGGACCAGGGATCAAACCTGGGCCCCCTGTGCTGGGAGCTCAGAGTCTAAGCTACTGGACTGCCAGGGAAGTCCTTTTTTCCCTCTTCTTTAATAATTAAGATAACTTATGTACACTTAAGTGAACCCATTTTTCAGTATACAGAAGCTCAAATCAAGATATAAAACAGCTGCAACATTCCTAAGACTCCCTCATATTTCCTTTAGCAGATACTTTTCAAAAGTAACTGCTGTTCAGACCTCTATCCCCATAGATACATGTTGCCTCCTTTTCAACTTGATGTAAATGGAATTACACTGAGTTCACTTTTTGCATCTGCCTCTTTACACTCATCTGTGTTGCGGCACGGGGCAGCAGCTCACACTCTCCTTCCTGTGTGTTACCTGTTGCATGAATGTGCCATTTTTTTGATCCATTCTATTCTTGGTGGGCATTTCAGTTATTTTCCATTTTGTCTACTACGAATATTGTTGACATGAACATTAGTGTTTTTTTCTGGACATATGCATTCATTTTTTTCCTCGCCATGAAATTAAAAGATGCTTACTCCTTGGAAGGAAAGTTATGACCAACCTAGGTAGCATATTCAAAAGTAGAGACATTACTTTGCCAACAAAGGTTTGTCTAATCAAGGCTATGGCTTTCCCTGTGGTCATGTATGGATGTGAGAGTTGGACTGTGAAGAAGGCTGAGCGCTGAAGAATTGATGCTTTTGAATTGTGGTGTTGGAGAAGACTCTTGAGTATCCCTTGGACTGCAAGGAGGTCCAACCAGTCCATTCTGAAGGAGATCAGCCTTGGGATTTCTTTGGAAGGAATGATGCTAAAGCTGAAACTCCAGTACTTTGGCCACCTCATGCGAAGAGTTGACTCATTGGAAAAGACTCTGATGCTGGGAGGGATTGGGGGCAAGAGGAGAAGGGGACGACAGAGGATGAGATGGCTAGATGGCATCACTGACTCGATGGACGTGAGTCTGAGTGAACTCCGGGAGATGGTGATGGACAGGGAGGCCTGGCGTGCTGCGATTCATGGGGTCGCAAAGAGTCAGACACGACTGAGCGACTGATCTGATCTGATATATAAGAATATATGGGCTTCCCTGTGGCTCAGTGGTAAAGAATCTGCCTGCCAATGCAAGAAACATAGGTTTGATCCCTGGGTCAGGAAGATGCCCTGGAGAAGGAAATGGCAACCCACTCCAGTATTCTTGCCTGGATTTCCCATGAACAAAGGAGCCTTTGTTCCCATGAACAAAGGAGCTATAGTCAATGGGGTCGCAAAAGAATGAGACACAACTTAGCAACTAAACAACTGTAAAACAACAAAATATAAGAGTATGTATTAAAAGACACAAATAAACTTATAGAACAGAAATAGAGTCACAGATGTGAAAAACAAACTCATGTTTACTGGGGGGAAAAGGGAAGGGGAGGGATAAATTGGGAGGTTGGGATTAATAGAAACACACTACTATATGTAAAATTCTCCAAGCCAGGCTTCAGCCATACGTGAACCATGAACTTCCAGATGTTCAAGCTGGTTTTAGAAAAGGCAGAGGAACCAGAGATCAAATTGCCAACATCCACTGGATCATCGAAAAAGCAAGAGAGTGCCAGAAAAACATCTATTTCTGCTTTATTGACTATGCCAAAGCCTTTGACTGTGTGGATCACAAGAAACTGTGGAAAATTCTGAAAGAGATGGGAATACCAGACCACCTGACCTGTCTCCTGAGAAAGCTATATGCAGGTCAGGAAGCAACAGTTAGAACTGGACATGGAACAACAGACTGGTTTCAAATAGGAAAAGGAGTATGTCAAGGCTGTATATTATCACCCTGCTTATTTAACTTCTATGCAGAGTACATCATGAGAAATGCTGGACTGGAAGAAGCACAAGCTGGAATCAACATTGCTGGGAAAAATATCAATAACCTCAGATATGCAGATGACACCACCCTTATGGCAGAAAGTGAAGAGGAACTAAAAAGCCTCTTCATGAAAGTGAAAGAGGAGAGTGGAACAGTTGGCTTAAAGCTCAACATTCAGAAAATGAAGATCATGGCATCTGGTCCCACCACTTCATGGGAAATAGATGGGGAAACAGTGGAAACAGTGTCAGACTTTATTTTTCTGGGCTCCAAAATCACTACAGATGTTGACTGCAGCCATTAAATTAAAAGATGCTTACTCCTTGGAAGGAAAGTTATGACCAACCTAGATAGCATATTGAAAAGCAGAGACATTACTTTGCCAACAAAGGTCCGTCTAGTCAAGGCTATGGTTTTTCCTGTGGTCATGTATGGATGTGAGAGTTGGACTGTGAAGAAAGCTGAATGCCGAAGAATTGATGCTTTTGAACTGTGGTGTTGGAGAAGACTCTTGAGAGTCCCCTGGACTGCAAGGAGAGCCAACCAGTCCATTCTAAAGCAGATCAGTCCTGGGTGTTCTTTGGAAGGACTGATGCTAAAGCTGAAACTTGAATACTTTGGCCACCTCATGCGAAGAGTTGACTCATTGGAAAAGATTCTGATGCTGGGAGGGATTGGGGGCAGGAGGAGAAGGGGACGACAGAGGATGAGATGGCTGGATGGCATCACTGACTCAATGGACATGAGTTTGAGTGAACTCCGGGAGTTGGTGATGGACAGGGAGGTCTGGCGTGCTGAGATTCATGGTGTTGCAAAGAGTCGGACACGACTGAGCAGCTGAACTGAACTATATATAAAATAGATAACTAATAAGAACATACTGTATGACATAGGGAACTCTATTCAATACTCTCTAATGATCTATATGGGAAAAGAATCTAAGAAAGAGTGGATATATGTATAACTGACTTACTTTCCTGTACAGCAGAAACTTAACACAACATTGTAAATCAACTATATTTTTCTACTGATAGATTTTACTTTTTCAAAATATTTGCTCACTTTTTCATTCAAACTCTTCCCCATTGGACCCATCCTTGCAAGAGGATTTTATTTCCACCAAACTGCCACAAGGGCTGTCCTTGTAACTAATACTTTATCCACTAGAATGTGATAGAAAAAAGTATAAAATCTCTGATCAGAAGCTTTAAGAACAAGTGCCACTGCCATTGTGCTTTTCTCTCTGATGTGAGATTGACATAGAGCCTGGTTCTCCATTCTGGATCCTAGAATGAAGAGCAGGAAAGAAGAGAGCCACAATCGACTCACAATGGATATCATTAGACTGAGAATTCAACATTTATGTTACAAACAGTTGAAGCCTAGGGATTGCTTGTTAGGACAGCAAAACTTAATCTAAGGTGACTGATGCAGTGCCTCTCCTCGGCTCCCTTTGTGCCTTATATGAGTGTGCTTGTTTGCTCAGTTGTGTCCAACTCTTGGTGACCCCATGGACTGTAGCCTGCGAGGCTCCTCTGTCCATGGGATTTTCCAGGCAAGAATACTGGAGAGAGTTGCCATTTCCTACTCTAGGGGATCCTCCTGACCAATGGATCGAACCCGTTTCCTGGGTCTCCTGCATTGGCAGGTGGATTCTTTACTACCGCACTGCCTGTGAAGCCCCTTGTGTCTTGTGTATTGCCGCCATAAAATGGTACACATTCCAATGAAGCATTGTTGAACTTTCCCCATTGGCCCCTTCCTGCCATGGCCCAGTCTCTAAAGGTGGAGACTATGCATGTCTTGACCATCACTGTGAACCCAGCAGTACCTAGTACTTGGATGAACCAACAGTAGGTTTATAATACATAC
The DNA here is from genome assembly GCF_003369695.1 of Bos indicus x Bos taurus. Lineage (NCBI taxonomy): Eukaryota > Metazoa > Chordata > Mammalia > Artiodactyla > Bovidae > Bos > Bos indicus x Bos taurus. Next base: position 13,036,244 of record NC_040088.1, on the reverse strand, counting down.
TCAGTCAATGGGAGTGGCTTTCAACCTTTTGTTGATGGGAAAGTCAATTTTCCTAGGTGCCTTTCCCATAGTGGGAGGCCTAGAATGAATCACCATTTCCAAGTGTTTGATTAGTGAAGGGAAGAGAGTAGCTCTCACCTCCTTTCCTGTGAACACCTGTTTCTGATGTGTAGCTCAAGGTGGCCTTAGTCTATTAATAGTCCCATGTCCCATGGTTGGTTCTTGTTGACCTCACTATTGACTCAAACTCTGGAATTTCTCTTTATGGCACTACTGCTAAGCCAATCTTCCATCCCAGATTTGGACAGAGATGTCTCTGATGAACTTATTGATCCTCATGTGCCTCTGTCAATAAGCCCACTCTCATCTCTCCTTGGAGTCCGAGTTTACTTGTTTATTTGAGCCATGCTTTCCTCCCCGCTTTCTCATTTCTCATATCTGCTTTTTCTATCTCACCCTGTCCTCCAGCAACACCAAATTACTCCATTTCAAATCTTATCGCAAATTTCTGCCTGCTTCTGATTGATGCAGGCATTTATCGCTTCTAGCAAATTGAGCTTCATTGTGCTGGAGTCTAAAGGTGCCGGAGTAAGAAATAGCTTGGTCAAAAATTAGCACCTGCAATTTCGGGCATCTGCTATTGTAACTTTTGATTTCAGGATCACCGTATTTGAAGACTCTGTATTTTCTTATTGATTTGTAGATGTCCTTTACATACTCTGGGAATTAATTTGTGAGTTGATGCTGTATATCTGAAACAGCTTAAATCACTTGGTTTACTCTTATCACTTTGTTTATAGTACCTTTTTTTTCAAAGAGAAGGTTTTCATTTTAGTTTGTCGATCTTTCCTTTATGATTTTTTTATGTTAAGAAATTCTTTCCAGTTATGAGGTCAGAAAGAAAGTGTAAAATATTTTTCACATTTAGATCTTAATCCCCCACAATTTTAAAAATCATGTGTGGCCTGAAACAAAAGTACAATTTTTTTTTTCATACAGAAGGCAAGTTGTTCCCACACAGTTGAAAGGTGGTATAGATGCACAATGCTGTCATTACTTCATTCATCTACGTAGATGAATCTGCTTTTATCGTCTCTATTCTGTCCTAGGGGAACACGGGTTTTTAATCCTGCATCAATACCATGTGCTCCAGTTACTACAGTTTAGCCATATCTTTCCTATTTTTTTTTTTTTTTAAAGAGAGTACATGTCTATATGGTTCCATTTTTAATTAATTGCTTAATTTAGTTGGTTGTTCTGGGTCTTCATTGCTGTGCATAGTCCTCCTCTAGTTATGGCGAGCTGGGGTGACTGTTGCTGTACACAGGCTTCTCACTGTGGTGCTTTCTCTTGTTGCAGAGCGCAGGCTTTTGGTGCACAGTCTTCAGTAGTTTGGTGCTCAGGCTCAGTAGTTGTGGTGCTTGAGCTTGGTTGCTCCAAGGCCTGTGGAGTCTTTCTGGACCAGGGAGAGAACGCATGTCCCCTACATGTGGCAGGCAGGTTCTTATCCACTGTGCCACCAGGGAAGTCCTCTTCTCTATCTTTTAACCACATCTTTTCTTGTTCTTTTTTCAGAATTGCCTTGGCTATTCTTAGATTTTTTGCTCTTATGTGGAAATTTGGAATCAGTACCAGTTCCATGAAAAACCCCATTTGGATTTTGATTAGAATCCTATGGAGTTTCCAAATTAATTTATGTAGAATTGGCATCCTCATGATATGTCTCCCTTCTCATCCATAATATAGCTTGCCATTTATTCAAGTCTCCCAAAAATGTTTCAATATGCTTTGTAATTTTTTTCATAAAATCTCACTTTTTTGGGTTACATTTATTCCCAGGTACCTTGATTTTTGACTATATGAATACTGTTTAAAAAAAATTCTTCATACATTTTCTAGTTGGGTTATATTTGGTATATAAAAATTACCAATGGAATTTAAAAAAATTCGTGCTTCAGTAAACCAACTAAACTAAAATATTTCATTTGTTCTAGTGATTTTTAGATTCTCTGAGATTTTTTGATGGCAATCAAATTGTAGGCAGATAATGACATTTTTACCTTTTATTTTTCCAATCCTTATAGCAAATATTTCTTCTTCTTTTGCCTATGAAATTGACTAGGATTGGCAGAAAAACAGGAGGGGAAATAACAGATATTTGTGTGTTATTTCTAATTTTAATGGAAATTCCCTTGACATTTAGCCATGAATAAAAATGTTTAGTATAGCTTTTATTACTATTATATATATATGTACATATCTATTTAGGTTAAAAAACCTATTTCTCATTTGCTAAAATTGTAGGAATGCCTGTTGAATTTTATTGGATAGTTTTCTGCAAGTATTGAGAAAATATATAGGTTTTTATCTCTCAGCATGCCAGTGTGATGCATCACATTGTCAAATTTTCTAACTTTTACCCATTCTTGTATAAATTCCTGGCCTAAACTGTATTTGACCAGATATTATGATATTTAAAAAGTTGGATTCAATGGACTGTTTTGTTTAGGGTATTCATATTAATATTTATAAGTGAAATTGGTCTGTAACTTTTTCCTTATACTATCTGTGGAGGATTGCATCATTGTTAACAATGATTTAATGCTACATTTCCCTTTTGTCAAGTTTGACCTTGAACCTGTGTGTGGAAGTGACTGTCAGTCCCCAACTTAAACTAAGAGATTTCAAGAGGCGTTACAATTCTTTACTAGCTCCGTGACTTTTTCTTTGCCCCACAAATGAGCATGTTCCACAAAGGGATTGCCCCTTTGGCCTGGATCCCTGAATGCAAGAACAGATGGAACACAGATGCAGCCTGGGCTGTGACCTCAGCTGACCTGTAGTCCACATGTAATATGAATGAGGAATAATCTTTGTATATGTAAGCCATGGAGATTTTGGGGTTTTCACTGCAGTAGAGCTAATTAATTATCCATATCTGGTTTTAGAATCAAGGCTAATATAGTCTCATAAAACGGTCCGGTACCTTTCTTTTCTCTGAAAGGATTTATATATGCAGAAAGAGTCTGTTCCTTGAACGTGTGGTAAAATTTGATTATAAAACTGTCTGGGGGACTTCCCTGGTTATCCAGTGGTTACAGGGGATGTAGGTTCGATCCCTTCAGGGAACTAAGACCCCACATGCCATGGGACAACTAAACCGGAGCCCCCGCCGCAGCTACTGAGCCTGTGCGCCACAGTGAAGATCTAGCATGCTGCAGCTGAGACCCAAGGAAGCCAAATAAAGATTTAAGAAAACTCTCTGGGCCTCGTATATTTTTGAGGGGGAGAAGAATTTTGAAAAATGATGCAATTAAAAAATAATTATTGATGTAGTCAGATTTTGTTTTCTTCTCTGTCAATTTTTGTATGCTATTCTTTCACAGAAAAATTCTCCTTGTATCAATTTTATGTCAACCTAAGGTGATTTGTAAGAATCTATTATCATTAAACTTTTCTTGTATATTAATCCTGATCTAACAAGAATATCATTTGTACCATTTTTCTTTTTTTTTGTGATCAATTTTATAAAAAGTTTATCTTCGTAATTATTATTGTCATAGAACGTGCTTGTTCTTTGTTAAAACTTCTTGTCAAGTTTTTTCAGAAAATTCTTGTCAAAACTATTTTTTCATATTTCATTAATCCTGCTCTTATTTTTACTTGCTTATTTCTACTTTTTTGAGTTTTCTTTCTAGGTTTGAAAGTGAATGCATAATTCATTTATTCTCAATATTTCTTACACTAGTTAGCATTAGAGAGTTGACTGCATATAGCAGAGACCCAAAATAACTACAGCTTAAATAAGGCAAAAGTTTATTTTTCTCACATGTGAAAATTTAGGAGGTAGGAGATCCGGGGCTGGCATAGTCACTGTGCTTCACAAAAGCCTTAAGGACTCAGGATCCTTCTGTTTCCTCGTTTGTAGGGTTTTGCTCTTGTCAGTGTGTTGCAAGATAATTTATCTCTATGACGGTTCCAGCAAGCATAAAGGAGGGGAAGAAAGGATTCCCTCCCATGAAGATATGACCTAGAAGTTATATGCATCCTGTCTGCTCATATCTCATTGGCAAGAATTCCTCTTATGACCACACAAGAGATGCTGGTAAATTTGGCTTTTGTTCTGAGAAACCCTATGTCCAGCTAAAAATTAAGGGATCTGTTACTGTGGGAAGAAAGGACAATGGATACTGAGAACAATGAGCAGTCCTGGCCACAGTCCATCCCTTTGTTACCCAAGCATCCATGAGTACTCATCTTCCCAACCGTCCCTACACCAAAGGACGCAACTCCAAGGTCCCCTGCAGTTATTGAACCTAACTCGAAATCTAGGATCTCTGGATTTTCGTTTTCTCCATTAGGTCCATGTGTGGCTCTTTATGGTGCAGTGACTTAAAAAGTACAGGACAGGGACTTCCCTGGTGGTTCAGTGGCTAAGACTCCATGCTCCCAATGCAGGGGGCTTGGTTCAATCCTTGGTTAGGGAACTGATCTCACATGCCGCAACTAAAGATCCTGCATGATTCAGTGAAGATTGAAGATCCTGCCTGCAACAACTAAGACCTGGTGTGGCCAAATAAATAAATAAAAATAGTTACAAAAGATAAATTATCTGCCTCTCACATAGTCAATATACAGGGATGAAGGAGGATCAGAAGAACAATAGTAAAAAGTCCCATTGGACAGAAGGGAAGGTGAAGCACAGAACAGCAAATGCTCTCTAACAATTGATCAAACCCCATTGCCCATCCAGCAGGATTCCCTGTCTTGGAGGAACTCTTTAATTCATCATCTTTGATGTCTTCTGGCATTACCATTTTGGATGTTCTTTCTTGCCCATGATCTTCCCTGGACACATGTGAGGTAGGCCATTCAGAACAGGTTCTCCTTGTGGATAAGAAAGTTTTGGAACCCACTTGTTGGTACATGTCAAGATCAATTCTTTGTCAAACACCCACAGCTAGCTCTTTCTCTTAGAAATAAACTTTTAAACCTGTTTTGAATTTACTTCTGGGCTTTGCTCATTACTTTGTCTTTCAACTTAGTGACAGCTAACTAGTTATACTTAAAAACAAAGACTTCATTCATCTAATCGTTTCCTGGAGGCTGGCTCCAATTTTCTGGCAAAAACATCTTTTAAAAGAAGGTGTTGAATTTGAGGGCCATGGTTTTATCTGCTAAATCTGACACTACACAGCTATCACTCCTAATAGCTGTATTTTGGCAGTATGGAAGCAATTTTCAACCCTGAAAAACCCCAAGCAAATAAGCTCCTGGTCAACTCAGACTGTAAACCATAGGCAGAGTATGCTTCAATGCCAGCCGGCTAGCTTTATTTTGGATTTATATCTCTTCTCTAGGATTTTGTTGAAAGACACAAGAAGTGATAATTCAGACCAACATACTATATATATTATATATGTATTCCTCTAGCACTACAGCCTCACTGAATCTGTGCTCTATCTTCTGAAGCAGTGCAAGGCTGTTTTGCCAAATATTTAGTTTCTATGTAACAAGGATTACTAACTTTCCAACATGCAATATCTGAGTCAACACTGATATCACCCAAGCAGTAGTCTCTGGGTATTTGTTGTGTTCAGAACTCTACTTTAAGGTACCAAAATTAGGTAAGTCTGTGTTTAACAGAAATAGTGGCTTTAACAGGACAAATATTTATTTCTCACATAAAATGCTAGAAGTAGCCAGTCCAGGTCTAAAAGGAGGAGGAGGTTCTTCTCCATGAAATCCTTAGGGACTCAGGCTCTTTTGTCTTTTTGCTCTAGTCTAGTCTTCAAGGTGTTGCCCTTGTCCTTAGGCCTTTATTTTAAAATTTTATTTATTATTATTTTGGCTGCACTGGGTCTTCATCGCTGTTCACGGGCTTTCTCTAGTTTCGTCGAGCAGGGGCTACTCTCTAGTTGTCGTGCGTGGGCTTGTCTCTGCTGTGGCTTCTCCTGCTGTGGAGCATGGGCCCTAGGGCACACGGGCTTCAGTGGTTGTGGCACACAGACTCAGTTGCTCTGCGGCACGTGGGATCTTTTTGGACCAGGGAGTGAAGCCATGTGCTCTGCCTTGGAAGACAGGCTCTTAACCCCTGGACCACCAGGGAAGCCCTCCTTATTCCTTTAGAAGACCCACAGCATAGAGTAATGGTTTGTCTGGGACTTCTTTGGTTTTAGCACCGAAAGTCTTATGTTCTAGGAAACCCCTCCATGCTGGGAAAACGTGTACAGCTGTTCACTACTCTATATCCACCCCAATTAGAAGTATTGTGATAACAATTCTGATGCAAACCATCCAGAGTTAGCATCAAATCCCATAAGTTAAGGGCTTATCCTTTCACAAGACTGCCCTTCCTTTAGATAGCAGCTGCAAGGGGGTCCAGGCCACCCAAACTTCTGACCTATTAGCTACTAGTCTTGAAAGTTCCCACAACTCCACACAGGGGTGATAACTTGTTAGAATGATCCACAGCATCCCCTGAAAGTATGATATTTATAGGTTCAAAAGGATACACATAGGAAGGGGTCTAGGAGCATCCCGATCCAGAGCTTCCATGGCCATGCCCGTGGGGTCAGGGTGCATCACTCTCCCAGCGCATCAGTGTGTGTGCCAGTCTGGAAGCTCCTCTGAGCTTTGGTGTCCAGAGTTTTTATTAAATGGGCATGATTGATTGAATCATTGACCACTTGATAAAATTTAATATCGAGCCCACTGCCCCCTCTCCAGAGGTTGAGCACTTGCAAGTCTCAGCCTTCTAATCATGTTTCTAATTCTATATTTCTAATTCTATACTAGAATTAGAAATATTCTATATTCTATAGAATATAGAAAAATATTCTAAAAAATATAGAATAATATAGAAAAACTCTATATTCTATATATTTTATATTCTAATTCTGTATTTCTAATCATGTACTTGGTCTATCTAGCGAAAGCCCCTATCCTGGTGCACTCTAGGATCCCATCCTCAGTCATTTCATTAGCATAATAGAGATGCTCTTACCACTTAGGAAATCTCCAGGGTTTTTGAAGCTTCCGGCCAGGAACCTGGGACAAAGACCAGACAAATTACTTACTGTACCATCACCACCATGTTTACATTTCCACCAGCAGGAAGGTGAAAAGTGTCAGGAAATCCCTTTGAGAACATGATCAGAAAACTGTACATATTACTTTGGTTTACAGTCCACTGGCCAGAATGTCAACACTGGCCATTCAGACTATGAGAAAGGCTGGGAAACGTGGTCTTCATTCTGAGCAGCTGTGTGCCTAAAAACCAGAGGTCTTATTATTATAAGAAAGAGGGATGATGGGCACTGAGGTACAGTTCCCAGTCTAAGCCACATTTATTTCTTTGGTAATTCATGAAGCCTACACATTTTCTTTGATGTCCTGTTTTAGCTTGTAGCACACTATGAGATTGGTATGTAGTATTTTCATTGCTTCTCAGTTCTAAATATTTTGTAATTCTCTTGTGATTTCCTGGAGAAGGCAATGGCACCCCACGCCAGTACTCTTGCCTGGGAAATCCCATGGACAGAGGAGCCTGGTAGGTTGCAGTCCGTGGGGTTGCTAAGAGTCGGACACGACTGAGCGACTTCACTTTGACTTTTCACTTTCATGCATTGGAGAAGGAAATGGCAACCCACTCCAATATTCTTGCCTAGAGAATCCCAGGGATGGGGGGGCCTGGTGGGCTTCCATCTATGGGGTCGCACAGAGTCAGACACGACTGAAGCGACTTAGCAGCAGCAGCAGCAGCAGCTTGTGATTTCCTCTATATCCCATTTAAAAGAGTGTTTCTTAATTCTCAAAACAATATTTTTCTTTTTAGTAGGCAGTTTGATGATTGAAAATTGAATTCCATTGTTATCATAAAATATGAGCTAATGATATCAAGTCTTTGAAATTTATTGACTGTCTTTTGAAAGGTTGCTGCTGTGAGCTGTGTGTTATGCCAGGATTTGTGACCTCCAGAGGAGAGGATTTCGATCTGGAGTCAGAGATGGGGGCTTGACTGCTTGAAGATCTTTGTGTAGCAAAGTTTTATTAAAGTATAATTGAGATACGAAAAGCTTCTGACATAGACATTAGAAGGGGACAGAAAGAGTGCCCCCTTGCTAGTTTTTAGTAAGGTGTTTTAAGTCTGTTCAGTTCAGTTCAATTCAGTTCAGTCACTCAGTCATGTTCAACTCTTTGCAACCCCATAGACTGCAGCATGCCAGGCCTCCCTGTTCATCACCAACTCCCAGAGTTTGCTCAAACTCATGTCCATTGAGTCGGTGATGCCATCCAACTATCTCATCCTCTGTTGTCCCCTTATCCTCCTGCCTTCAATCTTTCCCAGCATCAGGGTCTTTTCCAATGAGTCCATTCTTCGCATCAGGTGGCCAAAGTACTGGAGTTTCAGCTTCAACATCAGTCCTTCCAATGAATATTCAGCACTGATTTTCTTTAGGATTGACTGGTTGGATCTCCTTGCAGTCCAAGGGATTTTCAAGAGTATTCTCCAACACCACAGTTCGAAAGCATCAATTCTTTGGTGCTCAGCTTTCTTTATAGTCCAACTCTCATATCCATACATGACTACTGGAAAAACCACAGCTTTGACTAGATGGATCTTTGTTGGCAAAGCAATGTCTCTGCTTTTTAATATGCTGTCTAAGTTGGTCATAACTTTTCTTTCAAGGAGCAAGCATCTTTTAATTTCATCACTATGGTCACCATCTGCAGTGATTTTGGAGCCCCCCAAAATAAAGTCTGTCACTGTTTCCATTGTTTCCCCATCTATTTGCCATGAAGTGATGAGACTGGATGCCATGATCTTCGTTTTCTGAATGTTGAGCTTTAAGCCAACTTTTTCACTCTCTTCTTTCACTTTCATCAAGAGGCTCTTTAGTTCTTCACTTTCTGCCATTGGGTGGTGTCACCTGCATATCTGAGGTTATTGATATTTCTCCCGGCAATCTTGATTCCAGCTTGTGCTTCATCCAGCCCAGCGTTTCACATAATGTACTCTGCATATAAGTTAAACAAGCAGGGTGACAATATACAGCCTTGACTCTTCTTCTCCCAGTTTGGAACCAGTCTGTTGTTCCAAGTCCAGTTCTAACTTTTGCTTCTTGACCTGCATACAGGTTTCTCAACAAGACTATGTTTGTTAGTGAGCTGCTAATCAGATAAGAGAGACACCTCAAGGCTGAGGGAGTTTTACCAGGCCCCTCTCCCACAATATGCATTTTTGAGATAGGATGGCATGAGGTTTGTCATCCCTGGCTATAAAACAATTGACGTGAATACTGATTTGTTGAGCCATTATCAGCCCAAGGTTTGAGAAAGGGGAAAAAAAGGTTAGTCTTAGGCAGAACTGGTTTCATCAACAGAGAAGGGGAAAAAAAAAAAAAAAGCCTGCCACTTGCAGTTTGTTTCCTCCTGCTGCTTGGGGACCTCTGGCCTTCCTACCTGTTACCCTCTCACTTTGACAAAGACTTACTATATGATCAATTTTTGTAAATTTTTGATATGAGCTAAAAAATGGTCTCTATTGTCTGATGCAAGATTAAAATATGAACTTTCATCACTTGTGTTGATCAAGTGTATATCTTTTTCCAAAAATGTAGGATCATATTATACATATTATTATGCAAAGTTCTTTTAAAGATCTAATATGATAGAAATATTTCCACGTAGATAGTTTAGGACCTGGTGTGTGTGTACTAAGTCACTTGGTCGTGTGTGTCTCTTTGCGTCCCTGTGAACAGCAGCCCTCCAGGCTCCTCTGTCCATGGGATTCTCCAGGCAAGAATACTAGAGTGGGTGGCCATGCCCTCCTGCAGGGGATCTTCCCAACCCAGGGACTGAACCCACATCTCTTAAGTCTCCTGCATGGGCAGGCAAGTTCTTTACCACTAGCACCATGTGGGAAACCCTAAGACTTGGTACATAGCCTTAATTATTTCAATAGGATAAATTCCATGTGTGGAATTGCTCCTTCAAAGGATATGCTTTAAAAAAATTTTTTTTATTGTGATAAAAGTCACATAAAACATTATTTTAACTATATTTGACTGTGCATTGCACAGGCACTAAGTACATTCACATTGTTGTACAACTCTCACCATTATCCATCTCCTGAATTGTTCACCTTCCTAAACTGAAACTCTGTGCCTCTAAACACCAAGTCCCCCTTGCCCCACCCCCCATCCCCTGGCCCCTGGCATCTACCACTGTACTTTCTGACTCTATGAACTTAGTCTTCTGGTACCTCATATACTAACACACATATATAGAATCTAGACAAGATAGTACAGGTGAACCTATCTTCAAAGTGGAAATAGAGACACAGATGTAGAGAACAAACATATGGATACCAACAGGGGAATGGGGTGGAGATAAATTGGGAGATTGGGATCGACACCTATACTTCCCTGGTGGCTCAGATGGTAAAGAATCTGCCTGCAAGGTAGGAGACCCAGGTTCAACCCCGGGTTCGGGAAGATACCCTGGAGAAGGAAATGGCAACCCACTCCAGTATTCTTACCTGAAGAATTCCATGCACAGAGGAGCCTGGCTGGCTACAGTCCATAGGGTCACAAAGAGTTGGACATGACTGAGCAGCTAACACTTTCACTTTGGCTTCCCTAGTGGCTCAGATGGTAAAGAATCCACCTGCAATGCTGGAGACCTGGGTTTGATCCCTGGTCAGGAAGATCCCTTGGAGAAAGGAATGGCTACCCACTCCAGTATTCTTGCCTGGATACCACTCTGTGAAATGCTAAAAATCTATATACTACTATGTATAAAATACATAACTAATGAGACCTTACTGTCTGGCACAGGGGTCGGGGGGGAAGGGAGGAACATCTATTTGTAGGACATATATTAAGTTAATCCAGGCAGCACTGAAGAATATATATTACCATATGTAAAATAGATAGATAGTGGAAAGTTACTGTATAACACAAGGAGCTCAAACTGGTGCTCTGTGACAACCTAGAGGGATGGGATAGGGGCTGGGGTGGGAGGGAGGTTCAAGAGGGAGGGGCTATATGTATACTTAGGGCTGATTCATGTTATTGTATGGAGAAAAGCACACAACATTGTAAAGCAATTATCCTCCAATTAAAAATAAAAAAAGAAAAAAATGCATTCCAGTATATAGTAGGTGCAGACAAATACTGTTTGATTCAAAAGGTATGCTTTTTAAAAAGCTTCTTCTAAATTACTGCCATGGTTGTCAGTTTGCCTGCAAGAGGGGTCAAACCAGTTTTCACTTCCTTCCGTCCTGGAGAACACGGTCCATTTCTTACACCATCTCTAGCATTGTGTATTAAATATCATCACAATTTTATCGTTGCTGGTGGTCAAAGTACCTCCTTTGGCTAATGAGGAGAGAGAAGCTTGAGCATGTACAGCAGCTGGCAAAATCAAGCTGAGGGAGCTCCGGGAATGGATCCTGCCTCTCATTTCCTGCCCGGGGCAGGGGGTGGAAAAATGACAAAATCCAGCTGTGCCTGTCTTTTCCATCCAGAATTGTGAATTCTAGAGTTTGTTTGTTCCATCCAGCACCGACTGAGCTGAAATTCTGTGAAAGAGGTGTCCTTCTCCGGAGGGATGAACCAAACCTGCCAGGCTCTATGCCTCATCCCAGGACAGCAGAGCTTGACAAATATGTTTCAGCCAAATGCCTTTTCTTAGCTGGAAGCCAGAGAACAATCAAGTTTCTCTTTTGCTGGCTGTGTAGCTCAGCTGGGTCCTAGGAGCTCTGGTCTCTGCCCAAATGTTTTTAAGACTTCCTTTCAGAAGCTGGCAGCAAGGGGACCACCCACCTCTCCCAGTTAAGGTTATTGGTCCTTTGGAAGAAGAGATGTAACCACGAAGTGCAGAAACTAAAATAACAATTGAATGTTCATGCTTCTGGTCCCATTTGAGCCTCACAGCACTCTGTGAGCTAAGAGTGATTATTGTTCCTCTTTCATAAATGAGTACGCTGAGGGTTAAAAAAGGCTAGGGAAATTTTGCTGGTTTACACAGCTAGAAAGAGGCGCCTCTCCTGATTACCTGCCTTGTGTAGCCTGCTGTCCTTTATCAGTCGCCATCAACATTACTCTATTTTCTTAAATCACTGATCACAATGTGCAATTTTTTGCTGTCTTTGTCTACTTATTGTGTTAGACAGTCTCCAGTGTGGCACCTCATGATCCTCACCTCCTAGTATTCATGTCATTGTACAGTCTCCTCCCACTTTGAATCATGCTGGTGTGACTGATAGAGTCTAGAAGAAATGATGACCTATGACTTTCAAGGTCACATCATAAAGGGTAGAGTTCTGCTCTGCTTTAGGAATCCAGCAGCCCTTGCTTTGGAGATGCTCAAGCATCCCAGGGAGAGACCCATATATGAAAAGTAATCAGGGCCTCCTGCCAAAAACCAGGACGAACTTGTCAGCCCCGTGAGTGACGCACCTTGGAGGTGATCCATCAACCCAGTGAAGCCTTTGGATGACTGCAGCCGAGATGACTTTAACTGCAGACAATCTCACAAGAGACCTTCAGCCAGAACCTCCCAGTCAAGCTGCTTCTAAGTATCTGACCCACATGTGATCACATTTGAGCTACTAGAAGTGAAAGCGTGATATATAATAAATGTTTATTGTTGTTGGAAGCGATTTGTTATATAGCAATAGATAGCTTAAAACACTCTGTCTGTTCCCCCTGGCAGACTGTAAACGCTGTGAGGGCAGGGCCCATGTCTCTCTGATTCACCACTTTCACACCTAGAATGATGCCCAGCACACAATAGCAACTTAATACATATTTAGTGAATAATGAATCACTGAAAGATGAAATAGAGGTCGAAAATCTTCACGCTCTCTCCTCACTTCTAGAGACTTCCCACAGACTCTATTGCTTCTCTTTCTTCATGGAGTTGAGTCCCACACAGCCACCTGGGGAGTGGGCTTTTTTCCTGCTGCCTACGCAGCAATTCATAGTTAATTAAACCTTCACATAAACAGAACAAGGGAGGATGTAAAAGTAATGAGCTGACAGCCCAGTGTGTATTACGTGGGGCTGAGAAGAGAATTTAATTTAGAGAAGAATTATGCACAGGCGGAAGAGCGGCCCATTAAAGCAAACCAACTGTCTGGAAAGAGATAAAACAAAAATGGATTCTGCATCCTGCAAAATAAATAGCAAAACTTCTCATTCTGGGCGCTTTGGGATCCTCAGAGATGAGCCCGAGGATGAATGGGAAAGGGAAACACTGGATTAGGGAGACGGAGGTGCAAAAGGGGGCCCCTCCAGTTCTCCCATGTGGATTGCAAGATGTCTTGCTGGAGCTTAGCCCTTATACTAGAATTGCTTTGCTCACAAACTCTCTGTCTTGGTGTGGGTTTCCCCCAGAGTGGACACTAAGCTGCGGATTCAGGTGCAAGCACTTTACTGGGAGTTGCCAGGAATACAAGTAGATGGGGAATTAATCTAAGGAAGGAAAGGCAGTACATAAAGAATGGGTTATTATTCCAGCTACTATGGGGTCGTAAAGAATTGGACACGAATGAGTGACTGAACACCACCACCACCACCACACTAAGCCACTGGAGGTTAACTCCATGGGGGAAAACTTTGAGAGACCTCAAAAAACACACACATTAGATTTATCTCAAAAGGTGAAGGAGCTGGGATAGTTGTACCCCCATGCCCACAGGGGGATGTTAACTCTCAAGCACTAGGTAGATGCTTACCATGGCAAAAAGTCTGAAGGCAGGCCACTGGCAAAGTTGTAGGTGTCACTGCTGAAAGTGAGGCTGGTGTGCATAGAAAAAGTAAGGGGACTTGGGGATTATGGCTGGGGCATTGAAGAGAATTGGCTACATCATTCCTGACTCCTAAAGAACTCTGCAAGTTTGACTTGTGGGCCCCTAGATTCCAAAGATCCAGAGGTCCTCACTGATTTTGTTGGCCACCTCTCTATCCCAGATCAAGTCAGTTCTACTCTTCCATCATTAAAAAAAAAAAAAATATATATATATATATATATATAGCTGTGCCAGGTCTTATTTGCGGCACTCAGGATCTTTGATTTTTGTTGTGGCATGAGGGACCTAGTTCCCTGACCAGGGATTGAACCCAGCCTCCCCTGCATTGGGAGTGCAGAGTCTTAGCCACTGGGCCACCAGGGAGTCCCTGTCACTTTTAATATTCTCATTTTCATTATCTTACTTCATTTTACCTGGATCATTCATTTACTCCACAGACTTATTTCTAGCCCCCTGAGCTATGTGCTGGGGACACAGAGTGAACAAACACTGATGTGGAAATGACAGTCTGGCTTTTAGAGTCCATAGTAACTCTTTAACATGCTCCAGAAAAAACAAGTTGGAGTATAGGATTTACTAAAGCCATATAGTTGCACAAGGCTCCCTAAATTCATACCACAGGCTCAGAACATCCAGGAGATAACAAGCGCCTAAATCAGCCATTCTGCCAGAGGAATTGCAACAACGATGATTTGGGGAAATCTCTTTTTCTCATTTGTCTGCAGCCTGAGGCCTCTTCTCTAATCCTAAAGTATTTATTGAAAGGAGGCACCACCATGCTATCACACTTCCAGAAATTTATGGGGTAAATATCAAATTAGTACCTTAGATTAAGCCCAACTTGTAATGATATCTCTGTGGTATACACGGAAACTAAAAAGTAAACAACCATGTTGATTTTTTTTTTAGAGACAAATTCACGCCCAGTTAATCAGCACATGCCAAGAGAAGGCCACATTGCTCATTATTCATTCACTGAAGAAACATTTATTGAACACTTATTATGTTCCAGAGGCTATACTAAACACCGAAAACTAGCAATCAAGAAAACAAGACGACATTTGAGGTCAGGAGGGCCAGGTCATGTAGGCTATGGTGAGGCATCTGGATTTTATTCTTCGTGAGATGCTATGACTCCAGTTCTTCACTCCTCCTTATATGCATGACTGTCGTTATGTAACTTAACATATGATTCTGGGCTTGGCTGTGTCACTTGCTTTCACCAATGGGATATTAGCAAACACTTCAAGTGGAGGCTTGAGAAACACTACACGATTGCGCTTCCTCACTCTAGCTCCTTTGCCTTGGCCAGCCTGCTGGAGACTACTAGAACTGTGGAAAAGTGGCTGGGGCAATCCAATTATTCAGTTGAGAGATTGAACAATGTGCAGCTCACCTCTTGGTTTATTGTATGAACCTAACCAAGATCCGGAGAAGACAATGGCACCCCACTCCAGTACTTTTGCCTGGAAAATCGCATGGACGGCGGAGCCTGGTGGGCTGCCGTCTATGGGGTCGCACAGAGTTGGACATGACTGAAGCGACTTAGCAGCAGCAGCAACCAAGATCAGCTGAGCCCAATCCAATCAGCAGAACCTCTCGTATTCATGATTATATTCCACTGGGGTTTTGTGGTTATTTGCTATACAGTATTATTGAGACAATAGATAAGAGATACAAATGTAAAATCATTGGCAGGTTTGAAGCTGAGAGGGGTATCATCAATGTTTTCAAAAGAATCCTCTGGTTACGGTATAAATAATATACAATATGACAAGGATAGAATCAGAGAATCTAAAATTATTCAAATATCAGTGGCAATCTTTGGGTGGACTCAGAGTACATACTGACATTTTCTCAACATTTTCACAATAATAGTTTCATTAGGAGAGGTCGAGGACCTTGCAAATATCATGATAGAATATTGAACACTTAAGCAGTCCTATTTGATGTGGACTATTTTTAAAGTCTTTATTGGATTTGTTACAGTATTGCCTCTGTTTTTTATTTTTTTGGCTGTGTGGGATGTAGGATCTTAGAGAAATGAACCTGCATCTCCTGCATTGGAAGGTGAAGTCTTAAAAGCTAGATTACCAGGGAGGCCCTAGCACTTCTATTGCAACTGCAGCTGATATATTTTCCTTGGGGTAGCTTCCTTTAACTGTTAAACACTGTTTACTTTGGAGAAAACATCTCTGACACCCCCTAGATGAGACTAGATTACCCTGTTGTAAAACCCCCCCCAACCCTTAACCATAATTGTGATAAAGGATGACACAATCTGTTTAATATCTATCATATTTTACTGGAAGCTCCATGTGGGCAGGGGCCATGCCTGTCTTCTTTAGTCCTATCTCCCTGGCACAGTGCTTGGTACACAGAGGGCTCTCAATGCATATTTATTATAATGATAGAGTCTAACTCCTACTAGGGAAAAATAGTTACATGCTGTATTAGTTAGTGTTGGCTAGGCTGTAGGAGGGGCTTCCCTTGTGGCTCAGATGGTAAAGAATCTGGGAGACTGGGTTCTGTCCCTGGGTTGGGAAGATCCCCTGGAGAAGGGAATGGCTACCCACTCCAGTATTCTTGCCTGGAGAATTCCATGGACAGAGGAGTCTGGTGGCTGTGGTCCATGGGGTTGCAAAGAGTTGGACACTGAGCAACTCACACACACAGACTGTAGTAATGGAACACAATAGAATGCTTTAAGTTTTTTAATATACAATTTAAAGTCTATAGAAAAGTTGCAAGAATTGAGCAAAGGACTTCTATACTCTTAATCCAATTCTTCAGTTGTTACTATTTTATCATAATTACTCTTTTGGTATGTGTCTCTCTTCTGAACCATTTGAGAGTAAGTTACTGATAGCATGGCTAATTACTTCTAAATATTTCAGTGTGTATTTTCCCCAAAGACTCTTTTATATTATCCCAGTAAAAATAGAAAAACAATGACATTAACATTGATACAGTAATATTATGCAATCCACAGATCCATTCAAATCTTGTCAGTTGTATCAATAAACATTCTTTGTAAGCACCCTTGTGTTCCTGGTCCAGGATCCTACCATACATTCAGTTGTCACATCTCTTTAGTCCACTCCAGTCTGGAACAATATCTTTTTTTTTTTTTTCCATGTCTTTCATATCTTTGACATTTTTAAGGAGCACTAGCCGGATACTTCGGAGAAGGCAATGGCAACCCACTCTAGTACTCTTGCCTGGAAAATCCCATGGACGGAGGAGCCTCGTAGGCTGCAGTCCATGGGGTTGTGAAGAGTTGGACGTGATTGAGCGACTTCACTTTTAATTTCACTTTCCACTTTCATGCATTGGAGAAGGAAATGGCAACCCACTCCAGTGTTCTTGCCTGGAGAATCCCAGGGGTGGCGGAGCCTGGTGGGCTGCCGTCTATGGGGTCTCCCAGAGTTGGACACAACTGAAGTGACTTAGCAGCAGCAGCAGCAGCTGGATACTTTATAGAATGTTTCTCATATTATCTCCTTAGTCTGAAGTTTCTTCATGATTAAACGCTGATCATACATTCATTTGTAGATATTAAACACTGTGAGTTCACGTTGCTGTCTCCAATTTCAGTCCAGCTTCTAGCCTCCCTCCTTTCCATGTTTGCATGTTCTTCCTCTGATGATGAGAAACCTGGCTTGCCTTGGGTGCAACCAATAAGTCTGGTCACTTATTTTTCCCAACTGCCCTGGTGCAACCAATCTCCTGCTTACACAGACCAGCTCCTCTGCCTCGATTGCTACACATGTCACCCTCATGGGCTGTGTCCCTTATTTCACTGTGGCTTTGCTGGACAAACCCCGCACCCCACAGCCTCCACCATCCCGATTGGCATGGTGAGCCTGGACCCCAATATCTCAATGCTCAGGCAGACTAAGTGAGCACCAACTCTGACTCCACAGACTCCCTCGATGGTGCTGCCAGCTGTTTGTTTTTCGTTCACATAACAGTGTGGGCAGATGGAGAGCTTTTTGGTGTTGGAGGAGGTCAAGGAAAGGAAGTGACCTCTGATTGACCTGCGAGCTGGACTAGGGCAGTCAGGGGCTTCACCCTCACCCCCATCAGTTTTTTGGGGATGTAACTTCTGCCCTCCATCCCCAGAGTGGGAACCATTTTTAAGGACTCAGCCAGAGAGGATTAAGGTGTTGAGAGCATCTGGACCGTGTCCATGGCTGAACCCTGCAAAGCCTCTAAACATTTAAGAGGCTGATGGGCAGGTGTGGAGGTCTATTCATCTTGAGGTGCCCAAGACAAGCCTCGTGAATTGCTTGCTTAAAACCTGCCACCTGTTAACCTGGACCGGCTGCCTCCTTCTGCCGGTTCTCCGTGTATGCAGGCTGGTTTTAGATTTCACCTGGGAAGCTCCCGAGGTTGTGAATCAGCAGAAATTACAAAGCTTGAATTCTCAGCCTACTACTCTCACTCCTCAGCCTGGACTTTCCACTCGCCGTCTTATTCTTTTTTCTAATTTATTAATTTTATTTTCTCTTTATGGTTGCACTGGATCTCCACTGCTGTGGGTGGGTTTTCTCCAGTTGCGAAGAGTGGGGACTACTCCCTAGTTGCGGTGCGTGGGCTTCTCATGGCAGTGGCTTTTCTTGTTGGGGGGCATGGGGTCTAGGGCACGGCTTCCGTGGTTGTGGTGCACAGTTTAGCTGCCCTGCGATATGTGGAATCTTCCCGGACCAGGGGATGGAACCCATGTCCCCTGCATTGGCAGGCAGACTCTCATCCACTGGACCACCAGGGAAGTCCTCCACAGCCTTATTCTGATTAGAGGAATTTCACCTTGGTGACACTGATGTTTTCAGGTGGCACTGTTTCACTTTGCCTTGAATACTTCCCACCTTTCCCTGTCCCTGTCTCCTTTAATAGGAGAGACTTCTCAATCCGACAAATCCTCTGTGTTGGGTGGTTGTGCGCATGCTGCTGCATTTAAAATTGCCTTTTATATTTTTGAGATTAGTTGTTTGTTCCTTCATTTGCTATTATTTTCTCCCATTCTGAAGGCTGTCTTTTCACTTTACTTATAGTTTCCTTTGTTGTGCAGAAGCTTTTAAGTTTAATTAGGTCCCATTTGTTTATTTTTGCTTTTATTTCCAATATTCTGGGAGGTGGGTCATAGAGGATCCTGCTGTGATGTATGTCGGAGAGTGTTTTGCCTATGTTCTCCTCTAGGAGTTTTATAGTTTCTGGTCTTACGTTTAGATCTTTAATCCATTTTGAGTTTATTTTTGTGTATGGTGTTAGAAAGTGCTCTAGTTTCATTCTTTTACAAGTGGTTGACCAGTTTTCCCAGCACCACTTGTTAAAGAGATTGTCTTTAATCTATTGTATACTCTTGCCTCCTTTGTCAAAGATAAGGTGTCCATATGTGCGTGGATTTATCTCTGGGCTTTCTATTTTGTTCCATTGATCCATATTTCTGTCTTTGTGCCAGTACCATACTGTCTTGATGACTGGCTTTGTAGTAGAGCCTGAAGTCAGGCAGGTTGATTCCTCCGGTTCCATTCTTCTTTCTCAAGATAGCTTTGGCTATTCGAGGTTTTTTGTATTTCCATACAAATTGTGAAATTATTTGTTCTAGCTCTGTGAAGAATACCATTGGTAGCTTGATAGGGATTGC
The DNA here is from genome assembly GCF_003369695.1 of Bos indicus x Bos taurus. Taxonomy (NCBI): domain Eukaryota; kingdom Metazoa; phylum Chordata; class Mammalia; order Artiodactyla; family Bovidae; genus Bos; species Bos indicus x Bos taurus. The sequence goes on along the minus strand of NC_040088.1, from coordinate 13,016,772 downwards.
ATTGAATCTATAAATTGCTTTGGGTAGTATACTCATTTTCACTACATTGATTCTTCCAATCCATGAACATGGTATATTTCTCCATCTATTAGTGTCCTCTTTGATTTCTTTCACCAGTGTTTTATAGTTTTCTATATATAGGTCTTTAGTTTCTTTAGGTAGATATATTCCTAAGTATTTTATTCTTTTTGTTGCAATGGTTAGTGGAATTGTTTCCTTAATTTCTCTTTCTATTTTCTCATTATTAGGGCCAAAGAACTAAATAGACATTTCTCCAAAGAAGACATACAGATGGCTAACAAACACATGAAAAGATGCTCAACATCACTCATTATCAGAGAAATGCAAATCAAAACCACTATGAGGTACCATTTCACACCAGTCAGAATGGCTGCAATCCAAAAGTCTACAAGCAATAAATGCTGGAGAGGGTGTGGAGAAAAGGGAACCCTCTTCCACTGTTGGTGGGAATGCAAACTAGTACAGCCACTATGGAGAACAGTGTGGAGATTCCTTAAAAAACTGGAAATAGAACTGCCTTATGATCCAGCAATCCCACTGCTGGGCATACACACTGAGGAAACCAGAAGGGAAAGAGACACGTGTACCCCAATGTTCATCGCAGCACTGTTTATAATAGCCAGGACTTGGAAGCAACCTAGATGCCCATCAGCAGATGAATCGGTAAGAAAGCCGTGGTACATATACACAATGGAATATTACTCAGCCATTAAAAAGAATACATTTGAATCAGTTCTAATGAGGTGGATGAAACTGGAGCCTATTATACAGAGTTAAGTAAGCCAGAAAGAAAAACACCAATACAGTATACTAATGCATATACATGGAATTTAGAAAGATGGTAACAATAACCCTGTGTACGAGACAGCAAAAGAGACACTGATGTATAGAACAGTCTTTTGGACTCTGTGGGAGAGGGAGAGGGTGGGATGATTTGGGAGAATGGCATTGAAATATGTATAATATCATGTATGAAACGAGTCACCAGTCCAGGTTCGATGCAAGATACTGGATGCTTGGGGCTGGTGCACTGGGACGACCCAGAGGGATGGTATGGGGAGGGAGGAGGGAGGAGGGTTCAGGATGGTGAACACATGTATACCTGTGGCAGATTCATTTTGATATATGGCAAAACCAATACAATATTGTAAAGTAAAATAAAATAAAATAAAAAAAACCAATACCCAAGAAAAAAAAATAATAAAATTGCCTTTTGACTCTCTCTTCTAGGTTCAGAAGACATGGAACAGTATTAGCAAGACGAGCTTTGGAGTGGCAGAGTTCTCGGTTCAAGTTCCAGCAGCACTGCTTCCTGGCTGTGTGACCCTGGGTGAGTCACTTCACTCTTCTGAACCTCATTTCCTCATCTGTGAGAAGCAGTCTCCGTCAGAGGGTGGTGGTGGGGATTAGATAACGTAATATGTAGAGAGCGCTCAACTTAATTTGATGCTGGCAGTTGCTCTCTTGCTCCTTTGTTGTTTCACTTGTTCTAGTAAGGATGTTGGAATGTGCCATCCACAAAGTACATGTTTTAATATGTTTTCCAGTTGCAGTGGGTTAAAAATTATGCTGAAAGTCCTACCCTAACCCTGGCTGCCAGTAACTGACCTGTCCATCCACGAGCACACACCCACCTGAACACGGGCAGGAATCTGCACCGGGCCACCCTCTTTTCTGAGCATTGCACCTACAGGCATCCCAGACTTCAGCTGCAGAGCAATGAACAGCCAGTCTTTGGAGCCCCTTGAACAGCCAGTGCTAGAGATCAGGGCTCTTATGATCGAGCCTCCGGCAGCGAAGAGGCCCTCATTATAGCACAGACCATGGAGCAAGTGTTTGAGGGCTTGGGGAGGGCAGGGTCCTCCTGTTGGGAAGACCGCTCTTGCCTGTCAAGACTCGGCTCTGATGGGTACTAAGGAGGTTGTCAAAATCCCCTGTGAACTGGGAGTTGGACACAAGGACCCGTGTTTCCTGATAACCAGCCAACCATGCAGGTCTAGCTCCCCAGGTCCCTCCTTGGAGCTGGTACCTGAGTCTCCCCTTCCTGTCCACCAGCCTTTAACTTGGCGGCAGGGCTGAGAGAGACGACTCGGGGAGCCCCAGCCCTTACTGCAGTGTCAGCACATGCTGGCTAAGTCTGGGAGTTCCATGCACCTTCCGAGGCTGCCCACGAGCTACTCAGAGATTGTGGACTGATTATTAGATAATGGACCAGTTAGTGGGCCTTCTCAGGTATGCGTGGGACCACTGGATTTGATCCTGGCTTAATTGGGTGGTTTGGGCTGATGACTCACCTTTCTTCCATACGGGAGGCTTCCATGCAGAGAAAGCTGCAGACAAATTAACCTCGAAGACTGACTTGAAGTTACCTTGGCCACTGACAGTTACACTGAGCTGAGTGCAAACGCAGGCCCTTGTTGCCTTGTGAACCTGGCGGCGTTGCTATGGAAACCAGAATTCTGCTATCTCTCTGGTTCCCTGGGGTTGGGGGTGGGGAATGGGATGGGGGTTGGCAAGGTGGGGGCATGTAGAAGGTGTCCCCTGGGAGTGTAGAAGGTGTCCCCTGCGAGTGGAGAGGCCTGGCCGGACTGGGAAGGTGGGAACAGGAGGTAGGGAGGTAGAAAACATGAGCTTGGTAGGTGAGGTTAGGAGAAGAGCTGGGAGCATCTCACTTTCTGAGATGGGGACTGAGTCTCCATTCTCAGCTGAGCTCCAAATTGAGCCCCCAGGAAGCCTTCCTTCTGGAGAGTCCCCCTTCCCAGGCTTCACAGCTGACTGGTGGAAGGGTGGTGCCGGGTATTCCCTCAACAGAAATCAACAGTTCAGCTTAGCTGAGAAAACTCCTAGCAGAATGGGGTCCTGACTGACTTCTGTCCTCATGTAAGTCTGCAGCAACACAAAAGCTTGTGACTTGTGAGCTAGAATAGAAGCAAGGCTTCTGCTCTGACATGTACACATTTGGACCTGACGTGAATAATGAAAATACAATTCCCATCTACCTAGAAGGCTCTTTTGAAGGTGAAAAGTAATAATTGCCTGTGAAAACATTTTATATTCTTTGCTGCCCCAGACCCAGGAGGCTTGGTGGATCTCCACCTTAGGGAACGGTGGTTGGTGGCGGGCCCTGTTTCTATTGTAAATATGAAGGTCTAATCTGGAGACTTAAAGCTGGCTTGATGCATCTTCCTGCTTTCTCCTCTCTCTTTTCCTGTGTGATTATAAGTCAGCTCTCCTGCCCCCAACTAAATTGTCAGCTCTGTCCGAGATGGGGACCATATCTCATTCATTTCCGCAGCTTAGTTCCTCCTCCTGCCCTGACTCTTTCCTACCCTGTGCCCTTTCTGGGGCAAACACAGAACTTCATCCCTGTGATACCAAGTAGGTAGGGTTCTTGGCCTTCTCCAGTCAGTAGAAATTGACTAGAGCCCAGACAGGAAATTCAGGCAAGGCTTTATTAGGGCTCCTGCACTGGCTGCGGGAGGGAGCAAAGACAAGTAACAGGTTCCCTTGCTTGCTCCCCTAGTTGGTGAGCTCATTCCTTATATGGGGTGAGGGTAGGGGTGTGCTGGAAGGATGGCTTAGGTGTTTTGCCCACTCCTTAGGTAGTGTTGTGCAGGGGGCATGCGCAGTACCCTGCTTTTTCTCCGGACACTCAGTGTTTTTTGCTCCCACTACTTCAGAAACGGCAGGTGGGTTTTTTGGTCTTTGTGTCTTTTGGTCTAGAATTTGCCCCAACTGCCCATGCACACAGCTATTTTTAGTCCCATGTAGTTTCTCTGTATTTTGTAGCTCCAGGTGTCCAGGTGCAAGCACTGCAGCAAAGGGTCTCAGGTCCCAGGCCTGTCTCACCTGGTAGGAATGCAATGTTTATTGTTTGTATCTATAGCATTTAAACGGAGAAGGCGATGGCACCCCAGTCCAGTACTCTTGCCTGGAAAATCCCATGGACGGAGGAGCCTGGTAGGCTGCAGTCCATGGGGTCGCTAGGAGTTGGACACGACTGAGTGACTTCACTTTCCCTTTTCACTTTCATGCATTGGAGAAGGAAATGGCAAGCCACTCCAGTGTTCTTGCCTGGAGAATCCCAGGGACGGGGGAGACTGTTGGGCTGCCGTCTACGGGGTCGCGCAGAGTCGGACACGACTGAAGCGACTTAGCAGCAGCAGCAGCAGCATAGCATTTAAAAATCTAACCAAGATTTATAATTATCTCAATGTCTCTGGCTCTCGGCTGTTTTGAGGGGGCCTCTCAGGATCAGATCCTGAGAGGATTCAAGGGCAAGGAGTGTGTTTAGGAGGTGATCCCAGGAGCATCAGTAGTGGGAGGGGCAAGTGAGACAGGGTGGGGAAGGAAGGCAGTAAAGGATGCAGGGTGGAGAAAGTCAAACTGTGGGTAGCCGGGGCTCAGCCCTGCTGGGGGGTCTCTGGGAGGCAGTGCAGAACTTGTCTCACCAAGGAACAAGGAGCTGGGGTACTTATCTCTCAACGCCCATCAGTGTTTGAGGAGGTCATTGAGAGGACGTGCAGGTTGACCCTTGAGCGGGACCAGGGCAACTGGAGGCTCCACCTCCTGTGCTTGGGATGTACGTTCTACCCACTGTTCCCACACAGTGTGCGTGGTTCCAAGAACACAGCCTTGAGAGGAGAGAGAAGTGTGTGTTTAGATCATCTGGATGGCTGTGTATGACTAAACCCTGCTAAGGCCTCTTCATAAGCTTTAAGATTCTGTTATGTGCCAGCCTGGATGGGAGGTGGGTTTGGGGGAGAATGGATGCGTGTAGATATATAGGTTGAGTCCCTTCACTATTCACTTGAAACTATCACAACGTTATTAATGGGCTATTCCCCGATGCACAAATGTGTTTTGGTGTTTAAAAAGAAAAAGATTCTGATGAGCGGGTGGGGAGATCTACCGTCTCATGGTGCCCAAGACAAGTCTCGTGTGTAAGCTTCTTTGCCACCTGCCAATCCGGGGTGCTCTCTCCTTACCCTCCATGTATGAGGACCAGTTATAGATTTCACCCTGAGGATAAATACCCATATACATCATACCTGATATATCGAGGGGCTTTTATTGTATTTATTTGGCATTAGTAGTAGAGAACCCTCCTACTAATGCAAGAAATGTAAGAGACAGGGGTTCAATCCCTGGGTCAGGAAGATCCTCTGGAGAAGAGTATGGCAACCCACTCCAGTATTCTTGGCTGGAGAATCCTATGGACAGAGGAGCCTGGCGGGGCTACAGTCTGTGGGGTTGCAAAGAGTTGGACACGGCTGTTGCGCATGGTTGTTGCGACTTAGCAACAACCGATAGTTATTTTACATTGTTGTGTTACTTTCTGCTGTACAACACAGAGAATCTGCTGTATGTATTCATCTATCTCTTCCCTCTAGAACCTCCCTCCCACCACCCCCATCCCGCCACTCTAGGTCGTCACAGAGCACTGAGCTGAGCTCCAGCTGAGCTGCAGCAGCCTCCCCCCAGCTGTATACTTCAGCTTCAGCAGCTGAGCTCCAGCTGAGCTCCAGCAGCCTCCCCCCAGCTGTATACTTACACACGGCAGTGTACCTATGTCAGTCCTGCTCTCCCACTCCATCCCCCCACCCCCTCCCCTCTTGTGTCCACCTGTCCGTTCTGTTGAGGGGCTTAACAATGGCATATTTCCCTTCACCCCTCCACTTCCTCCATGTCTGGAAGCCCATGGCTGATTTGCTTGGTGATTAACTCATCAGGTGAACAAGGCTGAATTTATAAGCTTAGACCCATGTGATTCCTCATAACTTTGCCCAACTCCAGGGCCTTTGAGATGACCCCCATGATCCAGGTCGGGACTCCAGGGCCACTGAAATGACCCTCATCATCCAGACTGTCAGCTCAGCTCTGGGGTGGAAGACAGGTGAGAAGGGAGTCTGGTGATGCTGGTATGTGGGCACACACTGGTCTACAAGAGTCTCAACCACTCATTTTGGCTCTTAGCTGTCAGTGACATGAACCACAGGGCCCACAGAGAAAACACAAACCAGCCACTCAGGAAGAGTCACATAGCAGATAAGGCTCCCAGCCCAATCTCTGATCAAAGTTACTACCTGATTTCATGGGCTTTTTCTTAAGTCCCATAGGATAGGAAAGTAGCTGGATGCCAAAGAGAAGTTCATTATAAGCAGCTCTTTGAGGGCCGAAGCAGCAGGGCCCTTCCATTCTCTGAGGTGTGGCCTAACTCAGAGCCGGCACTAGAACACCTGGAGGTTAGGCTGGGCGCTTTAATAAAGTGACCATCTCTTGGGCAAGCATGGGGTCTTCTCCACGTTCCTAACACAGGGATGGCCTCATGCTTATTGAGTAGCCAAGGATCTCATGACCTTGGTATGGTTTTCCTCTGTGGCAGGGCTGCACCTTCCATGACCCAGCATCCTGGAGCTGGCCATGGTAGTGCCCCTACCAGGCTGACCTTCACAACCAGTCTTCCTCTTGCCCTGACCCTGTATCTCAAGAAAGGGCATGTTCCTTTAACTTGGAACAAAAGCCATATACACTCCTTTCTTATTTTTATTTATTTTTGTGCCATGCTGTGCAGCTTAATGGATTTTAGTTCCCCAACCAGGGATCGAACCCTGGGTGCTTGGCAGTGACAGCATGGAGTCCTAACCTCTGGACTGCCAGAGAATTCCGCACACATTCTTAATTACATTTTCAGACAGTTCCTAGAAGTGGGATTATTGGTTCAAAGGCTGTGATTACTTTTTTTGAAATGTATTGTCAAATTATCCTCCAGAAAATCTAGTCACTCCTTCCCTTCTTTGAACACTTGCTATCACTCAATAATATTATTCAAAAAAATGTTTCTAATTTGGTAAGCAAAACAATGTTCTTTTATTATTTCCTGACTATATCTGATAGCTTGTAATCTAGTCTATACTTTTTATGTGCTAATTATCTTTCTTTATAAATTATTTATTAAAAAATATTTATTTATTTATTTGGCTACATCTCATCTTAGTTGTGGCATGTGGGATGCTCAGTGGGGCACATGGGCTTAGTTGCCCCTTGGCATGAGGGATCTTAGTTCCCAGACCAGGGATTGAATCCCCACCCCCTGCATTAGAAGGTGGATTCTTAACCACTGGACCACCAGGGAAGTCCTGGTGCTGATTTTCTTTCATAGAAGACCAATAGACAGTGATGTAAAAGCTTTGTCCCCTCTTCCTAATTTTTTTTCTGGGCATCTCAGTGTTCCATGAGACTGGGCTTTACACCAGGGAAGTCAATTCTGTTTGAATCCTTTACTCAATCCTGAGTTGTCAGTGTTAGAAGTGGGGTAGGGATCTCTGTTCCCTGTGTTCATGGTTTTCTGGACATAGTACTGGGAATTCCTTCGTGTCCTGCATTTGTCATGCACCGAGTCTGTCCTGGGCTGAGTTTCCTTGTCTTGTTTGGTGTTAGGAAGAGATTAGAAGTGTCCTCCACAGGTGGGGAGCAGAGCAGTAACTGAGAAAACAAGTGGGATCAATACCTAATCCTGTGCAGCCAGCCAGCTTTTTTCAAAGCCTCATATGTATTGATTTCTGTGTGTGACACTTCCCTTTCTTGGGTAATCAGTCCCTTTGCTTAGCAAGTGAACAAGTGAGCAGTCTTATTCCTGCTTTGTAGGAGCAAGGATGCCTGTTTAACTCCGAGCAGCTGAAAGGGGAGAGAGGGAGGCCCAGAGGGTCCTCTCTGGGTTACCTTCTCTGTGCAGTGGCCTCGATGACCTGGGTATTTCTTTTGGCCTCATTCTTGTTCTAGATTTGAAACCTCACATGTCTGGGGTGGGGACATGGAGCAGAGCCATGTGACTTAGCAGCAGCATGGTGGGGGAAAGTCAGGAAGTTCAAAGGAAGAGAATAAAATTTATTAAATGCCCACTGTAGCTTCCAGTGAGATAAGCATGATGACTTTCATTCTATAGATGGAGGGTGTGGCTTAGGGAAGCTAAGTTACTTACCCCAAATCACACACTGGTAGCGTTAAAATGTGAACCCAGATCAGAAAGATAGCTAAGTTCCTACACAGCACGGCATCCTACAGCCTTGACCTGAGGACCTCTACTCTAATGTCATGTAGTCAACTAATACCTGGATGAAACTCTTCAGTCTGGGGCATTGACAAGAAACCAGGGATGTATACATCTGGGGCAAGAAGACATGTCATCAAATATTGCAAGGATTGTGAAATGAAAGAGAAGTTCAAATTCTTTTTGTTGGTTCAAAGGGCAACATTAGGATGAGAGAGTGGATGTTACCAGAAGGCAGATCGTGCCTCCCTAAAATGAAACATCATCTAAGCATCTGTATGTTTTAAATAAATGGATTGCCCTTAGAGCTTCCTCAAAAAGGAGATGCTTTTGTATAACTCTGTATATTTGATTATGCTGTTCTTTTGTCTTGGAGAGCTCAGTGAATTCCTACTTAGACTTTAAGACTCTGTATGGGTCTTAGGCGGAGAAGGCAATGGCACCCTACTCTAGTACTCTTGCCTGGAAAATCCCATGGATGGAGGAGCCTGGTAGGCTGTAGTCCATGGGGACGCTAAGAGTCGGACACGACTGAGCGACTTCACTTTCACTTTCATGCATTGGAGAAGGAAATGGCAACCCACTCCAGTGTTCTTGCCTGGAGAGTCCCAGGGATGGAGGAGCCTGGTGGGCTGCCGTCTATGGGGTCGCACAGAGTTGGACACAACTGAAGCGACTTAGCAGCAGCAGTAGCAGCATGGGTCTTAGGATCTAGAGATTATCATACTAAGTGAGGTAAGTCAATAGACAAAGACAAATACCACATGATATTGCTTATACTTGGAATCTTAAAAAAAGAGATACAAGTAAACTTAACAGAAATAGACCCACAGACGTAGAAAACAAACATGAATACCAAACAGGAAAGAGGGGGGAAAGATAAATTAAGAGTTTAGGATTAACAGATACACACTACTATATATAAAATAGATAACCAACAAGGACCTACTATATAGCACAGGGAATTATATTCAATATTTTGTAATAAGCTATAAGGGAAAAGAATCTGAAAGAGAACAGATATATGTATGTATAACTGAATCACTATTTTTACACCTGAAGCTAACTCAACATTGTAAATCAACTATACTTCAATTAAAAAAAGAAAAACTCAGTGCAAATGTCATCCATCTGTCCATCCACCCCAAAGTATTTATTGAGTGACTATCATGCACTGGGGAATGTGTTAGGAACTGTGGATCCGTGATGAAGACAGGCGCAGTCCGAGGCCCTAGGAACTTACGTGATGGAGTGAATCTCTTCCTGTGCCTTTGTTTGACACGAGTTTACTCAAGCAATTTTAATCGATCCTCCTCTGTGAACCACCTTCCAACTGCCTGTGGCTTCTCTGCCAGAGCCCGTCTCTGGGCAAAACTCAGCAGGACAGGAGAGCCGGAGGCTTAACATCTGTTGGAAGCAACCCTCAACTAGTGCATGATGGGAACTGGTATATTAAATACTCAGGATCCCTAGTCCTTCTGGGGAAATAATCCTGAGGTGGGGCTTCTATACTGACTCAGAATTCCCCTGTAGGATCAAGATCTAGTTGCTTACTAGACTAAACATATACCATAAGTTGTGTGTGTGTGTGTGTGCGTGTGTGTGTGTGTGTATGTGCGCGCGCACGCGTGGTCAGTCACTTAGTCTTGTCTGACTCTTTGCGATCCCATGGACTGTAGCCCTATATATACATTTTCTCATTTAATAGTCCCAGCTGCTCTGTAAGTTTTGCTCTTGTGGCAGATGCACACTCTCACTACCCCCGGCCCACCCAAATTCACCTGCAGCTGGGATTTCCATCAGTATAACAGCTCTTTACCTCAGGTGCCTGAGGGCTTTATCTGGCACCATGGAAACTTGCTCTACTGCACAAAGATAGAACCTGGAAATATTAGGTTGGTACAGAAGTAACTGGTTTTGGACCCTGAATTTCAAATCATTATAACTAGGCTCAAACACATCTTTATTAATCAAAATGGGAACCATTGAGTTCTTGGGCAACTTCTCGTGTAGTTGTAAGAGGATCAGCTTTGATGATGCTCTGACTTGGTCATGGTTAGCTTCCGATGGCTGGCCACTGCGCTTCTCATCTTCAAGGCTCTTCTCTTCTTTGCAAAACTTCTTGAACCACCACTGCACTGTCTGTTCATTAGCAGTTCCTGGGCCAAATGTATGTTGATATGGTGAGTTGTCTCTGTTGCTTTATGACCCATTTTGAACTCAAATAAGAAAATCACTCAAATTTTCTTATGTCTAACATCATTTCAGTAGTCTAAAATAAATATAAAATAAAAAGCAAGTAATAAATCATTAGCAAAAAACATAAAGCAAGAAATGCTCATTAAAATTGAGGTATAACATAACTACATTTATTTAAGAATGTATTTCAGTGTCAAATGGCAAAGTTTGCACCAAACTAATAGAAGTAAAGATTTTGGGAATAGCCTTCAACCAGTAAGGGAATGAAGTCAGAATCTGCTACAGCTTCTCTTACCTGTGTGAAGATCCTGAGCCATGTCTAACACCATTTCTCAGGGTGCCCTTGTCCCTGCCGTGGGATTGAGCTTTCATTCATAGCAGTAACCTGCTCATTAACTCATGCTTTTTTACAAAAACTTTATTTTGCTCATGCATCATTAATTTATAATATTGTGTTAATTTCTGCTGTACAGTAAATTTTGCTGTACAGCAGAGTGACTCAGTTATACATCTATACACATTCTTTTTCATATTCTTTTCCATTATGACTTATCACAGGATATTGAGTATAATTTCCTGTGCTGTACACTAGGACTTTACTGTTGATCCATTCCATGTATAATAGTTTGCATCTGCTAAGCCCCGAGTCCCGATCCATCCCGCCCCTGTACCCCTTCCCCCTAGGCAACCGTGAGCCTGTTCTCTGTGTCTGTTTCATAGGTAAGCTCATTTATGTCATTTTAGGTTCCATATATAAGTGATATCATACAGTATTTGCATTTGTTTGACTGACTTAGTACAAAAATCTCTAGATCCCTTCATGTTGTGGCAAATGGTATTAGTACTTCCTCCTTTTTATGGCTGAGTAGTATCCCATCGTACATATGTACCACATCTTTATCCATTCATCTGTCGATGGACATTTAGGTTATTTTCACGACTTGGCTGTTGTGAATAACACTGCTGTGAACGTCGGGGTGCATGCATCTCTTTGAATTATAATTTTGCCAAGGTTTGTGCTCAGGAGTGGAACTGCTGGCAACCCTACTTTTAGTTTTCTGAGGCGCTTCCGTACTGTTCTCCGTAGTGGCTGCAGTAACTTACATTCCCAGCTACAGTGTAGGAGCGTTCCTGTTTCTCCACACCCTCTCCAGCATTTGTTAACACATGCTTCATTCCCTTCCCTGTCTTACTTTCTCCACTTCCTCACCTGCCACAGCAAATCACCTGTGTCTTAGTCCTTATCTCAAGGTCCAACTCTGAAGAGCCCAAGCTAAGATAACCACCCTTTTATAATCAAAAATTGATATTCAGAGAGGTCAAGTGGCTTGATCATGGTTGTGTAATAATCAATGTTAGGTCCAAGGTTTGAACTCATATGTTTTTTTCTTTTTTTCTTATGACTATGAGCACTCAATTCTATGTTCTGTCCTAAAATAAAGACCAAAACAACCACAAAAGCAGATCCCTCATTCATTCACAGACACCTCTTATTGGCCAGATTCTGCCTTCGGTAGTAGAAATAAACAGTGAATAATGGTAATACCCAGTTCCCAAGTGTTTTTAGAGTCTAGTAGGGGAGTGTCTTGATTCACTTAGGTTACTAAAACGAAATACCATAGGTGGCTTAAAGAACAGACATTTATTTCTCCCAGTTCTGGTAGCTGGAAAGTCCAAGATCAAGGTACTGGCTGATTCGGTTCCTGCCGAGGGCTCTCTTCCTGGTTTGTACATGGCTGCCTTCTCGCTGTGCGCGCCTGTGGCCTTTCCTTGGTGCATGCATGTAAGAGACACGCATTCTGTGTCTCCTCCTCTTCTTAAGAGGCCAGAAATATTCCAGTTTAATAACTCAAGAGCACAGTGGAAAAGTCAATGATATGATTATTAATCACTTTTACAAGAGCAATAACTTGGTAATTATATTTTCATACATTCATTAAACATATAAACCTAATTTTTTATACACAATGGGGTTATAACAAGGGAATGTTAGTTGGTTCATTTTGTATTCAGTTTCCAAAGATGTTAACTGACATTTAATAGTTTGGTAATTGATCTGTGTCATCTTGAATTATTGGTACAACCTTCAGTGGAGAGAGGGAAAGGATTTCTGGGAGCCCAGTGCACTTCAGTGTTGAATTTCTGTCATTCATGGCTAAAAGTTGGGTCATTCTAAGCTGTCACAAATAGGGAAGTATGTGCACCCTCACTTTTTCATAGGATAGTATCAAAAGTCTTCAGGGGGTAGCTCACTTCACTAGTCCTTCTTTATGGCCCTTTCAGATGCCATGAGGTATTTGTCATTTTTCTTTGCTCCTATCTCGGCTCATTGGGATGTATGCCACCTCTGACGATGCCCAAAGAGCACAGATATCACTGCATCAGAGTCCTGTGTGTTGATGCCTGCTGATGCATTGCTGGGGACAATAGATAGATGCCCAGTGCTTCCTACCATGGCTGTTAAAGCAGCTGATAACCTGTATCCTCCATGGCCCCGTTTCTTGAAGGACTCTTGTTTACCTGCTCATGACTGGCAGGCTTCCAAAGGGGGAAACACCAAAGGGTCTCCCCAAAGGGCTTCAGCAGACACTCCTTGGGTTCCACCCGTATCTCTTTGGCTCTCACCAATTCTGTGCCTGTTGTCCTACTTTTTTTTTTTTTTTATTACCAGCACCTGCATTTCCTTTTCTCGGGGCTCTCCCATGCTGCCAGAGACTGTTCTACTCACAAGCATGGTAGCTGGAAGCTTCCCCAAGAAGCTTTGCAGCCAGTGACTAGAGGGAACTGTTGTGTGAATTACCTATGAATTTCTCAGCTCCTTGGCTCCTTGAGTGGGTAACCAAAGTGCATGAATCTATACAGTATGCCAGAGCTCCCAGTAGTACTGAGAATCATTTGCACATGGTGGTAACCACTTCTGATCGAACACCCTTTTCTGTCCTTCTTCCTTTCTCTGTCTCATCTCTCCACTCCACTACCAGTGTTTCTTGCAATCACCTCTGTATTCTGTAAAAGAAGATTATATTAAACAAATTGGCACTTTACCATGTAAAGGGTAAAATATAGTTACATTTTCACAACCTAATTACTGGATTATCTCGTGGAGACCAAAGATGAAAGCTGTATGATAAACATTAGTCCTTTTGTTCTGCAACTGGATATATAACCAGTCAATGGAGGATAAAGCAAAAGTCTGTCTGAGGCCCTTTGGAAATGCGGCTGCTGGGAAAAATGACTCCCATGTCCTGCCCCCAAATAATCCTTGTTTTAAACACACCAACCAATTTTCATGTCATTATTCCTGGCTTAAAAAAAATATTTATGTATTTGGCTGCACCAGGTCTTAGTTGGGGAATGCAATGTCTTTGATCTTTAGTTGTGGCCTGTGGGATCTAGTCCCCTGACCAGGGATCAAACCTGGGCCCCTTGCATTGGGAGCACAGAATCATAGCCACTGGACCACCGGGGAAGTCCCTATTCTTTTAATTCTGGGATATCTGCTGCCCGACTTGGTCCTTTGGATGAGTCCAGTATAAACATCTCTTAGATAGACTTATTGTTAACATAGTACAAAGGGCTGGGTCTCTGAGTGTATCTGATGGAAGATCACATGTTCCTGCTTTTTGTTTGGAAAGATGGTGTATGTGATTTTCCCTCCAAGCAGCTGCATCCTGAATAATGCACAAAGGCTTAGTCTAGTTAGGAATGCTAAATACTTGTTTATCTGTCTCTCTATACCCCACATCCACTGGGGATCAACAAACGAACAAATACTCTGCTTTAGGAAATCAAATTCACTCAGATTAAAGTCAAAGTCTTTATAATGTCAGGTGGTCTCACTAAAACTATGTTCTCCCAATTTCTCCATAATCTTTTCAAACTAAAGATGATCCTACAGTATACAATACTGAGGATTTTTAAACATACTCATTCCTAGCAAATGCCTTTGCGTTCTGGGTGACACTGATCAGATCCCGCACGTGGATTAAGTATGCCATGCCTCTCTCTTAATTTTACATTCCATGGTGATTTGGCTCCCAAATCATGAGCACACTGTCAGATTTAGTGACCTCATCTTTCATCCACGACAGACTTAATGACACTCAAATATATCACTCACTTTTTCCCCATTCCAAAATATACCAACACTGTATACCATCATTTACCCAACTTGACTTATAGGCTATTTTTTAAAATCATTCTCATTCTGTCCAGACAAGCCTGATAATTCAACTGGAACTTACATCCACATAGGAATTCAGTAATTATCAAATTTGGAGGAAAAATTAATTACCAGCTTGGTCTTTGCCTATTTTAATCCTGGCCAGTTTTTCTGAAATTTGTCTGTGACTTTTTTTTAAAAGATAGAACAGATTTTAGACCCAATTTAACTTTTAATTTAACATACTGTTTCAAAGGAAATGAATATAATTTCCAAGTTTGAATTAGTTCCTAATACAAGAGTGTGGATGTAAACAGTAGGCAAATACAGCACTAATAAAAATAACAATTTTCCCTTAGCTCTTATGCCAGCTGTTTAGCTTTGTGAAGGGACCGCAGATGTCACCATTCTTTGCTTCATGCCTTGGTTAGCTTTTTCAGGAATAAGGGGCTGGGTGTGAGGCCCTGCTCTGAGCACACACACCTCCCAGGAAAATTCATTTCTTCCTTTGCTCTCTCCAGTCACACTTTGAATGAAACTCCTGCATCTTCATTCTTTTTCCTTTATGTGGAGCTTTTCAGTTCCTTCATATTCCTTGTGTAAGCACTAAGCAATATATAAAAATATACACAAGAAAAAAAATTGTTTTCTATCACTAACCCTCCCACCCCCACTTTTCTCCCTGGAGGAAACCTTGTTTAACAATTTAAAATTTCTGTATTAAAGGACAAAATCTCCATCTTTCTTTGCCAGGTTGCATTTAGATGCTGCTAATTATTATCAAGTTGGAAAGTGATATAGAAGTTGAAGGATCAATTATTTGGTGTATATGTAACCCATCCACTGCTGACTTGTTTTGACTTGATATAGACCTGACTTAAATGTATTGTGCATAATAAATATACCTGCAAATCCAGTCCATGGTACTGTGACTGCATATAGAATACCTAACCCTGCTGTTGCTGCTGCTAAGTCACGTCAGTCATGTCCGACTCTGTGTGACCCCATGGACTGCAGCCCACCAGGCTCCTCCATCCATGGGAGTTTCCAGGCAAGAGTACTGGAGTGGGTCACCAGTGCCTTCTCCAATACCTAACCCTAGATGTCCTAGAGATGGGGAAAAATGGGGAGCGCCCTAGAGAAGGGATAGTGGGTCCACAGGTGAGAGTTAGGTTTACTTTGGAACAAAACATGAGGGTTTGAGAATGTAAAGACATTATTTTGTGGTTTAGGGGGCCTTGATGGAACAATGAGAGACTAGGGCAGGGGAGAGGAAGTATAGAGCAGCAAGGGAATAATATAAATGGGAGAAAACAGCAAAGAGGCAAGATCACCAGAGGTTTGAACTATATGGAGGGTTAACTAGCTATGAAGTTTTAAAAATATTTAGTTTGTGGGAAGGGAGTGGTGGTTGGCTCAGTCTCTAAAAAAAGTCTACCTATCCTGGGACATTTAAGTGCTTATGCCTACAGTGGTAATCTATTGATCCCTTGATGGTTGTCCATTGATCCATCCATCCATTCATCCATCTTGGCAACCATTCATCCATCCTGCACCAGGCTCCTCTGTCCATGGGATTTTCTAGGCAAGAGTACTGGAGTGGCCTTATCCAGGGAATCTTCCCAACCCAGGAATCAAACCCAGGTCTCCCGCATTGTAGACAGGCGCTTTACTGTCTGAGCCACAAGGGAAGTCCTGCTATTCATCCATACAGCCATTATCTATCTATCCATCTTCCCATCCATCCATCCACAATTACCCACTCATCCTCAAACACTTCTGGATCGCCTGTCATGTACCACGGCTTGTATTACTTGTCAAGGAGAAGGATTAAAAGACATGATTCTTACCTTTGGGGGTACTTCAGTCTAGAGCTAGAAAAAGATATAGAAACAAATCATTGCAACACACTTTGCTAAGTGCAATAATAAAGGCTTTTGCAAAATGGCATGTTGGTTGTGAAGATGAAATGAGGTTACATGTATGAAAATCACTCTGTGAGCTATTCAAATGTTAGCCATTATTATAATCTTCATAAAAACTCTAGGAGAAAGGCTTGGATTATTATATCTTTAAATCTTTTTTTTTTTTTTTTGTATTTAAAAAGCAGTCTAAGTACTTTACTACAAGTCACAAAATAGAGAAAATAAGACCTCACCCATGAGTCACCTGCTTTAACACTGACATTGTTTTACATTTGTTGAATTTCCTTAGTGTCCCCAAAGCAATCATGCTACATATATCATGATACTGATTTTTTTTCTCCTTAGGTTAAATTGTCTACATTCTCCCATATAAACCTTTCCTTGGGTCACAGCCATGGGGAGTTGATTTATTGAGAGCTGACATGTCTCTGGCTCAGTCCTGGCTTAAAGCCCACCCTCTTGGTTCTGTATGAGATACTGTGACCCATGCTAAGAGTGGTTCCATGGGTTCTGTGTCTCTGCTGTGGGGTCTCTCTGCCACTGCAGGCATGAAGTTATACCTGGTACACATGCCATTTTCCTCTTTGGCATCTTGCTGACTCTGAAAATCCTCTCTGTGTCGGCTAATGAGAAGAGACCCCTCTGTCCTGGGATCTGCCCCTGCAGTGAAGGCGTCAGTGACCTCTGCCCACCAGAGTGACATTGGTAGACCTATTTGTGGCCATAAGGGATGCCTGTGATTGAGGCATATCCTTGTGCTCCCCACTTCCTCTCCTTTTTCCTTCTCTTAGAGTTGCTCTTAATCACACTTTCATTTCCATCACTCCACCAGCAATGCAACTCTTGTGAGGGTCACCAATGACCTCCATTTTTCCAAGTCCAATGGCCAGCCATTGATGTGGTTTATTGATCTTTGAAAATTCATAGTTCCTGTATTTGGGCAGGAGGTGGGGGGGGGGTGTCATCTGTGTTAAAGGTTGCCTTGTACCAGCTGCTCAGATTTAATGAGGCCTCATCTCAGTTATTTCAGGCAGGGTTTTCCAAGACTTCTCTGCCAGCTATTTTTAATCGGATTTTCTTACTCCCTTCTACCAGTTTTCTAAGAATTTTCTTTTTAAATTTTGTAAGCTTCCTGAGGGAGCCACAAAAGGAAGGGGTTATTATTATTATTATTTTGATAATTTTAAAAAGTAGAGGAGTGTGGTGGCCTTGAGAATGTACCTTTTAGACCTCCAGCTTCAGGGAGTGCAACTAACCAGAGGCCCCACCTGCTCCATCTGTGTCCATCACTGTGTATATGCCAACGCTGTCCTCCCTGTGGGCTGCTGCCAGTTGATGACTAGGCCCTGGAGGGGTTTAAAACAGGCCCAAAGCAGGCCCATTCCTGAAAGAAGTGGGACTCCTCTAATGCACACGTTTGGCTCAAGGACTCCTGGGGCAGGTGGAATAATGACCTCCCAAAGATTTCCACATCCTAATCTCTGGAGCCTGTGAATATGTCCCTTCACATGGGAAAAGGGAATTAAGAGTACAGTTGACATTATGGTTGCTAATCAGCTGATCTTGAAATGGGAGCATAGTGGGGGATTATTCAGATGAGTCCAGTTGAGTTCCATGGCTCCTTAGAGAATTTTCCCAGGTGTGGTCAAAGAGAGATGCAAAGATGGAAGAAGTTATCAGAGAAATGGGATGACCTTCTGCTGTTGACTTTGAAAATGAAGAAAGAGACCTTAAGCCAAGGAATGCAGGTAGTGTCTAGTACTTGGAAAAGGAAAAGAAACAGATTCTCCAGACTCTTCTCTGCAGAGAGGAACACAGCACTGTTGACACCTTGACTTTACCCTTGTGAGACCTATGTCAGCCTTAGGACCTAAAGAATTGTAACAATAAAAGTGTGCTGTTTTAAGGTGTTAGGTTTGTGGTGTTAACAGCAGCATGGAAAACTAACACAGTTCCCCATCAGATTTGCCAAAAATCGTTTGAACTGTACTTATAGCTTTCCTGGTGGCTCAGATGGTAAAGAATCCACCCACAATGCAGGAGACCTGGGTTCAATCCCTAAGTCGGGAAGATCCCCAACTCGGGAAGATCCCCTGGAGAAGGGAATGGCTACCCACTCCAGTTCTTTTGCCTGGAGAATTTCATGGACAGAGGAACCTGGCAAGCTCCAGTTCTTGGGGTCACAAAGAGTCGGACACGACTGAGTGACTAACACTTTCACTTTTCATAGTTTAAGTCTCTACTTACCCCTGGAGAAGGAAATGGCAACCCACTCCAGTATTCTTGCCTGGAGAATCTCATGGACAGAGGAGCCTGGTAGGCTACAGTCTATGGGGTTGCAAGAGTCGAACGTAACTAAGCACACACCTCCTACTTATCCAGCCTTCTTTCCTTCCCTCTGTCCTTCATGGATGGTCAGGCCAGTTCTCCCAGGCTCCTTCATCACCTTACCCAGTTTCCTTTATGGATGTTTCCCCAGTAAATATCTTGAATGTTTGATACCATTTTAGCATCTACTTCTCTGGAGACAAACTAACAGGAGTGATAAAAAAGCCAGTGAACTCTTAAAGTAAGTTCTAGATCTACACTGTTCAATATGATAACTCAGCAGTGGCCACAGGACTGGAAAAGGTCAGTTTTCATTCCAATCCCAAAGAAAGGCAATGCCAAAGAATGCTCAAACTACCGCACAATTGCACTCATCTCACATGCTAGTAATACTCAAAATTCTCCAAGCCAGGCTTCAGCAATATGTGAACTGTGAACTTCCTGATGTTCAAGCTGGTTTTAGAAAAGGCAGAGGAACCAGAGATCAAATTGCCAACATTCGCTGGATCATCAAAAAAGCAAGAGGGTTCCAGAAAAACATCTATTTCTGCTTTATTGACTATGCCAAAGCCTTTGACTGTGTGGATCACAAGAAACTGTGGGAAATTCTGAAAGAGATGGGAATACCAGACCACCTGACCTGCCTCTTGAGAAATTTGTATGCAGGTCAGGAAGCAACAGTTAGAACTGGACATGGAACAACAGACTGGTTCCAAATAGGAAAAGGAGTACGTCAAGGCTGTATATTGTCACCCTGCTTATTTAACTTCTATGCAGAGTACATCATGAGAAACGCTGGACTGGAAGAAGCACAAGCTGGAATCAAGATTGCCGGGAGAAATCTCAATAACCTCAGATATGCAGATGACACCACCCTTATGGCAGAAAGTGAAGAGGAACTCAAAAGCCTCTTGATGAAGGTGAAAAGTGGAGAGTGAAAAAGTTGGCTTAAGGCTCAACATTCAGAAAACGAAGATCATGGCACCCGGTCCCAATACTTCATGGGAAATAGATGGGGAAACAGTGGAAACAGTATCAGACTTTATTTTTTGGGGCTCCAAAATGACTGCAGATGGTGACTGCAGCCATGAAATTAAAAGACGCTTACTCCTTGAAAGGAAAGTTATGGCCAACCTAGATAACATATTCAAAAGCAGAGATGTTACTTTGCCAACAAAGGTTCATCTAGTCAAGGCTATGGTTTTTCCTGTGGTCAAGTATGGATGTGAGAGTTGGACTGTGAAGAAGGCTGAGCGCCGAAGAATTGATGCTTTTGAACTGTGGTGTTGGAGAAGACTCTTGAGAGTCCCTTGGACTGCAAGGAGATCCAACCAGTCCATTCTGAAGGAGATCAGCCCTGGGATTTCTTTGGAAGGAATGATGCTGAAGCTGAAACTCCAGTACTTGGGCCACCTCATGCGAAGAATTGACTCATTGGACAAGACTCTGATGCTGGGAGGGATTGGGGGCAGGAGGAGAAGGGGATGACAGAGGATGAGATGGCTGGATGGCATCACTGACTCGATGGACGTGAGTCTGAGTGAACTCCAGGAGTTGGTGATGGACAGGGAGGCCTGGCATGCTGCGATTCATGGGGTCACAAAGAGTCGGACACGACTGAGCGACTGAACTGAACTGAATTGACTGAATGACAAATTACTATTTAAGTGTGCAAAATAAGAAAATGAATTTTAATTCCAGTTAACTTAAATTTCAAAAAGGATACTTAATTCAGTTATCAGAAAACTTTTAACTATGTTTGGAACAATTCAGGTGTGTGTATTTTTTAAACTATACATTTTATGAACTCAAAACACAGATCAAGTCTTTTTGATGAAAATTTAGTATCCGAATTGAGATGTTCTTTAAATATTAACTGCATACTGGGTTACAAAGACTTAGAATGAAAAATGGATATAAAGGTATCTTATTAATAATTGTTTATATTGATATGTTGAAATGATAATAGTTTAGATATATTGGGTCACATAAAATATATGATTAAAGTCAGTTTATTCAGTCTCTTTTACTTTTTAAAATGCAGCTACTGGAAAAAAAGGACATGTTACTTACACAATATGGACAACACTATTCCAGATGATATAAGTATGCAAGATACATAAGTATTGAGTATTTATCTTGTGCTTAGCACATAGTTGTATTCTTTCCATGGATTATTTATATCTCAAAATCACTCTGTTTTACCAAAATGTAAGGCAATTTACAAGAAATTAAAAATCACCTAACTTACAGTCATTCAGTTGTAAGCAGAGAATGTGGAAAAAATTCATATCTAAGAAGGTCAGAGGCAGGCTGGGCGCTTAGAACCAAATTATCTGAGGAAAAGTAGAGGAAAGTGGACATGCTTAAGCCAGACCTGTGGAGACATAAGAACTCTAAAATATTTCAGCAACTGTTATGGGGTGAGGAAATAAAGTTATTCCAAATGACTTCAGAGGGAAGAGGTTGATGACTCCCAAATTGTGATCTCCTGCCAAAATTTTTCTTCTGAGCTCCAATGTCATAAATCTAACTACTTTCTGGACTCATCTATTTGCATGTCTCCTAGGCATTTCAAACTTAACATGGCCAAAGCTTAACCTGGTTTCCTGTCTTCAAAACTTATTATTTGGGTTTCCAGACTCAGTAAATGGCAACAACATTGACGTAATTTCTCATGATAAGACATGAACTCTGCTCTCCTTTGCTCTGGGTGTGTAATTGATCACTCCCATGTCCTTGTGTGTTGAAAAATCATACCTTGTTCATTTCTGTCTGTATTGGTTATCTATGGCTGTGTAACAGTTCACTCTGAAACTTAGCGGCCCAAAACACTGAACACCTATTGGCTCATTTTCCATGGGAGAGATGTCCAAGGGCAGCTGAGCTGAGTCCTGCAACTCAGGGTCTTCCACAACACTCTGTCAGAGTCAGCTGTTATTCTTCACTGGAGGAAAATTCACTTCCAGTTTCACTCCCATGGTTGGTGACATTCAGTTCCTTGCTGGATGTTAGCTGGAGACCATCCTTGCCATGTAGATCTCTCCATTAGAGCAGCAAATTCTATGGCACCTGCTCCCATCAGAGTAGTGAGTGAAGGCAAGGAAGATGGGAGAGGAAGAAATCTTTATAACCTAATCTTGGAAGTGACATTCTATCACTTTTGCTGTTTATTTATTAATATTTATTTACTTTAATTTAAAAAACTTTATTGGAGTACAGTTGATTTACAACGTTGTGTTAGTTTTGGGTGTACAGTGTATTTTTTAGAAATGAGTCAATAGGTCCAAACTGCATTCGAGTTGGGAGATCACATGAATTCCAAATGTATGTACACCAGGCACCTAGGATCCTTCTGTGCATCTTAGAAGCTGCTTGCAACAATGTCCCAACAGGGACTGTGACCTCCATGCTGTTGGTTGTGGTGTTCCATTCTCACAGCCATAATATCGTGGCTGTTTCTTCCTCTTCAGCTCTGCTGCCCCTTCCTGGCTCACTGTAATCTTTCACCTGGACAGTTCACAAGGCTCTCAGCTGGTTTTCCTGCCACTGTCTTCTCCCATCTGTGTTGTATTTCTGGTCTTGTTGATGAGGCAAGAATGGGTGGTGGTGGTGGTGGAGTGGTGAGCAATGAATTTGGATTTGAACCCATTTATTAAGGTAGAGGGAGCCCTGACTTATATTGAGAGTGGCTGCAGTCCAGGGAAATGGTGAGCCCAGAGGTGGGTTCTAGGATGATAAAGGGGAGAACCGGTCACAGCAAGGAGAGTCCAACCTTTTCCATGAGGAGCCTAGAGACTCTGGCTTCTGTTTCAAATAAACCAAAATGTAGGGCTCTAAATATGGCTGCGGAGTAGGGGAGGAACTCAAGTTGGTGAATGTGAGACCCCAAGCTCCATTCCAGAATGCCATTCATGTGGCTGTGTCCTGGAACCAGGACAGGGCATCCTGGCAGGCTGCGAAGGGCCACTGAGTAACCACTTGATTTACTCTGCCTCATGATACATTGGTTTCAGCATCACTTCCATGATTTCTAACTGAAGAGAGAGAAGAAGGTATACACTGGGAGCTGCACTCCCCGGGAGCCTCTTTAATAGCACGAGAAAGGAGCATCTCTTCCAAATAAGATGCATGCTGCTAAGTCGCTTCAGTCATGTCCGACTACAGTTTAAAGGACTTGCCCTATTTTTTTTTTTTTTTAAAGCACAGAATGATGGAGAGAATACAGGCTCTGGAGAAGGTAACTCTTAAGTCTAGATCCTGGCTCTGCCACTGATTAGTTGTGTTGTATCCTTTGGACATTACTTAACTTCTCTGGGCCTCAACTTCTTGGTCTGTAAAATGGGCATAGCCAGGCTTACCTTCTGAATAAATATGATAAGAAAATGGTCACAGATATGTACAGCAAATGCCTGCCCCATAGTAGGAAATCAGACCAAACTGTTTGGGTTAAATCCCAAAAGCGACTCCAGAGGGTCCCACCATGAAGGTGCTTTTTTCACCTGCACAAGTCTTCTGGGTCTGATCCAGGTCTTCAGTGATGAGGAGCAGGAATCTGAAAGGAAAAGCCACTCTCTATTCTTCACAGGTGTCTTTGGAGCAGTACATGCTGTGAATAACAGCTGATGTTTATTCCAAGCACCTTTCTCCGATTAACTCAATCCTCACAGAACACTAGGAGGTAGAAATAATATTCTCATCCCACTTGACATGTAAGGAAACTGAAACACAGTGAGTTACTCAATGTCATGCAGCTATTGAGGCCCTAGAGTCTATGTTGACCACAAGAGAGCACTGCTTCTCAGCAGTGCTGACCCCGGGTAGCCCTTATATCATCATCTGTCTATATACTCAACAAATCCAGCCACTGTCCTTATAAAGTCAAATGGCCCCTCCAGTACCACCTGGACAAGGTGAGCCATTCTTTTTTTTTTTTTTTTTTTCCTTAATGGCACAGCGTAGCATGTGGGATCTTAGTTCCCTGACCAGGGATTGAACTCAGACCCCTGCAGCAGATGCAAGGAGTCTTAGCCACTGGACTGCCAGAGAAGTCCCCACATTCTTTATACAGAGTCAAGAGTCTATAACTTTGAGTACACACAATCAAGTAAGCTGCTTTCTTGCCAGATTCCGTATCAACAGGACTTGCTCCTATCTGAGTGTGCCACATTTATTCCAGCATAATGCATGGCCTTGCTTTGATCCTCAGTGACTGCAAACTTAATTTGTTAATTAATTTAACATTTACTATGTGCCAGATAATGTGACATTCAGCTGTGGCTAAAGAGATCCCTATCGTTTCTAGGGTCTGGGAGGTGCTAAAAGTCTAGTTGAAAGACTGATGTTTCAGGTCAGGAAGGCAGATTTTTAAAAAAATGTTAATATTATTATTTTTAACACCAAAACAGTTTATATTGGGGTAGAGCCAATTAACAATGTTGTGATTGTTTCAGGTGAACAGTGAGCCATACTTACACATGTATCCATTCTCCCCCCAAACCCGCTCCCATGCAGGCTGCCACATAACATTGAGCAGAGCTCCATGTGTTATACAGTAGGTTTTTCTTGGTTATCCATTTTAAATATAGCGGTGTGTACATGACCTTCCCAAAGTCCTTAACTGTCCCTTCTCCCCCGGCAACCATGAGTTCGTTTTCTAAGTCTGTGAGTCTCTTTCTGTTTTGTAAGTTCATTTGTATCATGCAATGAAAAGTCTCAGAGCTTTCCTGTGGGGCTGTGACTTTCCTATGGAAGGGGTGAGTTTTCTGTCCTCAGAGGTGTTCAAACAAAGCCAGAATGGCCACATGGTGGAGATGTTGTAGAGGACATAAACTGTCGGAGAGTATTTACAAGAGAAGATTTTTAAGGTCCTTTCTAATCCCTAGGAATTAACATTTAAGAGAAACCTGGATGCAACATACATGATATAAACACAAGACAATACCTTCTTAAAGCCTGTTGCTGCAAGTCAGTGTGAGGAAAAGAGGGTGGTCCTTGGATTTTCAAAGGCAGGCATGTGGAGGCACAGCTGACCGAGGAAGGCAGTGGAGCTTCAGCTCACATTTGAAGTGCCCTCCTGCAGCTGTAGAAATCACTCTTTGGAGCAGACGAAGGACAAACTGCAGGCATCTTGTGGATTGCAACATCGCTGGGGAAATCAGCATCCCAGGGATGGTTGTTACCCGCCACTTGGACAGGAAATGTCGCAGACAAAGCCTTGTTTTTCTGCTTCAAGATTTAGTGTTCAGAGTTAGTGGCAAGGAAATCGATACAGAGGTACTAAACCCTTAATGAACGACAGCAAAAGGCTGATCGTTTTGCCTAAAACAGTCCTTTTTTTCAAAGCTGCTTGTCTGTGGGGAGAGTGTTAACAGGAATTGATAGAGTTTGTAGGAAGCATGGTTTCCAGAGTGCTGCTACATGGAGTACAGAGGAGCAACTGCCATGGGTTCATGTCCTGTTTAGTAGCTGAGTCCTTGGGTCTGTTGTTAATGGTTGTGGGCTTCCCTGGTGGCTCAGATGGTAAAGAATCTGCCTACAGTGCAGGAGACCTGGGTTTGATCCCTGGGTTGGGAAGATCCCCTGGAGAAGAGAATGGCTACCCACTCCAATATTCTTGCTCAAAGAATTCCATGGACAGAGAAGCCTAGTGGACTGTAGTCCATGGGGTCACAAGAGTCGGACACAACTGAGCAACTAATACTTTGCAGTCTAGTTTTTGGACAATGGCTTGAGGAACATTTAATACATGCCTGTGTTGTGTTGTTTCCTCCTCTGCATACCTACTACTACTACTACTAAGTCGCTTCAGTCGTGTCCGACTCTGTGCGACCCCAGAGACGGCAGCCCACCAGGCTCCCCTGTCCCTGCGATTCTCCAGGCAAGAACTCTGGAGTGGGTTGCCATTTCCTTCTCCAATGCAGGAAAGTGAAAAGTGAAAGTGAAGTCGCTCAGTCGTGTCCGACCCTCAGCAACTCCATGGACTGCAGCCTTCCAGGCTCCTCCGTCCATGGGATTTTCCAGGCAAGAGTACTGGAGTGGGGTGACATTGCCTTAATAGATGTATTATTACTATATATTCTCTCTTTTTTTTTTCTAAGGTGAACTTGTTCTTGAAAGTCTCTTGATAAAAGCTTTGACTATGCTATTCAGGGTTTTTATCATTATGCTTTTCTTCTAAATTTAAGTATCAGATGTGTGCTATTACCATAAAGACCTCATGAAAGCTAAAATATACTGTTTTGTTGGAAAAATCAGCTAATTCAGGTAATCTAAAATATTTGCAGAGAAACATCTGGATAACTTATTTAAAAAAATGCGTATTTGTTTTCTGGATAACTTATTTATTTATTTTAAAAAATCTGTATTTGTTTTCTGGATAACTTATGTATATTTTTTTTACTTGTCTGTGATGAGCCTTAGTTTTCCATGCTGAATCTTCAGTCTTTGTTGCAGCATGCAGGATCTTTTGTTGCAGCACGCAGATCCTCAGTTGCCGCATGTGAGGTCTAGTTCCCCTACCAGAGATCAAACCCAGTCCCTCTGCTTTGGGAGCAGAGTCTCTGCCACTGGACCACCAGGGAAGTCCCTGGAAAATGTATTGATCACATTAATATTGTGTAGACAGCTTTCATAATTCCCATTACATAAGCTCCCACTGGGGTAGTCAATGTGATATAGATTGATTTTTAATATGCTTTGCATGTAAAATGGGCTTCCCAGGTGGCACTAGTGGTAAAGAACACGCCTGCCCATGTGGGAGACATAAGAGACATTGGTTTGATCCCTGGGTAGGGAAGATCCCCTGGAGGAGGGCATGGCAACCCACTCCAGTATTCTTGCCTGGAGAATCCCATGGACAGAGGAGCCTGGCGTGCTACAGTTCATAGGGTTGCAAAGACTGAAGTGACTTAGCATGGATGTAAAATAACAAATACTCAATAAAAATAAATTTTTATTTTTATAAAAAAATGAATGCAACCACCTCCTCCCTCTCCACCCTGCCCTTGGGTCTTCTGGCAAAGGATCAATAGCTTGATGAGAAACAAAGCCTCAGCTTTAAAGATGACAGAGCAAGTGCCTGGATTCCCCAGTCAAAGACCTCTGGGAGGAGTGGAGTTGGAAAAGGTTGGCCTGGTCACTAGACTTAATGGGGTTTCCTGTTTCCTAGTCACTCAGCAAAGTGACTGAGTTTGTTTTCATCAAACTGAGAGTGAACAGCTTGGCAGAGGGAGGGCATATGGCACATCACCTGTCAGTAAGATACGGCCGAGTAAAAGTCACAGCCCGATGGGTGCCATCAGCTGTTCTCCTGAGGGAGTGAAGAGCCATAGATGACAATTTCCTTGCTTAAGGCGTGGGGACAAACTTGAGAAGCTGTGGAAAAGGATGTTTCCCAATGAGCCATGTAACTTCTCTGACTTTCCATTTCTTCATCTACCAAGTGTGCACAAAACTTCTACCCAATCTTACAGGCAGGTTGGTTGTAAGAATAGAAAATGAAATCACCTCTGTGAAAGTGCTTGGTAAGCAGAATTGTCTTCTCCAACCAAATGGGACATGATGTTTTTATTTGCAACCCAGGGGAAGATACTCGAGTGACAGAAAGAAAACACAGCAGGGAACTGGTGTTTTTGGACCATTTACTGTGTTTCTGATATTGTAGAGGGCCACAAAGTCTCCTCCGGTCCTCACAGCATCTCTGCAGGCAGGTGTTTGCACTTATATACAAAAAAGGAAACTGCAGTAGGATGGCCAAGTATCCTGGTTGTTTGCCCAGGTCGAGGGATTTTCTGTGACACAGGACTTTCAGTGCCAGACCTTGGAAAGTTTCAAGCAAACCAACATGAGGTGTCACGCCAAATTGAAGTTTAAGGTTGAGTGACTTCCGCAAACCTCTGTGGCTGGTCAGTAACAGGGACATAGCAGAGTGCAGGTCAGTCACTCCAGTTCTTAGGTCCTTTCCTGCACCTCTTTTTGCACTAACTCTAGCTGGGTTGGCAAAATGTGTACGTATGAGTGGATTGCATGCCAATAATCATTGTAATGGGGTTTAACAAGAGACTGAAGGCTCTTCGTGAAAGGTGTGTTCTTTGCTGTGATGCTTGAGATTCAATCTTTGATGATTCTCTCTTTAATGAATTTCCCAAGTGTTACATTGATATGGGCATAGAGAAAGCTCTGTGTTATGAGTCACGTGGTACATTGGCTGGCACCGCTAGGCGCTTTCTATAAAGGTAGTAAGATGTCCTTGTGTCCCCTGATTCAGTGTGTCCTACATTAAATAATCTCTTCCCTTAGTTCTCCTGGAACCATTGCAACAGTCCTGTAACGGCCTCCTTCCCTGCAAAACTTCCCTCCGTGACTTCCCATCATCTCCTGAATCAACTCAAGGTCTTTAACCTGGCTGACAAGGCCCTCGAGAAGCTGGCCCTAAAGTCCCTTCTGACCTCATCTCCTGCCCCACTTGGTCTGGGCCCCAGCAGCCCCGATCGGTGTGTCATCTGGCTCATGGTGCCCTCGCTGCCTCTCATGGTCCCCTTACTTCTGTGATGCCTCCCCTCTCATATCTTCATGAGTTCACTTCCTCCTGCCCTTATTTCAAGATTCACTTAGGGCAGCCCCTTCCCCAGGAGGCTGCTCTGGCTTGCCCCCTACCTCCAGCCACTTTAGATGGCATCCTTCAATACTGTTTGGATAACCCAGCAGGGTCAGCCTTTCCCACTGGACTGTGAGTCCCTGGGCGGGGGAAGGGAGCAGAGGCTGGGTCTGTTTTCCTGTAGTAATGCTCCACAGGGGCTTGTGGAAACAGACCTGCCCTGGGCGGTGACAAGGGGGTGTTTTTTTCTTTTTGAGAGGGTGTTGTCTACTTGGTGTGGGCTCTCCCGGCTCCCATAAGCTGAGTGTCATGGTGATTTCCCACACTCTGAGGACAACAGATTGTAGAACTCGGAACTCGGCTGTATTGCAAGCATTGGTTTCAACTGCTGTAATGAAAACGGATTAGGGAATAGCAAACTGACAACCCGGCTTATTCTAAGAGCTGAATTAAAACAAGATTGGCATGCTGGTGGGAAAAAGAGTGAGTCTGAGAAGGGGTGCATTTGAGAAGGAAGTGTGGATATGGTACAGCTGAAAGTTAAAGTCAGAGGACTTCAGGTTCAGAAATTAACTCTTGCTGGAGAGGCCACTTGGCAGAAATAAACTCTCTTTTATAGCTCTTCTTTCAGTTTTTAAGTATAATAATTTGGTCAATCTATAACAACAAGAACTTGTTTATCGCCACTATATCATTATCGCCTGGCATATAGCAGCTCAATACATATTTGTTTTACACATGAATGACCACTGTAAAAACTGCTTTCTGCCTCTACTTAAAAAAAATCATTATTATTTATTTTATTTTTTTGCTGGGTCTTTGTTGCTGTGTGCGGGCTTTCTCTAGTAACGGTAAGCAGGAGTGCACTCTAGCTGCAGTGCACAGGCTTCTCACTGTGGAGCGCGGGTCCTGGGGCTCTCGGGCTCCAGTAGTTGTGGCACACGGCCTTAGCTGCCTCCCGACATGTGGAATCTTTCTGGACCAGGGATCGAACCTGTGTCCTGTGCATTGGCAGGTGGATTCTTAACCACTGGACTACCAGGGAAGTCCTGCCTCTACTTTGAGCACCTCCTTTCTCTGTTCTCCACCCCAATCCTTTAAGTCCGTCTACTGTCTATAACCTCGCTAGTGCAGGAGAGTGAACCCCAGTTGCTGTCCACCCCATCTTCCCTGTCTTTGTTTCTTCTGGAAATACTGGGTTTCTGGTCTGTCTCTGGGATGAGGACCTGGATCCTGCCTCTGGTCCCAGATCCTGGGTTTTATGTCTCTGATGCTTGTCATTGAGACCTTGGCTTGCCCACGTCCATGGGCTTCGTCTACCCCTGTGCTCCCAGAGCACATCATTCTGGCTAAAGCACCGTGGAAACTGTCCTTTCTATGGGCTTCTTGGTGAGTCCTTGGGCAGTTCAGCCCCAGCCCTGGTGAGAAGAGGATCATGCCCTCTTGTAATGGCCAGCCCAGTGCCCTTTCCCATAATGCCTTCCATTTATGGCTACGGCCCACCGCCACATTTAAGATGTCAGAATGGCCCAGACCCAGACCCACCGCTTCCCTGGGACCTAATATGGCCTTCCTTTTATCTGAGGGTTAAAAAACTCCACAGTTATACAAGTATTGAAATTTTCAGTATGATATTAGAATAAAAACAGACACACAGATCAAAACAACAAAACAGAGAACCTAGAAATATACCAACGTACATAGGGGCAACTAATTTTTGACAAAAGTCCTAAGAACACACAATGGTGAAAGGAATAGTCTCTTCAGTAAATGGTGCTGGGAAAACTAGGTGCATATGCAAAGAATGAAATTGGACTCTTATCTTACATCATAAAAAAAAACCCAACTCAAAATGGATTAAAGACTTGAACATGGGACTTCCCCGGTGATTAAGACTTTTGTACTCCCAGTGTAGAGGGTATGGGTTTGATCCCTGATCAGGAAGGATCCCATATGTGCATGGCATGCCCCTCCCCCCCAAAAGACATGACCACGAGACTTGAAACTGTAAATCTCCCAGAAGTAAGCTTGTAGGAAAAGCTCTCTGACATTGGTTGTGGCAGTGATCTTTCCGATCTGACACCAAAATCAAAAGCAACAAAATAAAAACTAAGCAAGTGAGACGACATCAAACTAAAAAAGTTTCTGAATAGCAAAAAAAAAAAAAAAAATCAACAAAATGAAAAGACAACCTACAGAATGGAAGTAAATATTTGTAAACCATATATTTGAAAAGAGATTAATGTTTGAAATATACAATGAGCTTTTACAACTCAACAGTGAAAAACCAAATAACCAAATTTTGGGCAAAGGACCTAAACATACATTTTTCCAAAGAAGATATACAAATGGCCAATAGGTATATGAACAGATGTTCAGTATCACTAATCATTAGGGAAATGCAAATGAAAACCATGATGAGAGATCATTTCACACTTGTTAACGTGCCTGTTACCAAAAGGATAAGAGATAACAAGAGTTGGTGAGGATGTGAAGAAAAGGGAACCCTTGTGCACTGTTGGTGGGAATGTAAACTGGCGCAGCCACTATGGAAAATAGTATGGAGGTTCCTCAACAAATTGAAAAAAGAACTACCATATGATCCCGCAATTCCATGTGGGTGTATATCCAGAGGAAGTGAAATCAGTGTCTTGAAGAGATATCTGCACCCCCATGTCCACTGCAGCATTATTCGCAATAGCCACGGTACAGAAACACACTAACATGTTAGTTGGTGAATGAATGGATAAAGAAAACATGGTCTCTATATACAACAGAATACTATTCAGCCACAAAATATAAGGGAATCCTTCCATTTGCAACCATATGGATGAACCAGGAGGTATTACGTTAAGTGAAATAAGCTAGACAGAGAAAGACAAATACTGTTTAATACATGGTATCACATACATGTAGAATCTGAAAGCAGAGTTAAAGTCATAGAAACAGAAAGTGAAATGCTGGTTTCCCGGGCTGGGGAACAGAGGAAATGAGGAGATGTTGGCTTGTGTACAAACTTTTGATTATAAGATGAGTAAATTCTGAGGATATATAGTATAGCATCATAGCTATCGTTAATAATATTGCATTGTGTACTTGCAATTTGCTAAAAGAGTAGATCTCAAGTATCTCACCAAAAAAAGAGCAACTGCATGAGATGATAGATGTGTTAATTAACTTGACTGTGGGTATCATTTCACAATGTATATAATGTATATATATATCAAGTCTTCGCACTGTATACTTTAAATATAGTACAGTTTTATTTGCCAATTATACCTTAAGAGGGATAAAGTCTTGGGTTTATTTTTAAAACAGCCACAGAAATTATGCTTCTGGAGGCCTTCCAAGGAAACAATCACCTCTGGTTGGGCTGGATCAGAACTGCCCTCTCCAGAGACTTGCCTGGTGGTCCAGTGGTTAAGAATCTACCTTGCGATGCAAGGGATGCCGGTTCAGTCGTTGGTCAGGGAACTAAGATCCCACATGCTGCAGGGCGACTAAGCTCGTGTGCCACATACTGTGTCTGCATGCTCTGGAGCCCGCGTGTAACAACCAGAGAGCCCACATGCTGCAACTAGAGAGTCCATGGACTGCAGTGAAAGATCCCATAAAATCCTCTGTGCTGTAACTAAGACCCAGTGCAGCCAAATAAATAGTTTAAAAAAAAACCTTAAAAAAAGGAATTATAGTCCCACTGAATGCTCTGTGTGTGCATGTGTGTGTGAGTCTGCATGTGTGTGGTGTACAAGACATGTAAATCTATGTGTGTGTGTGTATGATGTGCACACATATGTGTAGCATGGATGTGTCATGTGTACACAGGATATATAAGCACGTGGTATGTGTGCAGGTGTATACACAAGGCATGCATATGCATGTGTATGTAGGTGTGGGGTATACATAGTGTGTATACACGTGTGGTATGTGTAACAGTGTTTGGCATATGTGTATGGGATGTGGTATGCATAGTGTGTGTATGTATGTGGCATGTCTAGTCTATGTATGTGTACATCTATATAATGGGTGGTCACAGCAAGGGGATGCTGGTATCTCCCTCCCCATAGCTAAGTCGCTGATGTCAGCTGGCTGAAAGCGCAGTCTCTGGGAAAGAAATCTGGGGTGCGTGCCTTTGTTGGCAACATCGATAAGAATTTCTTAGCATTTGTGCAGTTAGTATACCCTGTGTGAGGTGCTGACGATACTGAGACAAATCATATGGGATTCCCGGCATCACAGAAAACAAATATGAGGAATGAGATATCAGGGGTACTGTGGGGGAGGAGGGAGGAGAAAAGGAAAGAGGGAGGGAAGGTTGGAGGGGGAGGGCAGGAGAGAGAAGCAGATTTCTAGGACCAAGAAGGGTATACAGGACAAACGCTTACCCCTGCTTGGAGTGAGGAGACAAGTTCACTTGAGCCGCCCGCCCGTGTGTGATTGGTTCTAAATCGTCTCCTTAATATATTATATCTTTGAGTGTTTATTAAAATAAAGTGATGCTGGAATCCTTCCTGGGTGTATGGGCTTCCTGTCTCCCTTTCTACCCATCTTCCCCCCCTGCACCCCAGAAACCCAGACCCTAAATCTGCCTCCTCCAGCCCCTGCCAGCCTACCTCCCCTCAAATGCCAGGCCTCTGGGGGAGCTTCAGGAGGTCATTAGGGAGACACACGCCTCCTCTCCTCTCTCCTCAGTGCAGTTCCTGAGTTCTTGCCGTGTTAGCAAATTTGATGGATGGTGGCAGACGCTTGAGGATAAGATATTGTAATCAGGAGAGTGTCCCCTCCCTCCCTCTTCCTCCTCCTCTGTCCCTGGATCTGGTGCTCGCCGGTTTCTGTGGAGTCAGCAGATGGATGGATGGCTTTTGCTAATGCTTTGCTGAAGTGATAGAATGTGTGGCAGGAGAAACTCGGCAGACTCACTACATAAAGAGGAACAGGAATAACTCGGGGATGTGGACAAACTGAGCCCGGAAAGGGGACTGGTGTATAACAGAGTGAACTGGACCTTCCTGCTGAACCCTGCCTGAAGGGCTCAGCAGACATCAAGTTGTTGCTAGTGTCCTGGTGGTCTCGTCTCTGTCACTCGACCTCCCAAATTGGACAGTTGCAAGTGCCTTTTGACCTGGTGTGCTCAGGTCCAGTTTAGAACCCCTCCATCCTTCCATCTAGCACTCTGCCATATTGATCTCCTCATGTGCACCCCCACCCCATCAGAGTGCTCCCTCACTCTCATACCTTCCATGGCTCCTGATTGCCTACAAGATCACATGCAGTCCCCACTGGAACTGCTTCTCTGTGGATTTGTGGTTAAACCCCTGAAACTCTCTGAACTTCATTTCCATAGTTACAAAATGGAGACAAAATTACAATTACTTATTGGGAGGACAAATTGTGATCAGACAGGTTAAAATACTTTGGTAGCTGAAATGTGAGACATGTGTCAAGAGCCCAAGTCAAGGAAGAAGCTAATGGGAGCAGCTGTCCCCAGGGTCAGCATGGCAGGAAAGGTGAGAGAACATTGTGGCCGAAGAAGGAAGGAGCCTGCCTCCTGCTCCAGCCAACTGGCCAGGGGGTGTCAATTTCTCTGTCCCCAGCAGGTCTGGGGCCAAGCTCTTCATTACATGTGCCCCCACACGCTTCTTGGCTCTACCATGTCAGGGTGCCCATCCCTGTCTCAGATCCTGGCTGTCACCCAGACCAGACACATGACACCCAGGGCAGCCCTGTGGATTCAGCACTAAATAGCGACAGCACGATGCTGGGCACATGGGTTGACAGCACCAAAACACAAAGCCATATGTGTATCAAAGGAGCAAAGGCTGATGCACACATCTGTTCAGAGGTTTCCTCACTCATCAGAATGTACAGAAAATACCACCCATTCATCTCTTTCAGGCATTAACCGGGGGTGTGGAAAGGGCTAAGATTAACTTGTTAAATCCCTCAAAATAGTATTTGTTAAAATGGAATTTTATGTGTTGACCACATAAATATTCATCACCTCATGGCTGTGTTCCAGCACATACCATTGCTTCTGCCCCTCCACCCTCACCCCCGCCAGGTCGTCAGCAGAAAACATCACGTGATGGAGTTTGCGTTATTTATTCGATGCTGTGTAGGGACACCTCGGAGCTGGACTCTGCCGAGAGAGGGTTTTCTTGCAGGTAGCAAGCAGCTGCTCCTGCCTTCCCCAGCATCCTCCACAGAGCAACTCATGGCTCAATTTCCCCGCCATTCCCAGGCACACAGAGTGCTGCTGGCTTTATCCATCAAACTCATGTCCTTTTTTCAGGAGAAAGAAATCGATAGAAATTGATTTGAAAATGTCAAACCTTATCAACGGCCAACTGTCACTCCAAGACAGATATTTTCTGGATGGTGTAAATGTTTGATTTCACCAAGACTCTTTTCTCGGCTGACAGTCTGGGGTGTCAAGCCACAAATCAACCCTCAGATATTCTCTGGGGGCCGATTAGAAAGGGAGGTGGCATACCACAGTGGCTAAATGGGTAGAGTCAGCAACCAGACTGCTTTAATAGCTGTGTGACATTGGGAAAATTATTTACGTTCCCTGAACCTCAGAAATCTCACCTTACACCTGAGGATAATTGGATATATGTCACACACATGGTTGTGAGAATTAAATGATAACCAGTGTAAACCACTTATAAAATGTGGAGAATATTGTAAGCTTATGATGAATATTAATCCCTTTATATTATTTCTATACCACTTTGCTAGGCACTGAGGAGTTTAAATACAGCTTATTGGTGGAGATAAGATTATACACAAAGCAAACTGGAAAGACGATCCATGGAAAGATGACAGAGCCTAGAGTCTGAAGTGCTGGGTTTGAGTTTCAGCCACTCAATAGCTCCATGATTCTGAGAGTTTCCCTAGAAGTCACTTTAGCCTGTAAAATGGGGATGAACATCACTGAGATTGACAAGCAAACTTGTTATATGTTTCTAGTTGAGACTAGCAATTCACAGTGCATGGGTTTGTGATTTTCTGATCGCCCTGAAAAGGTCATTTTGTGATATTGAGTAGTAAATCCTAAATGTGTAGGGCAGAGAAAGGTTCAGTGTTGGCAGAGATATTTGGGGCAGTGATTATCATAAAGGGTCTTTCAGAATGGGTGGGACTCAACTGGGTTTTGCAGGGTCAAGTCCAAAGAAGACTGACGGCACACACTGGCCTAAATTATCGCCAACACAAGTAGAAGCTTGGTAGAGGCCTTGATGTAGTCATGGGGAATTCTGGCATGATTTTCTACACATTGGAAAGAATCTAGATGATTAAGTTAAGCTGTGTCATCGGATGGGGGGGTGGGCAGTAACTACCTGGCTTCTGCAGGGAATGTGGCTGATGTAGGACAAGAGCTGGGGTGGGGATGCCACCAGGCAGGGGCTCAGCCAGTTGCGAGGTGAGAAATGACAACCAGGGCCAAGGTGTTAGCACTGGCAATGGAGAAAAGTGGACAGATGCGAGGTCTTTGTGGAGGTAGAGCTGTCAGGACTTGCTGATTTAGTCATTCGGTTCATTAATTCAAGTGTTCTTGGCTCTAGGGATATAGCAGCATACGAAACAAGCAGAAATGTGCTTATACTGCTTAAGCACTGGTGGGAGGTGATGCAGGGGAAGGAGAAGCCAGAAGGAGGATACCCAGGTTTCCTGCCTCAGGGAATGATGTGCAGCTATTTGCTTCCTAATGTGAATTGGGGGAACTTAGTCACAAACTGCCAAGACACACTGGCTTGCCTTGACTACAGCCTCCTCCTTTCCTTTGAGAGGCTTGGAAGCCTCTTCCAGGTGTCTCATGCTTTCTGAGTTTCAGTATCTATGTCCTAATGCCGAGGCCTAGGGGGACTAATAGAAGTGGCTTCTTGTGTCTGTGCTAATGGGCTCAAAAATCACTCTTTATAGACTGTCTCTCCACTCAGCTGGTACGGCTCCTTCTTCGACACACATCCAGGAACTTTCAGAAGGTCCCCTGCTCCACTATCACACTCTGCAAGGTGCGCTTCAAGACCAGCTTGCCTCCTTCCCCCTTTGCAGCCACAGGAGGCCTTGTGTTGTTGCCAAATTGGTCAGTTGCCCTGGGCTGGGGTCCTAGCCCTGGATTGAGACCCCTGCTCTCAGCCAAGAAGCTTCTTTTTCCGATCTGATTCATGCAGCCAATAACGAAACTGATGCTGGGCCTGGGTGAGCACAAGGTTTATTCAATGGCCAAAGAATAGAGAAGCAGGAGCCTGGTTCACAAATCAATTCTCAACCCTATTCGGGTGGAGACACCAAATACATAGGAGGGTTGAGGTAAAAGTGGGGGAAATTGGAAAGAGAGGGAGGAATATTCATGAGTTCTCTGAGAACAGGAGTGTGGTTTGGACCTGAAGCAACTCTCCCTTTCAGTTCTTGTATGGGCTTTTCTGGTTGTTGTCACGGCAACTGTCAATTGTAATGGTCCTGGTGGGTGTGTCACTTAACATGCTAATGTATTACAATGAGGGCTTCCCTGATAACTCAGTTGGTAAAGAATCTGCCTGCAATGCAGGAGACTCCAGTTCAGTTCCTGGGTTGGGAAGATCCCCTGGAGAAAGGGATAGGCTACCCACTCCTGCATTCTTTGGCTTCCCTTGTGGCTCAGCTCATAAAGAATCCACCTACAATGTGGGAGACCTGGGTTTGATCCTTGGGTTGGGAAGATCCCCTGGAGAAGGGAAAGGATACCCACTCCAGTATTCTGGCCTGGAGAATTCCATGGACTGTATAGTCCACGGGGTCACAAAGAGTCAGACATGACTGAGTGACTTTCATTCATTCACTCACTACAGTGAGCATATAATAAGGCTCAAAGTCTATGGAAATCGAATCTTTCACCATCTTGGGCCTAGTTGGTTCTGATCAATTCCTGTGTATATTGAAGGGAAGGGCAGGTGCCTATGGGGATAGGATGTGGCAGGTTCCAGGTTGAATTTGATCTGAAAAAGGTCCCATCTGGACAGGTGATCCAACTTCCACGGCACTTTCATAGGCTATAGTCTGAACATTTCCTTCTCCATTTTATTTTATAGCCATGTCCTGCTGACCAAACAACTTTAGACACATCGAACTAAGAGGCGATGAGATTCTGGAGGGAAAACATAGCAGAAAGCAAGGTGTGGAGGCAGGAAGTTTCAAGCAGAATTGGCTGGTTATGGCAGTCCATACAAAGTTGATGCTTGAGATGCTTTGGGGACATAGCAAGTGCTTTTTTTTTTTGAGTGTCTGTTGCCAACGGGTGAGCCATCTTCACCTCCCTACTGGGCGAGTTTCAGGGAAGAAGCCTCTTAGAATTATAAACGATCCTAGTGAACATAATTTCTGCAATTACCGATGTTCAGTAATTATGCTAATGCTGATTCACAAAGAGCTGTTATCTGCTCAGCGTGTTCTGTGCACATTATCTCCTTACCTGACGAGCTGTGTTTTCGCACAGCAGTTATGGTTTGCTTGTCACATTAAGTGATGTTTGCATCTTGGAGCTTGTCATGGCACTAGGAGGAGTGCTGAAGTTCTGGTCCACCCCCATCAGAAGATTTTTGGGTGGGCTTCATGATGATAAGAAAGGAAAGGGGAACACGTGAAAAGAAAGCAGGAACAAGAACCTGCGTTTGACTGAAGGGGAAATTATAGTTCAGGGGTGAAGTGAGGGGCACAGGGACAGTCATGACTGAGATCTGTCTCCTTACCTTTCTGATTCCACATATGGCCTCTGGTACTTAGGAAAGGCAAGAGCTTGCCTGGTCTCCTGTTTCAGGGCTTTGGTTGGCTTGAGCTTGAGCCCCATTTCCAGTCTGTTTCAACTCGTGAGAGCACTTGGAAATCATCTAAGACATTAATTCTGTAAGTGTGGTCTCTGGTTCAACAGTATTAGCATCACCTGAGTATTTTTTGGAAAATGCACATTCTGATGAAAAAGAAAACAAATGAGTATGTGCATATATATATATATATATATGCATTATATATTATATTGTAGTATATACATTTGTATATAACTGAATCACTTTGCTGTACAACAGAAATTAACACATTGTAAATCAACTGTACTTCAATAAAATAAATTTTTAAAAATGCAAATTTTAACACTCCAACCCAGGCGTCTTGCGTGAGAAATCCCCAGGGTGAATTCTTTACCATTCCACTACCTGGGAAACCCATTATTCTTACTGATTTGGGTTGTCTTTTTGTTGTTGAATTGCTTGAGCTGTTTGCATGTTTTGAAATTTAAGCCTTTGTTGGTTGCATCATTTGCAAATATTTTCTCCCATTTGTAAGTTTATCTTTTTGTTTTGTTTATGGTTTCCTTTGCTGTGCAGCAGCTTCTAAGTTTTTTTAGGTCCCATTTATTTATTTTTTGCTTTTATTTCTATTGCCATGGGAGACTGACCTAAGAACATTGACTCAGTTGGTCAGATAATGTTTTGCCTGTGTTTTATTTTAGAAGTTTTATAGTGTCATGTCTTGTATTTAAGTCTTTAAATTATTTTGAGTTTAGTTTTGTGTGTGGTGTAAGAGTGTTTTCTCACGTTGATGTTTGGCAGAAATCAACACAGTATTGTAAAGCAATTATCCTCCAATTAAAAATAAAAAAGTTAGAAAAAATTATTCATTTGTTTGGCTGTCCGGGGTCTTAGTTGCAGCATGCTAACTCTTAGTTGCAGCTTGTGGGATCTAGTTCCCTGACCAGGAATCAAACCTGGTCCCCTGCACTGGGAGCTTGAAGACTTAGCCACTGGGCCACCAGGGAAGTCCTTGAGTGTATTCTAAGTTCGTTGATTGACATTCATATTCCTACTCATTTTAACAACCAACATCTATTGTGTGCTTACTGTGATCATTCCTTTGGAGCTGCTATCACTTGCCTCACTCTTGTTCAGTCGCCCACTCGTGTCTGACTCTTTGCGACCCCATGTACCACAGCACAACAGGCCTCCCTGTCGCTCACCATCTCCCGGAGTTTGTCCAAGTTCCTGTTCATTGCATCGGTGATGCTGTCCAGCCACCTCATCTACTGACACCCTCTTGTCCTTCTGCCCTTGATCTTTCCCAGCATTAAGGGCTTTCCAATGAGTTGTCTGTTCGCATCAGATGACAAAAATACTGGAGCTTCAGCTTCAGCATCAGTCCTTCCAGTGAATATTCAGGTTGATCTCCCTTAAGATTGCCTGGTTTGATCTCCTTGCTGTTCAAGGGACTTTCAGGAGTCTTCTCCAGCACCACAGTTCAAAAGCATCAATTCTTTGCCTTTCTGCCTTCTTTATGGTCAAGTTCTCACAATCACGTGTGACCACTGGGAAGACCGTAGCCTTGACTATACAGACCTTTGTCGGCAGAGTAATGTCTCTGCTTTTCAACACACTGTCTAGGTTTGTCATCACTTTCCTACCAAGAAGCAATCGTCTTCTGATCTCATGGCTGCAGTCACCACCCACAGTGATTTTTGGAGCCTAAGAAGAGGAAATCTGTCACTCCTTTCACTTGCCCCTTCTATTTGTCATGCAGTAAAGGGGCCAGATTGATTATGTTCTTTGCAGCCAAAGATGGAGAAGCTCTATACAGTCAGCAAAAACAAGACCAGGACCTGACTGTGGCTCAGATCATGAACTCCTTATTGCTAAATTCAGACTTAAATTGAAGAAAGTAGGGAAAACCACTAGACCATACAGGTATGACCCAAATCAAATCCCTTATGATTATACAGTGGAAGTGAGAAATAGATTTAAGGGCCTAGATCTGATAGATAGAGTGCCTGATGAACTATGGAATGAGGTTCGTGACATTGTACAGGATACAAGGATCAAGACCATCCCCATGGAAAAGAAATGCAAAAAGCAAAATGGCTGTCTGGGGAGGCCTTACAAATAGCTGTGAAAAGAAGAGAAGCGAAAAGCAAAGGAGCAAAGGAAAGATATAAGCATCTGACTGCAGAGTTCCAAAGAATAGCAAGAAGAGATAAGAAAGCCTTCTTCAGCAATCAATGCAAAGAAATAGAGGAAAACAACAGAATGGGAAAGACTAGAGATCTCTTCAAGAAAATTTGAGATACCAAGGAAACATTTCATAGAAAGATGGGCTTGATAAAGGAGAGAAATGGTATGGACCTAACAGAAGCAGAATATATTAAGAAGAGATAGCAAGAATACACAGAAGAACTGTACAAAAAAGATCTTCACGACCCAGATAATCATGATGGTGTGATCACTGACCTAGAGCCAGACATCCTGGAATGTGAAGTCAAGTGGGCCTTACAAAGCATCACTACGAACAAAGCTAGTGGAGGTGATGGAATTCCAGTTGAGCTATTCCAAATCCTGAAAGATGATGCTGTGAAAGTGCTGCACTCAATATGCCAGCAAATTTGGAAAACTCAGCAGTGGCCACAGGACTGGAAAAGGTCAGTTTTCATTCCAATCCCAAAGAAAGGCAATGCCAAAGAATGGTCAAACTGCCACACAATTGCACTCATCTCACACACTAGTAAAGTAATGCTCAAAATTCTCCAAGCCAGGCTTCAGCAATACATGAACTGTGAACTTCCTGATGTTCAAGCTAGTTTTAGAAAAGGCAGAGGAACCAGAGATCAAATTGCAAACATCCTTTGGGTCATCAAAAAAGCAAGAGGGTTCCAGAAAAACAACTATTTCTGCTTTATTGACTATACCAAAGCCTTTGACTGTGTGGATCACAATAAACTGTGGAAAATTCTGACAGAGATGGGAATACCAGACCACCTGATCTGCCTTTTGAGAAATCTATATGCAGGTCAGGAAGCAACAGTTAGAACTGGACATGGAACAACAGACTGGTTCCAAATAGGAAAAGGAGTACATCAAGGCTGTATATTGTCACCCTGCTTATTTAACTTCTATGCAGAGTACATCATGAGAAACGCTGGACTGGAAGAAACACAAGCTGGAATCAAGATTGCCGGGAGAAATATCAGTAACCTCAGATATGCAGATGACACCACCCTTATGGCAGAAAGTGAAGAGGAACTCAAAAGCCTCTTGATGAAAGTGAAAGTGGAGAGTGAAAAAGTTGGCTTAAAGCTCAACGTTCAGAAAACGAAGATCATGGCATCTGGTCCCAATACTTCATGGGAAATAGATGAGGAAACAGAGGAAACAGTGTCAGACTTTATTTTTTTGGGCTCCCAAATCACTGCAGATGGTGACTGCAGCCATGAAATTAAAAGACACTTATTCCTTGGAAGGAAAGTTATGACCAACCTAGATAGGATATTCAAAAGCAGAGACATTACTTTGCCAACAAAGGTTCATCTAGTCAAGGCTATGGTTTTTCCTGTGGTCATGTATGGACGTGAGAGTTGGACTGTGAAGAAGGCTGAGCACCGAAGAATTGGTGCTTTTGAACCGTGGTGTTGGAGAAGACTCTTGAGAGTCCCTTGGACCGCAAGGAGATCCAACCAGTCCATTCTGAAGGAGATCAGCCCTGGGATTTCTTTGGAAGGAATGATGCTAAAGCTGAAACTTGAATACTTTGGCCACCTCATGTGAAGAATTGACTCATTGGAAAAGACTCTGATGCTGGGAGGGATTGAGGGCATGAGGAGAAGGGGATGACAGAGGATGAGATGGCTGGATGGCATCACTGACTCGATGGACGTGAGTCTGGGTGAACTCCGGGAGTTGGTGATGGACAGGGAGGCCTGGCGTGCTGCGATTCATGGGATCGCAAAGAGTCGGACACGACTGAGTGACTGAACTGAACTGAAAGGGGCCAGATGCCATGATCTTAACTTTTTTAAATACTTTGTCTTAAGCCAGCTCTTTCACTTTCCTCCTTCATCCTCATCTGAGGCTCTTTAATTCCTCTTCACTTTCTGCCATTAGAGTGGACCAAGATACATCTGCATATCTAAGATTGTTGATGTTTCTCCTGCCTGTCTTGACTCCAGCTTGTAACTCATCCAGCCCAGCATTTCTTATGATGCGTTCAGTGTATAGGTTAAACAAACAGGATGACAGCAGATAGACTTCTCATACTCCTTTCTTGATCTTGAACCAATCAGTTGTTCCATACAGGGTTCTAATCGTTGCTTCTTGACCCACATATAGGTTTCTCTGGAGACAGGTAAGATGATCTGGTATTCCCTTCTCTCTAAGAGCTTTCCACAGTTTGTCATGATCCACACAGTCAAAGGCTTTTAGCATAGTTGATGAAACAGAGATACATGTTTTCCTGAAATTCCCTTGCTTTTTCTATAATCCAGCGAATGTTGGCAACTTGATCTCTAGTTCCTTTTCCTTTTCTAAATCCAGCTTGGACATCTGGAAGTTCTTGGTTTGAATAATGCTGAAGCCTAGCATGCAAGATCTTAGCATGACTTTACTAACATGCGAAATGAGTGTGATTGTCTGATGGTTAGCACATTCTTTAGTACTACCCTTCTTGAGGATTGGGATGAGGATCAACCTTTTCTAGTCTTGTGGTTGCTGCTGAGTCTTCCATCATTCCATAATGAATGCAAAACCTTGATGGCATCATCCTTTAGGGATTCGAATAGTTCTGCTGGAATTTCATCCCATCCACTAGCTTTATTAACAGCAGCTCTTCTTAAGGCCCACTTGACTTTGCACTCCAGAGTACCTGGCTCTGGATGACGACCATACCATCATAGTAATCCTGTTCATTAAGTCT
Source organism: Bos indicus x Bos taurus (assembly GCF_003369695.1). Classification (NCBI taxonomy): domain Eukaryota; kingdom Metazoa; phylum Chordata; class Mammalia; order Artiodactyla; family Bovidae; genus Bos; species Bos indicus x Bos taurus. The sequence goes on along the minus strand of NC_040088.1, from coordinate 12,973,783 downwards.
TTTTTGCAAAGTTCTTCCACGTATCCTTCCCATCTCTTCTTGATCTCTTCAGCATCTACTAGGTCTCTACCATTTTTATCTTTTATTGTGTCCATCTTTGGGCCTCACTGTTAATGTGCTCTAAAGAGGGCTTTCTGTGTCCCCAAATTGCCCCCTGAATTTTCTTACTTAATTCTCACCATATCCCTTTGAGGTAAATACATGAGAAATCCCCTTACTTAGAATGATTCTCCCTGGAGAAGGGCATGGCAACCCACTCCAGTATTTTTGCCTGGAGAATCCCTATGGATGGAGGAACCTGGCGGGCTACAGTCCATAGGGTTGCACAGAGTCGGGTAGGACTGAATGACTAAGCACAGCACAGAAGGATTCTCTAACCAGATAATTGAAAAAGTCAACTAAGGCAGGAAACCATACAAAATACACATACTCTAAACCTTTAATTTCAACTTAAACATGTAAATATATGTACATTCATCAGTCTATTGATGTGCCAGTCTTTCTTCTTTCTGACTATAAGTTTCCATATCTTTTGTGGTATCTGATTTGGCTTTCTTTGGAATGGGAAAGCTTAGGGAGCGAAGAAATCTTAGGGCAGAATCCTTTTAGAATTGTATTTTTCTCAAACTCCTAATTCTATAGAATTTTTTTTAAAGTGATTTTTCTTGTACAAAGTGTTCAAACTCAGTTTTCATAGATACATTGGTGTATATAATAAAGTCTGTAATTATAACAACAAGCATAACTGGTATAAGCTGGCTTAGAACCAATGCAAAAAAACTCAACTATTAGGAGCAGAAGTGAATGGGTGTGTTACAGAGCACTGTACACCTCTGGACAGGGACCTGTCTCAAAGTTGCACAGCTAGGAGCTACGATGCAGACCCAGGCAGTTGGGATTCAGAGCCCTTATGGCACTCCCTTGATTGTCTTTTTTTATTTTAGGTTAAAAAAAAATTAGATAATCAGTCATTTTATCTCAACAAACTATAAATACCTCAAATACGCTCTTCTTCCTGCACCGTCCCTGAGTCTGTACTTAACTTTGGCAGACTTGGTGTTCCTGAGAGATCGGGCAATTGAAAAGGATGCAGTAACAGCTTTAAATGTTTAAGCATTGTCTGCTGCTGCTGCTGCTAAATCGCTTCAGTTGTGTCCGACTCTGTGCGACCCCATAGACGACAGCCCACCAGGCTCCTCTGTCCTAGAGGAAGAAATTTTTTCTCTAGCTATCTACGTTCTTCTGGCTGGTCGAAGAATTAAATTGACATGAGAAACCAGAATTGAAAGAGACATGTGTACCCCAACGTTCTTCGCAGCACATTTTATAATAGCCAGGACATGGAAGCAACCTAGATGTCCATCAGCAGATGAATGGATAAGAAAGCTGTGGTACGTATACACAATGGAGTATTACTCAGCCATTAAAAAGAATACGTTTGAATCAGTTCTAATGAGGTGGATGAAACTGGAGCCTATTATACAGAGTGAAGTAAGCCATAAAGAAAAACACCAATACAGTATACTAACACATATATATAGAATTTAGAAAGATGGCAACAATAACCCTGTATACGAGAGAGCAAAAGAGATACTGGTGTATAGAACAGTCTTTTGGACTCTGTGGGAGAGGGAGAGGGTGGGATGATTTGGGAGAATGGCATTGAAACATGTATAATATCATATATGAAGCGAGTCGCCAGTCCAGGTTCGATGCATGATATTGGATGCTTGGGGCTGGTGCACTGGGACAACCCAGAGGGATGGTGTGAGGAGGGAGGAGGGAGGAGGGTTCAGGATGGGGAACACATGTATACCTGTAGTGGATTCATTTCGATATATGGCAAAACCAATACAATATTGTAAAGTTAAAAAATAAAATAAAATTAAAAAAAAAATAAAACAAACTGGTCAACAACAAAAATAAATAAATAAATTGACATGAGAGAGAATAACAGGAGAAAATCAAGCAAAGTTTGATAACATGGGAGAGACCCAGAAAGACTGAGTAACTCACCAAAATGGCCAAAACACTTGCCTTAAATACCATCTTCAGCTAAAGACAATAAGAGGCTGCTTGAGGGTAGTGGTTTGGGACTTCAAAGGGGAGGAATTCATATGAAGATGGAAAAGCAAATGTTTGGTAAACAAATGTTGCTGGGTCCTGCAGAGACAATGGAATGCAGAGAAGAATTTTGACAAACAGACTTGGCCAGGCTCTTCCCTGTCTGTACACCTGGTTCTTACGACAGTTATCATTGGTTCCATTCCTGAACAGGTCCTCTAACTACATTCTTTTAGGCAGTTAGGGGGAAGGTAAAATTTCTTCCTGAGTCTTTTGGGTCTTGATTGTTTTCAGATCAAAATAATCCACCCGCCAGGGAGATATTTTAGAGTGGCAAATTTTGCTCCCCTACACCATCAATATTCTCTGACAAAACACTGTCATTGCACTGTCTTAAGGCAGAGGACCAAAGAAAATAATAGCAGACAGTAATTAATTAGACTGATATTTTAATTGAACCCCTTGAAAAAGTGTCCCTGGATAGCACATATTCTCTTCCCAAGTCATGTCCCCATAAGACCCCATGAAAGTGAAAGTGTGAAAGTGAAAGTCACTCAGTCATGTCGGACTCTTTGTGACCCCATGGACTATACAGTCTATGGAATTCTCCAGGCCACAATACCAGAGTGGGTAGCTTTTCCCTTCTCCAGGGGATCTTCCCAACCCAAGGATTGAACCCAGGTTTCCTGCATTGCAGGAGGATTCTTTACCAGTTGAGCCACCAGGGAAGCCCAAGAATACTGGAGTGGATATCCTATCCCTTCTCCAGGGGATCTTCCTGACCCAGGATTCAATCTGTGGTGTCCTGCATTGCAGGCGGATTCTTTACCAACTGAGCTATCATATCTCTTATTACGTAAAGTGTTCTACATCCGATGACATTCTTTACCCTGTGATCCTGGTCTGGTATTATTTTTCTGCCTCATTTCTTTCTATGTGACTTGCTGCAAATTACTGAATTTGTGTGACTTATCTGTACAGTGGGGATGAGAATGGTACCTGTTACGGCTGCAGATAGGCTGCTCAGTCATGTCCGATTCTTTGCGACTGAACTGACGTGAACTGAACATCTGTCTGCAGATAAGTGTTAACAGGAAATTATTAGCATAACACCTGGTACTGTGTTGTGGTTGTTCAGTCACTAAGTTGTGTCCAGCTCTTTGTGACCCCATGGACTACAGCATGCTAAGTTTCTCTGTCCTCCAGTGTCTCCCAGAGTTTGTTCAAATTCATGTCCTTTGACCCATTGATGCTATCTAACCATCTCATGCTCTGCCGGCCCCTTCTCCTTCTTCTTTTGCCCTCCATCTTTCCCAGCATCGGGGTCTTTTCCAATGAGTCAGCTCTTCCCATCAGGTGGCCAAAGTGTTGGAGCTTCAGCTTCAGCGTCAGTCCTTCCAATGAATATTCAGGGTTGAGTTCCTTTAGGATGGACTGGTTTGATCTCCTTGCTATTATGGTTGTTGTTTTCCAATCCCTCTTCCCCTGGGACATGGTGAAAGCTCAGTTAGATATAGCTAACTGCATCCATTCTGTCAAAGTTCTTCTGGTCTTGTTTTATAATCCTAGCTCAGTGTCTAGAACACAGAAATTGCTTGATAAATAATTGTGGGAAATTGAATAAATGAGTCTTTGAATAAATAAATAAATATGGAAAATCGAAAAAGTGAGTAAATGGATAGATTAGTGTTCTTCACTGGTCTCTTTCTGCAGCACATGATGGTCTCTATGATAAGCTTTGTTTCTGATATCAGCATCTTTTGTCCATTGGCTGTTTCAAAGAATTCTCAGTCTCTCCATCTGCAATTGCTTACAGTATTCATATTCAGTACAGACTTTTTCTTGTTTATTTATTTATTTTGGACTGTTCTGGGTCTTCATTGCTGTGGCAGCCTTTCTCTAGTTTCAGCGAGCAGGGGTTATTTATTGTGGAGCTCGGGTGTCCCAGTGTTGCAGGCTTCTCTTGCTTGGGCTTCTTCTGTTGCGGAGCATGGGCTCTAGGCTCCCAGGCTTCAGTAGTTGCAGCATATGGGCTCAATAGCTGCAGTTCCCAGACTCTAGAGCATAGGCTCAATAGTTCTGTTGCACGGCTCAGTTGCTCTGTGGCATGCGGGATCCTCCTAGACAAGGGGTTGAACCCGTGTCTCCTGTATTGGCAGGCAGATTCTTCACCACTGAGACACCAGGGAAACCCCAGAGCTTTTGCTGAGTATGTTTTAAAGTGATCTTGTGTTCCTCTGATAGTCTCAGAAAATGACCTATGGACAATAGCTTACAGCAATGGCATACAGTTCACATGGCTTTCTTGGCTCTGAGTGTCCTGTAATCTGAGGCTTATGACTCTTGACTGCATCAGAGTTCCACTGTGGTTTCATGGCCCCTGGCTTTTGGGAAGAAACAGTTAGCATCTAGATTTGACCTTGAATGAAAAAGTCTTGGCCTCTCAGTGCAAGGGTCTTCATGCTGTCATGGGAGTAATAGACACATGATGGTTGGAGAAGACAGAAGTCATGAAACAGGTGGTTTATAAAGCAGTCCTGGGTCAGATGGAGGAGGCTGAAGAAGAGTGCCCCAAGGCCTTGCGAGTATCTTCTTGTTCTGATAGACTTAAACCTGGAGCTGCCTGGGAGAGGGCTGTGATGATGAGACCCAAGTTCGTAAGTTACATGGGTAAACACGTAAGCTTAGGTGAATACGTAAGTGTCAACTGCAGCACTTACGTTTGGTGTTTATGCCATTTGCCTTCCAAGTGCCTCCCCACCCCTCAGAGCTCCTCTCCATCCTCTTGCCTTCCTGTTCTTTCTCCGAAGGCTGACCCTTAAGGGTCATATCAACAGGTTCCTGTGCCTTTTGGTGTCAACCAGGTCAACCTCATCAATCAGGACCTCTTGGCAAGAGATTGGAAGAAAGGAAGCAGGAGAGTGTGGTCAGAGTATTTATTTCTTCTGAGGAATAGCCACAGGCTGGCTGCACTCTCAAGGTGGCCCTTCTTCAAGTTCTGGTATCTGTTCACTCCCCTTATCGTTTCATGCCTAGAAAGGGTAACATCCAGACTCATGCCAGCTACAACACTATCCTTTGTAGCTTTCCTGCAATCTGCTCATACCCAAACCTGTCAGGTGGGCACTCCTGCCCCACCCAGCATCATCTGTGTGAATGGTCTATTTATTAAACCCTCCTGGAATGATCCCAGTTTGAGTGTTTACCGCTTCTTAATGGAAGCCTGACTTAACAGCCTCAAGTTGTTCTCCTTCTTTGGGAAAGAGTGGGACCCAGAAGGGAGGAATCAGTAAGTAGTAAAAAGAGTCCAGCTGGGTCAGTAAGGGAGGTGGTTTCGTTGGCAAGCAATAGAAAGCTAATTTAAGCAGAAAAGGAATGATTTGTGGGGTATAAAGAATTTGGGAGACTGAGAACCAGTCAGACAACTGGGTAGCAGGAAGTATAGTTATGTTTCAGTTTAGACATGGTTGCCGATACCTGCTGCTTCAGGCTCTTGATGAGACCCCTGTTACTGTGAATATTTTCTCCACTGTATCTGCATCTGTGCATCACTCCTTCAAGGTTCGGAATCCCAGGTGAGAGAATCTGCTGAGCTGATACTCAGTCACATACAGCATCCTCCCTAGTTCCAGGAAGTGGAAAGAGAAATGTAAACTTCTTTTTTTCTCCCACCTTATTCCATTTCAGGCTAGAAATGTGAATGAAACAGACAAGAACATGGTCCATGGTTGGCTTCTTCCTTTCCTCCTTCCCACTCCCTCACCAGTATCCACCTCTGGCTCCTTCCGGACTGGGATCGGGGGAGAGTAGAAGGTGTTTGGTGCAGGACATGTCTTACTTGGCTGGTGCTGTTGTGACCTGGTGATACTATGGAGGGGTGTCTCTGCCTATTGGGCAAGATTGGCAGGTATTCAAAGATGAATCTTGCTCTCCCTGACAAAATCTCTCTTCCTTCTTGGCCATTCCCCTCCAAGTATTCTTGGGAAAAATTCAAAATGAGTCCAGTATGGCACCCATCAAGGGCTGCCTGAAACTTTTTTCTCTCCATCTTTGGAAGTCACCAGAGAGGGTTTAATTTTACAGTCTCATACAGTTTTTGCTGCAGAGTAAATTGTGATAAACACCCAGAGGCAGCCCCTACACAGTGCTGGACTTGGTTTCACAAAGACGACTCCAGAAATGTCAGTCCAAGCTCCTGGATAGGAGCCATGGTGGAAGGACCCCAGAAGAAGGTAGAATTTTTTTTTTGTTTTCCCCCAGGACAGCTTTTCTCCCATAAAGCATTCTCAGAAGATAAGTTCTAATTCTTACCTTCCCTAGAAGAAGAACAAAGCCTTCTCACGATCTGATATTCAACACATAGATTTCCACTGTGTGTTGGTCTGGCTAAACCAATCATGTTTTATTTTACGGTTGGTAAACTTTCATTTTGTTTCAGAAGCTTCATTTGCCACTTTGAATAAGCAGGTTTTCTTTGCTGTGCATCGGCCCATGTACTCAAGGCTGTTGTGTGGGCACGTGTAAGTTGCTTCAGTCGTGTTCGACTCTTTGCAACCTTATGGACTGTAGGCCACCAGGCTCCCCTGTCCATGGGACTCTCCAGGCAAGAATACTGGAGTGGGTTGCCATGTCCTCCTCCAGGGGATCTTCCCAGCCCAGGGATGGAACCAGCGTCTCTTATGTCCCCTGCATTGGTAGGCGGGCTCTTTACCACTAGTACCACCTGGGAAGCCCCACTCAAGGCTATTAATCTCAAAACTTTTTCTCAATGAAAAACAACCCAGGTAAATGCTGGGTAAACAGGTGAATGCTACAGCTTACATCAAACCAGGACTAAAAGCTGAGGACTTGGTTCCAGCTTGTCAAGAAGGTCCCACTGATGGCTGGTTGTTGATGGATTGTTTATTTGTTTATTTATTTATGTATTTCTCAGCTGTAAAAGGGCAAGACACAGGGTTTGGTAGAAGGATGCACATGAGAAAGAGGTCACTAGGTCATCCTTATCCTCTCCAAGGAACAGATTCAGATTCTCAATTCTCTGTGATGCTAAATTTTAGGAGAGATTTCCAAGATATTAAGGAGGATGGCTTCCCTTTTGGCTCAGCTGGTAAAGAATCCGCCTGCAGTGCGGGAGAACTGGGTTCAGTTCCTGGGTTGGGAAGATCCCCTGGAGAAGGGAAAGGCTACCCACTCCAGTATTCTGGCCTAGAGTATTCCACGGACTGTATAGCCATTGGGTCACAAAGAGTCGGACACCACTGAGTGACTTTCACAGGAGGATGAATTTGTGAACTATTGATTTTATTATGCAAACAGAACTTGAAATCATATTAATTTTGGACATTTTGGGAGCCTCTGTTAATTGGGCATTTTCCATCTGGTCATTTGGGGTCACAGATTATGTGGATGTAAGATGTCAAAGAAACTCCTTGTATTTGAAACAAAAGTTGCACCTCATCTCATCCCAAGCTTTTATTATCTTCATTATCATCATATCATTGTCATCATCTATAATGTTTTTATAAATCTTCATACACAACCTTTATTATCCTTTATTATTTTCTTTGGATAACTTTCAGGTCAGTTGGAGTATGTCTATTTATTTTTTACAAAATAAAGAGCACCTTACTTGTACTGATTACGTGTGGGTTTGGAAACATTATGAGCAGGAATAAATTTAAATAATTTTTCCTTTTCTTGGGAAATAGATTGTTTTTAATTAATTAATTGAAATATAGTTGACTGACAACATTATATTAGTTTTGGGTGTACAACAGTGATTTGATATTTTTATATATTATGCATTATAGAAAGTTACTACAGTTATATTGATTATACTCCCTGTGATGTACATTACACCCTGTGACTTATTTATTTTATAACTAATCATGTTTTACCTCTTGGTCCCCTTTGCCTGTTTCACTCATGTTTCCCAACTCCCGCTGGCAACCACTAGTTTGCTCTCTGTGTTTGTGACTCTATTTCTGTTTTTGTTTCTTTTTTATATTTGTTTACCCTTTTTTTAGATTTCACATGTAAATGAAAACATATAGCATTTGTCTTTCTATGTCTGACATTTCCCCTAGCGTAGAGTTCCCTTAGAACTCCAGGTTCAACCACGTTGTTGAAAATGGAGAGATTTTGTTCATCTTTATGGCTGAATAATATTCCGTTGAACATTGGGCTACATGCAGCTTTTCGAATGAGTGTTTTTGTTTTCTTCACATGAACATTGCTGGGCCATATGGTAGTTCTGGTCTTAATTTTTTGAGGAGTCTTCACCCTGTTTTCCACAGTGGCTGCACCAATTTACATTGATGCCGACCGTGCACAAGGTCTCCCTTTTCTCCACATCTTCATCAAGGCCTATTTGTTGTCATCTTGATAAGAGCCTTTCTGACAGATATGAGGTAGTATCTCATCGTGGTTTGGATTTGCATTTGCCTGATAGTGATGTTGGCATATTTTCATGTGCCCGTTGGCCGCCTGTACATCTTTGGAAAAATGCCTATTCATTCCTCTGCCCACTTTTTAATTGGGTTTTTTGATATTGAATTTTATGAGTTCTTAAAGTATTTTAGACACTAATCCCTTATTGGACATACCATTTGAAATATATTCTCTCATTCAGTAGGTTGCCTGTTTGTTTTGCTGATGGTTTCCTTTGCTGTGCAAAGTCTTTTTAGATTGGTTAGGTCCCATTTGTTTATTTTTGCTTTGTTGCTTTTGCCTGAGGAGACGGATCCGAAAAAATATTTCTAAGACCAATGTCAGAGAGTGTACTACTTGTTTTTGTCTAAGAATTTTATGGTTTCAGGTCTTAACATTTGAATCTTTAATCCATTTAATTTACTTTTGTATATGGTGTTTTGATGTTTTCTCCATGGAAAGTCTTACTTGTTCCTAATTAAAATTTTTCTTGTATATTTCATATTTTGGTTGCAATTGTGAATAAGGTTACTTCCTTTCTTTTTTCTTAAAGGTTGCATATATATAGGAAGCTACTAGCTCTTTATATTTATTTTAACCACCAAACTTAATGGACTGTTTCCTTGGTTCTGATAATTTAAAGTTGATTCTCTTGGGTTTTCTAAATAGTATTGCATCAGTTTCAATAATTATAAATTTGTGTGTAATTTTCAGTATTCCCTTTTGTTCCTTCTCCCCCTTCTCTCTTTCCCAATCTCTCTCTCCTTTGTTTTTCTTCCTTGCATTACTAATACTTTGAGAGTAATGTTAAATAATAATAAGCACTGTATGGTGTTCCTGAACAGAAATAGCTCTCACATTTTTCTGTATTTTTAAATTTAAAATATATTTGATAATATTCATTAGTTGTTTTGTAACTATAGTAATATGCAAAATTTACCAAAAGTTTTCATTTTTTCTTCTATTTTTTGGTATGCAGGTCTGTTAACTTGTAAAAATCCTGAAGATAGCCTTTTACTTTATTTTCTGCACCCTTGAAGAGTTTATTATGGATGTTTACCTGCTATTTGAAAATTTAAAAGAACTAGTCTGCAAAACTGCTTGGACTTTGCTCCTTACATGGAAATAATGCATGCTAATGGTATAATAGCTTTCCCCTTTGCAGAAAGACTCCAGTGTACATTGGTGGGCTTGCATTGGCTGTGGAAGTTCTGTGGGAGTCTGCTTCCCCCGAAAGAGCTGATTGCGTTTTCCCCAGGCTTTTGGATTTGGAAGTAGAAGATTAGGAGGAGTCCTCTTTTGACTGGGGGAGCCTTGGAATGAGCAATCAGGAATTACAGCTGAACTGGATCCTTGGCATATAAGGGACAGAATGAATCCAACACTTTGAGAAAAACAGGGAGAATGATTGTGAAAATATTGTCTGGTTCTGCCTACTGCTGACAGCTCTAGGGAGTGTCTCTTATTCCTAAGGTTAATTGGTTGCACCATTATTTTCCTAGTAAATTCCTTTGTACCAAGTGAGTTTGAATTGAATTTCTGATATCTCTAATCATGAATATAGGTGCTTTTTTTTTCTTTCTTTTTTTAAAATCTCTTACACGATTTAATAGTTTGCTATTTGCTAACTTCACAAATATTTAGGAAAATATAAATTACCAAAATAAATTTATTAAGGTTTCAAGTCTATTAGCATAGAATTACACATAATGCTTTGTTATAAGTATTACCTGTTAATTCTGGACCCTGTTTTAGGCACTTGGGATCCATCTTTGAATGAATAGATGAATATTCCTACTCTTTAAAAATTAAAAAAATTCCTTGTTTATTTTTAATAGTGGTAAAATAAGCACAATATTTACCACATTAACAATTTAAAAAATTGACTGTACTCCCTGCGTCTCTGACGAAGCTCCGCTGCCTTTTGTCTGTGTTGCTCTGTGTCCCGTGCTCCTTCTCCTGCATCTCTCTGCAGATGGGGTTTTATTTTTTAATCTTTTAAAAAAAATTTTATTGAAGTACAGTTGATTTGTGTTTAATTTTAAATTTGTATTTAATGTTGTGTTTAATTTCTGCTGTACAGCAAAGTGACAATTATACATATATATATTCTTTTTCATATTCTTTTCCACTACGGTTTATCATGGGATACTGAATATAGTCCTCTGTGCTATGCAGTAGGACCTTGCTGTTTCTCCATCCTGTATTGCACATGGGCTTTCTGTTGCTTAATTCTCTTCTCCTCCCCATGCCTTAGGCTTTGACTTGTATGGTCCAGACTTAGGTTTTGAACTTCTATCATCTCTTAACTGAATGAAGCTGATCACCTCATCGTCTCTGTAGGACTGGATCCCCTGGACCAAGAGTCCAACCGTGGCCAGAGAGGTGTGTGGGTGGGGTTATCTACACGGTAACAGGGATGTAGGCAGGGGTAGAATGTCTTAGAAAAAGGTGAGGATGGGAAGGCAGTGCTTGTATCTTGAACTCAGCTTGGGCAATTTCTTTTTTTAATATATATTTAATAATTTGACTGTGCTGAGTCTAGTTGCAGCACTCGGGATCTTCGGTCCTTGTTGCGGCATGCGGGGTCTAGTTCCCTGATCAGGGATCAAAACCAGGCCCCCTGCACTGGGACCTCAGAGCCTTAGCCACTGGACCATCAGGGAAGTCCCTTGGGAACTTTCATTTCTGCCGCTGCATTCAAAACAGAAAAGTTTGATGACATGAGAGTGATTGAGCAGAGAAGCTCAAATTAAATTAACTTCAGAGAGTTTTGATTATCAGATGGGATCATCTGTGTATAAAATATTAGGCACCATGCCTGGCAGATGAGTCAATCAATGAAAGTTCATTTCTCCCTGCCCTCTGCCCTTCTTTTCTCCTTTCTAACAGAGATATCTAGGGCCCCTGTCTTAGCACTTTGGGTTCCCAGGTGACGCTAGTGGTAAAGAACCCGCCTGCCAATTCAGGAGACCTAAGAGATGGGTTTGATCCCTGGGTTGGGAAGATCCCCTGGAGAAGGAAATGGCAACCCACTCCAGTACCCTTGCCTGAAGAATCCCGTAGACAGAGGAGCCTGGTGGGCTACATTCCACAGAGTCACAAGAAGTCAGACATGACTGAAGCAATTTAGCATGCACATCTTAGCATTTTAAGTTGCAAGTCTAACTTATTCTCTGCTGAACTCTCTTTATGCTCTGGCCAGCCTGTTCTTTGAAAATAATTCAGCAAGGAGTAAGAGGTTTCTCCTGCTTTTCACATCATTGTTGTTGTTCAGCTGCTAAGTCATGTCCGACTCTTTGCGATGCCATGGACTATAGCACACCAGGCCTCCCTGTTCTTCACTATCCCCCAGAATTTGCTCAAGTTCATGTTCATTGAGTCGGTAATGCTATCTAACCATCTCATCCTCTGCTGCCCTCTTCTCCTTTTGCCTTCAATCTTTCTCAGCATCAGGGTCTTTTCCAGTGAGTTGGCTCTTCCCATCAGGTGGCCAAAGTATTGGAGCTTCAGCTTCAGCATCAATCCTTCCAGTGAGTATTCAGAGTTGATTTCCTCTAGGATTGACTGGTTTGATCTCCTTGCAGTCCAAGGGACTCTCAAGAGCCTTCTCCAGCCTTCCCACAATTTGAAGGCATCAATTCTTTGGCACTCAGCCTTTTTTATGGTCCAACTCTCACATCTGTACATGACTACTGGAAAAACCATAGCTTTGACCATATGGGCCTGTGACTCTTAAGTCCACTACCTGGTCATAGCTGTTTTCTTGTTGTGTCTTCATATGACTTAAGGTGTGAGAGAGCTCTGCTGTCTTTACAAGAGCTCAATCCCATTCATGAAAGCTGCACTTTCATGACCTTCAGTTCAGTTCAGTCGCTCAGTCGTGTCCGACTCTTTGTGACCCCATGAATCGGAACACAGCAGACCTCCCTGTCCATCACCAAATCCCGGAGTTCACCCAAACTCATGTGCATCGAGTCGGTGATGCCATCCAACCATCTCATCCTCTGTTGTCCCCTTCTCCTGCATCCCACCTGAATCCTTCCCAGCATCAGGGTCTTTTCCAATGAGTCTTCGCATGAGGTGGCCAAAGTACTGGAGTTTCAGCTTTAGCGTCAGTCCTTCCAATGAACACTGAGGACTGATCTCCTTTAGGATGTACTGGTTAGATCTCCTTGCAGCCCAAGGGATTCGCAAGAGTCTTCTCCAACACCACAGTTCAAAAGCATCAATTCTTCTGCACTCAGCCTTCTTCACAGTCCAACTCTCATGTCCATACATGACCACAGGAAAAACCATAGCCTTGACTAGATGGACCTTTGTTGGCAAAGTAATGTCTCTGGTTTTGAATATACTGTCTAGGTTGGTTATAACTTTCCTTCCAAGGAGTAAGTGTCTTTTAATTTAATGGCTGCAGTCACCATCTGCAGTGATTTTGGAGCCCCCCCAAAAATAAAGTCTGACACTGTTTCCACTGTTTCCCCATCTATTTGCCATGAAGTGATGGGACCAGATGTCATGATCTTAGTTTTCTGAATGTTGAGCTTTAAGCCAACTTTTTCACTCTCCTCTTTCACTTTCATGAAGAGGCTTTTGAGTTCCTCTTCAGTTTCTGCCATAAGGGTGGTGTCATCTGCATATCTGAGGTTATTGATATTTCTCCCGGCAATCTTGATTTCAGCTTGTGCTTCTTCCAGCCCAGTGTTTCTCATGATGTACTCTGCATATAAGTTAAATAAGCAGGGTGACAATATACAGCCTTGACGTACTCCTTTTCCTGACCTTATCACCTCCCAAAGACTCCACCTCCAAATACTGTCACATTGAGAATTAGGTTTCAACATATGGATTTTGGGGGAATACACACATTTGAGACGTCCCTATAGCTCAGATGGTGTAAAAAAAAAAAAAATCTGTCTTTAATGCAGGAGACATGGGTTTGATCCCTGGGTCAGGAAGATCCCCTGGAAAAGGAAATGGCAACCCACTCCAGTATTCTTGCCTGGAGAATCCCATGGACGAAGAGTCTGGCGGGTTATAGCCTATGGGGTTGCAGAGAGTGGGGCACAACTGAGTGACTAACACACACACATACACACACACACACGCAGAAACATTTAGTCCCTAAAAGGAAACAACTTCAGTGCAATGATTGTGTCTATTTCACTCACAATTGCACCTTTGATGTTTGTCATGGTGCTTGGTTCAAAGTAGGTGCACGAGTCATTCAAATGAATGAGTAGAAGCTGGTAGCTAACCATGTGCTCATAGCACACTGGTCATTATAATCTCATTAAATGAGTAATGTGCACAATATAAACCCTTCTCAATATATCTGAAAACCTTCCCACACTGTAGCATACCTGATCAATAAATGGAACCCTTGCTATGATACCAACTTATTTTTTAAAATACTTATTTGGCTGTATTGGGTCTTAGTTGTGGCTTGTAGGCTTCGTTGCTCTGTGGTATGTGAAATCCTAGTTCTCCAAGCAGGGATTGAACCTACATCCCCTGCATCGCAAGAGTTGGACGCGACTCAGCGAGTAAACAACAGCAACCCCTGCATTGCAAGGTGGGTTCTTAACCACTGGACCACTAGGGCAATCCCTGATATCAACTTATTTTGTTGAGTTTGATGGCACCGTCGAAAAAAATATCTGAGACTCTCTGTACAGCAGAAGAAATTTCCTATGGCTGCCGTTGCAATTCTGAGTGAAAGGGTACATTTGGTTTACCTTCTCCACATTTCATGCCATGGTTTGCTCCGGCTTTTCTATGACCTATAACTATCTGATAGAAGATTCTTAGGGCCTGATCATTTTCCAATGTTTATTTGCCTCTCTGCTCGCTAAGCTGTTCCTGCCTATTTATCACCTGAACTAAAGAACAGGGCTGGCTCACCGGTAAATAGCTGACACCTAAGGTTGGGTAATGAGAAAATTAGAACTTCACAGCACCCTGCAAGCTTAGAGCCTCCTGTAATAGCTTGGAGCTCGCAGCAGCTTCTGAGTGGAGAAAGGAGACCTGATTCTAAGAAGAAATATGATAATTGGAGGCCAGAGGGAGGCCAGCCGGCTTTGGCCAAATAGGAAATTACCTTTGGTTGCTCCGTTACTGTAATTCAGCCGCTCCAATTATCACAAGGTGATAAAGTGTCTGACTATGTTGTATAACACCTTTCCTTGTAAGCGAATGAGCCCATTAAAGGAGCTTGAATGAAATCGTTATCCTTATGATGCCTAATTACAGTAGACTCGACTCCCGTGATCAGTACAGTGCTAGTGAAATACAAGAGAACAGACCATTACTGCCATGTGTGAGGACTCCTCCAGGCTGCTTCGGGTTTAGGGCAGGGCCTGGGCATTTCCATGGGGCAGAGAGACCTGTAAATCGGAAAGCAGCTTCTCCGGGAAGGAGGCAGTGCCTCTAGACTCTGGAGCTGACTGTTCCTCGAGCAATAAGTCTGATTGTAAGCTTGCTGGTTGCCGTGATAGATGAAGAAACAAAAAAGTGTATAATGCTTACTTTTTGACAACAGGCAGCACACATATGTATCCACTTAAATGGCATATATATATATATATATTTTTTTTTTTTGGCAACTTAATTCAAATAGAAATGAATCACTAGGATTCTGGTAGCTTGTTCCTTTTTCTTTTCCTTTATTCACTCCCTATCTATCCTTCTTCTATTCTCCCCGCTTCTCTCTCTTTTTGATGTGGACTGTTTTTAAAGTCTTCTATTGAATTTGTCACGATATTGTTCCTGCTTTATGTTTTGGCTTCCTTGGCCACAAGTCACATGGGATCTTAGTTCCGTGACGAGAGATCCGTCTTGCACCCTCTGTACCATAAGCTGAGGTCTTAGCCACTGGGCCGCTGGGGAAGTCCCCTACCTTCTTCTTTTTAAGTCACATAAATAGGGCAGAGGTTGGTTGAAAATGTTTGATGTCAGCAAAGCTGTTTTTCCACTTCTCTTGGGCCTCAGTTTCCCATCTGTGAAAATGCTGATAATTTCCTTTGTATGGCCACTTATGTAATCACGGCTCATTCAATGGATGTATGTGGGGGGCTTACTCCGTGCAGAGCTGTGCTGTGTCCCGGTTGTTCAGAATACTATGACATAGGTCTCCTTAAATATCATTGTAGACAGTCCATAGAAGTGCTTCAGTTTTTCAATAAATAGTTCTTACTAATAACCATGTTGATTTTTCAATATAGGCGGGCTGATTTAATCAGCCAGTTTCCTAGACAAGGCCAGAAATGCTCCCTGGAAGGCATCATTATGTTACTTTATGCCGTAGGAGCACTTTGCTGTGAGTTTTCACATGGAGGCTCACAAATCTGTGAGACCAGCATTATTATGTGCATTTTACAGATGAAAAAACTGAGGCCTGGAGGGGTTAATTGGCAATGATTTGAATTAGAAGCAACATATGGGAAGTTTAGAATCTTCCTATTTTCTCAAATAGGTGGATTCATATGATTTTCATAATTATTGTGCATGGAGAAAAATCCCTAAGCAAGTTTTACTCACATTTCTTAAAACAGTATGGTGTTGCTGGCAGTGCCAGATGAGGTGATCTAAGCTTTCTAAGTTCATTTTTCTCAACTGAAGATCCTAGATTGAGCTGGCTCAAAAGTGAGCAATCCTTGTGAAGTTTTGTTTCTAAAGACAGTACCTCAGGTGGAAAGGGAGTTGAGTAAAAATTTCTCCCTTGAAAAATCCCACATCCCGTCAATCACCCACAAAGTCCAACATACATACTTTTGTTTTTAATTTAATATAGACATTCATAACATAGGCAATTCATAGGCAATCACATGCAGGATATGAGTTAATATGCAAACTGTAATTTTATAGTACTGTGTTTGTAAATGTTCTTTTCTTAAAAGGTTAAACTATGTGAAATTGCCAATATTTGAACAGTTTAACCTATACAAATGGCAATTTCATGTTATTCAACCTAATAAGTCGCTATTTTTCTCTTTTGCTTTTATATGGCATTAGTGGCATTATGTATGAAACTTGAACATCAAAAGATAGCTCTGAAGTATCTTTTCTGGGGTGAGGGAATATTTAAAAATTGGACCGTGGTGATGGTTGCACAACTCTAAAGTCACCAGAAACCTTTAAATTGTATGCTTAGAATAAACACATTTTATAGTATATAACTTATATCTCAAAAGAGCTGTTAAAAGGGATGAAAGTCCTTGCTCAGGACAGGCACATGGTGGGCTTTGGCATCTGGTATTTCCCACTGTCCCTTTTAATGGGGTGCCTCACAGCATCCCTGTGGAGTAAATAAGGACAGCGCTCAGAGAGGTGAGGTGACTGGGCCAAGGTCACACGGAGGATACATAGCAAAACGGGGATGGAAACACCATCTGGAGTGCCAGGCGGGTTTCGCTTCACTCCCCCCACCCCCCACCCCCAGCTTGGTTGTGGGGGGTCCCTTCCCATTCTTTTTGGCTCTGAATGTTCTGAACAGTCCGGGAGTGGGAAGGCTGTGGAAAATGGATTTACACAACCGCTTCCCTGGGCAGCCCACTTTGGAAATCATTTGTGACCTGTAATTGACCGTGACGATACAAAAATTGGAACCTGAAAATCACAAACATGCTGGGTTATTAGATGGTGAAATTGCAGTTTCCCGTCAGCCTGCTGCTTTCTGACTTCTCATTTTTGCTTTTCGGGGTTGGAGCTCTGCAAATCCCCACTATATACACCCCTCCCTTGCCTGGATGGGCTTGGGCTACCTGGTTCCACTGCTCAGGGGACGGTGGTCTCCAGCTGGGGGAGCCATTAAGAGGAGGAGAAGCTAGCCCTAATTTATCCCATCCGGTTACCCCTCTTCTCTTTGAAGCTTCGCATCTGATCTGAGCAGCCCCAAGGCCCCACGCTTACTTGGCCGTATGAGAAGTCTCCAGGGACCCCAGCTTCCTCTCTGAGCTCATCCCCCTCCCTCTACCCTTGTGCCTGCCTTTCTCCTGCTGCCCCGATTTGACTGAGGCTGTGACACCCCCACATCCCTGCCTCCAGGCCTCCGCACTGGGCGTGCTCGAAGCCTGGGGCGCTCTTACCCAGAAGTCCTTGGGGCCAGCTCCTTCAAGCCTTCGCCCTAGTGTCGCCACGCCGCCTTCTCAGCGGTATCTGCCTTGACTGCCGTCTTTAAACTGTGGCTCTCCCCATCACCCAGGTGTCTTCTCTCCTTACGCTGCTTTGTTTCTTGCACTGGTCACCCTGCCCAACAAAGTACCGTATATTCTGGTTTTAACACTGCCAATTCATTGTCCTCCCTCCTCACTAGAATGAAAACCCCAGGAGGGCACCGATTGTCAATTTGTTTATTGATATTAGAATTTTGTGTTTTATTTTTGTTGTTGTTCAGTCCCTCAGTTGTGTCCGATTCTTTGCAACCCACAGACTGAAGCACTCCAGGCTTTCCTGTCCTTCACTATCTCCCGGAGTTTGCTCAAACTCATGTCCATTGAGTTGCTGATGTCATACACCTCTTGCCTTCAGTCTTTCCCAGCATCAGGGTCTTTCCCAATGAGTTGGCTCTTTGCATCAGGTAGCCAAAGTACTGGAGCTTCAGCTTCAGCATCAGTCCTTCCAATGAACACTCAGGACTGATCTCCTTTAGGATGGACTGGTTTGATCTCCTTGCAGTCCAAGGCACTCTCAAGGGTCTTTTCTAGCACCGCAGTTTCAAAGCATCAATTCTTTGGTGCTCAGCCTTCATTATGGTTGAACTCTCACATCCATACATGACTATATTTTTAATAACAGCCTTATGAGAACTAAGTCACATAGCACACAATTAACTTATTGAAAATGTGCAATTCGTGTATTGAAAGTGTACAACTCAGTGTTTTTCAGTATGATTTTAAAATTATGGAACCATTACCACAATCAATTTTAAAATGTTTTCACCACCCTGAAAAGAAACCTGCAGACTTTATCAGTCATTCTTCATTCCCTTCACCACTCTCCCCCTGCGCACCCCCGGCCCTAGGCAACCACTAATCTCCTCGGAACATTGCATATGAATGGCATCTTACAAAATGTGGTCTTTTAGCTTCTTTTATTTAGTGTAATATTTTCAAGCTTCACCCATGTTATAGCATGTGCTCAGTCATCAGTCATGTCTGATTCTTTGCAGTCCCATGGACTACAGCCACCAGGCTCCTCTACCCATCCAGGCGAGAATATTGGAGTGGGTTGCCATTTCCTACTCCAGGGGATCTTCCCGATCCAGGGATCAATCCCGAGTCTCTTGCATCTGTTGCATTGACAGGTGGATTCTTTACCATTAGCACCTCCTGGGAAGCCCATTATAGCATGTATCAGAAGTTTATTCCTTTTTGTTGCTAAATAATAATCTACTATATGGATATACCACAGTTTATTTATTCATTAGTTGTTAGACATTTGGGTTGTATCCACTTTCAGTTCAGTTCAGTCGCTCAGTTGTGTCCGACTCTTTGCGACCCCATGAATCATAGCACACCAGGCCTCCCTGTCCATCACCAACTCCCGGAGTTCATCCAGACTCACGTCCATCGAGTCAGGGATGCCATCCAGCCATCTCATCCTCTGTCGTCCCCTTCTCCTCTTGCCCCCACTCCCTCCTAGCATCAGAATCTTTTCCAATGAGTCAACTCTTCGCATGAGGTGGCCAAAGTACTGGAGTTTCAGCTTTAGCATCATTCCTTCCAAAGAAATCCCAGGGCTGATCTCCTTCAGAATGGATTGGTTGCATCTCCTTGCAGTCGAAGGGACTCTCAAGAGTCTTCTCCAATACCACAGTTCAAAAGCATCAATTCTTCTGCACTCAGCCTTCTTCACAGTCCAACTCTCATGTCCATACATGACCACAGGAAAAACCATAGCCTCGACTAGACGGACCTTTGTTGGCAAAGTAATGTTTCTGCTTTTCAATATGCCATCTAGGTTGCTCATAACTTTCTTTCCAAGGAGTAAGCGTCTTTTAATTTCATGGCTGCAGTCACCATCTGCAGTGATTTTGGAGCCCCCCCAAAATAAAGTCTGACACTGTTTCCACTCTTTCCCCATCTATTTCCCATGAAGTGATGGGATCAGATGCCATGATCTTCGTTTTCTGAATGTTGAGCTTTAAGCCAGCTTTTTCACTCTCCACTTTCACTTTCATCAAGAGGCTTTTGAGTTCCTCTTCACTTTCTGCCATAAGGGTGGTGTCATCTGCATATCTGAGGTTATTGATATTTCTCCTGGCAATCTTGATTCCAGCTTGTGTTTCTTCCAGTCCAGCATTTCTCATGATGTACTCTGCATATAAGTTAAATAAGTAGGGTGACAATATACAGCCTTGACGTACTCCTTTTCCTATTTGGAACCAGTCTGTTCCATGTCCAGTTCTAACTGTTGCTTCCTGACCTGCATACAAATTTCTCAAGAAGCAGGTCAGGTGGTCTGGTATTCCCATCTCTTTCAGAATTTTCCACAGTTTCTTGTGATCCACACAGTCAAAGGCTTTGGCATAGTCAATAAAGCAGAAATAGATGCTTTTCTGGAACTCTCTTGCCTTTTTGATGATCCAGTGGATGTTGGTGATTTGATCTCTGGTTCCTCTGCCTTTTCTAAAACCAGCTTGAACATCAGGAAGTTCACGGTTCACATATTGCTGAAGCCTGGCTTGGAGAATTTTGAGCATTACTTTACTAGCATGTGAAATGAGTGCAATTGTGCGGTAGTTTGACCATTCTTTGGCATTGCCTTTCTTTGGGATTGGAATGAAAACTGACCTTTTCTAGTCCTGTGGCCACTGCTGAGTTTTCCAAATTGGCTGGCATATTGAGTACAGCACTTTCACAGCATCATCTTTCAAGATTTGAAAGACTCAACTGGAATTCCATCACCTCTACTAGCTTTGTTCGTAGTGATGTTTTCTAAGGCCCACTTGACTTCACATTCCAGGATGTCTGGCTCTAGGTCAGTGATCACACCATCGTGATTATCTGGGTCGTGAAGATTTTTTTTGTACAGTTCTTCTGTGTATTCTTGCCATCTCTTCTTAATATCTTCTGCTTCTGTTAGGTCCATACCATTTCTGTCCTTTATAGAGCCCATCTTTGCATGAAATGTTCCCTTGGTATCTCTAATTTTCTTGAAGAGATCTCTAGTCTTTCCCATTCTGTTGTTTTCCTCTATTTCTTTGCATTGATCGCTGAAGAAGCCTTTCTTATCTCTTCTTGTCCACTTTAGGGCTATTATAAATAATCCTTCCTTGAACATTCATGTATAATTTTTCGTGTGTGCATGTGTTTTCAGTTATCCTGAAGATATATGTTTATATATGCACACACAAGCACCTAGGAATGGCATTACGTGGTAACTCTATGCTTAACTTTTTCCATGTTGTTTTCCAAAACAGCTCTGCTGGTTTATAACCGCACCAGCAGTTGGTGAGGGTCATGTTACATGTTATAAAAGTTAAAAATCCCACTTAACAACAGAATCAGAATGTTCAAGCACAGAACCTATAAAAGCCTTTTGAAGGGATGCCTGAATTTCCCTCGAGACCTGCATCCTTGATGTCTGCTTCAAAAACATCCCTAGCCCATGCTTTCCCAGGTCTCTTGTTTCCTTTCTGTCTGCCCTGGGCATTTGGCCTTCCAATCACCCAGCGTCCAGTCCAGAGTGATTGTTGTAAAACCCATCTATGACCACTTCGCCCTTCTCCCTGGACATCGTTAGTGGCCTCCACCCCACTGACTGTGGCTGTGGTTTTCAAATCATGATCAGCAGCCCCCTCGGGGACTCTGGGGGTGAGTGAGGCTGTTGGCTGCATCTCATCCCCTTTTCCACTATAGCAAGTTCTAATTTTTCTTCGTTTTGTATATATATTGGACTTCTGTGTAAACTTTGATTTGCAGATCTGTTTCTATTCCTAAAATAAAACTGCTCCTGGAAACTACTGGCCATAGATTTACATTCAAACCTCTTAGCCCAGGGTTTAATATCAGTGATGCTCCAGCTCAGAGAAGTGCCAACATCGGCTCACAGGCCAAGTCCAGTTGACTGCTAGGAATAGATTTACATTTTTTATTTATGTATTTTTAAGATTTTGAAAATATTTTTATTTATTTATTTGGCTGTGCTGGGTATTAGTTGTGGAACACAGGATCATCAATCTTCGTTATGGCTTGTGGACTCTTAGTTTCTTGATGTGTGATCTAGTTTTCTGACTCTGGATTGAACCCAGACCCCTGCATTGGGAGCACAGAGTCTTAGCCACTGGACCATGAGGGAAGTCCCAGTTTTTACATTTTTAAATGATCACATTTTAAGTGATTCTATAACTACCAAAATATAGCTTCATTTTGGCCTCTTGGTATGCAGAGCTTAAGTATTATCTGGCCCTTTAAGAAAAAGTCTACTGATTCCTGATCCAGCCCCAACTTTTCTCGCCGTGCTTCGGTCACAGGACTTGAGCCCAGTTACACTACAGAGTCTGATTCAGTACCTTGCTCGTAAGCGAAGCTCATCACATATAAGCTAGGTTGACTCCATGCCCATTTTGTTGTGCTGGCATCATTTTTCATATTAATAGAACCTTTTTCACTCTCCAAGTGTCTTCTTTGGATGGTAAATTATACAGTCATTCTATATATAACTGACAATAGACTGGAATGGAAGATAAAAAAACACCAGCAAATTTTGTGATGAGTAATATTATCTTTGATATTAAGAGCATCTCCTAAAGAGTTTCCAAGCTCTGGCTGTTTGAGTTAATACCCAGAAATGACAAGCATTATGAAAAAAAGAAAAAAAGAATGGCCTTAAAAATAATTATTATGCTTCTATTATGTATGTGATGGGTTTCTAGGACTAATGATTAGGCATCTTTGCTTGCCTAATTTTTTTAAAAGGATTTAACCAATTTAACTGATTTTTAAAAGCAGCATGAAGCATGTTAACAGAAATCCGTGTTGGGACACAAATGCAATCTCATGCTATGTACTGAATATTTTTTTAGAGATAGGCTATATTTAGGGGGTAGGGGATGGAATCCTTTCATCAAAATGTTCCAAGAAATGAACCATATCTCTGCTTTTTGTGCCTGGAGCCCAGCATGGGTATTTATCTGTAATGGGTCCAACTTTTAGAAGATACTGATTCCAAATGACCTGGCTATTATTCAAATAAGCACTTTTAAATTCCTATAATAACTAACCGACCATGAAGAGTAACTCAATTTTGGATGAATCTAATTTTATTTATAAACAAGCACATACAGAAATCATGAAGTAAAACACGATTAAAAAAGTTGAGGTGCAGAAGCAACCTTCTTAACGATCTTCCTGGCACCCTGGTTAGTAAAATTCCTTCACTCAGCATGCATATTTAGGGAATGTGTATGCTTTTTCAGACTCTGAACTAGATGCTGGGGATGGTGCAAAGGATAATGCCACACCTTATCTGTCCTCCAGGGACCTAGTACAAAATTTGAGTCAGTGCCCAGGCTGATATGGGCTCTGAAGTCTTGAACAAGCTTATTGTTTATTGCTGTGATAAATGGCTCGAGGAAAAAGAAGGCAGGGTTAAGAACTACAGAATGATGGCGATGATGTTTTTATGCAGGGTGGTCTGAAAAGGTCTCTCTGGGGGGTGACACCTGAGTAGATACGGGCAGGAAGTGATTCCAGAAGGTCTTACAATCCTCATTCTTCATTCTTGGTTTGTTGTATCAATGGATCTGGTACATAAAGTCCCTGAACTCTCTCAAAGAGCCTCAGGTCTTCCCATATTAGAAGAGACAAGTTTTCTCTCAAGGCCCAAAAGAGAAAAATTTTAAGAACTTCAGCAAGTGTTTCAGCCTGTTAAATCTTTTGGTTTTTTTATGCTGTATTTACAGACACAGACAAGGTCCTCTCCTTCAAGTAAGTGTGAAAGAGGACTTTGAGGACAGCCTTTGGGGGCAGGTGTGGCAAAAAGGTAAGAGTAGATTCTGGAACGAAGAGCCACTCTGTGTGATCCTGTTGAAATAAGGTAGCTGCCATGACTGACAGCTCACAGTTGTTGAGTCTCTGCCTTGGTGCCAGGCATGGGTTATGACTTTCCCTTGTGTTAGCTCAGTGAGCGCGCCCCACCTGCAGAGGTGAGGAGAGGCAGGCTAGCAGCTGGGCAGGTCCTGGGCTCAGAAGGCAGAGGTGGTAGGAACGGGCCCCTGAACTAAAACTCTGTCCTCGTTACAGTTTCCTCAGGACTGTGAGGGTGTTCTCAAGCCACGATAAACGTTTGTTGAATGAATGAGTAGCAGTAGCAAAAGCACAGAGGCAGGAAATTAGGCATGTGTGTTGTATCCCATCTCTCTGGAGCCTGGAGTCTGGTGGGGATCTCGGAGCGGAGGAGGCAGGGCATCTCAGGTGAATGAGAGAGTGTGTGCGAGAGACACAGTGGGAAAGGGATGGTAGGACCTGGAGGGGAGAGAAGGTGATGGAACATGGTTTCTTTTTCCTGGGACGCAGAAGACTCTGATTTCCAGGCTCCCTTGGGCTTAGGCAGGTGCCATGTGACAGTTCTGACCCATGGACAAGTGGGAGTGACTTCTGGGCTGAGGCTGGTGAGGACACATCTGCCTCCCCTGTTCTCCCTTTGCCTGCTTCAGCAGCCGTGGAGACCGCCGGCCAAGATGGCAAAGCCAGGATGTAGCAGCCTGGATCCCTGAGTCACTATCTGGAAGAGGGCCACCTAGCTAGGACCAGACTTTTTGTAAGGGACAAATAAATCTTTATATTAAGCCACTGAGATTTGGGGGGTTTATCTGATACGGTGGCAAATCTTATTCTGTCCTGACTAATATAGGATTAGCTGACCGGAGGCCTTGAATTTCAGGATAAAGGCTTTCTGCTCTTGAAGAGTCAGAGAAAGCAATGGCACCCTACTCCAGTACTCTTGCCTGGAAAATCCCATGGACAGAGGGCTAAAGTCCTTGAGGTCGCTAGGAGTCGGACACGACTGAGCGACTTCACTTTCACTTTTCACTTTCATGCATTGGAGAAGGAAATGGCAACCCACTCCAGTGTTCTTGCCTGGAGAATCCCAGGGACGGGGGAGCCTGGTGGGCTGCCGTCTATGGGGTCGCACAGAGTCAGACATGACTGAAGCGACTTAGCAGCAGCAGCAGCTCTTTCCCACACATGCATCTTAGGTCCACAGGTGCTGGGAAGCCGGAGAGCTCATGCTGCAATTGTAGGTGATTCAATGCCAAGAGAGCATAGCTCTCAGATTCCTGCTGAGAAAAGCTTTCTCTTCTTCTCCCCTGACCCAGTGGTCTTTGTCCAGGAATGTTAGTTGGGCACCAGAAGTGGTCCCAGCAAGAAGGCCTGATCAGAGAGACAAAAATATCAAGCTGGGCTGGATGTGAAATTTATTTGGGGAATGCAGAAAGTGGCTCAAACTGCAGAGACTGTGTGATTACTGATAAAGAGGAATGCCTTACATACTAAGACACTGAGGATGGGTTGAAAAGCACAAACAGTGGTTTTAATTTAATCTCCACTAAAAAAAAAAAAAAACAAAAACAAGAGCATACTCTATAGAAAACTATTCTGTGCTGTTTTTTTTATTAATACTCTATAGAATTGCATGGGCTTCCTTCCACCTCATTCTCTTTAATGGATGCTCATTCTCTTATAGAATTGTGTGTCATCTCTTCTTGAGGCATTCTACTATGGATGGACCATTTTGTTTGTCTCTGATTTTCAATGATACAAATAAGGCCACAGCGAACATCCTTGTACACATCCCCTTGAACACATCAAATTGTTTCTGTAGAGAAATGTCTGGGTCAGAGGGTATAAGCCTTTTTCATTTTGATAGGAACTGCCCAACTGCTACCCTAAAGGGTTGTAATAATTTCCACTCTGGAGAATGGTGATTTTTTAATGGACTGATTCCCCCGAGAAGCTCTGGTTTGCAGCCTCCGGACCTTTGGAACATGTGTTTGGCTCGAGTCATTTTATTTAATCTGTGGCTCAGGTCCTTCCCAGGAATCCAATCCAACTCGAAGGTACTCCCTCCACAAAGCTCACATTTAAGCCCTGAAAAATGGGAGGACTTAATCCAGTCTCTATCAGATCTAAATCAGAACATTTTTCCCCTTCTGCCATTTTAAATTACCTCTCAGCTCAGCCCCAGACTGAGTAATTCAGAGTTAATGGGATATGAAAGTCATGGTCCATGGCGTGATTGCGGGTACCTAGCCAGAGGCAAGCAAGATTTATTCTCTAGGAACCCAACTGGGTTGAAAAGGGTGATAAATCAGCAGGGCTATTGCGCGCTCCCCTTCTGCTGTGGGATTCATTCTAGTTTATCAGAATAATCATCTTCAGCTCTGAGACTGGAGATAAACAGCCGAATCTGGAGCCCCACGATGTGGTAAGAGGGAGAGAGATCTTTCTGAAGTCTCTCTTCCTAGCTTTGTTTGGACCGGGGTGGGTGGAAGGCCTGTTGCTTTCAAAGTCCCGTCCGGTGAAAAGCATCCATCTGTGTTTGCCTGAGATACAGGCTGGGATTTTGTGCCCATGAACCCTGCTGGCCCGAGGCTTTCCGGTCTCTCTGGGGATATTGTGCAAAAAACGGATTTGGCATCCCACCCTGGTTCATGTTGTCCTGTGTACTGAGTCCAGGGACACTCTTCTCTCCGGCTTGGTCATCCACTGTCCACCACCACGCTTCTGGGTCCTCTCGTGTCATCTTTCTGCTGGTGTCTGGCAAACCTCCCTTCTGATTGCATCGTGCTAGCTTGTGGTCTTTTGCTCAACTTTGCCGTGGCTATTCCCATTGGTGGTCACATCATGTTATAGAGCAGAAGTCATAAACAGATCAATATCAGCAGAATCCTAAAGGGGTCTCGGTGCTCACGCATACACAAGAATTACCTGAGATAGTAGCTTCAAATGTCAAGTGCTAGCCTTGACTAAATACTCACTCAGGCTTATGCTAAACTGCCTTATAAGCATTACCTCGTTTTAACCCTCAAATAATCCTGTGAAGTCAGCTGTAAAAATCATTTTACACCTGAGGAAGCTGAGCCTTGGCTGGGTCATCGTTGACTTGCCCAAGATCACAGAGCCAGTGAGTGGCAGTGCCTGGTGTGAGCGTATGGAGCTCACGTTTGCTGTTTCCATGCCCATGTTTACACAAACATTCATTTACACAAATTCACTCGCATGCAGATACACACATGTATAAACATTCAGATGGACACACACACACACAAACACACATACAGTTGGGAGGAGAATGTTCGGCAAAGAATGAGTGGCTGAGGCTTATGATTATTTTGAAATATTTATCTTATCTTTACTTATTTGTTTGGTTGCCCCAGGGTCTAGTTGCAGCTCGTGGACTCTCTAGCTGTGACATGTGCCTAGTTGCCCTGCAGCATGTGGTATCTTAGTTCCTCGACCAGGGATTGAACCCATGTCCCCTGCATTGCAAGGCAGAATGTCAACAACTGGACCATGAGGGAAGTCCTGAGGCTTATGATTATTAACGAGAACAAGAACCTGGATTCCCAGCCCCCTTAACCTTTTTTTTTTTTTTTTTTTAATTATTTATTTGCCTGTGCCAGGTCTTAACTGAGGCACTCAGGATCTTTGATCTTCATTGCGGCATGTGGGATCTTTAGCTGCACATACGGGATCTAGTTCCCTGACCAGGGGTCAACCTGGACCCCCTGCACTGGGAGTGCAGAGTCTTAGGCACTGGGCCACCAGGGAAGCCCCCACCTTGTCCTTGAATGAAGCCTCCTCACACAGCTTACTGTAGAAAGTGAAATGGGAAGGGGGAAGCCGGCACTGTTAGAATTGTTCAAATTTGGGGTGTTACCTGGGGAAGGCTGGTGATGGTGTCTGGTGAGGCCACTCAGAATAAACTTGACTCGGAGTCTGCACGTGGATCATACAGAGTTGCTCCAGTGTGAGGAGCAGGGCCATCCCTCGTGAAGACTCACGTTAACTGAGGTTAGGATACTGACATTAAAAACCAGTATAGGAGTTTTCTCTCCAGGGCCAAGTTTACCTGACAATGTCCTGGAAGAGTCTGCTTTCAGTCCAAGGGAGACATTCCTTGATGTTTGAGGATGCCAGGCTGAGACATGTTCACTGTGCCGTAGGGCCGGTCTGACTGGTGGGACTCGAAGTCTTTGCGAGGATCTGGAGGGTCCCCAGTGGGACTGAGCTCCTGTGGCCCACAGCAGTAACCTACTCCCTTTATCAGCTTCCATTTCTTCTCTTCCTGAGATCACCTCCCAAATAAACTGCTTGCACCCAAATCCTTGTCTCAGGCTCTGCTCTACTGACTGGTGGCTCGGTCAGTAAAGGACCTGCCTGCAGTGCAGGAGACCTGGGTTCAATCCGTGGGTCAGAAAGATCCCCTGGAGAAGGAAATGACAGCCCACTCCAGTATTCTTGCCTGGAGAATCCCATGAACAGAGGATGGTGGCGGGCTACAGTCATGGTGTCACATGACTCAGTGATTAAACCACCAGGCTACACAGCCACCTTAAGTCTTTCCCCTGGAACAGTTTCCATTGTTCTCTTGCTTATCATATGACCCAGCCTCACCTTCCTTTCATCTGAGGTCCCTTTTGACAACCTATCAGAAGCACTGAATCCCAGAGTTAAGAGCATGCGTGCATGCATGCTAAGTCGCTTCAGTCATGCCTGACTCTTTGTGACCCTATGGACTCTAGCCTGTGAGGTTCCTCTGTCCATGGGATTCGCCAGGCAAGAGTGCTGGAGTGGGTAGCCATTACCTCCTCCAGGGGATCTTCACGACCCAGAGATCAAACCTGCGTCTCTTATGTCTCCTGCATTGGCAGGCGGGTTCTTTACCACTAACACCATCTGGAAAGCCCAGAGTTAAGAGCGCAAGCATTGAAGTCAGACAGATGTGAGGTCGAATCCTGGCTAGGTCACTTATGGACAATGTGACCTTGGGCAAATTACTCTCTGGACCTCATGAATCTTTTAAACAATGCAGGTAATGATAACCACTTTCAGAACTGTCAGGAAGAATCAATGAGATAATGTATGCGAAGAGTTCAGTGGAGCACTTGGCAATTAGTAGGTACTCAATAATGTCTGACAGGCCTTCCTGTTTGTCTGAACAGAGACTGGATTCTTTCATCCATTGGTGCCAGGGGATCTGGTTCCTCCTCCCTGAAGCCTGGCACTCAGGACATGGCTGAGCCCTGAATGGGGTTGGAGCAGTCAGAAAGGGCGTTGGTGGTATGGTAGGTGTCGCAAGCACATTGGTCCACCCGCCTCTCTGTTCTTTTGATCTTCTGACTGGGGCCACTAACTCTTTCCCAGAGAAGCCCTACCTTTCCCTTGCTCTGCACTTTTAATTGTCCAGTTTCATCTACCCGGAATGCTTCCTCCACCCCGCAACCCCATCTGCTGAAATCCTACTCAAGCTATCATCAGTTCAGTCGCTCAGTCATGTCCGACTCTTTGCGACCCCATGAATCGCAGCACGCCAGGCCTCCCTGTCCCTCTCCAACTCCCGGAGTTCACTCAAACTCACGTCCATCAAGTCAGTGATGCCATCCAGCCATCTCATCCTCTGTCATCCCCTTCTCCTCCTGTCCCCAATCCCTCCCAGCATCAGAGTCTTTTCCAGTGAGTCAACTCTTCACATGAGGTGGCCAAAGTACTGGAGTTTCAGCTTTAGCATCATTCCCTCCAAAGAAATCCCAGGGCTGATCTCCTTCAGAATGGACTAGTTGAATCTCTTTGCAGTCCAAGGGACTCTCAAGAGTCTTCTCCAACACCACAGTTCAAAAGCATCAATTCTTCAGTGCTCAGCCTTCTTCACAGTCCAACTCTCACATCCATACATGACTACTGGAAAAATCATAGCCTTGACTAGACAGACCTTTGTTGATAAAGTAATGTCTCTGCTTTTCAATATGCTGTCTAGATTGGTCATAACTCTTCTTCCAAGGAGTAAGCGTCTTTTAATTTCATGGCTGCAGTCACCATCTGTAGTGATTTTGGAGCCCAGAAAAATAAAGTCTGACACTGTTTCCACTGTTTCCCCATCTATTTCCCATGAAATGATGGGACCAGATGCCATGATCTTCATTTTCTGAATGTTGAGCTTTAAGCCAACTTTTTCACTCTCCACTTTCACTTTCATCAAGAGGCTTTTTAGTTCTTCTTCACTTTCTGCCATAAGGGTGGTGTCATCTGCATATCTGAGGTTATTGATATCTCTCCCGGCAATCTTGATTCCAGCTTGTGTTTCTTCCAGCCCAGCGTTTCTCATGATGTACAGTATGCATAAATCAAAATGTATAGCAAATTTGCCCAGAGAGCTTTTTCAAAACACACATCACTAGGACTTGTCCCCAGAAACTGATTGAATAGATTTGTCATGGAGCATGGGCTTGTATATTTTGAAAAAGCACCTCATTTTTGATGATACATATACCACTTGTATCATCCATAGGGCCCAAGTGACGGAGTCAAACCGCCTCAACTGCCTGTGTGATGCTGGGCAATCTACAGAGCTTCTCTGAGCCTCAGTTTTCTCACCTGTAAAATGGGGACAATAATAATGCATACCCCATATGGTCACTTGGAGGGTGAAACGAGAGACTAGAGGTAGTACTCAGGAAAAATTATATCTATAGTCAGACATCCCTGATTCCCCCAGCCAGAAGTAATCACTTCCTACTATTTTCTCATCTTGCTGTCTGTACCTCTCTTACAGCACTTAGCACAGCGGTTCTTCTATTAAAGTCATGCAGTGTGTGAGTCACTCCCCACCCCCACCCAGAACACGAGCAGCTGAGGACTGGGGACAAACAGGGATGGTGTATCATCTGCTGCGTGCTCCCATGGCACCTGGTATGGTGTCTTGCATGGAGCCCGTGCTCAATAAATTTTTGTTGATTTGAATATAAAACCATAAGAAACTAATGTATATGGTTATGTTATGTACCTGCATAATGCGCTTTTGAACAGGCTTTTGATTAGTCTTAGTGTCCGGAAAACTGTTTCCTACTGACAGTGCATTTGGAAATTGCCAGGAGGGCAATAAATATGTGCATAAAATTCAGCTTTGCTCAGACCTGGACAGAATCTCTTTGTTTCCTGGGGCTTCTGGTTGCCAGGCACCCAAAGGGACTGGGGCTGTCCCTGGGCTGCCTTCTTGCTCTGGACCTGTCAGGCACTGTCCTGGCTCCATTTGTAGGCCTAAGAGCGAGAACTTGGCTCTCCAAAGGGCTTGGAGGGTGGGCGTCCGGGTCTCTCTTCTAGATCTGGGGCTCCTGGACTCCCTGTTTAACACTGTGACTTGGGCTCAGTCTCCATGGAGAGCCCTTCTCTGGCTCGCAGTTGTGCTGTCCCTGCGGGAGGGGTCGGGGCCCCTGCAGTGTGCCTTAATTCATTCCCGAGACTCTCTGGGCTGCTCTGTTCCCTGGGGGACCTTCTCTCTAGGAACACTGGGGTTCCATTAAGCAGCCTGGCAGGGGAGGAGTCTGGAGGCCCAAGGCAACTCCCCCAGCGCCAGGGATCTTTCTAGCAGATGGACCCTGTCGTGGGGCTGAGGATGTGTCCTGGTCAAAGGAGGCAGAACGCTTAGTCTTCTCTGCCCAGTGTGCCTTTCCAACCTGCCTCTGCATCCTTTCTTCCCCCACGTCCTCTGAGAACACTACCCAGCCTCACTGGTTCTCCCTGCTATCCCCACATCCCCGCCCCACTCTGCCTGGACACCTCTGCCACATCTGCCCTTTCCCAGGATGCCTCTGCATCCCGTGTCAGGCATCCCTCAGCAGCCTGCCTTTTCCTGCCAGGATACCAAGAGCTCTTTAGTATCCCCCACTGCTAGACAGTAAGCCTCACGAAGATAGGGACCCGGACTAACTAGCTTGCATCTCCAGTTCCCATCAGTGGCAGGCCATCAGGGGAGCCCTTTGTAAATGCTTGTTAGGTAGAAAGTTACAATTCTGTGTGTTTTTTGTTTTTTAAAAGAAATCACATAACAGTATATCATTAGCATCTTTCCATATCAAGAAATGTACATCTACATGATCATTTTTTTGTTAATCCATCTATATGAAGTTTACTATTATTACTCTTATTATTTTTCACTGGGGTATAGTTGCTTTACAATGTTGTGTTAGTTTCTGCTGTAGAGTGAAGTGAGTCCGCCGTATGTATACAGATATCCCCTCCCTCTCGGATCTCCCTCCCACCCCTCCTGCCACCCCATCCATCTAGGTCACCACATGATCATTTTTAATGGCATCATAGTATTTCATTGTATGGCTGTACTGTAATTAATTGATCTCTTGCTGCTGGATAAAGTATTGCATTCAAATGTACTGTAACTGACAGTCGTATGCAAACGTGTAACTAATTTGCCTGACCAAAAGGGTTTTACCTATTTATATATCCATCAACAATGCTTGGTATCTTTTTATACCCACCTCAATCGGACATGACTGAAGCGACTTAGCAGCAGCAGCAGCAATACTATATACAAAATATTATGTTTTTGCCATTGATAGTCATAACTAGTGTTGTTGATTCACTTTACAGATGCTGATCGACAGCCAACCCCATGTTGCTAACAAAATGAACATATTCTAGGGTCAGTACCACATTGTAGTTCAACACTATATTTAGAATATGGTAGGTCTAAGCTTCTCTTATTTTTTTCCTCTAGATAATCTTCCTGACTATTATCTATATCTGTTCTTCTGTATAAACAGTAGTTATTTCTCAAATACCTTTAAAAAACACCATCGTTATTCTGATTTAGAGTGCATGGAATTTATAGACTTGAAAATAAATAAATCTTTACCATATTGAGTCCTCTCATTCAAAATCACAACGTGGCTTTCCTTTCAAGTTTTGAAAATGTCTTTTTAAGAAATTCTCAAATATAACCACCTAAAGATAAACACCATTAGCATTTGGCCAGATATCTTATCAGATCTTTGGAGGCATATGTATTGATATAAATACATAATTTTATCTCTGTGAGATGCACATGCTGTTTTATAAACCAAAATAACTCAATAACATTCTGTGAACATCCTTCTGTTTTAATAAAACAGTTCTACATCATCATTTTATAAATGGCTATAAAGTATTCTGTTGTATGGATATATCATTATTTAACCAGTCTCTTGCTGATAGGCATTTAGGTTGCTTCCAAATTCAATAATCAAAACAATCAAAGTGAATGAACATTTTTGTACAAATATCTTCATTTCTTGTTATCTTTTTAGAATAAATTCCTGAATTTAGAAAGTTTGGGTCATAAGGGTCATACATGTATTTTTAGACACATTAGCAAACAAGACTTCAAAAAGGTTGTGCAGATTGTCTTCTACCTACACTATTTACGAATGCTCACGTAGGGACTTCCCTGGTGGTCCAGTGGTTAAGACTCTGTGCTGCCAGTGCAGGGGTCTGGGTTTGATCCCTGGTCAGGGAACTAGATCTCACATTCTGCAACTAAGAGTGCTTGCCACAACGAAGATCAAAGATCCCATGTGCCGCGACAAAGCCCTGGTGCAGCCAAATAAATAAATAATAATATATTTTTTTAAAAAAAGAATGCTTATGTAAATCCAAAAAGGAAATTAGGAAAACAATTCCATTTACAGTAGCATCCAAAGGAATAAAATCCTAGCACTAAAGGGAGGGGAAACACTTCTGCATTGAATACAAAATATTGCTGAAAGAAATAAAAGAAGATCTAAATAAATGGAAGGACATTCTTTCTGTGTTCATGGGTTGGAAAACATCACACAATCTATAGATTTATTGCAAACACTATCAAAATTCTAATGGCCTTTTTTTTGCAAGACTAGAAAAGCTAACTGTCACATTCATATGGAATTGCAAGGCACCCCCAAAAGCCAAAACACTCTTGAAAAAGAGCTGGAAGACTCAGACTTTCTGATTTCAAAACTTATACAAAGATAAAGTAATCAAAACAGTGTGGTACTGGTATTTTTTTGTTGTCATTTAGTTGCTGCTGCTGCTGCTAAGTCTCTTCAGTCGTATCCGACTCTGTGTGACCCCATAGACAGTAGCCCACCAGGCTCCCCGTCCCTGGAATTCTCCAGACAAGAACACTGGAGTGGGTTGCCATTTCCTTCTCCAATGCATGAAAGTGAAAAGTGAAAGTGAAGTTGCTCAGTTGTGTCCGACTCTTAGAGACCCCATGAACTGCAGCCCACCAGGCTCCTCCGTCCATGGGATTTTCCAGGCAAGAGTACTGGAGTGAGGTGCCATTGCCTTCTAAGTCATGTCAAACTCTCTCATATCCCCATGGACTGTAGGCCCCCAGGCTCCTCTGTCCATGGTATCTCCCAGGCAAGAATACTGGAGTGGGTTGCCATTTTCTCCTCCAGGAGACCTTTCTGACCCAGAGATTAAAACTGAGTCTCCTGCACTGGCAGGCAGATTTGTTACCACTGAGCCACCAGGGAAGCCCAATACTGGTATAAGGACAGACAAAAGAATCAATGGAATACAACTGAGAGTTCAGAAGTGAACCCATACATCTATGGTCAGTTTATTTTGATAAGGGTACTGAGGTCCATCAATGAAGAAAATCACCATCTTTAACAAATGGTGCTGAGATAGCTGTTGTTCACATGCAAAAGAATGAAGCTGGACCATAAATGCACACCATAAAAAAAAATTAATTCCAGATGGGTCAGTGACCAAATGTAAGAATGGGAAGAGAGGAGAATGAGGGGAAACCATTCAATGAGTAAGAGATTTTATTCTGGAGTGAGGGAAATGCTCTGGAATGAGGTAGAGATAATAGCTGTGCAATATAGTGAGTGTTGTAAATGCCACTGAATTGTCCACTTTAAAATGGTTAGGACTTCCCTGGTGGTCCAGTGGTTAGGATTCCTCACTTCCTGCAGGGGATGAGAATCCATCCCTGGCCAAGGAACCAAGATCACACATGCCAAGTGGTTCCACCAAAAATAAATTAATAAATAAAAACCAAAATTATTATGTTATGTGCATTTTACCCCAATAAATTATTCTTAAAAAAGCAACCACACAGAAAACGCAGTGTGTGGTTTGTGATCTGGCATAAAAGGACCCTCATCCACTGGACTGATTCTAAGCTTGAACTCCTCAGTTCTAAAACACTGGTCACATGACCCAGGAAAGAACCAGAAAACTGGGCAGCCCACCTGAAGTAACCTGGCAGCAGAAAACTAGTTCTCGCAATGGTCTTAGCTTCAGCCTGCTGTTTCCTGATATGAAATCACTATATATTTACTTTGGAAAAAAAAAAAAGAAGAATGCTCACATATCCTGCATGTTTGTCTATGCCCTAGCCATAGTGAATCTTTTTAAAAAATATTTATTAATTAAATAAATATTTGATAAATAAATTTATTAAATTTATTTGGCTGCACTGGCTCTTAGTTGTGGCACTCAGGATCTTATATCTTTATTGCAGCATGTAGGATCCAGTTCTCTGACCAGGGACTGAACCTGGGCTCCCTGCATTGGGAGCATGGAGTCTTAGCCACTGGACCACCGGGGAAGTCCCAAATCTTTTAAGGGAGTTAAAAAGGAGCTGGAGTTGGAAGAAACCATTACGCTATCTGGACAGACCTATTCTAGGCAAAGGGACCAGAGCACATGTGAAGACCCTGAGGCAGGGGTATTTTTGGTGTATTGGAGGTACCAAAGGGAGGCCACAGTGACTGCAGCAGAGGAAGAGGGAAGGATCATGGTAGCCTGATCAAATAGGGCCTCGTGGGCCACTATGAAGACTAGTGTTTACTTAGTGAAAAGGAAAACCATCCCAGGGATTGAACTGAAGAGTGAGTGACATGATGTGACTTCATAATCTCACTTTATTTTTAACACGACTTTTGTGACAGAGAATAGAATATAGATGATTGTATTAGGTTGGAACAAAAGTAATTGCAGTTTTGCATTGTTGAAATTTGCTGTTTGATATTGGAATGCATTCTTAAATAAATGTGTTTATGTTGTACATCATTTTAATTCACATTTCTAGCTTTATGTTCTTTTTGCTAATGACTTACTACTTGCTGTTTATTTTATATTTATTTTAGACTAGGGAAATGATGTTAGAAAAAGAGCAAGTCCAAGTGATTTTCTTATTCAAGTTGAAAATGGATCATAAAGCAGCGGAGACAACTCACAACATCAACACCACATTTGGCCCAGGAATACTAACAAATGGACAGTGCAGTGATGGTTCAAGAAGTTTTGCAAAGGAAATGAGAGCCTTGAGGATAAGAGACTGCAGTGGCCAGCCATGGGAAGTTGGCAGTGACAAATTGAGAGCAACCATCAAACCTGATCCTCTGACAATTACACAAGAAGTTGCTGAAGAACCCAATGTTGACCAAACTACAGTCAATCGGCATTTGAAGCAAATAGGAAAGGTGAAGCTCAATAAGCGGGTGCCTCATGAGCTGACGGAAGAAAAAATCATTTTCAACTGTCATCTTCTCTTATTCCACACAACAATGATAAATCATTTCTCGATTGGATTGTGATATGTGACAAAAAGTGGATCTTATGTGACAACCACAGATGACCAGCTCAGTGGTTGCACTGAGAAGAAGCTCCAAAGCACTTCCCAAAGCCAAACTTGCACCAAAAAGGTCATGGTCACTATTTGGTATTCTGCTGCTGGTCTGATACACTGCAACTTTCTGAATCCTGGTGAAACCATTACATCTGAGAAGCATGCTTAGCAAATTGATCAGTTCAGTTCAGTTCAGTTGCTCAGTCATGTCCATCTCTTTGTGGCTTCATGGACTGCAGCACACCAGGCCTCCCTGTCCATCACCAACTCCCGAAGTTTGCTCAAACTCATGTCCATTGAGTTGGTGATGTCATCCAACCATCTCATCCTCTGTCATCCCTTTCTCCTCCCGCCTTCAGTCTTTCCCAGCACCAGGGTCTTTTCCAGTGAGTCAGTTTTTCCCATCAGGTGGCCAAACTATTGGAGTATCAGCTTCAATATCACTCCTTCCAATGAATATTCAGGACTGATTTCCTTTAGGATTGACTGGTTGGATCTTCTGGCAGTCCAAGGGACTCTCAAGAGTCTTCTCCAACACCACAGTTCAAACGCACCAATTCTTCACCACTCAGCTTTCTTTATAGTCTAACTCTCACATCCATACATGACTACTGGAAAAATCATAGCATTGACTAGACGGACCTTTGTTGGCAAAGTAATGTCTCTGCTTTTTAATATGCTGTCTAGGTTGGTCATAACTTTTCTTCCAAGGAGCAAATGTCTTTTAATTTCATGGGTGCAATCACCATCTGCAGTGATTTTGGAGCCCAATAAAATAAAGTCTGACACTGTTTCCACTGTTTCCCCATCTATTTCCCATGAAGTGATGGGACCAGATGCCATGATCTTAGTTTTCTGAATGTTGAGCTTTAAGCTGACTTTTTCACTCTCCACTTTCACTTTCATCATGAGGCTCTTCAGTTCCTCTTTGCTTTCTGCCATAAGGTTGGTGTCATCTGCATATCTAAGGTTATTGATATTTCTCCTGGCAATCTTGATTCCAGCTTGTGCTTCTTCCAGCCCAGCATTTCTCATGATGTACTCTGCATATAAGTTAAATAAGCAGGGTCACAATATACAGCCTTGACGTACTCCTTTTCCTATTTGGAACCAGTCTGTTGTTCCATGTCCAGTTCTAACTGTTGCTCCCTGACCTGCATATAGGTTTCTCAAGAGGCAGATCAGGTGGTCTGGTATTCCCATCTCTTTCAGAATTTTCCACAGTTTATTGTGATCCACACCGTCAAAGGCTTTGGCATAGTCAATAAAGCAGATGTAGATGTTTTTTCTAGGAACTCTTGCTTTTTCAATGATCCAACAGATATTGGCAATTTGATCTCTGGTTCCTCTGCCTTTTCTAAATCCAGCTTGAACATCTGAAAGTTCATGGTTCACATATTGTTGAAGCCTGGCTTGGAGAATTTTGAGCATTACTTTGCTAGCATGTGAGATGAGTGCAATTGTGCGGTAGTTTGAGCATTCTTTGACATTGCCTTTGTTTGGGATTGGAATGAAAACTGACCTTTTCCAGTCCTGTGGCCACTGCTGAGTTTTCCAAATTTGCTGGCATATTGAGTGCAGCACTTTCACAGCATCATCTTTTAGGATTTGAAATAGCTCAACTGCAGTTCCATCACCTCTACTAGCTTTGTTCATAGTGATGCTTCCTAAGGCCCACTTGACTTCACATTCCAGGATGTCTGGCTCTAGGTGAGTGATCACACCATCATGATTATCTTGGTCATGAAGATCTTTTTTGTACAGTTCCTCTGTGTATTCTTGCCACCTCTTATTAATATCTTCTGCTTCTGTTAGGTCTACACCATTTCTGTCCTTTTTCGAGCCCATCTTTGCATGAAATGTTCCCTTGGTATCTCTAATCTTCTTGAAGAGATCTCTAGTCTTTCCCATTCTATTATTTTCCTCTATTTCTTTGCACTGATCACTGAGGAAGGCTTTCTTATCTCTCCTTGCTATTCTTTGGAACTCTGCATTCAAATGGGTATATTTTTCCTTTTCTGCTTTGCTTTTCACTTCTCTTCTTTTCACAGCTATTTGTAAGACCTTCTCAGACAGCCGTTTTGCTTTTTTGCGTTTCTTTTTCTTGGGGATGGTCTTGATCCCTGTCTCCTGTACAATGTCATGAACCTCCATCCATAGTTCATCAGGCACTCTGTCTATCAGATCTAGTCCCTTAAATCTATTTCTCCCTTCTGCTGTATAATCATAAGGGATTTGATTTAGGTTATACCTGAATGGTGTAGTAGTTATCCCTAGTTTCTTCAATTTTAGTCTGAATTTTGCAATAAGGAGCTCATGATCTGAGCCACAGTCAGCTCCCAGTCTTGTTTTTACTGACTGTATAGAGCTTCTCCATCTTTGGCTGCAAAGAATATATCAGTCTGATTTCAGTGTTGACCATGTGGTAATGTCCATGTGTACAGTCTTCTCTTGTGTTGTTGGAAGAGGGTGTTTGCTATGACCAGTGCTTTCTCTTAACAATACTCTATTAGTCTTTGCTCTGCTTCATTCTGTACTCCAAGGCCAAATTTGCCTGTTACTCCAGGTGTTTCTTGACTTCCTACTTTTGCATTCCAGTCCCCTATAATGAAAAGAACATCTATTTTGGTTTTAGTTCTAGAAAGTCTTGTAGTTCTTCATAGAACTGTTCAACTTCAGCTTCTTCATTATTATTGGTCAGGGCATAGACTTACTGTGGTATTGAATGGTTTGCCTTGGAAATGAACAGAGATCATTCTATAATTTTTGAGACCACATCCAAGTACTGCATTTAGGACTCTTTTGTTGACTATGATGGCTCCTCCATTTCTTCTAAGGGATTCTTGCCCACAGTAGTAGATATAATGGTCATCTAAGTTAAATTCACCCATTCCAGTCCATTTTAGTTCACTGATTCCTAGAATGTCGATGTTCACTCTTGCCACCTCCTGTTTACTGCTTCCAGTTTGCCTTGATTCATGAACCTAACATTCCAGGTTCCTATGCAATGTTGCTTTTTATAGCTTCGGACTTTGCTTCCATCACCAGTCACACCACATCTGGGTGTTGTTTTTGCTCTGGCTCCATCTTTTCATTCTTTCTGGAGTTAGTTCTCCACTGATCTCAAGTAGCATTTTGGGCACCTACCGACGTGGGGAGTTCATCTTTCAGTGTCCTATCTTTTTGCCTTTGCATACTGTTCAGCACATCAATAAGATGCACCAACAACTGCAATCCCTACAGACAGTATTGGTCAACAGAAAGGGCACAGTTCTTCTCCACAACAACAGCTGAACACATATTGGACAATCAACGCTTCAAAAGTTGAACGAATTGGGCTGTGAAGTTTTGCCCCATCACCATATTCACCTGGCCTCTGGCCAACTGACTACCACTTCTGTAAGCATCTTGACAACTTTTTGCAGGGAAAACACTCACTTCCACAACCAGCAGGAGGCAGAAAATGGTTTCTAAGAGTCTCGAATCCTGAAGCAAGGATTTTTACACTACAGGAATAAACAGGCTTGTTTTCATTGGCAAAAATGTGTTGATTGTAACGGTTCCTATTTTGATTAATAAAGATGTGTTTGAGCTTCATTATAATGATTACAAATTCATGGTCAGAAACTGCAATTACTTTGGTACCAATGGAATACAAGTGACTGATTAATTGCAAGTATGATACAAGCTAGGGAGGAGGGTCCAGGTGCTTTGGGATGTAAAATGGGAAACTCTGGGAGTTTGCAGGGCTGATAGATGCGATGCTGGTAATACTCCCTGCCAAAGGATCTCTGGGAGTTTTCCTCCAGTGATGCACTGGAAGCATTCCACTGGCTGTCGGCCTGGAGAGGGCTCACTGTACTTGTCCAGCCTTGTAGAAGGAGGAGAAGGTGGGAGTCAGGCTGGTAAGCCTCAGGGCCTGGCAGGACCTGCCTACCTCACCTTCATCCTTGAGATGTATCAGGAACTGAAGGCCCCTGATGGCTCTAACTGAAATCCTCTCTGTCACAGATGTCAGGGGAGAGACAGCTCTGTCCCTAAATGAAGCCCTGGCTAGAGGCTTGACAGCTCCAGGTGGAAGGTGATCCTGCTGTTTCATCATCCCAGGACAGGCATCCTGGGTTCTCTGGCCTGGCTGTGCATCGAGGAGAGTTAGCAGTCACAGGCCTGACAGCCAAAACGTGTGCCTGGTAACTGTCCCCCAGGCACGTCTGTATCAGCCAGGGTCAGTGGGAAGCAAACAGTATTCTTCAGCTAGGTTAACTCCAAGCAGGATTAATAAAAGGGCTGTTTATAGATGTGTGGGCAAAGGGCAGGGAAATCATAAGCGGTAGGGAAATATTGGGCTTCCCTGGTGGTTTAATCCTCATGCAGCAGATACAGGTTCAATCCTTGGATTGGGAAGGTCCCCTGGATAAGGGAATGGCAACCCACTGCAGTATTCTTGCCTGGAGAATTCCATGGATAGAGGAGCCTGGTGGGCTACAGGCCATGGGGTCACAAGGAGCTGGACATGACTGAGCAACTAATACTTTCACTTTCTTTTTTTTCAGGGTAGTATCTGGGGCCAGTAATATTGTTCCTTTCCTCAGGTACAAAGGGAAGGGGCAGGAGGAAGGATCAGATACTGGAGGTCATTGGAGAGAGTCATGGAGAGAAAGCTGCGGATCAGAAGTCGGGTCCCTTGGCTGAGAGACAGAGCCAGACCCAGACAACCTTGAGGAGAGGGAGCTGGGGGAATCAACGCCCTGACTTTATGGTTCTTCCTTTCTCTGATATCTGTCAGGACTCCCTGCTGGTCAAGCCTGACCAGAGGTTGAGGGAGCCTGTTGAATGTGGTCCATACAGAAAGAGGAAGGATGGTGAGTGGACCTGGAGGAAAAATGGGAGCTGTCTATGTTCTTCTGGGGGTGGTCCTGCCCTGGGCACAGGCTCTAGAAGTAGATCAGACACCGTTCTTGTCTCCAAGGGCCTCTCAGTGACATCCAGTAGGATTAATGCTGTAGATAGAGGAATGAGCAAACTGCACGGGCCTTCTGGTTGTGTGGACCATTAAACTGGGAGGGGAGTGGGTAGAGACAAGGGATGCTTGACTGCTCTTCCAAATATACCCACAATGGCACATTTATAACATTTTTAAAAGATGATGGGAGGATGTGAGAGTTCTCAGACTAAATGGGTAACAGCAATGACACAACCTCACAAGCTTCTTGTGGAGATTAAATAAGATCCTGGATGAAAACTGCCTAGCACAGTACCTGGCACATTGCAGATGAGCTGCAGATGGCAGCCCCATCACCATCTTTTAGTCTTTTGGCCTCATCAGGGTAGCCCAGTTAGGTCAACCGTGCTAACAAACAAGGTAGGCTATCATCCTGAATGTCGGCCCAGGGACTGTGTGATTTGTGTGGTTACCATTTATTTATTAAGTGCTTGATCTGTGCCACACACCATGCTAAACACTTTACACTTTTTATCACAGCTTTTGTGGTGGGGGATATGTGGATAATGTTACCTTTTCATTTTTCTTCCTCTTGTGCCTCTGGTGTTGGTTTAAAACCATGCCCACAAATTCTTTGGTACTCTTCCCATTGAGGGATGTGGACTGTGCCCACTGTCCTTGAACCTGGGCTGTTCTTTGTGACTGATTTGTAACCTGTACAGTGCAATAGAATTGATGCTGCATGACTTTAGAGGCTAAGTCACATTAAGCCGTGCAACTTCTGCCTTGTCTGTTGGAACACGTTTCTGGGGGAAGCCAGGTATCAGGGGAGGAATCCACCCACCCTGAGATGTCCGTGCTGGGGGGCGCTGCACATGGGCACTTTGGTCCAGCCCTGCTGACTGACCAGCATTAAGTGCCAGCCATGTGAGGGAGCCCTCCTGGATGTCCAGCCCAGCTGAGCCTTCAGATGAGTCCAGCCTCAGCTGCCACCTGACTACAACTTCTGGAGAGAGTCCAGCTAAGCCCTCCCAACACTCCTGACCAATGGAGTCACAAGTGGTACAAAATGGCTGGTTTGGGCTTCTAGGTCTTCCCTTGTGGCTCAGCTGGTAAAGAATCTACCTGCAGTGCAGAAGACCTGGGTTTGATCCCTGGGTTGGGATGATCCCCTAGAGAAGGGAAAAGCTACCCATTCCAGTATTCTGGCCTGGAGAATTCCATGGACTGTATAGTCCATGGGGTTGCAAAGAGTCGGACACGACTGAGTGACTTTCACTTCACTTGGGCTGCTAAGTTTAGGAATAAATTTTTATACACTTGATGGTGTATAAAAATGGATGGAACACCTCCCCTCTCTTTCCATGCCCCAGACTAACTTTAGACCTGGCCTTGTGATTGATTTTGGCTGTTGGGATGTGAGTGAATGTGACATACTCCACAACCAACCAAAAATATGAAGTGTGCTCGTGTGATTTGGCTAGTTCTCTTGCACTTTTGTAACTGAGCATGGGAAAATCATGCCCCAGATACCTGCTTCCTCCTGTCATAAAATAAAAAATACCTGAACTCAACCTTCAATCTGAAGCAGAACTGCCCAAGGTGACCCACAGGGCTGTGAGTGAGAAATAAATACTTGTCAAGGTAAACCTCTGAGATTTGGAGATTTTTTGTTACCCTGCAACATCACAACAATAGTTGACTAAGACAAGATTGGTGATGATGCTGTTATTCCCATTTCCAAGATGGTAAGACAAAGCATAAAAAGATCAAATGACTTGCTCAGGGTGTAGCTAAGAAGAAACAGAGTCTGCACTGTAACTCTCTTTTAACCATTGTCTCTGGAAAGTAACATACGCGAATACGTCAGTCACAAACCCAAATGTATATCCAGCATCCCTGCTCAGCTCCTGCCTGGGCGTCTGTGGTAATTTCAGTTCCCAGAGAAGCCAAGGACAGTATAGGTGAGATAAATAGCCACTGAAATCCTGTTTTCCAGTGTCTAAAGCTTCAACCTTGAAACCTTAGCTGGATCATCCATTATCCTTCCTGAGCACAGAGGAGGTGGCCGGTGCTTGGAAATACACAAGCACTGTGCTGCAGCTTAAGCACATAAGGAAAGCAGGCAGCAACCTCCTTCATTCTTCCTCCTCTGGTTGCAGAAGTAGGGCTTCTTTAAAAGTGCTGTGAATTTATACACATTCGGATGCCTTCAGAACTGGGGTAAAGTCTATTTGTGGCCATGGCTGTGTTTGGCTCTGTGTGTGTGTGTGTGTGTGTGTGTTGCACGACAGAAGAACAATTGGGAGGAAAATGGCTAAAGAGACGGGGCTCTGGAATCAGTGAGTCCTGAATTAAAATTTTTATTTTCTTGGGCTCCAAAATCACTGCAGAGGGTGACTGCAGCCATGAAATTAAAAGACATTTGCTCCTTGGAAGAAAAGCTATGACCAACCTAGACAGT
Organism: Bos indicus x Bos taurus; assembly: GCF_003369695.1. Classification (NCBI taxonomy): domain Eukaryota; kingdom Metazoa; phylum Chordata; class Mammalia; order Artiodactyla; family Bovidae; genus Bos; species Bos indicus x Bos taurus. The sequence continues at coordinate 12,930,260 of NC_040088.1, read as the reverse complement.
ATATTAAAAAGCAGGGATATTACTTTGCCGACAAAGGTCCGTCTAGTCAAAGCTATGGTTTTTCCAGTGGTCATGTATGGATGTGAGAGTTGGACCATAAAGAAAGCTGAGCACAGAAGAATTCATGCTCTTGAACTGTGGTGTTGGAGAAGACCCTTGAGAGTCCCTTGGACTGCAAGGGGATCCAACCAGTCCATCCTAAAGGAAATCAGTCCTGAATATTCATTGGAAGGACTGATACTGAAGCTGAAGCGCCAATGCTTTGGCCACCTGATGTGAAGAACTGACTCATTGGAAAAGACCCTGATGGGGGGAAAGATTGAGGGCAGGAGGAGAAGGGGCCGACAGAGGATGAGAGGGTTGGATAGCCTTACTGACTTGATGGACATGAGTTTGAGTAAGCTCTGGGAGTTGGTGACGGACAGGGAAGCCTGGCATACTGCAGTCCATGGGGTCACAAAGAGTCAGACACGGCTGAGTGACTGAACTGAACTGAATTTAAGATAACACCCTCCATTGCATGACCTCAGATAAGTTTTGCAACCACTCTGAGTCTTAGTTCCTTTGTCTTACAGGTAGGAGGCAGTAATATTTGAGTAAGGAATAGTATTGGCCCCCATGAAATAATGAATATAAGGCACCTACCATCTTCTAGGGGTTCAGTGAACATAGGCACCCCCTTTCTCTCTTGTCATCCCTTATAAATAGTGACTTAACAAATTGTGGATCATGGGACTTACTGTGAACTGTGCTGGCATCAGGGGAGTTGCCCCCAGGAGTGACGAAGCATGAGAGACCACCTTTGTCAACTGGGACCTGGTTCCTGCAACTCTGCCTCTATGAGTCTACATGTCCTCTGACTAAGCAGCAAAAGGCAAAGAGAAGAAAGGGTTTAAACTAGGAGACATTTGAGCCTGGGTTTAAACACAGCATTTATCATTTATTAGCTGTGTGATCTGGATAATTAATTAAATGTTCTATGCCTTGTTTATTCACCTTTGTGTAAAATGAACATCATATCTGTATCCTGCTTCTCAACATATTCTCAGTGCTCAGCATGGTGCCAGCCACCTAGTAAATGTCATGAGGATCAAACAGAGTAACACATGAGTAATTGTCCAGCAAATAGTAGGGACTCACGTAACTCTGGCTTCCCTGGTGGTACTGTTGGCATAAAGGCAAGACCTTTCAAGGCAGGGAGCTCAAGAAACTTCAACTGAATCTGAGCACTTTTAAAGGTCTTTGATTACATTTTGTGGAAGCTTGGGGTCTAGAGTCTAAAATTGGCATTTGCAGAGTCTGCCTGTGTCTGCCTTAGGAGATGTAACTGTCTCCTCTCCTTGGCACTGCCTATCCTCATGCCTCCTTCAGTCTGAGGGTATTTGCATATGTTGTTCCTATTGCTGCGTGTGCAGAATTCATGATTATCCTCACTAACGCCATCACCATCATGATCACCATCATCAGTCTCATAATGACCATTGTCAACACTATCACCATCGCCATCAATCTAACAGCATCATTTAAATGATCATCACCACAACTGCAGGGACTATTAGTGGTAGTCTCCCCAGTTACTATGTCCTTACTCTGTTCTGTACTATCTGCTATAAATGCTTTGTCTTATTAAATCTTTATAATGAATCTCTAAGGTAAACACAATTACTATCTTCATTTTACAGACAAGGCAAACAAGATATGCAAGTGTGAAATAATTTGCCCCAAATTAACCATTGATGGGGACATGTTTGAAATTCAGATAATATTACTCCTGTGCTAACTTTCTTAGCTAGGAGAAGGAAATGGCCACCCATTCCAGTATTCGTGTCTGGGAAATCCCATGGACAGAGCAGCCTGTTAGGCTATAGTCCCTGGGGTTGCAAGAGTCAGACATAACTTAGTGATTAAACAACAAGAACAACTTTCTTAGCTAGTAGGAACTGCTCCTTCTCTCCATCCCTTATCTAGTCAACCAGCTCTTCAAATCTCAGCTCAAATGTCCTACACTTGGAAGTCTTCCTTGACTGCCTTCACCACCACTGTAGGCATACAGAACTCCTTGTAAATATTCTTTATACTATTTATCACAGTGTGTGCTTTTGCATTTATTTGTGTAGCCATTGTATTATTGGCTATCTTCTCCATTCTCCAAAAGGGTGGGGACTGTGAACACTCTTCTTTGTGTTCTGTCTTATGCCTGGTACCCGGAGAGGTGCAGCTCAGAGGCTGAGGTCTACTATATTCTTGGATGGGTCGTTAACCTCGATGTGGTACTGCTCCTTGGTTCTCTGGTCTTTGTAGGTCAACTTCCTGTCTAGCTCATCTTTAGTGGGCTCTCTGGGCTCTAGCTGAAGCAAATGACATCATCCTGCTTGTGTGGATTATCACTGTTATCTAGGTAGACTCTAAAACTGCTCCAAAACTGGATTGGAAATGGGGTTGTTAAGGAGAATCAGGAAGCCAGGAGACTAAGCTGTTGTCCTAAGAAGGGCTTGCCAAAGAGGCCATGGATGGATGACCCTCAGTGTCATAGTGGCACTGGGGACCAAAATCAGCAACAAAGTTAAAAATGTTCTAAGGCAGAAATGGCTGGGCCCGGCGTCTGGATGGGTGTAGGATGCTGTAAGTTGCTCTAAGATGTCAATTTTGGAAGAATACAGTGTGGTGATATCTTCAGCCTTAATGGGCATCCCACTCTTATCTCCAGGCATATAATGGGCTCTTTTCTATATAATTTTATTTATTTATTTTTGGCTGTTCCGGGTCTTCATTGCTGCTCAGGCTTTTCTCTAGTTGTGGTGAGCAGGGCCTACTCTCTAGTTGCAGTGCATGGGTTTCCCACTGCTGTGGCTTCTCTTGTTGCAGAGCACGGGCTCCAGGGTGCACGGGCTGGAGTAGCTGCTGTTCCCAGGCTCTAAGGCGCAGGCTCAGTAGTTGTGGCTCATGGGCTTAGAGGCTGTATGTGGGATCCTCCCAACCCAGGACAGGGATGGAACCTGTGCCTCCTGCACTGGCAGGTGGGTTCTTTACCACTGAGCCACCAGGGAAGCCCTGATGGGCTCTTTTATGTATCTTGCTTGTGTGCATTTCTTTCCTCTGCCCGCAGTTCCCTTCCCTGCCTGTTTCTACTGGAAATATCCTACTCAGATCAAAGGACTTCTCTGCAGATGTTGCCGACTCATGCTGCTACCACATCTTGGTCAGATCTTTTCTCAATCGTGTGCCAGAGTGGGTTGTCATCACATGTTTATATGCCCATTTGTACCATCGGCCATGAGTTCCTTGGGAGCAAGCTTGGCAATGTTCTTTTTCTCTCCTTCATCCTGGATCTATCCCCCACCTTTCTTCCTTTTCCTGTCCCCAGATCTATCCAGCTCCTGTGATACTGTAATGTGACACATGCTCTATTCATTATCAGAACAACAACAAAGAGAGACCGAGAGGACAGGGGAGCAGAGGAGGTGGCCTCTGACTTGGAGAAGGACTTTTTTTAGCTGAGATCAGGTCTTGCAGGCAGAGGAGCATGAAGTCTTTTAAGAGAGCCAGCATCCCTTCCTGGTTTTGGTGAGATGAGCCCTTCTACCTGGATCTCTTGACCCCAACTGCTTGATTTCCTGACACACTGCCATTCCCCATGCCTGACTTTTGAATTCAGATCATCACATCACTTGTATGGAGCGAGCAGACCCAAAAGTGGGTGTAGGGATAAAAGTGTCCCTGTGTGTGGGTTTCTTTTTCTTAACTATGTTATTTATAGTGGGAACGAGAGGAACAGTGGGCGGTGTGCAGCTGGCCTCCCACTCAGTCCTCTGCTGCAGATGCTTTCTGAGTGGAGGGTGGGTGGGCAGGGACTGAGTGCTGCACTGCTCATCTGATGATGTGATCACTTCAGTGCTGCAGCTCATTAGTCTTTCAGCCTTGAGCTTGGTGATGGAAGTTGGGGTCCTGCGCAGAGCCTAGAAAAAACCACCAGCCACCCCTGGTACCATCGTAACTCTTGGGATTCAGTGCTGGGACTATAGAGATCTGACCACTCAGCAAGTTTCTCTCCTTCTGGTTCTTCTCTCTTTTTGGTTAAGTCACGTAACCTCTTGCTGCCTCGTTTTTCTTATCTGTCAAGTGGGGGCTGTGATAATGCCTACCATACAGCATTGTGGTAAGTAGGACCGGATGTAACATATGGAGATCACTTAGAGCCCTGTCTATCACATAATCCATGCCCCATGAGGTTAGCAATGTCACTCTTAGTGGCATTAGTTAGCTACTATTCCACTACTATTATTATTGCTGTTGTCATTTAAACTTTTATTTTTACACTGGGTCCTGACCTTGTCCTTGAAATCAACCAGATCTTGGCCAGCCGGGTACCTTCCCTTTGTTTAAGTTTTACCCCAGGGTCGCCTTCTTGGAGAAGCCTTCTTGACTCCAGATCCAAAACAGTAATCCCGCCTGGCCACTCTCTCCATCCCATTATGACGTGCCATCTTTATACACGGTCCTGCTTCATGTTCTTATTCATGTGCTTATTTACTGCCTCTCTCCATTCTGGAAGGCAAGCACCCCTGCCTTCTTTACTCCAGCCTCCCAGGTGCTCGGCACAGCAGTCTGCACCCAGATTGTCTCAGTAATTATTACTCTTAGTTGACTGTCTTCATCAGACCCCTTCTGCCTTGTCCTGAGCCTCTGCCAGCTTGGTCTCAACTGAGCCCCCCGAGGGAGCCACCGAGACTGGGTGATGTTGCCTTTTGAAGTTCTCTGCACTCCTTCCCTGCCACCCCTTGGTGGAGCCTTTGTTGCAACTTTCCCGTGAGCCTGTCCTGTTGTTCTTTCACTCTCAGGACCAGACTGGAAATACATCATACTGAAGTGTGAATGATTGATAGAGGCAAAGTACAGCCTTCTCTCAGGAGATCAAACCTGACTTCATTTTCACTTGCCCTCCTTACAAGGAAAGATGTGAGGATGGTGCAGGGCTAACAGGTGATGGTGCTGATTCCCCTTCCTCTAATTAGCTGTGATCCTGTACATGACATATACCCTCTCTGAGCCCCCGTATCCTTATTTTTAAAATGTGCTGCTTCCCATGTGAGATGGTTGTGAGTGTCAAATGCAATCTCGTGTCTGAAAATGCTTGTCTCTCAGAAAATGCTCCCTGAGTAAGCTGTTATTGGTGTTTATCATAACAGAAAATAAGAGGGGTGAGTGAAGTGAGTGACAAGTTGAATATAAACCAGATATGTGCCTGAGGGGAATCCTCATTCCCCTGTCGCTCTCTCCATCACTGCTCGCATCCTGGGCTGCCTGAGATATGATCCCCAGGACATCTCTGGGATCTTCTCCCCCAGCTCCGGTCCTGCTTCTCTGCCCTCACTCTTAGTATAGCTTTGACAGGAAGCCCCAGGGCCGACCAGTTCAGGAAGACAGATGCAGAGATGAGTTTTGTATAAAGTCTCAAAATCAAGTCTTTCTTTAGTCTCTTTCTAGGTGCCGGAGCCCATTTGGCCTTTCTCTTGCCCACGTTATCCCTTCCTGAATCCCTGAGAAGCCTGAATTCCATTTCACTCCTCCTTACCCTTGCTACTTTGGTCCAAGCTTAGCTACCTTGGCTCCTACTTGCCACCCCAAAAGCCAACAGCTTCTCTAATCAAGCTGGGTCCCATGCCTAAGCTTCCACCTGACCTCCCCACATCTAAAGCCTCTTCCATGCTTGAGCATCCACTGAGACTATGGATGGGTGCAGGACAGACTAGGGACATGCGCACTCAGGCCGTGTTTTCTATCGAGAAGGCAGTATTACATGAGCTTGGGAGGGTGTGTTCCAGCACCTGACTGCCTGGGTCCCAATCTGGCTCAGTTGCTGACTAGCTCTGTGACCTTGAACAAGTTTCCTTCTCTCCTTGTGCCTCTGCTGATTCATCTGCAAAATGAAGATAATCATTGAACCTGCTTCAAAAGTTTTTATGATTAAAATGGATTTATTCATGTTAAAGCATCTAAAATGATACCTAGCAGAGTGTAAGTGTCCAGTGAATGTTGGCTTTTTTCCTTTCTCTTTTTATCATTAATAAGGAGTCAACTGCTTCCTTATTGGCAAATTCCAGTCAAAGGTGATCTCAAATTTGAAATTTTTCCCCAGGTAAAGTCCCTTTCTCCCTAGACCAAGTCTACCCTAGAACATTCCCACACAGAGTGTGTGTCTGAGGAGTTTCCGGCCCTAATTCCTTTCCCCTTCCTGTTGTCATGTTCTTTGCCAAGTGGTTGTGCAGTTGCTCCCCTAAAGGCAGATGCAGGTCCCTGCCCTCTGGATTGAGGCTCAGTTGGATGGCTTGTTTTAGCCCAAGGCAGTACAGGCAGACGTGGACCACTTCATATTGTGCTGTCAGGGTTACTGAACAAGGGCTCACTGCCCGACGTGCACAGAAGCCAGTACTATGGCACCAGCTTTTGAGAAAGAAAAGGCTTTAGTGTGAGGTCGACTGGCAAGGAGACGAGAGGCACAGCTCAAACCTGTCTACATGATCTGTGGTTTGGTCAAGCTTTTATGGGTTAAGGCAAGAGGGTTAGTGTACAGTGGGGCAAGTTTTTCTTGGAGGGTTTTGGAACGCAGTCATTTATGGTAAGATGCGGTAAAGGGATTTCAGCACCAGATCTTCCTGGACAGCACTTCTGAATGGGCTCTGGTATTTAGGTTTGGACCATGTCCCAGTTCTTTGGTTCCAGAAGGGGGAGAAAATTTTGGTTCTGGGGATATTTGTAAAATGTATTTACTTATTTGGCTGCACCAGGCTTAGTTGTGGCACTTGAGATCTTCAATCTTTGTTGTGGCATGTGGGATCTTTAGTTGTGGCATGTGGAATCTATTACCCTGACCAGGGATCCAACTCGAATCCCCTGCATTAGGAGCATGGAGTCATAGCCATTGAACCACCAGGGAAGTCCCTCTGGGGATTATTTGATGTCATGACTTGTGGTTTTGTTCTGTTGTCTCTGAAAAACAACTCAGTATCTTGTTAGATACAGGATAGGGCCAACTTGGGCTGGTCCTACAGTTCTATAAGGACCCAGGGGTGTTTTTGCTTGCTCTCTTGTGCATCTGCCATCATCATGAAAAGAACCCATCCTGGTTCACCAGATGGCCCAGAGAAGATGAGAGACACTGGAGGTGGTGTAGGACAGTCCTGATTCTGACCCTCAGCCTCCAGTTGCCTATTTATGTAAGTCCTAGCCCAGCTGAGCCAGGTCAAGATCAGCCAAAGGCCCAGACAATCCACAGATGCATGAGCAAAAAAAAAAAAAAATGCTTGTGCTTGTACATTACTGAGATTTGTGGTTGTTTGTAAGGTGGCAATATCTGACAGATACACCTGTGAGTGATAGGAAGTTGCCCTGTTACTGTTGACTAGGCTTGGGCTCCCAAACCAAGAGCAGGGAATCGCTGTGAGCTGGGCTGGACCACGTGGAGCGCCTGTTTACCCTCAACTAGTTGAGTCAGATGGAAATAGGCTGTCACTGCTGCCAGTTGCTCCTTAGTCTTTACCTTGGTCCCGGTCCAAATCTGAGCCTCTGGTCCCTCTGCACCAGGGTTGCCTATAGGAAATCAGCAGAAGAGACCAGGAGATGGTTAGACAGGTTCTGTTGGAGCAAGTCCCACCTAGCACAGAACTTGGCTGCTCAAGACATGTGAAGGAAAGAGAGAAAAGCGGACCAGCTGGGTCTGCTCTGCCTAACCCTAACCCAGCTGTTCTGGTAGACAAAGGAGAGAAAAAAAAAAAACCCACCACTTCTTTTAAAGTGAGGTGACTCCTGTACTAGACTGTGTGACCCTGAGGTCAGTGCCTTAGACTGCAGCCCGTGTGTTGGGATAGCCTTCCCTGCAGGTGAGACAGAGTCAGAGTGTAGCCCGTGTGTTGGGATAGCCTTCCCTGCAGGTGAGATGGAGTCAGAGTGTAGCCCGTGCATTGGGATAGCCTTCCCTGCAGGTGAGATGGAGTCAGAGTGCAGCCCGTGCGTTGGGATAGCCTTCCCTGCAGGTGAGATGGAGTCAGAGTGTAGCCCGTGCGTTGGGATAGCCTTCCCTGCAGGCGAGACGGAGTCAGAGTGTAGCCCGTGTGTTGGGATAGCCTTCCCTGCAGGTGAGATGGAGTCAGAGTGTAGCCCGTGCGTTGGGATAGCCTTCCCTGCAGGTGAGACGGAGTCAGAGTGTAGCCCGTGTGTTGGGATAGCCTTCCCTGCAGGCGAGACGGAGTCAGAGTGTAGCCCGTGTGTTGGGATAGCCTTCCCTGCAGGCGAGAGGGAGTCAGAGTGTAGCCCGTACGTTGGGATAGCCTTCCCTGCAGGTGAGATGGAGTCAGAGTGTAGCCCGTGCGTTGGGATAGCCTTCCCTGCAGGTGAGACGGAGTCAGAGTGTAGCCCGTGTGTTGGGATAGCCTTCCCTGCAGGTGAGACAGAGTCAGAGTGTAGCCCGTGTGTTGGGATAGCCTTCCCTGCAGGTGAGATGGAGTCAGAGTGTAGCCCGTGCGTTGGGATAGCCTTCCCTGCAGGCGAGAGGGAGTCAGAGTGTAGCCCGTACGTTGGGATAGCCTTCCCTGCAGGTGAGACGGAGTCAGAGTGTAGTCCGTGTGTTGGGATAGCCTTCCCTGCAGGTGAGACGGAGTCAGAGTGTAGTCCGTGTGTTGGGATAGCCTTCCCTGCAGGGGAGACGGAGTCAGAGTGTAGCCCGTACGTTGGGATAGCCTTCCCTGCAGGTGAGACGGAGTCAGAGTGTAGTCCGTGTGTTGGGATAGCCTTCCCTGCAGGTGAGACGGAGTCAGAGTGTAGCCCGTGCGTTGGGATAGCCTTCCCTGCAGGCGAGAGGGAGTCAGAGTGTAGCCCGTACGTTGGGATAGCCTTCCCTGCAGGTGAGATGGAGTCAGAGTGCAGCCCGTGTGTTGGGATAGCCTTCCCTGCAGGTGAGTTGGAGTCAGAGTGTAGCCCGTGCGTTGGGATAGCCTTCCCTGCAGGGGAGACGGAGTCAGAGTGTAGCCCGTACGTTGGGATAGCCTTCCCTGCAGGTGAGACGGAGTCAGAGTGTAGTCCGTGTGTTGGGATAGCCTTCCCTGCAGGTGAGACGGAGTCAGAGTGTAGCCCGTGCGTTGGGATAGCCTTCCCTGCAGGCGAGAGGGAGTCAGAGTGTAGCCCGTACGTTGGGATAGCCTTCCCTGCAGGTGAGATGGAGTCAGAGTGCAGCCCGTGTGTTGGGATAGCCTTCCCTGCAGGTGAGTTGGAGTCAGAGTGTAGCCCGTGCGTTGGGATAGCCTTCCCTGCAGGGGAGACGGAGTCAGAGTGTAGCCCGTACGTTGGGATAGCCTTCCCTGCAGGTGAGACGGAGTCAGAGTGTAGTCCGTGTGTTGGGATAGCCTTCCCTGCAGGTGAGACGGAGTCAGAGTGTAGCCCGTGCGTTGGGATAGCCTTCCCTGCAGGCGAGACGGAGTCAGGGAGGAGAAGGGAGCAGCGGGGCTGCGGTGTGTTCACTCCCCTTCCTCATCACCCTTTCTCCATGAAACACTTTATTTAGCATAGTGCTTGTCTTTACCGGACATAATATAGTTATTAGTTTATTTACTTGTATCCATCTTCCATCACTAGAATATGAGCTCCATGAACTCCATGAAGGCAGCAACCTGATTTGTTCTTTCAGGACTGTATACCCATTGCCTGAAATAGCAACTGACATGTAGGTGATCAATATGTGTTTGCTGAATGAAAGAAGGCAGTGACCCATTTGTGGCATCAGCTTAGTCGCTGTTTACTCCTTGCCCCTTTACCTTCTCCTAGCATGTCCTGGGGAGAAGGCAATGACACCTCACTCCAGTACTCTTACCTGGAAAATCCCATGGACAGAGGGGCCTGGTGGGCTGCAGTCCATGGAATCGCTAGGAGTCGGACACGACTGAGCGACTTCACTTTATTTTTTCACTTTCATGCATTGGAGAAGGAAATGGCAACCCACTCCAGTGTTCTTGCCTGGAGAATCCCAGGGACAGGGAAGCCTGGTGGGCTGCTGTCTATGGGGTCGCACAGAGTCGGACACGACTGAAGTGACTTAGCAGCAGTAGCAGCAGCAGCATGTCCTGGTCCATGGTTGCAGGAAACCAGAAGACATTGACCAGGAGGCCCATTCTTTGACTCAGAAATTGCTCTAGTCGGAGACCCAGCTTGGGTCTGGAACCTGCTCTATATCTGGACCCCTGGACTCTATCTTGTTCAGTTTCAGGCCCGGACCACTTCTGCCCACCTTGCTTGTCTGGTGGGGATATTGACAGACAATCTCCTTCCTGACAGCAAGACCACGGATACACCAATTGCAGCGATCTGCCTGTCTATGTGATAACAATCCTTAGAGTTTAGTCTCTGCAAAGACTTTGCCAACTTTTTTTGTTTGTTTGTTTTTAGCTCATTCTGTTTCCATTTGCTCCTGTAGTGATTCATGCAAATGCAGCAACTTCTATGCAAATGGACTCTGCTAATACTGTGTGCAAAGATGTCTCTGTGAAATGCCCGGAATGCTTTGTCTCACTGCTCTGGGAAGGACTGCTTGGCTCCAGGGTGTAAAAAACTAAAAAAATTTTCCAGGTGTAGAGTTGGCTGAACTCCATGGTTGCTACCTGTGTTCAATCAATATTCTTCACCCGCAGCTGTGGAGGGAGGCTAGGGATCCATCCTTTGCTATTTGACTCCTCCAAGTTCACAGAGGTTTGAGCTGCACTTTGTAATTGCTGCCTTTAACTTTCTATTCTCAGCCTCCAGTTTCCTTTTGATTTATGGCTGGAGTCTTTGAGTCTCTATTCAGAGGTAGTGTGTGCTTGCCCATTCCAACATCTTATGTCTGGCCAGAGTCACTGGTGCATCCCTACATGGGCATTTAGCAGAAACTCAAGAGCTTTGCAGATGAGTCTCCTTCCAGCTCATGGCCCCGTTTTTTGTTTTTTAATTTACAGCTCTCTTTTATCAGCCAGAAATGCTACAGTCCAGTATTTCTGATATTCCCAGCTAGAGAAAGTTTGAGTGTAATATCCTGGTCCAATAGTCAGATGTTGGTGGATTCCACTAAAATGAATAAAGGAAGCTTCCCATCCACCACCTCCCTCTCAGCCTTTTACTGTCTCCAGCAGAGCTCTGTCCCCACGGTGGAAAGACTCTTCTCCCCACTTGAAGTTTGGAGTGGAGTGGATTAAAAATTTGCCACATTGATCCCCAGCTCATGGGATCTTGGGATGGTCTTGGTCACTCGGAACATCACTTCCCTCATTCTCAAATGGGGATAATTATAGCTACTCATGAGTGTGGTTGTGCTCCTGCTGGAATTAGGAGCAGGTGAGGAATGTGAACAATACAAGCATAATAATACTGTGCCTGGAGAGCATTTGACTCTCAACTCTGTGATTTCTTACCGCAGCAGAGCAGGTGTCCCTTTTCATTTCAGAGGAAATCTGAACATTTTCTTAAAACACATGAAAAAACCCTTGATTATTTTTATCCTCCTTCAGTTTGAGGATGAAATGCCCCCCCACTCCATCTCTTCTTTCATCAGCACAGCATTTTCTGTGGAACTGTCACTTTCAGAGATGTTCTCTGGTTCCTGACTGCCTTCTCCCCACCCAGCCAAGCATCCCGAGCAATTGCCTGAATGAAGGGGGATGAGGTTCAGAGTGCAGTTATTCTGAGCCCTCTCGGAACACCTGTTTGATTCTATGCATTTCCTTCTACTTTTTGCAGGAAAACTGTCTTTCACAAGGGCTCTGACTTGGGACTTAGACTTGCCACTTGATCTGAGGACAGGTCTGATTTTAGGAAGGAGAACTAGTGGTAACAGAGGGAAAGCCCACATGAGAAGGCTAAGATGACTTTTTACCTATGACTTTCATCAGTGATGACTTATTTTCCTTAATTTGCAATATGAACAGAGAATGGTCCTTTATGCACCTGAGCATTCCCAGTTTTCAATAGTGATGCATGCGGCTACTTGATGGGTATGCGGTCTGACGTGTTCTTTTTTGCAAACAGGGTTGGGTAGGGACGTTTCAAGCTTGCCCTCCAGTTGAGGTGTGACTCAGAAAGTGCTCCTCTGATCAGCATCTGTCACAGTCTGTCAGCTTCATGTTTTAATTGTATTCAAATTCAGTGTTTAAAACTCAAAAATATAATTAGTTATATTCTGTTTCGATCACAGTGATTCAAAGGTGCTGATAGGATCCTTGGCCATCAGGTGTATGCGTCTTGCCCATCCTTGGCTGCGCATTAAAGTCACCTTGTTGTCATTGTATAGACGTTAGGTCGTGTCCCAACTCTTTTTCGACCCCATGGACTGTAGCCCGCCAGACTTCTCTATTCGTGAGATTTCCCAGGCAAGAATCCTGGAGTGGCTTGTCATTTCCTTCTCCAGGGGATCTTCCTGACCCAGGGATTGAATCTGTGTATCCTGTATTGGTAGGTGGGTTCTTTATCATTGAGCCCCCGTTAAAATCACCTAGAGCTTTAGAAAAATGAGGTTGGGGCCCCACTCCCTGGGACTTTATCCATTCCTGGGCTAAGAATCTGAATCCACAGCAGATTCTCACTGTAGCCAAGATTTAGGATCATGGAAGTGGACTTTGGAGGTACGAGTGGCTATTGCCTCCCAATTTTGTTGCTATTCCCCATGGAAAAATTTCTCCTTAACAAGATAGTAAGGAAAGCGACACTCAAGGCAGAGTTTAGCAAGTGGCTGACATTGGTATCTAGACTACAGCAGACAGGAGACAGCTGGTCCAGGAACCCTGTTACTTTTTTCAAAGAGATGGGATCTTGGGGAAGTCAATTCCTTCTCTGGGCCTCAACTTCTAAATCTGTAAAGTGGGAGGGTGGAATGAAATCTTTTCTATGGGTTTTCCAGGGTTGACATTGACCACTGCTGAGTCTCTACTGGGGGACATCTCACTGTTTGGTGGGGGAAGCTCTGTCCTCTACAGCCACCCTAAAGAGAAATTGTTATCAGTAAGAGGGGGAGAGGAAGTGTCTGGGGTCACAGAAGAGTCTGGGCTGCAGAGTTAGCCCTAGGGTGACTCTAGAGTTGACTCGAGGCTCTCAAATAGCTCTTTGTTGTCTTTCGATGAATCTCAGATGTTAACAAGAATCATCCTGATTCTTACTGGATGTGGGCACTTGGAATTCCAGTGGGGTAGAGGAGTGGGCTGGTGGGCTGCAGTCCATGCGGTCGCTAAGAGTCGGACACGACTGAGCAACTTCACTTTCACTTTCATGCATTGGAAAAGGAAATGGCAACCACTCCGCTGTTCTTGCCTGGAGAATCCCAGAGAAGGCGAAGCCTGGTGGGCTGCCGTCCAAGGGGTCGCACAGAGTCAGACACGACTGAAGCGACTTAGCAGCAGCAGCAGAGTAGACAGCTGGCTTTGGGAGAAAAGGCTACTCTCTCCTTAGATGAGATGACCAAACTCTTGAGCCACTAGAGGACAGAGGGTCCAGAGATTATAAATTTTGTTCTTTGTAAATTATAATGTTGTGATGGAAATGAGTTATGACTACTCCTGTTATTAAACCCCCACAGTGTTAACTCTCACGTTTCACTCCTGCTCGGCCTCGCTGTGTGATCTCAGATAAGTCAAGTGCCCTCTCTAAGACACGGTTTTTTCCTTTGTACAGTAACAGGGCGGAACTGCCTGATCCTCTAAGGGCTCTTCCCTCCTGCATCCAATGAGTGTGATCAAGACGTTGAAATTAACGGTTGAACAATCAGAAGTCTGAGGCTCACCTTTTAAAAAGAAAAAGGCCAGCTAGAAAATGGCACAATTAAAAGAGGGAAAGAAAACTCTCTCTCAAGAGGCTGCTATTTCACAAAAAGTCAGCCTGTCTGTGATATTCTGAGCAGCATATTATGATGACAGAGAGGCAGGCTGGATGCGCTGGAAGATGAGCAGCAAGTGGTAAGTGGAGGTGTTTGAAATAGAAAAGTCTATTTTAAAAGACGGCTAATAAAGCAGGAGGAGGCGGTCTGTGGAGAGACACGGAGCCAGCATCCTGCCACCAAGACTCCAGCGCCGCTGCTGAGCCCGGGGCCCTGAGCAGGGAGGAGGGGAGCAGAGGCTGGGAGTGGGGACCAGTTTCTGTCCGTGGAGAGGGGCTCACGAGCAGCAGAGAATTGCACCCTTCCTGTGAGCCCTGCTGGCTCAAGGGATGGGGTCCACTGGGGCATTTTTCGGCTGGTGCCTGGAAGCAGTTGAGAGCAGGGACCCTGGAGCCAGACTGCCTGCGTTTGATTCTAGCTCTGTCACTTAGTAGCTGCGAGACCTTGAGAAACGGAAACCACCTCTCTGTGTCTCAGTTTCCTTCTCTGCAAGTTTGAATAAGATTAGCTGATCATAGTGAGGATATAAGTTCAGATTTGTAAAGCACTTGGAACAGAGCCAGGGTGAGGTGGGGGGCAGAGAGAGAGAGAAAGAAAAAGTGTCAGTGTATGTAAAGTTAGAACAGTCCCTGGAACATAGTACATATTCAGTTAATGCTTTGGTGGTTATTATTATACTCAGGCACAGGATTTCATTTATTTATTCACTCATCCACTCAGTCTCCTAGCAAACATCAGTCAAGGGTCAGTGATGGACGAGCCTGCCGCGATGTCTATCTCTATTTCTGTCTCTCTCTGCCTGTAGTGCATTCATTATTTCCCAGGTAGTGCTAGTGGCCAAGAACTTGCCTGCCAATGCAGGAGACGCAAGAGACTTGAGTTCGATCCCTGGGTCAGGAAGATCCCCTGGAGGAGGAAATGGCAACCCACTCCAGTATTCTTGCTTGGAGAATTCCATGGACAGAGGAGCCTGGCAGGCTACAGTCCATAAGATCACAGAGTCTGATATGACTGAGTGACTGAGCCCACATAGTCTGTTCATTTATATATAAATAAAATGTGGCCCATCAGATGGGTCCTTTCTGTTTCTTGGGCTGAGGCCCAAGGCTAGTCACTGCCATTAGTTTTCAATTAGATAAAGCATTCTGAAAACTAGCCTGTGGTAACACCCTCAGGATCCACCAGCATCTCTCTGATCTCTGAGAAATCTCTGACAACTAGGTCTGTGGGCAGAGACCTTCAGGCAACTCCACACAATAGCCTGGCACTGACCTGGCTTGCTCTCCAGGCTTCTCTCCAAGCCTCAGTCTCCTGTCCCAGCTGCTTGATGAATGTCTGTACTGGGAGATCCCAGGTAACCTTACTCATGCCACCTACCCAGCTCATGATCCTCCCCTCCCAAAGCATGACCATGCCTCTCTTGGTTTCCTGTCTCTGTGAACAGCAACACCATCCTTCCAAGAATGCAAGCCAGCAACCATTTACCTCTCCATCTCCCCTGCCCTGCTCTCTTTCTTGACAAGCTACGTCCGTCCTCACTTTGTTCTCTGTATCTCCAGCAGTTTGGGACACCATTGCCCCTCAACCAATGTTTGATGGGGAACTGAATGGATGAGCAAATAAGTAAATGAAGACCAATGCCTGTATATCATAATAATCATAACAGCAAAGTATTGATTCAGTATACATTATGTTCCAGGCATGTTTATAACTGCCTGATATGTATTAATTCCTCCAATTCCGTATTAGGCGTTCCCTGCATTTCCCCCTTCCTTTTTTTTTTTTTTTTTTTAATGGCTGCATTGCATAGCGTGTAAGATCTTCGTTGCCCAACCAGGTATCAAAGCCATGCTCGGGGATGGAACCCACGGCCCCTGCAGAGGTAGTGTGGAGTATTAATCACTAGACCACCAGGGAAGTTCTTCACTGCATATTTATTGAGTGAACTCAATACATGCATGAAGAAATCAGGTCATGGTAGAGCACTGAATATGCCTCAAACCACAGAATAACTGAAACTTTCTAGTACATTCCAGGCTTCTAGATAGAGCTTCCACACCCCCTGCAAAATCGATGGTGCGTCCTAAGCTTACGAAGCCAACTCAGAGCCAGGTCCTATGGCGCTGCATCTGGTGCGGTTTCTAGGTCGTTTCTCACCGCTGCCAGGAAGATGTAAGAGCTGCTGCTTCACTGAGCCCCCTACGAGCCAGACCTTATTTTCCTGGCCACCCCAGGGGCACTTGTTCCCCGCGAGCTTACTCCTGTGAGCTCTACACAGCATACTGTACAAGGGAAGTGGTAATTAGAAGGAATGCTTGAGCAGGGGAACTTGAGTGGAAAAATACTTTAGTTAAACGAAGCAGTAAAGATTGCTTTAAAGTGTTAGACTCACATGCCCATCGAGCTGTCTTCCTTCTCAAAGGAGGAGCCGAAAAGATACACAGGGTATGCTGTGCATCTATGGGAATGGCCTTCCTCGGGTCTGGGGGTCAGGTCTGTCCACTGGGGGCCATGTCTGAGTGGTCAGTGACACTGACAGCACTGGATCTGTGTCCCTTCACACTTGAACAAGCTGGGCCAAAGGCCCAGCCCCGCTGGTTGGGGTGTAATGTCCACATTACGTTTCAATGTGTGCCTGTGCCAAGTCGCTTCAGTTGTGTCTGACTCCTTGTGACCCTATGGACTGTAGCCTGCCAGACCCCTCTGTCCATAGGATTTCCCAGATCTGAATACCTGAGTGGGTTGCCAAACCCTTCTCCAGGGGTCAAACCCACATCCCAACCCAGAGATACATCTTGTAGGTCTCCTGCATCGGCAGGCAGGTTCTTTACTAGCACCACCGGGGAAGCCCTCAGGACCCTCATTGTATCCAGAGTAAATGCACAGGAGAAGATTGCGGAACACAGGATGGCAGTCCATGAAGGGAAGTTCCAGCTCCTGCTTACGTTACATTCACACAGAACTTTTATTTTTTTGTTTTGTTTATTTTTATTCTCTTATTAAAAATATTTTTTTGGCCTCTCAGCATGTGAGATCTTAGTTCCCTGACCAGGGGTTGAACCTGGGTCCCCTGCACTGGAAACATGGAGTCTCAACCACTGGGACCACAAGGGAGGTCCCACAAAAAGCTGTAATTGATGTTATCATCCAAAGCTGGGTTTTTGTTTGCTTGTTGCCTTATCCCCAACTGGACTAGGAGGTCCATGCGGTAAGGATTTCATCCCATCTGTTCACCTCTGTACCAGAACCATGCACAGAATTGGGCATATAACAGGCTGTCTAGAATATTCAATGAAGAAACAGTCCTTTTTAAAGGACTATTAAAGGACTACCTAGCTTAAAAATTTTTGTTGTTGCTGAAGTACAGCAGATTTACAATATTGTGTTAGCCTCAGGTGTACAGCAGAGTGATTTGGTTATTCACATACCTATATTTTTTTTCCAATTTTTTCATTATAAGTTATTACAAGATATTGAATATAGTTCCCCATGCTATACAGTAAATCTTTGTTTTATATATATATATATATATATATATATATATTTATATACAACCTAGACAGCATATTAAAAAGGAGAGACATTACTTTGCCAACAAAGGTCCGTCTAGTCAAGCCTATGGTTTTTCCAGTAGTCATGTATGGATGTGAGAGTTGGAACATAAAGAAAGCTGAGAGCCAAAGAATTGATGCTTTTGAACTGTGGTGTTGGAGAAGACTCTTGAGAGTCCCTTGGACTATAAGGAGATCCAACCTGTCCATCCTAAAGGAGATCAGTCCTGAGTGTTCATTGGAAGGACTGATGTTGAATCTGAAACTCCAATACTTTGGCCACCTGATGTGAAGAGCTGACTCATTTGAAAAGACCCTGATTCTGGGAAATATTGAAGGCAGAAGGATAAGGGGACGACAGAGGATGAGATGGTTGGATGGCATCACAGACTCAATGGACATGAGTTTGGGTAAACTCTGGGAGTTGGTGACGGACAGGGAGGCCTACCATGCTGCAGTCCATGGGGTTGCAAAGAATCATACATGACTGAGTAGCATGTATCTGTTGATCTGATAATCCTAATTTATCCCTGTCCCACCCTTTTCCCTTTGATAACCGGTTTGCTTTCTATGTCTGTGAGTGTATTTCTGTTTAAATACATTCATTTGTATTATTTTTTAGATTCCCCATGTTAAGTGGCGTTTGTCTTTACCTGTCAGGCTTGTGTCACTTAGTGTGATATTCCCTAGGTCCATCAGTGTTGCCACAAATGGTAATATTTCATTCTTTTTTATGGCTGAGAAATATTCCATTGTGTATCTGTATCGCATCTTCTTTATCCATTCACCTGTTGATGGACATACAGGTTACTTCCAAGTCTTCAGTTCAATCACTCAGTCGTGTCTGACTCTTTGTGACCCCATGAATTGCAGAACGCCAGGGCTCCCTGTCCATCATCAACTCCCGGAGTTCACTCAAACTCACGTCCATTGAGTCGGTGATGCCATCCAGCCATCTCATCCTCTGTTGTTCCCTTTTCCTCCTGCCCCCAATCCCTCCCAGCATCAGAATCTTTTCCAGTGAGTCAACTCTTCACATGAGGTGGCCAAAGTACTGGAGTTTCAGCTTTAGCATCATTCCTTCCAAAGAACACCCAGGACTGATCTCCTTTAGAATGGACTGGTTGGATCTCCTTGCAGTCCAAGGTACTCTCAAGAGTCTTCTCCAACACCACAGTTCAAAAGCATCAATTCTTCTGCGCTCAGTTTTCTTCACAGTTCAACTCTCACATCCGTACATGACTACTGGAAAAACCATAGCCTTGACTAGAAGGACCTTTGTTGGCAAAGTAATGTCTCTGCTTTTTAATATGCTGTCTAGGTTGGTCATAACTTTCCTTCTAAGGAGCAAGTGTCTTTTAATTTCATGGCTGCAGTCACCATCTGCAGTGATTTTGGAGCCCCCCAAAATTAAGTCTGACACTGTTTCCACTGTTTCCCCATCTATTTCCCATGAAGTGATGGGGCCAGATGCCATGATCTTCGTTTTCTGAATGTTGAGCTTTAAGCCAACTTTTTCAAGAGGCTTTTTAGTTCCTCTTCACTTTCTGCCATAAGGGTGGTGTCATCTGCGTGTCTGAGGTGACTGAAATTTCTCCCGGCAATCGTGATTCCAGCTTGTGCTTCTTCCAGCCCAGCGTTTTTCATGATGTACTCTGCATATAAGTTAAATAAGCAGGGTGACCATATACAGCCTTGACATACTCCTTTTCCTATTTGGAACCAGTCTGTTGTTCCATGTCCAGTTCTAACTGTTGCCCCCTGACCTGCATATAGGTTTCTCAAGAGGCAGATCAGGTGTTCTGGTATTCCCGTCTCTTTCAGAATTTTCCACAGTTTATTGTGATCCACACAGTCAAAGGCTTTGGCATAGTCAATAAAGCAGAAATAGATGTTTTTCTGGAACTCTCTTGCTTTTTCCATGATCCAGCGGATGTTGGCAATTGATCTCTGGTTCCTCTGCCTTCTAAAACCAGCTCGAACATCTGAAAGTTCATGGTTCACGTATTGCTGAAGCCTGGCTTGGAGAATTTTGAGCACTACTTTACTAGTGTGTGAGATGAGTGCTATTGTGTGGTAGTTTGAGCTTTCTTTGGCATTGCCTTTCTTTGGGATTGGAATGAAAACTGACCTTTTCCAGTCCTGTGGCCACTGCTGAGTTTTCCAAATTTGCTGGCATATTGTGTACAGCACAATTTCCAAGTCTTGGTAATTGTAAATAGTGCTACTATGAACATTGGGGTGCCTGTATCTTTTTTATTTAGAGTGGAAAGAATTTTTGACCACTCATTGCAGAATCCCAAACATTGCCTGATACATAGTTGAGCTTCCAGAAGATAAGCTCAGACAGCAGGGAAGGACCTTGTCTCTTCATTGCTGTATCTTCAGTATCTAGCATTCTAGTGGATGCTCTAGAATGGGGGTCAGGAGACGTTTTCTGTAAAGTGACAGATGGTATACAGTTCCAGCATTGTGGGCCATACAGTCTCAGTCACAACTATTCAACTTTGCTTTTCTAGTGTGAAAACAGACCATTTGTAAACAAATGGGCATGGGTCTGTTGCCATAAAATTGTATTTAAAAGAACAAGCAGCAGACCTGTTTCAGAGTAGTTTGCTGACTCCTGCTCTAGAATATAAGCTCCGTGATGGGAGAAATTGAAAAAAAAAAAAAATCTGTGAATCTATACCTATCATCTAGAACAGTGCCCAGCACTGGTAAGTATGCATTAAAGGTATATTGAACAAACGGAATGAATGAGGGGCTGGACATGGTTTTAGTCAACAGTTCCCTATGGATTAGGAAAGGAGCAGATGCTGGATGCCTCCTTTTCCCTGGGTGGTTGGATCACAGCTAGAGTATCATTCCTGAAGGTGGGAGTCCACAGTACATGAAGAGGACAGGGCTGGGGATGGAGCAGGGAGAAGTGACCTTGCCACATGGAAAATGGTGGAGTGAACTGGACTGAGCCTGGAGAGGAGAAGAGGAAGTTTGGAGACATAGTCTGTTTGTTGAAGGACTTGCTTATGGGACAACAATTAGGTTTTTCTAAGAAAGAAAAGGGATATTTCTAGAACTTTCTAGAAGTTTGTTGATAGTAGTCAGATTCAGAGCTGGCTAATAGGAGCAGCCTGGTAGAGACTGAGCTGTCAATCTGCTGGAATCATCTGAGTAGATGTGGGGATGCTGTGGAAGAGATTCTAATATTGGATGGCATGGGACTCCATGGTGTTGGGTCCCTTCTGGTCTCAAAAGCCATCCTCACACTGATGTATGCACTGTTTTTTCAGGAACAGGTGGTGATAGTCCTTCAGATGAAACCAGACTCATCAGCCTGGTATAGAAGGCCCCTTAGGGTTGCCCCATTCACACCTGTATTCTGTTCCACCTCCACCAAACACCACTTGTTCTTTCCCCAGTTCACCATCTGCTTTTATACATAAATCCTACATTTAGTTTCCCCAGAAGAAGAGTCTAAAGGCTAAGATTCTGGTGCAAGTATTGATAGTTTATTTGAGAATTGATCCCATAAAACCAATTGCGAGTGTGTAATCAAACCTATGGTGACTGGAGCTTTATCCATTGGGAATTTCTTAGGAGCCAGTGTTGAACACACCTCAGTGTTATCTCACCTGAGGGGTGAGAGAACTGGGGTATTTACACACTAACCCCCATGAAAAGTTTGTTGAAGTCTATTTAATATTCATTAGGAGGACTGATGCTGAAGCTGAAGCTCCAATACTTTGGCCACCTAATGTGAAGAGCTAACTCATTGGAAAACACCCTGATGCTGGGAAAGATTGAAGGCAGAAGGATAAGGGGCAGCAGAGGATGAGATGGTTCGATGGCATCACTGACTCGATGGACATGAATCTGAGCAAACTGGGGGAGACAGTGAAGGACAGAGGAGCCTGCAGTCCATGCGGTTGCAAAGAACTGGACATGACTTAGCAACTGAACAACAATAACTTCACAGGATGCAGTCGGGGGTAGGGTAAGGATGTGGTAATTTCCTAGCATCTCCTGGCCTGCCACTTGGATGGGCAGAAGTGGGCTTTGGTAGAGGACAAAAGCCCCCAGGCAAAGAACCTCGGGTGCTGGTAGTTAGAAGTCCACTCTGATGTTGTTTAGGGCAAAGGCCAGTGAGCAGAGCTCCCAAAAACATGGGCCAAAGCTTTCTTCTCCTTAGAACTCCTCTCCGATTTTAATTCTGCTTCGTGGTCACACAGGCCGCACTCTGGAAATAGAAAGCCCCTGGTACTGATGGATGTGATGAGTCAAGCACTGACTGGCTCCAACTCAGGGTCAGATGAGACTTTGGTTGGGTTCATATGGGTGGAGCCCTAATTGCTGGTCCTGGGAAATGTATGGGGTTCACTCATTCAGGCAAAGACAGGTTGTACATCCAGTGATGGACACTGATAACCCAAGAGAGCCTGAGTGTGCTTATGCCCTCCTCTCTGAGCACTGAACCACTCGATCCCATCCACTGCTGCTGTGAAATAAATCTACCAGCTCTGGGAACGTCGATGGAATCCATAGGGAGAGATGGTTTACAACCCCCTGCAGATTCTACGATTCTGCCTACTGACCCTCATGGAGCCAGATTATTATGGCAGATTGAACTGAGACTCAGTCTTCCAGCTTCCTCCCCATTGGCTCCCAGCATGCCTTGTGGCTGGGTAGTAGAATAAAGAGGTTAAAAAGAGGTTCCACTCTCTCTGTGTGCATTTTTCATTCATTGACCCTTGTTCAAAATATTGATTGACCCCTCTCCGCCACTGTGAAACAAATCTGAACAAAACAGGCATCAGCCCTCTCTTCATGCAGTTCACAGCCTTATGGGGAAGACAGACTTTACTCAAATAACCACACATCTATGTCATTACAAAGTTCTATGCGAAGCTGGGTGGGGAGTCTATAGACTGCTTGCTTCTCAATATTTTGGGAAAGATTGCTTAGGCCTTTGCAAACTCTTCTGTGTAAGTGAGGGTAAAAAGCTGTGTATGGTAGAGAGCCCAGGAGCCCAGTGAGCACACTGGTCTTGTGGTGGCCTGGCAATTCTATTAATAGCCGGTGCATTATTAATAAGCAAACATTCCATCCCTCCCTCCATATTATGAACTGCAGCTTGGGCTGGGTACTGTTAAGCTTGAACCCTGAGCCCTGAATGGGATGCTTTGCCTTCTTGTTTAATGAAAGGTTTTAGGAAATGGAGACCTGCTGCCAAGGGCATGAAATTGTTTCTAAAATCCAGAGAGCCTGGTAGATCTTAGGAAGATGCTAGCTGGTGATAATGGAGTCTGATGGGCATGTGGAGGCCTGGCTTAGCTCGAGTGGGTGAGGACCACCAGAGTGATGGGGAGGAGAGGAGGACCATGCTGTTTACCCACCTCCTAGGAAGCCCAGTTGAAAACATGAGGGATGGAGCTGCTCTGCTTGTTCCCCATCATCTGTTTCCTTTTTCTTGTCACTGTGAATTGCTTTCTTCTTCTCAAGAGCCTAATGCAATATCAACCACTTTGGCTAGAGCATTCTCCTTTTGAGGCAATAAGCACATTCAGAAGAAGCAGTGTAAAGCCAGGAACAATACCATTGACCCCGAAAGTCCATTATGCCCCAGGGGAAACATGTCCACAACAACATCACCAAGGCAGCAGGACATGCAGTGACACACAGGGCAGAGCTGTCCTCTTGGGACAGATAGAGAATGACCTTGGCAGATGTGGAAGCCATTTGGCTCCATTTGCAGACTCCAAACTTTGGCTGGAGAGAAGGAGAATTAAAAATAAAAATAAATCATAAGTCTTACTGAACTGAAGCCAAGTTCAGATACCACTGAAATGTGCAAATTGCATATATTTTACACTCAACTGTGTGACCTTCAAGTCAGCATTGTGCTCTTGGGCAAGTTTTTTGACATCTCAGAGTTTGTATTGGATTTTGCATGTGAAAATGCATTTGTTCAACAAATATTTAAGATGGGATATAGCATTTGGAAATGTGAGCAGCTATAGTTTCAAGGTTCAGACATAGAGATGGGGTTACTCCAGAAGAGAAGTGCATGGGTCTCTGCCCCTTGGTGAGACATAGAAAGATGGTGATAGAAACCCCAGCTTCAGGTCAGTCAAACATCCTGAGCCCCATGGAGTAGAGGTTGGAAAAGGCAGATTTGAAAGCACCACTAACCCAAGATGGTCACCACTAAGAGTCATTTAATTCATGGGGCGCCCATGGGGAGGGAAAAGGAGAGGAAGGCTCATGTTTCCTGAACACCCACTGGGTGCCAGAAAGCACATCATAAACATACACTTGTATCGATTCCCCAACTATCCTGCTGGGAAGGTATTGGGAACGGAAAACACTGCCTGCCTTAGCAGCCAACAAAGGGTGCCGCAGCCATCAAGGCATCACATTACATCCTCCCTGAGGGAACTGGGAGGGAAACAGGATGCACACCATCTAGCAGCAGCTGCTGCAGCCACTCCTCAATGAGTCACCCCCTGAGGAGTCTCAGGATGAGAAAGCACAGGATTCTGGCCCCAGATTGCTCAGATGCATAACAAAGGAATGATTCGAGTGAGTCCAGAATCTTGTATCTTCCCAAACATAGAAAAGCACTTAATTCCTTAACTTGAGATATCTGGTTTTCTTTAATTAACAATAATCTTTTGATGTTCTCACCACTTGTTTTTTGTTTTTGTTTTGCAAAAACTCCTGCAGATCCTGGCTCCTTCCTTGCCTCTTCGGAGCAGTCCTTCGGAGTTATCTGAGATGCTGGGTCCCAGGCTTAAGTCCTCAGTTTTGTCTGCCAAATAAAACAATTCTTAAAAAAAAAATTTTTTTTTTCTGGCTATGCTTTGTGGCATGGGGGATCTTAGTTCCCTGACCAGGAATTGAACCTTTGCCCCTGCATTGGAACCACAGAGTCTTAACCACCAGGGAAGTCCCAAAACATAATTCCTAACCAAAACATAATTCCTAATTTTTAGATTGCACATCTTTTTTTTTCCGTCAACAATATGATTGCTCTGACTTAAATAACAAAATGGAGACTCTGAGAGTTGAGTCAACATGCTTGAAGTCTTACAGCTAGTGGGTGGCAGAGTTGAGTCTTCAACTCAGATTTAACCGCTTCTGTTACTGAATTAAGACATAAGGACCTTGATGGGGCCCTATCCTGGCCAAGCCTTTCTGCCTCTGTAGGGGAGGGTTCTCTTTCCCTTCTGGGTTGAGTAGGTGAGTAAGGAAATCAAAGATGAGGTCCACCCTGCACAAGCTTTATTCCGTGGCCAAAAAATGGAGAAATGATAACTAAATTCACAAATCAACTTCTCCCCAAGCCTGTGAGAGGGAACTAATATAATATTGTAAAGTTTAAAAATAAAATAAAATTAAAAAAAAAATAAAAGAGTAAAGACAAAGGGAGGAGGAGTGAGGCTATTGATCAGGAGGCGTGTGCACTCAACCACCAGGAAACAGGCAGGGCTGCGTTGAGGGAGTGGGGTACCACCCTCTTTTTATCCTTTTTTGGTTCTTAATCTGCAGTTCCCGGAGAAGGCAATGGCACCCCACTCCAGTACTCTTGCCTGGAAAATCCCATGGACGGAGGAGTCTGATAGGCTGCAGTCCATGGGGTCGCTAAGAGTCGGACACGACTGAGCGACTTCACTTTCACTTTTCACTTTCATGCGTTGGAGAAGGAAATGGCAACCCACTCCAGTGTTCTTGCCTGGAGAATCCCAGGGATGGGGGAGCCTGGTGGGCTGCCGTCTATGGGGTCGCACAGAGTTGGACACGACTCAAGCAACATAGCAGCAGCAGCAGCAGCAATCTGCAGTCCCACCACTGGTAGGTGTGTCATTTAATATGTTAATATAATAAAATCAGCATATAATATAAGACTCAGGGTCTGTTGGAGGTCAAATTCGTTGTTATCTTGGTCCCAGCTGGTTCTATCTGGTTGTTTTCTTTGTGTGTGTGTAGCTTCCTTTCTTATCTCTGGACTCTTGAACTTAAAGATTTCTGTTCACTCCTGCTAAAAGTTGGGGGTAGGGGTTTGGAGCAAGGACATTCCTGCTAACAGTGGAGGTTGATGGATTTTGAGCAAACACCTGGAACAGCCCTGGTAACATAATGTTTTCACATACTTTTTTCCGCCAAGGAGATACCTAAGCCCCTCTTGAGATCTCCAGCCGCTC
This sequence comes from Bos indicus x Bos taurus, assembly GCF_003369695.1. Taxonomy (NCBI): domain Eukaryota; kingdom Metazoa; phylum Chordata; class Mammalia; order Artiodactyla; family Bovidae; genus Bos; species Bos indicus x Bos taurus. The sequence continues at coordinate 12,904,629 of NC_040088.1, read as the reverse complement.
CAAGCCCCCGAGTTAAGGATATATGGCATAAAGAATGGCCTGTTGTGGGGGTTGGTTAAGATAGGAAGGGCGTGGATGGGTGGGTGCATGCATCCCACTGCCTGTGTAGCTCTGCTGCCTTCTCCATCCACCACCGGACAATCTCAGCTATTAATTGTTGTCAATGTTCAGTCACTAAGTTGTGTCCTACTCTTTGTGACCCTGTGGACTGCAGCACACCAGGCTTCCCTGTCCTTCAGTATCTCCTGGAGTTGGCTCAAACTCATGTTCTTTGAGTTAGTGACGTTACCTAGTCATCTTGTCCTCTGCCACCCTTTTGCCTTCAGTCTTTCCCAGAATCAGGGTCTTTTCCAACGAGTCAGCTCTTTGCCTCAGGTAGCCAAAGTATTGAGTGTCAGCTTCAGCTAGTTCTTGCAACGAATATTCAGGGAGGAAATTTTTAGGAAATGGAATATTGATTTCCTTTAGGACTGACTGGTTTGATCTCCTTGCAGTCCAAGGGACTCTCCAGAGTCTTCTCCAGCACCATCAATTGCCTTCACTTTCTGCCATTAAAGTGGTATCATCTGCATATCTGAGGTTGTTGATACATTAATGACTACTTCTGCCCAAAGGTGACCTCCACATTTCAGCATTTAGTGTAGACCTCTCTGCTGAGCTCCAGGCCCAAGTACCTGAGTGCCTAACTGGTCATTTGCAGCTGAATGATCTACAGGTACCCCAAACTCCGTGTGTCCATGCTGATATTGACGACATGCTTACTTAGGGAAGGAAGGAAGCTGCTCTTCTTCCTCTATTCTCTGACTCAACAAGTATCATCTGCTTGGGCTGGTTCACTGTAAGAATTCTCAATAATTCTTTGACAATAAGCCCAAGAGCTTTGTTTCAAGTTCTCGATCATATCTTCCCCTCAAATGCTTCCTCCTGCCATCTTCCCCAAATGGAGCAGTGACCACTTCATGCCAGGATTATTGACTTTTCCTCTCCCCCAAGGGCTCTTTTGGCCTTCAGCTTCTCTGCTGTCCAACCTGTATGCTAATCTATTCTCAGCATCTTTGTGGAAGTCATAGCATTAGAACTGGGCAGTGGAAAGTGAGTAGAACTCTCTCGGGTAGAATTTGGGAGCTGGCTGTCTTGTCTGGAGCCTTACGACTCAAAGTGTGGCCTATGGACTGGAAGCATTGGCAACCCCTTGGGAGCTTGTGGGAAAGGCAGGATCTCAGGTCCTACCACAGACCTAAGGGGTCAGAATCTACATTTTAATATGATATCCAGGAAATTTATACCATATTAAAGTTTGGGAATCGCAAACATAAAGTGAACAGTTTGAGCAACTGCAAAGATGAGAAAGAACTGGGTATTTTCAGGGAAACATGAAAAGAATTCATTGGCCAGAGGGGAAAGGAAAGTAAACATTTGAGAGCTGGAACTGTGTGTAAGGTCCAGGTTATTGCTTTGTGCATGTTCTCCACCCAAGGAGGTTTTCTAAATCCTGAGGACCTGCAGGTATCTGAAAAGACACTCACTGTGTTGTCTGTTTGAAGATGAGAAGACTGAGGCTTACAAAGTTCTGCTCAAAGTCTCAAGAATAGTGAGTAGTAGGATCAGGATCTGAACCCAGACTCCTAAATTTTCTTGCTCCTGCTGCCTCAGTTCCATGGATAGACCCCTTCTCCCCATCACCAAACTTTATAGAGCTGTGGTTCTCAAACTAGAATGTGCATCAGAATTACCCAGAGGCCTGGTTAAAACACAGATTTCTAGGCTCCATCTCCAGGGTTTCGGATTCAGAGGATCTCAGGTGAAGTCTGAGCATCTGCATCCCGAAGTTCCCAGGTGATGCTGATACTACTGATCTGGGGGCCATACTGTGAGAACTTCTGGCTTAGAGAATTTCATGCTGCATGGACTCAGCCAGGTCCTCCCTTGCAGAGGATTCCAGTCCTGAGTCTGGGCCAGCAGGCTGCCTCTCAGGAGGCATTGATTAACAGTGATATCTGCAGCCAGTAATCAGAATGGGCACCATTAATGGGATGATTATTCCACTCTACTCTTAGCTCCGGGCAGTGCCTCAGTAGATTAGAGTTCTCCAGAGAGGTAAAACCAAGAGGACATATAAATTTATTAGCAGGAATTGGCTCACATGATTTTGGAGGCTAAAAACTTCCAAGATTCGCAGTTGACAAGATGGAGACCCAGGAGAGCTGATGACATAATTCTAGTCTGAAGGCTCGTGAGCTTGAGACCTGGGGAAAGTCAAAGTGAGCTGCCTGGAGTTCCACTGTGGAGTGGAGGCAGAAGCAGCTGGAGAACCCCTTCTCCAGACTAAGAGCTACTGTAGGAGAACCTCCCTGAACCTTGGGCTCCCCAAATAGTCATAAAGGAGACTCTTAAGAGTTCCACAAAAAATTCAAGGTCACACATATTAATTAATAGACTATAACAATAAGAAAAATAGTCCCTGGTGGCTCAGACAGTAAACAATCTGCCTGCAATGGGGGAGATCTGGGTTTGATCCCTGGGTTGAGAAAATGCCCTGGAGAAGGGAATGGCAATTCACTCCAGTATTCTTGCCTAGAGAATCACCATGAATAGAGGAGCCTGGTGGGCTACAGTCCATGGGGTCGCAAAGAGTTGGACACAACAGAGTGACTACACACAATGCATAGCAATAAGATCGGACAATGACCATGTACTTACTACATGCAGGACACTCTTTAATCCTGGGACTTGGAGTGACCATCTGAGCCTGGCAGCAATGGTAAGAGGGTTGTCCTACAGTGGACTCCCAGATGAATACAGAGATCCACTGTGGGCCCTGCACTTTTGGGGCCTCAAAGACTAGTGGAGGAGACAAGAAACCATTATTATCATTGTTTTGATGATCTAACTTGATTTTTAATGGCCACATTATGAAATAAGTATTGTTCTTTTTTCTTATTTATTTTTATTGAAGTATAGTTGATTTACAGTGTTCTTAATTCCTATTGTACAGCAAAGTGATTTGGTTATACATGTGTTAGTATATACATTCTTTTAAAATATTCTTTTTCATTATGGTTTTTTATCATAGGATTTTTTTTTTTTTAATTGGAGGATAATTGCTTTACAAAGTTGCCTTAGTTTCTGTTGTACAACTATCATTTTGACAGAGGAGGAAACTCAAATTTAGAGAGCTGATGTAACTTGCAAATGGGAAGGATTTCAAGGGAACGGAGCATAAGTCATCGTGACTCCAGAGCTCATACTTTGACCCTCCTCATTACATGGTGTCACAGGTGTGTAAGTGTGAGTGTCCATGTTGCACAAGCAGGAACATCACTTTCGGTTTATGGAGAAAACAAAGGCCACAGGCAAGAGCAATCCTTATTCAGTCAGTGAGCGCATGGTTTTTCATACACATTGCTGCAAAAGAAGCCAAGTCTAGTCTTTGATGGGCCACATTCAGTTGCGCTAAATATTAATTAACTCTCTTATCTGCTCAGTAAAGCCAGACCCGTTCTAGGCAGCCCTGTTAAATCTATTCCTGCTCCTTTATTTGCTTGCAAGTAGCGTTGGCAGTGTTTCCTTCTAAAGAGTTTCCTGTAATTCAGAGCTTTACACTAAATGATTTACCCATCTCATCTCCTCATTACATCTCAGGCCCCCCTTGGTCTTCTCAACTTCCCCCGTGGTCCCTGGGTTGGGGTATCCTTCTCTTCAATCAGTGAACTCCTCTAGCCGGTCCCTGCATCCCACAGATTGAAGGCGATTAAATGAGATAATGCAAATGGCATCACTTTAAAACCATAAAGGGCTGCACAGATGTGAGGGGTTATTATTATGAGCCTTTCTTATTAATGAGTATTAATGAGCTAAGCCTGCAGATCCCTAATGCTACAGAGACCTCATATTAACCATATGGAAGCCTGATTTTCAAAGAGAATGAGAATGAACTGGGAGAAGAGGCAGAAAACAATTTTTTTTTTGGATTTCCTTCCCTAGTTCTCAGTATCTTGACCACAATCTGCATGAAACTAAGTGGTTGTGTGTTTACATAATGGATAATTATGTCTTTGTCTTTGTTCTTAGCTAATTGCTTCAGGACACCTGCCCCCACGTGATTTCTGCATTTTTATGGTCCTCTTGAAAGGATTTTTCTCTGTCAATTAAATAACATTTCACATTTGATTTGGGGGATGCGTGAACTATAGAACTGAGAATTCACATCAGCATTCAAAATGTCACAAGGTTTTAGAATTCCAGGTGTGGTTAGAGACATCTGTGGCCAGGATGACTTCACGGAGCTGAGACTTGAGATCTTCCATGTACTATCCTTGTACAGGGCGCGGCGGAAATCTTAACCATCAACCTTCTGGTTCCAACGTGCTGGTGGTCAGCATGTAGTCTCCAGCCTCCACCTGAGCGGGGGTCTTAGTCTCTGCAGAACAACTCAAAGATAAACACCACATTGTTATCTATATTCCTGGAGGAGGAACTCAGTTTGTTTTATGACTGAACTGTTGTTTAGGTGACCAGTGCTTTTATCCCCAAGCTGCTTTTCCTTTGTTTCTGCATTCCCACCCTTCCCTAATTAGTGACTGCTTGAGTCTGCTCTTCAGAACTCAAGGAAGGTATAGGAGACTAAAGCCTTTTTCTACAAACAAGAATCAGGGGACTTGGAGGGGCTCTTGTACCTGGGAGGGCCCCACAGGGTCCTGCTTGGTTTCAACTCCCCCTTGTCTTTGATACTTCTCCATCCTGTGGATGACAGGGACAGGACAAGGAAGGGAATAAAGTTTTGGATGGAGAGGCCAATCATAAATTCATCAGGGGAACTTGGTCTTAGGGGGACCCGGTTTCAGGATCACAGAGAGCCTCAAAGGGCATGGTCCAAGTTTGGGTCTTATTTTCTAGATACTAGGGAGTCATTGAATGTTCTTGAGTAGGAGGAGGGTGTTGAACATATGTGGTGTATTTTGGGGGAATTTAACTGTGGTAGCTGGTATTGGAGGGTGTGTGTAACAACTAGAGTCAGGAAATCAGATAGGAGACAGTTCCAATAATCTAAGAGAGCAATGATAAGGGTCTGAAATGGGTAGAGGCAATGGCTAGACAAGGCTGAGACAGGAGAGAGTTTTGCTCTTCTAAACTGAACCATGAATGCTTATCTTGTTTTGAATGATTTTTTGTTTTAAATAAGGCTTTAAAAAATTATTGATTTTGGTTGCACTGGGTCTTCATTGCTGCACACGGGCTTTCTCTAGTTGTGGTGAGCAGGGGATACTCTTTGTTGTAGTACTCAGACTTGCGCAGAGCACAGGCTCTGGGCACGAGGGCTTCAGTAGTTGCAGCACGTGGGCTCGGTAGCTGTGGCTCTTGGGCTTAGCTGCTCCACAGCATTTGGAACCTTCCTGGACCAGGGGTTGAACCCATGTGCCTTGCCTTGGCAGGTGGATTCTTACCCACTGTACCACCAGGGAAGTCCTTGAAAGATTTTTGCAGCTCCAGCTCTTTGGGCCTTTAGCTTCCCCATCCATTTTTAGCATCTGTGTCATCCTCATACCAAGCAACCCGTGGGGATATGCCAAGTTCCCATCTTTCCTTGACCTTTAAAAACCCAAGTCCCCTGGGAAGATCCTTATGTGTATACTCCTCCTCTCTCCCTGGCGTCTCAAATGGTCAGAACTCGGGCTTTGAGAGCTGCCCATCTTCTCTGTCACAGCCTATGCCAATCTTTATCTGGACATTCTGAAAGCTCCTTTAAGTTTCAAGGAGTGGGTTCGACCTTTTCTTGGCCATTAGGATCTCTGAGATGATATGGTCACTTTCCCTCAAGGCTTCTGTCACTAACACTTTGCCTGCCGGTTCTTCTTTTCTGGTCATAATTAGGGCCAGAAATGCAGGTCCCACTGGGAGTTGAGGTCGTAAGGGAGAGAAGCCAGAACTTTTTGATTCTCTGTCCTTAGTCAAATGAAACTTGGAGCAGGCAAGTTTAGTCTCCCGTCGATTCTAGAGTCAGTCCCTACCAGGCTCCTACCTGAGCTCTCTTGTGGTCTCTGAAACCCTGTCTTCCTTTCAGCCCAGGACCCCAGTGCCTCCTCTCAGACTCCCTGATGGTCATCATGGCTTGTCCACCCATGTACCCACATAAGAGGAGCTACAAATATTGCCTCTTTGCAACCTCTAGTCATTTGTCAACCCAATCCACTAACCATCTATCTGCTTGGATTACAACTCATATCCTTCGCTATTTTCTTCTGCTTCTTTAATCCCTTGTGTAGTGGACAGGATAATGATCTTGAGATGTGAAAATTATCTTTAATTATCCATATAGGGCCAATATAATCAGTTGTGTCCAATTCTTTGAGGCCACATTTACTGTACCCCACCAAGTTCCTCTGCCCATGGGATTTTCCAAGCGAGAATACCGGGGTGGGTTGCCATTTCCTAATCCAGGGGATCTTCCCCACCCAGGGAATCTTCCCGACCCAGGGATCAAACCCGAGTCTCTTGCATCTCCTGTATTGCAGGCGAAGTCTTTACCACTAGTGCCATCTGGGAAGCCCAGTGTAAACATAAGAAAGAAGAAAGAAAGTGAAGTCACTCAGTTGTTTCTGACTCTTTGCGACCCCATGGGCTGTAGCCGCCAGCTTCCTCCATCCATGGATTTTCCAGGCAAGAGTACTGGAGTGGGTTGCTGTTTCATTCTTCAGGGGATCTTCCTGACCCAGGGATTGAACCTGGGTCTCCTGCACTGCAGGCAGATTTTTACCATCTGAGCTACCAGGGAAGCCCAATGTAAACATAAGGGTCTCTTTAAGAGGGAGGGAAAGGGATCAGATTCAGAGAAGGCAATGTGATATTGGAAGCAAAAGTTGGTGTGCTGCCATTGTGGGATGAGGGCTGTGAGTCAAGGGTGTGGGAAGCTTCTAGAAGCTGAAAAGACTCCTGGAAGCTTCAGAAGGAACAGTCTGACCAGCACCTTGATTTTAGCCCCATTAGACTGTCTTCAGACTTCTGACCTCCATAACTTTAGGAGAATAAATTTGTGTTGTTGTAAGTCAGTAAATTGGTGGCAATGTGTTATAGCAACAAGAGGAAACTGAAACACGCTGCCACTCAAAATGTGGTTGTAGAGCATTGCCATCAACTGGGAGCTCTTTAGAAACAAGGAACCTCAGATTCCACTCGAGGACTACTGAATCAAGATTTGCATTTTAACACCAAATCCAGGTGATTTTTATGCACATTAATGTGTATGCTTTCATATTCCCCTGGGGCTTTAGCTACAATCTGAATCAATCCAGATTAGGAAGGACCCCGCCCAAGGGAAGAAGATAAGTTCACTGTGAGATATAAGGAAAAATAAGCCCTCCCCTCCATCTCTCTTATTGTGGAGCTCACTTTTATTAAACTGTTGGCTAATAGAGAACCTGATCTTTAAAGATTATTTTTAAAATTCTATTTACCTTTTCAATGTCTTTTTTCTTTTGCATGGTGCTGAGGTTAGGGTAGAAGTAAATCCTTGATGCTGAAATAGTTTCCATCACTCAATCATTGATCTCTCCTCATCATATTTGTCATGACCAGCTCTGACTAACCAATGATCAATAGACAGTGGCATTTTACAGGAATGATGAAGCAGGACTTGTCATTGCTGTGGAAATTAGATCTGCAGGATGCTCAACTGGCACCAGTGTGAACTCTGATCCCTACTCTGACCTTGGCCTGGATAAGTAGATGGATCCAGATATGTCAATGGCTATAAAGCAAGGGAGAAAGACCCACACATTATGGGTCATCAGCACCAAATGAGCATTTGTGTTAGGAGATGAATCCCTATTGCATATGCTCTCACAGTACATCCTTCTGTGTGAAATGAAACAAATCTCAAGACAAGGTTGTTACATTCATTTTTGGGGGATGTACAAGAGGCAGTCATCCCACATGGTCTGTTGTGCGCTGTGCTTAGTCACTCAGTCATGTCTGACTCTTTGCAACCACATGGACTGTGCCCGCCAGTCCATGTGATCTCCTCTGGACACTCCTCTATCCATGGGAATTCTCCAGGCAAGAATACTGGGGTGAGTTGCCATGCCTTCCTCCAGGGAATCTTTCCAACCCAGGAATTGAACCCAGGCCTCCTGCATTGTAGGCGGATTCTTTACCATCTGAGCCACCATGATCTAGTAGGGGGGATATATCTTTTGGATAGAGTCCCTCTGATGGACAGTGGTTTGGGGTACCCTTCCTGCTGCCTCACTTAATGTGGATCCAGATATAACTTGACCTAATTTTATTTCCATTTGTCTGTTGAACTTGGAACTCTTGGTCTGAGATTGCCAGAATATCCTGAATTCTCCACTAAAGTCCTCTTGAGAGGGAAGCATTAATAAAACTCCTGGGGAGCTATGAGTTCACTTTTCCCCAGGATCTTGACATAACAAGAGAGCTCTGTTGATTGGCAGCCAGCATCACACTGGTTACCTCCTGGGGCCTGTGGGAAGAAGTGTCTCAGTGCTTTGAGAATGTCACTGAGTTGAAACAGGTTTCCATGATAATTAACACCAAATGAGTACACAAGCAGAGCTTCTTGTCTTCCAAATTTGAAACGCGCATTAGCTAATTAATTCTAATTAGAGGCTGACAGATCCATGTGGCACAGTGAGCTAGTAATAGGCGGGATTTTCCTTTTGTGTCTTGACAAGTTAATTAATGAAAATGGGGTTGGGGACTTCTTCCCAGGCCTATGAGCCAATTAGGCACTAGAAGATGCCCCTTTCTTGGAAAAAAATTTTGTTATTTTGAGAAACTTGCATGGTGGCCCACAGGAAGCCCATTCATTACCAATGCCTTTATGTATTCCACAAATATGGAGTGAACACCTACATTGGCTCAGAACTGGCCTAGGTGCTGAAGGAGACACCATCCCCACTCTTTAGAATCCTAAAGTCTAGGTGGGGAGGTGCAAACAAATCAACAGAATCCAATGGCATCCTAACCAAAGCAGTAAGACAAGAAAAAATAAAGACGCACACAGATACAAACATAAGAAAGGGTGATCCAAAATGTCATGATTTGTATGAATCAATTTATATGACATTTTGAAGAAGGCAGAGTTGTAGTGATGAAGAATAGACCAGGGTTTGCCCAGATTTGGGGATAGAAGGAGCCACTGACTAGAAAAGGGGCAGCACAAATGAATTGCTTGAAATTATCTGTGTCCTGATTTTGGTGGTGGTTTTATAAATCTATATGGGCTTCCCAGGTGGTTCAGTGGCAAAGAATCCACCTGCTAATGCAGGAGATGTGGGTTCAATCCCTGGGTCAGGAAGATCCCTTGGTGAAGGAAATGGTAACCCACTCCAATATTCTTGCCTGGGAAATCCCATGAAGAGGGAGCCTGGCAGGCTACCGTCCATAGGGTTGCAAAAGAGTCAGAAATGACATAGCCACTAAACAACAGCAATGCAAATCTATATATGTGCTTAAACTCAGAACAATGCACCGAAAATGATCCAATTTTCCTGTATGTTATTTTTGAAAAGACTGCAGTTAACATGTATCAACATTTATCTGTCTCAAAGTGTTGAGTGAAAAAATATTCATTTTATATTGTTTGAATTTTCAGACTCTTGAAAAACATGTCTTTCAAAAGTAATCCTTAGTTAAGTATTGTATATATATTTTTTTATAACATGAAGAGCTTTTGAATTAATGTATAAACTAACTGAAGTAAGGAGAAGGCAATGGCAACCCACTCCAGTACTCTTGCCTGGAAAATCCCATGGACGGAAGAGCCTGGTAGGCTGCAGTCCATGGGGTCGCTAAGAGTCAGACACAACTGAGCGACTTCACTTTCACTTTCCACTTTCATGCATTGGAGAAGGAAATGGCAACCCACTCCAGTGTTCTTGCCTGGAGAATCCCATGGATGGAGAAGCCTGGTAGGCTGTAGTCCGTGGGGTCGCACAGAGTCAGACATGACTGAAGCGACGCAGCAAAACTGAAGTAGACAAACAAGGAAAGAACTGTATGGTTTAATGCATACAAAAATAAATGGACATTGGACTGCTGATTTTAGGTTCAAAGGGGCAGATGGAGAGACTGAATTTTCATGGTATTTGAGAATCTGATTCTGCTTGTTTCTGGGCCTTTGGGTTTTGTGAGTTGCTTCAATATGGTGGCTCAAATGATAAAGAATCTGCCTGCAGTGCAGGAGACCTGGGTTTGATCCTTGGGTTGGGAAGATTCCCTGGAGAAGGAATGGCTGCCTGCTCCAATATTCTTGCCTGGAAAATCCCACAGACAGAGGAGCCTGGTAGGGCTACAGTCCATGGTGTCACAAAAGAGTTGAATATGATTGAGAGACTAACACACTTTCAATATCCTTATGATAAATTTTACCATTCTGTTTTAAAAAGTCATAATTTATAGAGGATATGGCTAGAATTTTTTTATGGAAAATTCAAGAGATTCAGCTAAAAGGGGTTGATGCTAACAAGAGAGCTCAATAAGGTAACTGGATACAAGTTAAACATGAAAAAAAACAGTATTCCTCTTGATCAGAAACATGTAATTAGAAAATTTAATGTAAAAAATGACCCCATTCATAAGAGCAGCAATGACAAAAATGATAAAACTCTCTGGGATTAACTGGAAATATCTGGATTTATAAGAAGGTGGTTGTAAAACTTATTGAAAACCATGAAAGATGGCCATAATCAATGGAGATGTATTATGGTCCTGGATGGGAAGAGTCAATCAACAGCTTACAGATGCCAGTCTTTCCCAAACTAGTACGTATACTCAATGCAATATCAATAAAAGTCTGCAATCACAAAAGCATGGATGATGTGAAAGTTGATTACTTGGGATGTAAATGATCCAGGTGGACTATTGAGGTGGTAGTGAATAGTGGCTAGATGTCCACCAGGAACCATAACATGAAAATTCTGGCTTACCAAACCAAGGACAATGACCTTCACATGGCAGCTCATAAGAAGCTCTCCAAAATAAGGTCAGAATTGTGTTTGAGGAATATGTATTGGCCCTTGTGGAGGATGAGAGACAGGGAGAGACCGAAGGCAAGGAAGGGACCCACTAGAAGGCTGCTTAATGGAATCATCTGGAATGATTGCCGTCTTGCCTGGGCCAAAGGAGTTTCTCAATAAACGTTAGTGCCTTGCTTTTGCCTAGCATATCCTTGTCCTTCCCTGTAGCAAAATTCCAAAGAAGAAATGAACTAAGTATAGTTGATCTGACAGGGGAGGGATACTCTCTGCAAATCTGACTTCTAGAGCCTTCATATGGTCAATGGGGAAAGGTTTCTTATCTTTCTTTTTTACTGGAAAGTATCTTAAAATTTTTATTTACTTTTGGCTGCACTGGACCTCCAGTTCTTCAAGGGCTTTCTTTAGTTGCAGCAAGTGAGGGCTACTCTCCAGTTGCGCTATGTGGGCTTCCCATTGCGGTGGCTTCTCCTCCAGAGCGCAGGCTCAGTGGTTGTGGTGCATGGGTTTAGTTGCCCCATGGCATATGGGATCTTCCCAGACCAGAATTGAACATGTGTCCCCTGAACAATCAGGCAGATTCTTACCCACTGGACCACCAGGGAAGTCCTATTGGAGTATAATTGCTTTATAATGTCATGTCAGTTTCTGCTGTACAACAAAGTGAATGAGTCATATGTGTACTTATATCCCCTCTGTCTTAAGCCTCCTCGCACCCACCCACCCCAATGCCACTGCTCTAGGTCATCACAGAGCACTGAGCTAAGCTCCCTGTTCTATACAGCAGCTTCCCACTAGCTATCTATTTTACACATGGTAATGTACATATATCAGTACCACTCTCACAGCTCATCCCAACTTCTCCTCCCCACTGCCAAAAGTTCATTCTCTATGTCTGCATCTCTATTCCTGCCTCACAAATAGGTTCATCTGTACCATTTTTCTAGAAACCACATATATGTGTTAATATTCAATATTTGTTTTTCTCTTTCCCACTTACTTCACTCTATATGACAGACTCTGGGTCCATTCACATCTCTGCAAATGACCCAGTTTCATTCCTTTCATGGCTGAGCAATGTAAGATGCCAAGGTTTGGAATCTGGAAATGTGGATGGACAACTTTGATAATTAATGCTACTTGCCACTGAGCGTTTACTATCTGTGGGGCAGGAGCCGGCATTATCTTCATTTTATTCCAAGGAGGTAACAAGACTCAGAGTTTACCTGCCCAAGAAGCTGAGACAAGATGTGACCTATGTGTTCCCACATGACTGATGTCCCAGCACCTGGCAGAAAGCGTCCAGCAAAGGTTGGCTATATGAAGTCAAACGACCAGATGTTGCTTCTCTGGGAATTTACTTGCTGTGGGTTTGGCCAGTGCCTCATCTTTATCAGTAAATCCTCTCCCTGCCCATAAATAAGTCACCATTTGTCAAGGAGGGGCAGAGAAGGTCTAGTAGGAGGGGTGGTGAGATAGAGCAGAAAGGAAGGGGCTGAGTAATAGAACTCGATGTGTTTCTATAAATTAGGAAACACCCCACTTGCCACTGACCCAGGTGTCTTTATCAATTTGCTCCTCCACGCCCTGCCAGCCTGGCACAATAAAGCTTCCTGTCCATTTCAGGCCTAATCACGCAGAACGTAAATCCTTCAGTAGAGAGGCAGCTGCGAGGGCTGGGGCGCAATCCTCCAGGCTGTTCATTTCCATCCTCTGGCACATGATGAAATCAAGGATGCACGTTCGCTCCCCAGAACTGCTTCACTCCAGATTGTTAAGTAAGCATCCTTTCTGCACCCTCATTAGGCTCACAAGGCCTCCGGATGAAGGATGAAAAGGAACATTTATTGAATGATTCTGGTGTGCTTAGCTGCTTCATATGGGATTCAACCGTCTAAAAAGCCCTGTGACATAAGGATTCTTCTTCTCAGGTTACATCTAAGGAAACTGAACTCAGAAAGGAGAGTGGTCCAGGCTCAGAGGCAAGTGAGGGCTGGATCTTAAAGTGACATACCTGCACAATTCCCAGTCTTCCACACCAAACTGCTTGGTTGGTTGGCTTGCAGTCATTAGACATAGGATAACTTAAAACATTTTTTTTATTGACGTATAGTTGATTTACAATGTGTGTTAATTTCTGCTGTACAGCAAAGTGATTCAGTTATATATATATATAAAAGTGTGTGTGCATATATATGTATTCTTTTTTCATATTCTTTTCTATTATGGTTCATCACAGGAGATTGGATATACTTCCCTGTGTTATTTGCATCTGCTAATCTCAAACCTGCAGCCCTTCCCTTCCCCACCCCTGCCCCTTGGCAGCCACAAGTCTGTTCTCTATGTCTGTGAGCCTGTTTCTGCTTCATAGATATGTTCATTTGCATCCTATTTTAGACTCCACGTATAAATGCCATCACATGGCATTTGTCTTCCTCCTTCTGACTTTCTTACTTAGTATGATCATCCCTAGGTCCATTCATGTTGCTGCAAACAGCACTATTTCGTTCATTTCTATAGTGTGTGTGTATATATATACATATACATATCGGAGTAGGAAATGGCAAAGCACTCCAGTAATCTTGCCTGGAAAACTTCATGGACAGAAGAGCCTGGAGGGTTATATTCCATGAGGTTGCAAAGACTCAGACGCAACTAAGCACACACACGTACCACATACTCTTTATAGAATAACTTTGGGGGGCAGATTTCTGGCAGACGGATGGGAGAATTGAAGGTTAGAGCACTTCCAGAGTTCATTTTGCTTGTGTATATTTATTAAACATTTACTGAGGTCTATTTCATAGCCACACTGGCTGTTTTGTAAATAGAGCTTAACTGTCCACATTTAATTCTAAGTAGGAACAGCAATCCTGTCCTCTAGTTTCTGTTCCTTTTTCTTCTTAGTTCTTAGATATTCTGGTTTATATTCTTGCCCATTATATTTACCCTAAGATCCTCATTCTCACTTTGGAAACTATACTTAGCCTCCCTTCTCCAATTACCCCTTCTCCTGACTCACCCAATTCTTATTTTCGTCCCCTCCCCTCTGGTGTTTAGGGACACCTGAATCTCCAGGTTAGAGACACAGCTGCTAGTCTTGACTCTATCCATCTAATGAGTTTAGCTCCTAGCTCCTTCCTTCAGGGGGAAGAATTGAACACTTGATACTGTGGATAAAGAGATGAGAAAGATGCCGTTCTTGTCCTGCATGAACATGGAGCCTCATCAGGAGATGGACATACACCCAAGTAACTAAAAAACTGGTCATAATTATATAAGTGCTAGAGCAAAGTTTGTATAGCAATTTTAGGAGGCTGCGAGTGAGAGAGTAAAAGAATAATATGTTCGTCTTTAGGTCACAATAAATTGCAAAATTTCTGCTCACATCCTGTCTCATTGTTCCTATTAGCATGTGAACTTATAGTTCCTGACAGATGAGTTTGTTGAAATGGAAACATTATTTTAATATTTTTGTTTACTGTTTATCCAAATCTGGATCAACATCACAGAATGTTGATGACTTCAGAATAATCTTCTTGAGGACAAATGATGAGTTGTGGGAACAGGAGGATATCAATATGAGGAGTGGCTTTGGGCAGCCCCCATATTCTTTTAAAAAATTATTTATTTGTCTGTGCTGGGGCTCTTACTTGTGGCACATGGGATAGTCGATCTTCATGGTGGCATGTGGGATTTTAGTCACAGCGTGTAAACTCTTAGTTGCTGCATGTGGGATCTAGTTCCCTGAGCAGGGATTGAACCTGTGCCCCCTGCGTTGGGAGTGTGACATCTTAGCCACCAGACCACCAAGGAAGTCTGCCCCCTTACTCTTATGTGAGTAAAGAACTAGCCTGGAAGACTGGAGGTGGGGTAGGGAAGGTATGTCATGAGGCCTCCAGGCCTAACGTAGTTCAGTGCTGACCTCCTAGGAGGCAACAGTATAGATGGGATAACATCTTAATATCCCTTTGGACAGGGGCATTATGGGTCAGATAGCAAAGCCTGGAGGAGGAGAAGGAAGAGATTTACTCAGGTACACAGATGGGACTTTCAGATCAAGATGGCATCAGTGGTGGCACTTAGTTTGCCTTTCCCTCTGTGCCCACCTCCCCATTCACCTTCCTATGAAAATACTCATAAAAACAGAGAAAATACTGCTACTTTTCAATAACATGGATTCTAGACTTTGGGAGAAAGTCTAATTCATAGAAGTTAATTTTGAGGCTGTTGAACTTCCCACACTCCCTATTACCACTTCTCTGTATTGACCCATTATGGGACTACAGTTCCCTTCAGTTTCCCATAACAAGAAGGAAGGGATTATGGCAGACAAGAACAGCTGTGCCTCTTTGTACACCAGACTGAGGAGTCAGGAGGGAGATCTGTGAGACAGCTGCACCTTGGTTTGTGTTGCTGACCATGCATTGCTTTTCACAAAGAGAAGCCTGCATAGTTATCTCAGAATAAACTCCCTTCCACCCATTCAGAAGGCCAAGCACTAAATCAGAGAACCCATTCTGGTTCAGCACAGATGTAAGACCACTAGGAATTTTGAGTCTGTGCTTATTAATCAGCTGTCAGTTTAAAGTCTGGATGTGGATTCTAATAGTCATCATATGGTTAATAATCATGACAAAGAAGATCATCCAGACCATTTGCTGGCAACACACCTGAACTGATCTTTTATCAAGCGTGAATAATAAGAAAAACAAGAGAACATAAAAGGGAGGAATATTACATTGAAAAGAAAAGCAAACTTTTGAAAAAATATGGAAAAGTAAAAAGAGCATTGACTAAAATGTCTTCTTTGTGCTCTCAATATGAACTCTGTGGCATAAGAAACAAGAGATAAAATGGTAACTTTAAAAAAGTTGCTGAGATGCAAACAGAGAAAATCTGAAATAAAGATTGTAAAGATATAGAAAATGCAATGGCATAATACAACTTGCATCTGCATTAGAAGCAGTAAAAAAAAGAATTGACATGGCAGAAAATGGAATTTGTGTTAGGGAGGACAAAGTAAAGATACTCTCTCTGGATGCAGAGGAAAAACCCAGAGAAAGAAGACAGTTATAACGATCAATCAGCTTTACAACAGTGATTGGTTCAGGCATGGTCATGTGATTCAAGTTGGTCCAGTGATACTCAACCCTTAAATTTTTAGTGAGCTGTGGAAGAGAAGCTCAGAAAGTCTTTACTGAGACTGCTTAGCTCCTCTGTAGGATGAAAAGCTCAAACCAATAGGGTCACCACATCAAAAGACCCAGTCAGAGAAGGTAACCAGTACAGAGGAAAGTGGTGCCAAATGATAGACATCAGCAACACACGGTTGACAATGAGGACAATGTTTGTGCCCCTGGATCAAACCATTCCTGAAGACTTTTATCCCCTGGACTTTTTAGTTATGTGAACCAATACATACCTTCTTTGCTTAAAGGCGGGGGGGGGGGGGGGTGGTGGTGTGCGGGGGTGGGGAAGGAGGGTATATGGACAGAGAATGGGACTCTTGTGCTAGAAGGGTGGAATAAGGCAGGGTTGTAGCTAAGCCCAGAAGCACGTAGTGGTCTCTGAGTAGAGAATGCAATCACAGGGGGTCTTTCCAGTAGGAGTTGGAGCTACAGAAGGGATGAATCCAGGGCAGCGAGAAGAAGGAAAAATACCCTGACTTTTTCCTGCTTCTTCTGCCACTGTCTCCTACTGGTCAAACCTAGCCTGAAGCCAGCTAATTGGAGAACTCAGGACCTCCTGTAGAGGTCAGCCTTTCTGAGACACACAGCCAAGCAGAAAAGAGTAAGGGATGCATACGAGGACAAAGAGATGCAGAACGGGCCGGTACAACTCAAAGGAAGCATTTTACAACAATAAGCTGATGAAGTCAAAGGCTGATTTGACTGATATAAGTCAAATAAATCAGTTATATATGTGAAAGCCAAACATCAGCTATGACATTAAATGGAACCAGATGAAATTCCCTCATTAAAAGACAATTTGTCTCAGATTTGCTTCAAAACGCACCAGAAGCCAATTATAGCTATTTGTCAAAGCTTCACATAAAAGAGAGAGGAAAAAATGTTAAAGCTGAGAATAGGAGTGACAATATTAATATCAGGGAAAAAATATAGAGTGCAAGGCAAATGCAGTTACCGTGATACAGGGAGTTATTTTGCATTGATAAAAGGTAAAATTCACAAGAATGCTGTGACACTAATTTATTTAACTCAGTGATTCTTAACAAGATGCTATAAAACATCCAGAATATCATATCAGAGTTTCTGAGAAGGCTTTTTAAAACTCACATGTACACAACCCTGATTTTCAGAGAGTACTGGGTAATCCCATTTCAACATGATCCAAAATCACTGTTGATAGGTATATATTTTATCCTTCAGATGTTGGGGGCAATAAACAGATCAGAACCGCCCCCCCTGCCCCCACCACCACCAAAGCAAACTGAAAACAAAAGCCAAACAAAAATAAGAAAATGAACACATCGTCTCTGGCAATGTGGAGGATTCATAATGTTGATTCTTACTTCATTGATGTGCATTAAATTTTGTGCTTTGAAAATGGATAGAAAACATGTTCTTCATTGTTCATAGCATTTACCATAATTAATCTATATTAGCTTACAAAGAAAACCCACAGTCTGAATATTAGAGATGGTTTTGGCTAAATTTTCTGAGAAGAATGAAGTGAAATTAAAATTAGTACAAAATCTCAGTGAAAAATTCCAAGTCCTTGAAAAAAAATTTCTGTATTTTTTAAGTCTAAGACAACATAAAAACTGCAACTATTCATTATTTGAAAATTAGGAAAATGAGAATCCTACATTCACAAAAGTATAGAAAATGGACAAAGTTGTATTCAAAGGAAAGTTATACCTTAAATATTTTCAATTTAAACAAGAGAAAATTAAAAAGAATGAAGCATTAAAATAAAGACATTCAAAACTAATTCAAATAAACAAGGAGAAAGGAAATAAAGATAAAATCAGAAATTAATTAGAAAACAGGGAAAGAATGAATAAACCCAGGAGCTGACTTTTCAAAATGACAGTGAAATAAATTAACTTCTGGCAATTACAAGTTAGAAAAAGAGAAAGCTATATTGAACTAACAAAGGAATTAAGTAGAGAATGGGAAATTATATAGTCTAAATATTACAGACAACTTAATTCTGATATATTTGAAATTATGTCACAAGTGCATGATTTTGAAAGCAAATATGAATTACCAAAAATGAACAAAGAATCAGACCAATTGAGATTTCTTAATTTCAGCAAAGACACCATTGCTTAGCGTAGAAGAAGCTTTATTTTAGATCCAGTCTTATCCTGTTTTATCAATTACACTGTAACTGATAACTTGATTAAACACAGTGCTCACCTCTTTCAGCCTCATTTTCCTCATGTATAAAAGGGGGAGAGTCATTTCCCTCTCGTGGTTTTTTTGTGACCAACATATTACATGGGACACATGAAGTGCTTACATTTATGCTGGCCCGTAATCAGTGTCTAATACACAAGGACCATTGACATGGAGCTGAAATTGGAAATCAGTCATCAGGCACTTTGGATCCAATTGGGTTTATGAATGCATTCCTTCATGCAATTTTCTACGTGTAGGTTGCTGCTGCTAAGTCGCTTCAGTCGTGTCCGACTCTGTGTGACCCCATAGACCGCAGCCCACCAGGCTCCCCCGTCCCTGGGATTCTCCAGGCAAGAACACTGGAGTGGGTTGTCATTTCCTTCTGTAATGCATGAAAGTAAAAAGTGAAAATGAAGTCGCTCAGTTGTGTCCGACTCTTAGCGACCCTATGGACTGCAGCCTACCAGGCTCCTCCGTCCATGGGATTTTCCAGGCAAGAGTACTGGAGGGGGTGCCATTGCCTTCTTTGACATGTAGGTTACATGTCAATAAAAAAGAGTTTACATGTATCCTTTCCAACTTTTAAGGCAGAGGTGTCTTCTAAACGGTGCACAGAGGAAATAGAATGCTTCCATGTGACATACTGTGACACAGATGGAAGCAACAATTTTAAATAAACTGACAGTAAATTAAATCCATTTGTGTATTAAATGCATGCTATGCCAGGACCAAGGAAGATTTACTTTGAAAATTCTGAGTAATGGAACATCTATCATGGGGGTCATCAGTGTGTTAGACGCTTCCTACAAACTAGATTGATTAGGGATCACAGAACCTTATGAGTTATATTATCATCATTTAATAGCTAAAGAAATTGAAGCAGGAAGAAGTTAGATTGGCCAAGGCCACAGTTAGCACTAGGACTGACATTCAGCAGCAGGTCCGGCTTACTGCAAAAGTGTAAAATGATTCCACACATCCTCTTGAGTTTGATTTAATAAATGCTTAAAGTTGCATTTTATAATGCTCAGACCCATTATTGATGAAAACCCTTCAATTACTTAGGGTAGACACATTTGATATAATATGCTGAAAAATATATTAAGCACTCAATTTCATGCTTAGTGGTGAAATATCTGAGCCATGGCCAACGATTTCTTTGATCTCTTTTTAAAATTTTTATAGAAGTTCTAGCCAATGTAGTAAGACATGGATCAGAAATAAAATGCATCACAATGGAAAAAAGAGACATTATCTTCATTTGCAAGTGATACAGTTATCTGTACAGCTTATACCAAATGATCAACGGAAACACTAATAGTAGCAGTAAGATAGATCCACAAAGTAATTGAATGTTCAAGAAATGTTAGAAATAGAATGTATATATACTAATATTACCAGTTAGAAAATACCATGGAAAACTTAGAGTCCATTAACAATGTAAATATAAAATACTAACTTAAATAAAATTTGTACAGAATATTCATAGAGAGGATGACAGGGATCAATTGGGAGAAATAAATGAAACCTTGAATAAATAAGTAGGCATACCATATACTGCTTGAGAATACTTGATGTTATAAAGATGTCATTTTTTTTCTCCAAAATTAACTTATGGGTTTGAGTTAATTTTATTATAAATTTTATTCCCGGAAGAAGGCAGTGAGCAATGTCTTGGAATCTGATGAGGTGATTCTGAAATTCATGTGGATAAATAAAAAGAAAATATTAATAAATTTTCAGGAGAGTGGATGGGAGAAAAAACATTCACTAAATATATTCATTGATTCTAAGAATTTAAAAAACATTAAATTGTATATCTTAGCATGGAGGCAATATGATAATCAATAAGTTCAAAATCTTCATGAATCTTTAAATTAAGACTTCTACTACAGCATATATTTTCCCCCATAAAAATGCAATAAAATTTAACTGAATAATGCATGTTTTTCTTCAGGACCTTAATGATTCTATAAATACATGGCTATAGAAATGTATAAAGTAATTGGCTTTTTAAACCAGGAAACACGGCTCTTAGCACTTTATATGAGTTATTGCAAGGGTGAAAAGGAACAGAAAACCATAAAACCAGGTTGAAATGTGAATGCTGGTGGTTGACCAGGCTTAGCCAGCAGTTAAATGGTCCATTCTCCCTTCAAAGAGTGGGTGATTACAACCCAGGCCTTAGCACAGTTAAAACTTTCTCAGTCCTTCTCTTCTGCTGATGGTAACATCAGAGCCTGAGATGAGAAGTTTTGTGCAAGTGATAAGTAGAAGGACACTTCAAAGGAGGTGAAAATAGAAGGACAAGGGAGGAAAAGAAGTCAAAGATGCCCTTTCAAACTGAAATCTAGCTTCATCTCGATTCCTCGGGAAGTTTGAGCGTAAATGGAACTCTAGAGTTTTTCTGTCTAAAGGGTGGAGAGCTGAGATTTTATAACTCAAGTAGTGCCTGAAAGAGGGCAGAACCTGCCAAGCGTCTCGGGTAGGGGCAGCTGTGAACTGTTAGCAGCGGGAGTCACAGCTGGGCGATAGGTTGTCTTGTTTATAAAGATGACCTGGCAGGCCTCACTACAGTCATGGCCCTTGGGTGTATTGGGTTGGTCAAAAAGTTCATTGGGGTTTTTCCATGATGTTGTACAGAAAAACCCAGACAAACTTTCTGGCCAACCCAGTACTTTGTGGCTTAGCGAAGACCATAAATGATAAAATAGCACATACCAAAGATCTTCCATTGATCCAAAGAAAAAGAGCCTAGAACTAAACACACCAAAATTTTGACAGCGATTATTTCTTCATGATGATGATTTTTATTTTATTCTCATTTTCTAAAGTGCTGTCCACATTCTTAAAAAATATGTGAATAAATTACTTTTTAACCAGAAATGAGAAAAAACTACAGCTCTGGGCACTACATCTGACCAGATTTAGGTGTGGTTTGGCCACTTTCTAAAATGTGACCTTGGGTGGGTTGCTTAGTCTAAGCCTCAGCTTTCTCAGCTGTTAAATGGGGTTCCCAGCTGAGAAGCACTCTAGTAGATACTGCTGTTTACCCAGCATCTGCTTCCTCTTTCCCTCTTGTCTTGCTCTGTGTGGTTCTGAGGGGAATCACTAGCAAGAGTCCAGGCTCATGCAGTTTCTTGTCCACATCAGAGACAGAACTAAGATGCCAAGCTCTTCATTTCTCCCACAATGTTCTTGGCTCTTTACAATTCCTGGACACAAAATGCCTAGATAAAATGAAAAAAAAAAAAAAAACAACCCCATACCAACAGGAGGATTATTTCTTTCAGTTGAGTTTTAGAGCTCCTTGACAAGATTAAAAAAAAAATGCAGGAGGATTTTTTTTGTTGTTGCTGCTGTGAATGGTTATTTTTTACCTTGAGTTTTCTGATTTAAGTCCTGATTTTCTTCCTAATGGTGCAATCAGCCTCACTGATGCTCAGATGGAACCCATCTCATTAGACAAGACTAAACATCTAGGAGAGGCTGTCAGGCAGGAAGAGATTTTTCTCTCCTGTTGTAGAGACTGACCAGTCTAAGAATTAAATTGACATGAGACAAATTAACGGGAAATCAAACAGAAGTTTGATCACATTTGTACTTGGGAGAGACCCAGGAAAACTGAGTAATTCACCAAAATGGCTGAAATCCTCACCTTTGTGTCATCCTCAGCCAAAGACAAAAGTGGGTGTTGAAGGCAGGGGTTTGGGACATTGAAGAAGAGGAAGGCGATTTACATGGAGTTGAAAAAGAAGTATCTGGTAAACAAATGTTTGCTGGGCTCTGCAGAGACAGTGTGACCCAGAGTAGACTCTGATCTCTAGGCTCTGCTGTGTGTCCTCCATCACTTAACCCATTTTTTTTGCAGAGATCTCTGGTGATAGGATTATTCTGGGAACAGAAAATGTTAGTCACTGAGCTGTATCCAACTCTTTGCTACCCCATGGACTGTAGCCCGCCAGGCTCCCCTGTCTGTGGAATTCTCCAGGCCAGAAGACTGGAGCGGGTTGCCATTCCCTTCTCCAGGGGATCTTTCTGACCCAGGGATTGAACCCTGGTCTCCTGCATTACAAGCAGACTTTTTACCATCTGAGCCACTGGGGACCTCTATCTAAATTCCTTAGGCAGTTAGGGGGAAGGTCAAAGTTTCCTCCTGGCTCTTTTGAGTCTTGATTATTTTCAGCTTGAAATAATCCAAATGGCACAGAGTCATTTTAGGGTGGCAAATTTTGCTCCCCTACAAGACAGACCTGCAACTCTAATTGTTGGAAAAGAATGGCTTCTACCTTTGTTTTGTTTTTGTTTTCTTATTTTAAGGTTTTCTTTTTTGGCGGGTACCATTTTAAAAAGCCATTATTGAATTTGCTACAATATTGTTTCCGCTTTTTTAATGTTTTGGTTTTTTTGGCCACAAGGCATGCGGGATCTTAGCATGGACTAAACCTGCATCCCAGTGCTTGAAGGTGAAGCATTAACCACTGGCCCGCCAGGCACATCCCAGCTTCTGCCTCTGAGTCAAGCCATAGGTGATGTGCTGAACAGGTGGCAGGGCCTCAGCTTGCCTTCCTCAGCAGGCAGAGGGCATCAGCTCCAGAAAGGGCTCTTATCATGGAGAGAATTCAGTGCTCGAGGACTTCTAGTCCGTTAGGAAGCAGGCGGTCCTCCCCTGGGACCAAGAGCACATTTGTCCCTGCCAGAGTAGTTTGCTTCCTGGGGTCAGCTGAGCCCAATCACCACCACACCCCGAAAACAGCATAGTTACTTTCCTAGGAGATCTGCTAAACACACCCAGGCCTAAGCTCGTTGACTCAGTCCTTTGGGTGTTAACAATATCTCATGCTTTCTTAAAAAATGCTTTATTCTGGCCACACGGAGAAAAATAAAAACAAAAAAAAAGTATCCGCAGCCATGTTGGAATTGCTTGGGATCTGTTGCAGGAAGTAGGCAACTTGCAAAAGGCTTATTTGAACCCCAGGAGGAAGCATGTGTAGGGGAAGTGAGGATGCTGGGGGTCCCTCCTGTGTGACTTCAAGCAAGACACTTAACCTCTCTGAGCCTGCTGTTTATTTGCTGTTGTTATTGCACCGTATAGAAAGATAACGTTCCCGGCATGTTCTGCAACTTGAAAATTCTGAAGTGCTAAACTTGACTGCTTTTAGACCCTGGGCAGCACATTTGGTGGGCGTGAAGACCGCCACAGAAACAGTGGCATATCATAGCAATCTAAGAGAGGCGTACAGATAATCAGATCCTACCTCTCCCCAGGCAGTCCCTCTTCAGCTTTTCTTCTGAAGCCACTCAGCACTCTCCCATCCTTTCACACACCCTTGTTCTCCTTTAATGGAAAGCATAGCTTGCATTACGGTCATCTACTTAACCCCTTTGCTCCTTTGCCCTGTGACCTCTTTATTAGGATCTGGCTATGAGACAGCCTTTTATGGACCATCCTTAAGGGATTGTCAGTTTCTTTACCCTTCACCCCCCTCCTTTCCTTGACGCCCCTCTGAAGTTCAAATGCATCGTTTTTAACTTTTAAGAAATATTTCAAAAACATGCATTGCTGTTAAGAAATATTTCAAAAACACACATGCACATAACACATCAGAATTTTTTTTTTTAATTTTATTTTATTTTTAAACTTTACAATATTGTATTAGTTTTGTCAAATATCAAAATGAATCCGCCACAGGTATACCCGCGTTCCCCATCCTGAACCCTCCTCCCTCCTCCCTCCTCTACCCTCCCTCTGGGTCGTCCAGTGCACCAGCCCCAAGCATCCAGTACCATGCATTGAAACTTGACTGGCGACTCATTTCATACATGATATTATACATGTTTCAATGCTATTCTCCCAAATCTCCCCACCCTCTCCCTCTCCCACAGAGTCCATAAGATTGATCTATACATCGGTGTCTCTTTTGCTGTCTCATCACATCAGAATTTTTAAAAAAGAAATAGAACACTGTAGAAATAGCTACCCTCCTCATCTCTTTCTCAGCCTTCCCCTCTCGGGGATAAAGAGACTGACTGCTGGAGTACCTCTGTATCATTTCTGTATCATTTCCTCTCCTGTGTTTGGACTTCTATTCATATGTATGAATCTATTAACAGTATAACCTCCTGTTATTTGTGTTTTCAATATTTACCTATTTGGTATCCTATGGTCCATATCAATTGCAACTTGCTTCCCCCCCGCCCCGCCCCCCAACATTCTCCTCTTCAGATTTATCCATTTTTGTAAAAGCCAGCCCTTTTACCTTCCATGTTGTATGAATAATCACAGGTTATCTCTTCTTCTACTGAGAAATATTTAGGTGGTTTCCACTTTTCTCTACTGTATAAATTGCAGCAATGAACACTGAATGCACCTCCCTGGACACAGCTGTGAGTCTAGTTCCAGGCGAGACACTTAGGAGTAAGTAGAATTGCTCTCTCGTGTGGCATACATATCCTCAAGTGTGCTAAGTGTCACTAGACTGTTCTCTAAAGGGGCGATACCAGTTCATACATCAATAATGTATACATCGCATTTGCTACGTCCTCAACAATTATTGATGCCACCCAAACTTTAAAAAGTTTACAAATCTAGTCAGCATTCAATTATACCCTGATTCTTTTTAAAATTGTTTTCCCTCTCTCCGTTTACTAGCAAGGTTGGCTTTCTTGCTGTATCTATCAAGTATTTGGGTTTTTGCTTCTGTGACTTGATTATTCACATTCTTTGTCTAGTTTTATGTTCTTCGTTTGTCTTTCCTTACTGACTCTGGATTCTAGTTATCAGTTATAAGGGTTGCAAATATATTCCCGCCATGCTCGTTTTTAAAGAATTATTTATTCATCTATCTGTTTATTGCTGTGCATGGGCTTTTTCTAGTTGCGGTGGGCAGGGGCTTCTCACTCCAGGGGCTTCTCTTGTTGCAGAGCGAAGGCTCTGGAGCGCAGGCTCAGTGCCACATGGGCCTATTAATAGTTGCCCTGAGGCACGTGGAATCTTCTCCGAGCAGGGATCGAACCCACGTCCCCTGCATTGGCAGGTGGACTCCCAACCCCTAGACCACCAGGGAAGTCCTCCCCCTTGCTTTTAACTTACTTCGCCGGTGTCAGAGGTATGAGAAGAGCCCTGGCGGCAGAGTTAGAAGAGTGGGGGTCCAGCCCTAGTTTGTCATTTACTTACTGTGTGACCTTGAACAAAACATTTTCCTCTCTGAATCTCTTTTCTCATCTGTGAACGTGGAGATTATGGTCCATGTTTCCAGTGATTGTTAGGATCAAAAGATACAATGTTCTTGCTAGTATTTTTTTGTAAATTGTAAGTTTCTGCAGAACTGTGGAGGATGAGGTCTCTCCTGGGTCTAAGATTTTTTTTTTGGTTGTCTAAATAAGTCCTTGCCCTTTCCCATCACATGGGCCTGTGAATCCAGTGGAAAACATATTAAAGACACTGAGTGTTTTGATTTTCTGAACTGCTCCTTTCAAAAGCTTTCAAAGGCCAGTAATTTAGGACAGATTTAGCAGAATGACTTAAATAATGAAGGTAATTATCCAGGTCATTCTGGTCCCTGGATTTTTTTCCCCCCTCAGAAATATTCCAATAATTTAATTCAAGAGCAATTTTGAATTAAAATTATCTACATTGTTGATGCATGTTTCTCTCTCTTCTTTTTTTCTAACATAAATGATGAGTTTCTAAAAAAGAATTCAGACCTTTGGATGTGGGTTTTGTATGAAGGGCTATTAAGTGATGTGGGTAAACTTACCTTTTTAAATGGTTTAGTCTCACAGTCAAATTATTTAAATATTGTGAAAGAGGGTAAAAAAAATCCATGAAAATTTAACTATCATTGAGAGAATGCTGTATTTTGACATACCATATAATTGTAACACACCAAATATTTTTTACAGTAACAATTATATTCTTCACTCAGGCATAAGATCACCTGAGTGGGTATGATATTTCTCAAGAGATTGTTGCCATAGCATTTGGACTCTGATTAGGGCCATTTCAAAGCTGGACACTGTCCAGCATTATCAGCAACATCTCAATTGGAAGGAAATTGCCAAAAATGAAGTCTGGTCCTATCTCTGTTATCATAAAAGCTATTTCACCTTTGGTTCTCATTAGCCATGTAAATATCTCCCACGCTTCCCTTAAAAAAATAAAAATAACAAATAAATAGCATGTTTCTCTTCTGTGACAAATTGAGTCATAATTGTAAATTGTCGTTAGGATAGGTGGACAAAGCTATCATTTTGTCCTTATTTGAGGAGATAGGTTTACAGCATAATGTAATCAGTCTCCCACCCTCTCCCCTTGTCAACATCATGTCTCAAACACTGACTCACAAAGAAATTATGAAGAGCTATGGAGAAGACTTAATTTTAGCCAGTGAGTTTGCACATGGCCCTGTTCTTTCCTTAGATGAACTTAAAGAACGTGAAAGACGCATAGCTCCTTCCTTCTTGTGTCATCCAGAAAATATCAGAATGAATTTTCCTTTTTTACCTCTATCTGTGTCTTTGCCATCAGCCAGGAAGGAGACAAGCATTCTTAGAGCTATCACTGTGTGTTTGCACTGGGCCCGTAATTTACAATGATCTCTATTAATCTTCATGATCTTTCTGTGTGGTAGAGGTTGCTGTGCCCGTTCTACTGATGAAGACACTGAGGTCTGGAGACATTACATACCCTGACCAAAGCTGCTTGGCTGGCAACCAGAGTGGGTACGTACAATTCGAGGCTCCAAGTTTTGCCTTTTCCATGAAGCAAGGGGCATATATTTTGTGACCTAGTAATACAGATGTTGGGCTTCCCTTGTGGCTCAACTGGTGAAGAATCCTCCTGCAATGCAGGAAACCTGAGTTCAATCCCTGGGTTGAGAAGATCCCCTGGAGAATGGAATCGCTACCCACTCCAGAATTCTGGCCTGGAGAATTTCAGATTTTCATTTGGCAAAGAGGGTATTTGTGCCCTTTTTGATATTTGTAACTGGGGCTTTTCCAGCAAGCCAGGAAGTAGATGTGGTATGTTTCAGCTCTGGCTTCACTTCCCAATCTTTATCTTTCTCAACTGCTGAGGATCTAAGGCAGGTCCCACCTGTCAGCACAAGGAAAATTTGATTGCAAAGGTGCATGTTAGTGGGAACACTTGAGTAGCAATGAGACAATGTTATGATCTGCTTAATCTGGAGACCATGACTGTTATCAGCTCAAATTTGATGGATATGATTGATTGATTATTTCACATATTCATTCAACAAACATTTTCTAAATATCTACCATCAATCAGATAATCTTGGAAGTGCTGGAGACAGAGAGGGATGAACAAGACAGAAGTCTTTACATGTACTGAATGTAAGACAGATGCTGTGAGGATAAAAAGCCAAAACCCATCCTCAAAGATTTTACAATCAAGTTGAAAAATCAAATGCATTATCAGTTAACCTGACTCTCAGGTAATAAAACCAGGTGCTAGAGGCACAGGCAAATAGCCCGGGGAGCACAGAATAGAATGGTGAATTGTGGTGGTTAGTTTTCATGGCAGACATTTGAGAAATCTGGGGGCAGGGGCGGTTAGGATATTTTAAATGTGTCTAAAATCATGGGAATGCAGAGGTGAAAGGTATTCTGGACTTCTCTGCAAAATCCTGGAGACCCCTGAAAGTAGTTAGAATTATGACACTATCTTATTCCAAGGTTCCAAATAGGCCAGTCTTTCATGGTGTTGGCGTCCCAGAAACAACCTAGGAACCAAACGTTAGTCACGAGTATTTCAAGTCTATACTTCGTATTTTAAAGAAATACCAATAATAGAAGACATCTTTTTGCTTTCTAATTGGGCAGGTTTTTTTGTCTATTTATTTATTTGGCTGCAGTGAGTCTTTGTTTCCGCACACAAGATCTCTGATCTTTACTGGGGCACGCGGGATTGTTAGTTGCGGCAGGCGGAGTCTTAGTTGTGGCATGTAGAATCTAGTTCCCTGAGCAGAGATGGAACCCAGGGCCTCCTGCATTGGGAGTGCAGAGTCTTAGACACTGGACCACCTCCAGGGACATCTTTATTGCAGAGACACTTTATAATAATTCCTCTCTCCAGATCATTGCTGTTATTATCATCTTTCACTGAGATGGCAGCTGCTCCTGGTAAATTTCTTTTCTATACTTCCATCCAAACTCTTCTGTCCAAACTCTTGAACTCTCTCTATTACCCAGCTCACATGGCTGCTCTGTTTCTCTTTCTGACCTTCCAGGGATCCCGTCCTGGCTCTTTTTTATGTATACTGTTTTATCCTGTCTGACTTCTGTGAATATTTTCATTTGCTGGTCTACTATCCAGATTCTCCTCAAGAAAGGGATCTTAGGGATCTTCTCAGACAGCAAGAGTCACGTTCCCTTAGAATCCAGAGGGAGAGTAGGCAACTGTGAACAGTTATATATTAACGTTAGTTTTTGCTCTTCTTACATGGGAACTGCGTGAATTGCTTTGTGAAGGGCCACCTTTAAACAGAGTCCCAGGTGCTTGGGAATTTATGCATAGCTGTCTTCCAGGGGTTCTGGTCCTGTTGGAAGAGGCCTCAAATCCTGTCTTTTTCATCAGGTATCCCAGCTCACAGGACCAGCTTGTTCAATCTCACCGGGCCCTACCTGGCGGGGGTGGAAATGGCTTCCTAATCGGCCTTTCAGCCACTCTAGATTTTCACCAAGGGCTCAAATAAAGTTACTTTCTATTTTAGTGGGGGTGACCTGAGCCACCATGACAAGTAAATACAGATATTTGAGTGGTAGCACACAGGAGACGTTCCCGTCTTACTTTTCAGTCCAGTATCACATTCCCGGTTGGCACAAATCTTTCTTCCATGCAGTGATTCCAGAGTCCAGGCTGTTTGAGGTTCTGTCATCATTGACACAGTAAGATCTCTATCAGGAACCTTCAAGCTGAAAACTTTCAAAGATGCAAAAGTGCATGCCAGAGCCTGGATGCCAGCTGTTATACAGTACTACTGTACTTTTCAAGGTACTGTACTATAAGATTAAAATTTTTTTATATTTTGTTTTTTATGTCTGTATTATTTGTGTGGAAAGTATTATATACCCTCCAAATCCTGAAAGATGATGCTGTGAAAGTGCTGCACTCAATATGCCAGCAAATTTGGAAAACTCAGCAGTGGCCACAGGACTGGAAAAGGTCAGTTTTCATTCCAATCCCAAAGAAAGGCAATGCCAAAGAATGCTCAAACTACTGCAAAATTGCACTCATCTCACAAGCTAGTAAAGTTATACTCAAAATTCTCCAAGCCAGGCTTCAGCGATATGTGAACTGTGAACTTCCTGATGTTCAAGCTGGTTTTAGAAAAGGCAGAGGAACCAGAGATCAAATTGCCAACATCTGCTGAATCATAGAAAAAGCAAGCGAGTTCCAGAAAAACATCTATTTCTGCTTTATTGACTATGCCAAAGCCTTTGACTGTGTGGATCACAAGAAACTGTGGAAAATTCTGAAAGAGATGGGAATACCAGACCACCTGATCTGCCTCTTGAGAAATTTGTATGCAGGTCAGGAAGCAACAGTTAGAACTGGACATGGAACAACAGACTGGTTCCAAATAGGAAAAGGAGTTCGTCAAGGCTGTATATGGTCACCTTGTTTATTTAACTTATATGCAGAATACATCATGAGAAATGCTGGATTGGAAGAAGCACAAGCTGGAATCAAGATTGCCGGGAGACATATCAATAACCTCAGATATGCAGATGACACCACCCTTATGGCAGAAAGTGAAGAGGAACTCAAAAGCCTCTTGATGAAAGTGAAAGAGGAGAGTGAAAAAGTTGGCTTAAAGCTCAACATTCAGAAAACTAAGATCATGACATCTGGTCCCATCACTTCATGGCAAATAGATGGGGAAACAGTGAAAACAGTGTCAGACTTTATTTTTTTGGGCTCCAAAATCACTGCAGATGGTGACTGCAGCCATGAAATTAAAAGACACTTTACTCCTTGGAAGGAAATTTATGACCAACCTAGATAGCAGATTCAAAAGCAGAGACATTACTTTGCCAACAAAGGTTCATCTAGTCAAGGCTATGGTTTTTCCAGTGGTCATGTATGGATGTGAGAGTTGGACTGTGAAGAAGGCTGAGCACTGAAGAATTGATGCTTTTGAACTGTGGTGTTGGAGAAGACTCTTGAGAGTCCCTTGGACTGCAAGGAGATGCAACCAATCCATTCTTAAGGAGATCAGCCCTGGGATTTCTTTGGAAGGAATGATGCTAAAGCTGAAACTCCAGTACTTAGGCCACCTCATGTGAAGAGTTGACTAATTGGAAAAGACTGTGATGCTGGGAGGGATTGGGGGCAGGAGGAGAAGGGGACGACAGAGGATGAGATGGCTGGATGGCATCATTGACTCGATGGACGTGAGTCTCAGTGAATTCCGGGAGTTGGTGATGGAAAGGGAGGCCTGGCGTGCTACGATTCATGGGGTAGCAAAGAGTCGGACACGACTGAGCAATTGATCTGATCTGATCTGATTGTCACTGAAAGGTGTGTGGGGCCCAGCTGCTTGCTGCTCAAAACCAAGTAAACAAACCAGGTTAGTGGAAAGGAAAGTTTGCATTGTTTCAGATGCCAATAAGGGGGGGTCAGCAATACATGAACCGTGAACTTCCAGATGTTCAAGCTGGTTTTAGAAAAGGCAGAGGAACCAGAGATCAAATTGCCAACACCTGCTGGATCATCAAAAAAGCAAGAGAGTTCCAGAAAAACATCTATTTCTGCTTTATTGACTATACCAAAGCCTTTGACTGTGTGGATCACAATAAACTGTGGAAAATTCTGAAAAGAGATGGGAATACCAGACCACCTGACCTGCCTCTTGAGAAACCTATATGCAGGTCAGGAAGCAACAGTTAGAACCGGACATGGAACAACAGACTGGTTCCAAATAGGTAAAGGAGTACATCAAGGCTGTATATTGTCATCCTGCTTATTTAACTTATATGCAGAGTACATCATGAGAAATGCTGGGCTGGATTAAGCACAAGCTGGAATCAAGATTGCCGGGAGAAATATCAATAACCTCAGATATGCAGATGACACCACCCTTATGGCAGAAAGTGAAGAGGAACTCAAAAGCCTCTTGATGAAAGTGAAAGTGGAGAGTGAAAAAGTTGGCTTAAAGCTCAACATTCAGAAAACTAAGATCATGGCATCCAGTCCCATCACTTCATGGCAAATAGATGGGGAAACAGTGAAAACAGTGTCAGACTTTATTTTTTGGGGCTACAAAATCACTTCAGATGGTGATTGCAGCAATGAAATTAAAAGACGCTTACTCCTTGGAAGGAAATTTATGACCAACCTAGATAGTATATTGAAAAGCAGAGACATTACTTTGCCAACAAAGGTCCGTCTAGTCAAGGCTATGGTTTTTCCAGTGGTCATGTATGGATGTGAGAATTGGACTATAAAGAAAGCTGAGCACAGAAAATTTGATACTTTTGAACTGTGGTGTTGGAGAAGACTCTTGAGAGTCCCTTGGACTGCAAGGAGATCCAACCAGTCCATCCTAAAGGAGATCAGTCCTGGCTGTTCATTAGTAGGACTGATGTTGAAGCTGAAACTCCAATACTTTGGCCACCTGATGCAAAGAGCTGACTCATTTGAAAAGACCCCAATTCTGGGAAAGATTGAGGGCAGGAGGCGAAGGAAACAGCAGAGGATGAGACAGTTGGATGCCATCATCGACTCAGTGGACATGGGTTTGGGTGAACTGCGGGAGTTGGTGATGGACAGGGAGGTCTGGCAGGCTGCAGCTCATGGGGTCGCAAAGAGTTGGACACGACTGAGCAACTGAATGGAACTGAAAGGGGGTCGGGGAGGGTGGCAGACATCTGTCCAAAGGCCAACTCCTTCTGCTGCCCACCCTCCAAGCAGGGGGTGAGAGCTTTTATAGACTGAGTGGGAGAGGTGGGCTACATGCAGAAACAGCAGTCATCTTCAAATTGGTCATTAGTGCTCTGACCAGCATCATCTTGGTTGTTTTAGGTACAGTTAATTTTCATTTCCAGGGTCCATTTGTTCCCATTTGTTGGAGGACAATTCTCTGCATTGTGGCAGCTCATATCCTGGGTATAATCCGGTCACCATGTAGCTAACTTCTCCACCTGGGGTTTCAGTATCTATAAGACAGCTCACAGGATGTGGCTCAGAATATTAAGTATAGCCCTTGAGAAAGAACTAAAGGTCCTTAACTATATTATTTAGTCTCCTCTGACTCTTTTCCTTGGTTTCCCCATTTCTCACTTCTCTGATTAAACTTATTCTTTGACTAAAGTTTTCCACAAGCAAAAGGCAGGCAGAAGGCATGGGGCAGGGGCGGGCAAGGACTATAGGGTCTGCTGTGTTTCACTATTATAGTGTGGTACTCTATAGCTGATTGTGTTACTTGGGTACTTAGGCTAACTTTGTTGGACTTTCAAACAAACTGGACTTAGGAAATCACTCTCGGAATGGAACTTGTTTGTGTGTGGGACTTACTTTAAGTGTCTTCTAAGGTGACCCTCTAGGTTATTTCTATTCTCATCAGCTTGAAGGGAAAACAGCAGACATAAGCATACATGGGCTTTTTTGCAAAGTCAAGAAGTAGCAGTCTTACTCCATTTAGTCACAAGGTGGCTTAGGCTGGGGCCCCCAGAAGCAGGCGCTCAGCAAGGATTCATGTGCAGGTGACCTCCTTAGGAGGGCTGCCCTGGTGGCCCAGATGGTAAAGAATCTGCCTGCAATGCAGGAGACCCAGGTTCGATCACTGGGTCAGGAAGATAGCTTAGAGAAGGGAATAGCAACCCACTCCATTACTCTTGCCTGGAGAATCTCATGGACAGAGGAGCCTGGCGGGCTATAGTCCATGGGGTGACAAAGAGTCGGACACAAATGAGCGTGTCCCAAGTGTTTCCCAGGAGAAACCAACAAAGAAGTAGGCAGGACTGGGAAGGGAAGGGAAAGAGGGTGAGTGTGGACATAATTTCAGACAACTCCCCCCCAAATTGGCATGATCCTGTGGGGAGCTCTGGAGTGTGAATTACCCCTGAGAGTAGGTCCCACTTCAAGGCAAGGGCTCCAGGCTTTCACACATTGGCTAAGGGCTCTTCTAGGGGCAGGGGAGCTCCCAGCATTTCTGACGCTCTGCCAGTACAGGGCTCCATTAGCTAAGGACCATCCTCAAAAGAAAGTTGCAGGGGAAAATCCTTGGAATTAGAGTACTCAGAAACAGGAGGGTAGACATGCAGGAAAAGTGAATGGAATCCAAGAAGATGGGGCAAAGCATGCACTGTGTCTGCTACACTTAACTGCTACAGTAAGAAATGCAATCCAGTTGTATCCTCAGGAAGAAGAGAAAAACATGGGTCTGGGTGAATTACGGCAGTGTCTTCCTCACATTTGTTTTTACATGATACTCAGCCAAACTCCCTTTTGTCTCTAAATGCACTAAACACAGCATAAGTAACTATCCCATCTTATCCCAGCATAAGTGACTGTGTATGTGGGGTAGGGAGGATGGAAGACCCCATGTGTTCTGGGTAAAATGTAAATTGTACAACTTAGCTCCTGTTTATAGTGACAAACTTCTAAAAGGAGCTGTGCCCCTGTGTGTCTGCTCATTCATGTCTGACTCTTTGTGACCCCATGGACTGTAGTCCACCAGGCTCCTCTGTCCATGGAATTCTTCAGGCAAGAATACTGGAGTGGGTACCATTCCCTTCTCCAGGGGATCTTCCCAACCCAGGGATCAAACCCAGATCTCCTGCATTGCACGTAGATTCTTTACTGTCTGAGCCACTAGGGAAGCCCCTGGGAAGCTCTAAAAGGAATACTACTATTATTTAATGCCTTTCTTTTTGTCTTCCATGGCAGTCTACCTACTTGCTAACATGGTGAGTGTGGGGAGAGCTTTCTGGGCCTGGGGAAGCCTCTGGCTCCCACAGCCAAGGACATAAAGCCAGAGGTCCTGAGTCTGGTTCCTGCTGACCTCCTTCACCTCATCTTCTACCACCTGCCCCTCATTTTCAACATTCCAGCTGTTCTGGAGCATATCTGACCACTCCTGTTTCAAGGGCCTCCTCTCTTCTACTTGAAAAGCTGACTCCTTTCCTTTTTGTCCTGGTGATCTCTTCATTTTTCAAAGCCCAGCTCACAGTGCCTTCCTCTGAATACACTCTCCTGACCTGCATGGATAACTATTCCTTATGAACATCTTGTAAATAGG